>NC_059427.1:119729196-120386696 GCF_021028975.2 Sphaerodactylus townsendi | reverse complement strand
CCCCCCCCACCCCCCCCCCCCCCCACCCCCCCCCCCCCCCACCCCCCCCCCCCCCCACCCCCCCCCCCCCCCACCCCCCCCCCCCCCCACCCCCCCCCCCCCCCACCCCCCCCCCCCCCCACCCCCCCCCCCCCCCACCCCCCCCCCCCCCCACCCCCCCCCCCCCCCACCCCCCCCCCCCCCCACCCCCCCCCCCCCCCACCCCCCCCCCCCCCCACCCCCCCCCCCCCCCACCCCCCCCCCCCCCCACCCCCCCCCCCCCCCACCCCCCCCCCCCCCCACCCCCCCCCCCCCCCACCCCCCCCCCCCCCCACCCCCCCCCCCCCCCACCCCCCCCCCCCCCCACCCCCCCCCCCCCCCACCCCCCCCCCCCCCCACCCCCCCCCCCCCCCACCCCCCCCCCCCCCCACCCCCCCCCCCCCCCACCCCCCCCCCCCCCCACCCCCCCCCCCCCCCACCCCCCCCCCCCCCCACCCCCCCCCCCCCCCACCCCCCCCCCCCCCCACCCCCCCCCCCCCCCACCCCCCCCCCCCCCCACCCCCCCCCCCCCCCACCCCCCCCCCCCCCCACCCCCCCCCCCCCCCACCCCCCCCCCCCCCCACCCCCCCCCCCCCCCACCCCCCCCCCCCCCCACCCCCCCCCCCCCCCACCCCCCCCCCCCCCCACCCCCCCCCCCCCCCACCCCCCCCCCCCCCCACCCCCCCCCCCCCCCACCCCCCCCCCCCCCCACCCCCCCCCCCCCCCACCCCCCCCCCCCCCCACCCCCCCCCCCCCCCACCCCCCCCCCCCCCCACCCCCCCCCCCCCCCACCCCCCCCCCCCCCCACCCCCCCCCCCCCCCACCCCCCCCCCCCCCCACCCCCCCCCCCCCCCACCCCCCCCCCCCCCCACCCCCCCCCCCCCCCACCCCCCCCCCCCCCCACCCCCCCCCCCCCCCACCCCCCCCCCCCCCCACCCCCCCCCCCCCCCACCCCCCCCCCCCCCCACCCCCCCCCCCCCCCACCCCCCCCCCCCCCCACCCCCCCCCCCCCCCACCCCCCCCCCCCCCCACCCCCCCCCCCCCCCACCCCCCCCCCCCCCCACCCCCCCCCCCCCCCACCCCCCCCCCCCCCCACCCCCCCCCCCCCCCACCCCCCCCCCCCCCCACCCCCCCCCCCCCCCACCCCCCCCCCCCCCCACCCCCCCCCCCCCCCACCCCCCCCCCCCCCCACCCCCCCCCCCCCCCACCCCCCCCCCCCCCCACCCCCCCCCCCCCCCACCCCCCCCCCCCCCCACCCCCCCCCCCCCCCACCCCCCCCCCCCCCCACCCCCCCCCCCCCCCACCCCCCCCCCCCCCCACCCCCCCCCCCCCCCACCCCCCCCCCCCCCCACCCCCCCCCCCCCCCACCCCCCCCCCCCCCCACCCCCCCCCCCCCCCACCCCCCCCCCCCCCCACCCCCCCCCCCCCCCACCCCCCCCCCCCCCCACCCCCCCCCCCCCCCACCCCCCCCCCCCCCCACCCCCCCCCCCCCCCACCCCCCCCCCCCCCCACCCCCCCCCCCCCCCACCCCCCCCCCCCCCCACCCCCCCCCCCCCCCACCCCCCCCCCCCCCCACCCCCCCCCCCCCCCACCCCCCCCCCCCCCCACCCCCCCCCCCCCCCACCCCCCCCCCCCCCCACCCCCCCCCCCCCCCACCCCCCCCCCCCCCCACCCCCCCCCCCCCCCACCCCCCCCCCCCCCCACCCCCCCCCCCCCCCACCCCCCCCCCCCCCCACCCCCCCCCCCCCCCACCCCCCCCCCCCCCCACCCCCCCCCCCCCCCACCCCCCCCCCCCCCCACCCCCCCCCCCCCCCACCCCCCCCCCCCCCCACCCCCCCCCCCCCCCACCCCCCCCCCCCCCCACCCCCCCCCCCCCCCACCCCCCCCCCCCCCCACCCCCCCCCCCCCCCACCCCCCCCCCCCCCCACCCCCCCCCCCCCCCACCCCCCCCCCCCCCCACCCCCCCCCCCCCCCACCCCCCCCCCCCCCCACCCCCCCCCCCCCCCACCCCCCCCCCCCCCCACCCCCCCCCCCCCCCACCCCCCCCCCCCCCCACCCCCCCCCCCCCCCACCCCCCCCCCCCCCCACCCCCCCCCCCCCCCACCCCCCCCCCCCCCCACCCCCCCCCCCCCCCACCCCCCCCCCCCCCCACCCCCCCCCCCCCCCACCCCCCCCCCCCCCCACCCCCCCCCCCCCCCACCCCCCCCCCCCCCCACCCCCCCCCCCCCCCACCCCCCCCCCCCCCCACCCCCCCCCCCCCCCACCCCCCCCCCCCCCCACCCCCCCCCCCCCCCACCCCCCCCCCCCCCCACCCCCCCCCCCCCCCACCCCCCCCCCCCCCCACCCCCCCCCCCCCCCACCCCCCCCCCCCCCCACCCCCCCCCCCCCCCACCCCCCCCCCCCCCCACCCCCCCCCCCCCCCACCCCCCCCCCCCCCCACCCCCCCCCCCCCCCACCCCCCCCCCCCCCCACCCCCCCCCCCCCCCACCCCCCCCCCCCCCCACCCCCCCCCCCCCCCACCCCCCCCCCCCCCCACCCCCCCCCCCCCCCACCCCCCCCCCCCCCCACCCCCCCCCCCCCCCACCCCCCCCCCCCCCCACCCCCCCCCCCCCCCACCCCCCCCCCCCCCCACCCCCCCCCCCCCCCACCCCCCCCCCCCCCCACCCCCCCCCCCCCCCACCCCCCCCCCCCCCCACCCCCCCCCCCCCCCACCCCCCCCCCCCCCCACCCCCCCCCCCCCCCACCCCCCCCCCCCCCCACCCCCCCCCCCCCCCACCCCCCCCCCCCCCCACCCCCCCCCCCCCCCACCCCCCCCCCCCCCCACCCCCCCCCCCCCCCACCCCCCCCCCCCCCCACCCCCCCCCCCCCCCACCCCCCCCCCCCCCCACCCCCCCCCCCCCCCACCCCCCCCCCCCCCCACCCCCCCCCCCCCCCACCCCCCCCCCCCCCCACCCCCCCCCCCCCCCACCCCCCCCCCCCCCCACCCCCCCCCCCCCCCACCCCCCCCCCCCCCCACCCCCCCCCCCCCCCACCCCCCCCCCCCCCCACCCCCCCCCCCCCCCACCCCCCCCCCCCCCCACCCCCCCCCCCCCCCACCCCCCCCCCCCCCCACCCCCCCCCCCCCCCACCCCCCCCCCCCCCCACCCCCCCCCCCCCCCACCCCCCCCCCCCCCCACCCCCCCCCCCCCCCACCCCCCCCCCCCCCCACCCCCCCCCCCCCCCACCCCCCCCCCCCCCCACCCCCCCCCCCCCCCACCCCCCCCCCCCCCCACCCCCCCCCCCCCCCACCCCCCCCCCCCCCCACCCCCCCCCCCCCCCACCCCCCCCCCCCCCCACCCCCCCCCCCCCCCACCCCCCCCCCCCCCCACCCCCCCCCCCCCCCACCCCCCCCCCCCCCCACCCCCCCCCCCCCCCACCCCCCCCCCCCCCCACCCCCCCCCCCCCCCACCCCCCCCCCCCCCCACCCCCCCCCCCCCCCACCCCCCCCCCCCCCCACCCCCCCCCCCCCCCACCCCCCCCCCCCCCCACCCCCCCCCCCCCCCACCCCCCCCCCCCCCCACCCCCCCCCCCCCCCACCCCCCCCCCCCCCCACCCCCCCCCCCCCCCACCCCCCCCCCCCCCCACCCCCCCCCCCCCCCACCCCCCCCCCCCCCCACCCCCCCCCCCCCCCACCCCCCCCCCCCCCCACCCCCCCCCCCCCCCACCCCCCCCCCCCCCCACCCCCCCCCCCCCCCACCCCCCCCCCCCCCCACCCCCCCCCCCCCCCACCCCCCCCCCCCCCCACCCCCCCCCCCCCCCACCCCCCCCCCCCCCCACCCCCCCCCCCCCCCACCCCCCCCCCCCCCCACCCCCCCCCCCCCCCACCCCCCCCCCCCCCCACCCCCCCCCCCCCCCACCCCCCCCCCCCCCCACCCCCCCCCCCCCCCACCCCCCCCCCCCCCCACCCCCCCCCCCCCCCACCCCCCCCCCCCCCCACCCCCCCCCCCCCCCACCCCCCCCCCCCCCCACCCCCCCCCCCCCCCACCCCCCCCCCCCCCCACCCCCCCCCCCCCCCACCCCCCCCCCCCCCCACCCCCCCCCCCCCCCACCCCCCCCCCCCCCCACCCCCCCCCCCCCCCACCCCCCCCCCCCCCCACCCCCCCCCCCCCCCACCCCCCCCCCCCCCCACCCCCCCCCCCCCCCACCCCCCCCCCCCCCCACCCCCCCCCCCCCCCACCCCCCCCCCCCCCCACCCCCCCCCCCCCCCACCCCCCCCCCCCCCCACCCCCCCCCCCCCCCACCCCCCCCCCCCCCCACCCCCCCCCCCCCCCACCCCCCCCCCCCCCCACCCCCCCCCCCCCCCACCCCCCCCCCCCCCCACCCCCCCCCCCCCCCACCCCCCCCCCCCCCCACCCCCCCCCCCCCCCACCCCCCCCCCCCCCCACCCCCCCCCCCCCCCACCCCCCCCCCCCCCCACCCCCCCCCCCCCCCACCCCCCCCCCCCCCCACCCCCCCCCCCCCCCACCCCCCCCCCCCCCCACCCCCCCCCCCCCCCACCCCCCCCCCCCCCCACCCCCCCCCCCCCCCACCCCCCCCCCCCCCCACCCCCCCCCCCCCCCACCCCCCCCCCCCCCCACCCCCCCCCCCCCCCACCCCCCCCCCCCCCCACCCCCCCCCCCCCCCACCCCCCCCCCCCCCCACCCCCCCCCCCCCCCACCCCCCCCCCCCCCCACCCCCCCCCCCCCCCACCCCCCCCCCCCCCCACCCCCCCCCCCCCCCACCCCCCCCCCCCCCCACCCCCCCCCCCCCCCACCCCCCCCCCCCCCCACCCCCCCCCCCCCCCACCCCCCCCCCCCCCCACCCCCCCCCCCCCCCACCCCCCCCCCCCCCCACCCCCCCCCCCCCCCACCCCCCCCCCCCCCCACCCCCCCCCCCCCCCACCCCCCCCCCCCCCCACCCCCCCCCCCCCCCACCCCCCCCCCCCCCCACCCCCCCCCCCCCCCACCCCCCCCCCCCCCCACCCCCCCCCCCCCCCACCCCCCCCCCCCCCCACCCCCCCCCCCCCCCACCCCCCCCCCCCCCCACCCCCCCCCCCCCCCACCCCCCCCCCCCCCCACCCCCCCCCCCCCCCACCCCCCCCCCCCCCCACCCCCCCCCCCCCCCACCCCCCCCCCCCCCCACCCCCCCCCCCCCCCACCCCCCCCCCCCCCCACCCCCCCCCCCCCCCACCCCCCCCCCCCCCCACCCCCCCCCCCCCCCACCCCCCCCCCCCCCCACCCCCCCCCCCCCCCACCCCCCCCCCCCCCCACCCCCCCCCCCCCCCACCCCCCCCCCCCCCCACCCCCCCCCCCCCCCACCCCCCCCCCCCCCCACCCCCCCCCCCCCCCACCCCCCCCCCCCCCCACCCCCCCCCCCCCCCACCCCCCCCCCCCCCCACCCCCCCCCCCCCCCACCCCCCCCCCCCCCCACCCCCCCCCCCCCCCACCCCCCCCCCCCCCCACCCCCCCCCCCCCCCACCCCCCCCCCCCCCCACCCCCCCCCCCCCCCACCCCCCCCCCCCCCCACCCCCCCCCCCCCCCACCCCCCCCCCCCCCCACCCCCCCCCCCCCCCACCCCCCCCCCCCCCCACCCCCCCCCCCCCCCACCCCCCCCCCCCCCCACCCCCCCCCCCCCCCACCCCCCCCCCCCCCCACCCCCCCCCCCCCCCACCCCCCCCCCCCCCCACCCCCCCCCCCCCCCACCCCCCCCCCCCCCCACCCCCCCCCCCCCCCACCCCCCCCCCCCCCCACCCCCCCCCCCCCCCACCCCCCCCCCCCCCCACCCCCCCCCCCCCCCACCCCCCCCCCCCCCCACCCCCCCCCCCCCCCACCCCCCCCCCCCCCCACCCCCCCCCCCCCCCACCCCCCCCCCCCCCCACCCCCCCCCCCCCCCACCCCCCCCCCCCCCCACCCCCCCCCCCCCCCACCCCCCCCCCCCCCCACCCCCCCCCCCCCCCACCCCCCCCCCCCCCCACCCCCCCCCCCCCCCACCCCCCCCCCCCCCCACCCCCCCCCCCCCCCACCCCCCCCCCCCCCCACCCCCCCCCCCCCCCACCCCCCCCCCCCCCCACCCCCCCCCCCCCCCACCCCCCCCCCCCCCCACCCCCCCCCCCCCCCACCCCCCCCCCCCCCCACCCCCCCCCCCCCCCACCCCCCCCCCCCCCCACCCCCCCCCCCCCCCACCCCCCCCCCCCCCCACCCCCCCCCCCCCCCACCCCCCCCCCCCCCCACCCCCCCCCCCCCCCACCCCCCCCCCCCCCCACCCCCCCCCCCCCCCACCCCCCCCCCCCCCCACCCCCCCCCCCCCCCACCCCCCCCCCCCCCCACCCCCCCCCCCCCCCACCCCCCCCCCCCCCCACCCCCCCCCCCCCCCACCCCCCCCCCCCCCCACCCCCCCCCCCCCCCACCCCCCCCCCCCCCCACCCCCCCCCCCCCCCACCCCCCCCCCCCCCCACCCCCCCCCCCCCCCACCCCCCCCCCCCCCCACCCCCCCCCCCCCCCACCCCCCCCCCCCCCCACCCCCCCCCCCCCCCACCCCCCCCCCCCCCCACCCCCCCCCCCCCCCACCCCCCCCCCCCCCCACCCCCCCCCCCCCCCACCCCCCCCCCCCCCCACCCCCCCCCCCCCCCACCCCCCCCCCCCCCCACCCCCCCCCCCCCCCACCCCCCCCCCCCCCCACCCCCCCCCCCCCCCACCCCCCCCCCCCCCCACCCCCCCCCCCCCCCACCCCCCCCCCCCCCCACCCCCCCCCCCCCCCACCCCCCCCCCCCCCCACCCCCCCCCCCCCCCACCCCCCCCCCCCCCCACCCCCCCCCCCCCCCACCCCCCCCCCCCCCCACCCCCCCCCCCCCCCACCCCCCCCCCCCCCCACCCCCCCCCCCCCCCACCCCCCCCCCCCCCCACCCCCCCCCCCCCCCACCCCCCCCCCCCCCCACCCCCCCCCCCCCCCACCCCCCCCCCCCCCCACCCCCCCCCCCCCCCACCCCCCCCCCCCCCCACCCCCCCCCCCCCCCACCCCCCCCCCCCCCCACCCCCCCCCCCCCCCACCCCCCCCCCCCCCCACCCCCCCCCCCCCCCACCCCCCCCCCCCCCCACCCCCCCCCCCCCCCACCCCCCCCCCCCCCCACCCCCCCCCCCCCCCACCCCCCCCCCCCCCCACCCCCCCCCCCCCCCACCCCCCCCCCCCCCCACCCCCCCCCCCCCCCACCCCCCCCCCCCCCCACCCCCCCCCCCCCCCACCCCCCCCCCCCCCCACCCCCCCCCCCCCCCACCCCCCCCCCCCCCCACCCCCCCCCCCCCCCACCCCCCCCCCCCCCCACCCCCCCCCCCCCCCACCCCCCCCCCCCCCCACCCCCCCCCCCCCCCACCCCCCCCCCCCCCCACCCCCCCCCCCCCCCACCCCCCCCCCCCCCCACCCCCCCCCCCCCCCACCCCCCCCCCCCCCCACCCCCCCCCCCCCCCACCCCCCCCCCCCCCCACCCCCCCCCCCCCCCACCCCCCCCCCCCCCCACCCCCCCCCCCCCCCACCCCCCCCCCCCCCCACCCCCCCCCCCCCCCACCCCCCCCCCCCCCCACCCCCCCCCCCCCCCACCCCCCCCCCCCCCCACCCCCCCCCCCCCCCACCCCCCCCCCCCCCCACCCCCCCCCCCCCCCACCCCCCCCCCCCCCCACCCCCCCCCCCCCCCACCCCCCCCCCCCCCCACCCCCCCCCCCCCCCACCCCCCCCCCCCCCCACCCCCCCCCCCCCCCACCCCCCCCCCCCCCCACCCCCCCCCCCCCCCACCCCCCCCCCCCCCCACCCCCCCCCCCCCCCACCCCCCCCCCCCCCCACCCCCCCCCCCCCCCACCCCCCCCCCCCCCCACCCCCCCCCCCCCCCACCCCCCCCCCCCCCCACCCCCCCCCCCCCCCACCCCCCCCCCCCCCCACCCCCCCCCCCCCCCACCCCCCCCCCCCCCCACCCCCCCCCCCCCCCACCCCCCCCCCCCCCCACCCCCCCCCCCCCCCACCCCCCCCCCCCCCCACCCCCCCCCCCCCCCACCCCCCCCCCCCCCCACCCCCCCCCCCCCCCACCCCCCCCCCCCCCCACCCCCCCCCCCCCCCACCCCCCCCCCCCCCCACCCCCCCCCCCCCCCACCCCCCCCCCCCCCCACCCCCCCCCCCCCCCACCCCCCCCCCCCCCCACCCCCCCCCCCCCCCACCCCCCCCCCCCCCCACCCCCCCCCCCCCCCACCCCCCCCCCCCCCCACCCCCCCCCCCCCCCACCCCCCCCCCCCCCCACCCCCCCCCCCCCCCACCCCCCCCCCCCCCCACCCCCCCCCCCCCCCACCCCCCCCCCCCCCCACCCCCCCCCCCCCCCACCCCCCCCCCCCCCCACCCCCCCCCCCCCCCACCCCCCCCCCCCCCCACCCCCCCCCCCCCCCACCCCCCCCCCCCCCCACCCCCCCCCCCCCCCACCCCCCCCCCCCCCCACCCCCCCCCCCCCCCACCCCCCCCCCCCCCCACCCCCCCCCCCCCCCACCCCCCCCCCCCCCCACCCCCCCCCCCCCCCACCCCCCCCCCCCCCCACCCCCCCCCCCCCCCACCCCCCCCCCCCCCCACCCCCCCCCCCCCCCACCCCCCCCCCCCCCCACCCCCCCCCCCCCCCACCCCCCCCCCCCCCCACCCCCCCCCCCCCCCACCCCCCCCCCCCCCCACCCCCCCCCCCCCCCACCCCCCCCCCCCCCCACCCCCCCCCCCCCCCACCCCCCCCCCCCCCCACCCCCCCCCCCCCCCACCCCCCCCCCCCCCCACCCCCCCCCCCCCCCACCCCCCCCCCCCCCCACCCCCCCCCCCCCCCACCCCCCCCCCCCCCCACCCCCCCCCCCCCCCACCCCCCCCCCCCCCCACCCCCCCCCCCCCCCACCCCCCCCCCCCCCCACCCCCCCCCCCCCCCACCCCCCCCCCCCCCCACCCCCCCCCCCCCCCACCCCCCCCCCCCCCCACCCCCCCCCCCCCCCACCCCCCCCCCCCCCCACCCCCCCCCCCCCCCACCCCCCCCCCCCCCCACCCCCCCCCCCCCCCACCCCCCCCCCCCCCCACCCCCCCCCCCCCCCACCCCCCCCCCCCCCCACCCCCCCCCCCCCCCACCCCCCCCCCCCCCCACCCCCCCCCCCCCCCACCCCCCCCCCCCCCCACCCCCCCCCCCCCCCACCCCCCCCCCCCCCCACCCCCCCCCCCCCCCACCCCCCCCCCCCCCCACCCCCCCCCCCCCCCACCCCCCCCCCCCCCCACCCCCCCCCCCCCCCACCCCCCCCCCCCCCCACCCCCCCCCCCCCCCACCCCCCCCCCCCCCCACCCCCCCCCCCCCCCACCCCCCCCCCCCCCCACCCCCCCCCCCCCCCACCCCCCCCCCCCCCCACCCCCCCCCCCCCCCACCCCCCCCCCCCCCCACCCCCCCCCCCCCCCACCCCCCCCCCCCCCCACCCCCCCCCCCCCCCACCCCCCCCCCCCCCCACCCCCCCCCCCCCCCACCCCCCCCCCCCCCCACCCCCCCCCCCCCCCACCCCCCCCCCCCCCCACCCCCCCCCCCCCCCACCCCCCCCCCCCCCCACCCCCCCCCCCCCCCACCCCCCCCCCCCCCCACCCCCCCCCCCCCCCACCCCCCCCCCCCCCCACCCCCCCCCCCCCCCACCCCCCCCCCCCCCCACCCCCCCCCCCCCCCACCCCCCCCCCCCCCCACCCCCCCCCCCCCCCACCCCCCCCCCCCCCCACCCCCCCCCCCCCCCACCCCCCCCCCCCCCCACCCCCCCCCCCCCCCACCCCCCCCCCCCCCCACCCCCCCCCCCCCCCACCCCCCCCCCCCCCCACCCCCCCCCCCCCCCACCCCCCCCCCCCCCCACCCCCCCCCCCCCCCACCCCCCCCCCCCCCCACCCCCCCCCCCCCCCACCCCCCCCCCCCCCCACCCCCCCCCCCCCCCACCCCCCCCCCCCCCCACCCCCCCCCCCCCCCACCCCCCCCCCCCCCCACCCCCCCCCCCCCCCACCCCCCCCCCCCCCCACCCCCCCCCCCCCCCACCCCCCCCCCCCCCCACCCCCCCCCCCCCCCACCCCCCCCCCCCCCCACCCCCCCCCCCCCCCACCCCCCCCCCCCCCCACCCCCCCCCCCCCCCACCCCCCCCCCCCCCCACCCCCCCCCCCCCCCACCCCCCCCCCCCCCCACCCCCCCCCCCCCCCACCCCCCCCCCCCCCCACCCCCCCCCCCCCCCACCCCCCCCCCCCCCCACCCCCCCCCCCCCCCACCCCCCCCCCCCCCCCCCCCCCCCCCCCCCCACCCCCCCCCCCCCCCACCCCCCCCCCCCCCCCCCCCCCCCCCCCCCCACCCCCCCCCCCCCCCACCCTCCCCCCTCCCCCCCCCCCCCCCCCCCCCCCCCCCCCCCCCCCCCTACCCCCCCCCCCCCCCACCCCCCCCCACCCCCACCCCCCCCCCCCCCCCCCCCCCCCTCCCCCCACCCCCCTCCCCACCCCACCCTGACCCCCCCCCACCCATACAATTCCCATCAGCCTCTGTCAGCATGGCCAATTGGCCATGCTGGTAGGGGCTGATGGGAATTGTAGTTCCTGAACATCTGGAGAGCCGCAGGTTCCCTACCCCTGGTCTATGTGGACTAGCCATTTACTTTGCAAAGGTACATTTTACATGTTCTCCCTGGACACAGAATGAGCATTCATGTAAGATGCTTGTTTATACTTCCCTTCCCTCCAAATCAAAGCTTACAACTGCCTATGTTTGCCTCAGATTCCAGGACTCATCTGGGTGTCCCCGACACGCCCACCCGCTTAGTGTTCTCTGCCCTGGGGCCAACCTCACTGAAGGTCAGCTGGCAAGAGCCACACTGTGACAAAGAGGTGCAAGGATACAGCGTCCAGTACCAGCTTCTCAATGGAGGTCAGTGAAGATCCCACGGCTGTTAATGTAAGGAGAGTTGGAGACAATTAGTTTTTGAGAGAAGGCCACAAAGGGCAAGTCTCAATTCACATCCACATGGTAAAATATGGTGTATGTGGGATGCGGGGGTGGGGGGGTGGGGGTGGTATAGGTGCTGTTAATAGTTTCTTGAAATGTTAAGAACTTGGTATTCTTCACTGAAGCACAGTTGACATAGTCTTCCCCTATTCCGTCAAAAAAGTGATTTATAACAGATCTATGAGTTATGAGAAGGTGCTTCTTTGGCAGGAATAGAGACAACTGCATGCATTCTGACCCTCATTAAATGCATCTGGCTCAAAATGCATACAATACAATCTTGGACATTAAGATTACATACTGATAAGCAAAGTTACTTCAGTCTAAACCCACTGATTTCATTGGACTCAGTCTAGAAGCACACTACATGCATCCACACTAATTCCCTCATGAACAGCAATTGCCGATTTCTTTTTCTGTGATTTCTGGCCTGATGCAGGGATAGTGCATCATTTTGTATCTCACATGGTTCATGAGATTCATGTAATTTTCTACATTTACTGTCACGTAGGAAATTCATCTTATGATACTGCTCATCATTACTAGTGGAAGTCATAAGTCTTGATAATAGCAGCGTGTGAAGATGACTGCTGGGTCTTTTCTTCTCTTCTAGGACAAGTGCACAGGCTTACTATTCCTAACCCTACCCAGAACTCAGTGGTAGTAGATGACCTGCTGCCAAACCATTCCTATGTCTTCAAAGTGAAGGCCCAAAGTGACGAAGGCTGGGGTCCAGAGAGAGAAGGAGTGATTACTATTGAATCCCAAGTGGATCCACACAGCCCTCTGAGTCCTGTTCCAGGTAATGTGACTTCCATTATTATTACTATTATTACTGTTACTATTACTATTACTATTATTAATTTGATTTAGTTGACCGCCCTACCCCCGAAGGTAGGTTAAGAGCAGGTGTACTCTAATCTGGAGGAACCAGGTTTGATTCCCCGCTCTGCTGCCTGAGCTGTGGAGACTTATCTGGGGAATTCAGATTAGCCTGTATACTCCAACACATGCCAGCTGGGTGACCTTGGGCTAGCCACAGTTCTTCGGAGCTCTCTCAGCCCCACCTACCTCACAGGGTGTTTGTTGTGAAGGGGGAAGGGTATGGAGTTTGTAAGCCCCTTTGAGTCTCCTTGCAGGAGAGAAAGGGAGGATATAAATCCAACTCTTCTTCTTCTAATGCTACACAAGAGGTGTACTCAGCTTTCTGCAATTCTGGTACAATTATTGCCTTCTGTGGATTTTTTAATTCTTTGTCACTTTTAATCTAAAATATCTATAAAATGAGAAGTTTGAAAAGCTGAATTACAAAGCACACATTTACTTCATATCCTCTGTGGATCACACTGGGCTAGTTACTTGAGGAGTTAGATGAATTTCAGATGTATTAGTGTGTCCATAATAGCCTGAAAATAATGAAGTAAAAGTCAGATTTAAAATCACAAATGTAGCTTTACAGTGTGCAAAATAATTAAGGAATTTACCAGAATATAACAAGGCTGAATGTGGCAGGTATTTGGCAGAAAAATTCCACAATATAAATAAATGCAAGTGGTATTTCAATATGAGATACATTTCCAATTCTGGCATTGATTCCATACCAAAAGATAGGCAGATTTTGCATACTGAACATTTTAAAAGTTTAGGTTTGAATCTTAAATTCTGTATTCAATAAATGAATTTTATGTAAAATCCTATGCAGCATTTCATTCAGTTCTTGCTGGTTTCTTCTTAAGAATATTGACCTTTCATTTTTGCTCATATAGGTTCTCCATTTACCTTAAGCACACCTAGTGCACCAGGGCCTCTGGTGTTCACAGCGCTGAGTCCAGATTCTCTTCAACTGAGTTGGGAAAGACCCCGCCAACCCAATGGGTCAATTCTGGGCTACATGGTCACCTGTGAGACACTACATAGTGGAGGTATGTGGTAGCTCTGAACTGAATTCCAGTTGAAACATGAAACCTCAAGTGTTCCCAGAGAGTATTTCCTAGCCTGTATAACAGAGCAGTCTCTGAATGTGCTAAATGCTGTATGTTCTTTTCCCAATACAAACTTGTAACATTTCCCCCATACACACTTCCCCAGAAGTGACATAAAAACATAGCTGACATTGAGCTCCTCCATGTCCCCATCACCCTGCTGGTTGCCAGACTTGGCTTGGCAACCCTGGATTGGCTCCAGAACACCTCTCAAGAAACACCAGATAGAAATACGTTTTTATAAATAGCCTCAGGCATGATCTACAGTTTATCCTCAGTTTGTTCCTTGTGGTAATGTGGATTGCAGCCTGCCACCAGGCTGCTTTGGACTTCTGGGTCCCAGTATAGTGTACCTTTGTGCAGGTCCTGCTTATCAAAACTCTGCTTGTGTCACTGGAGCTCCTCTGAATTGCATTGTCTGGTAGTGAAAAGAAGCTCTGTTGGATCTGTTGGATCGACTGTTTTAAAATGTTTTTGCTCCTTTAGGAGAACCCAGGAATATTTATGTGGAGGGAGACAACCCAGAGACTACCTTGACGGTGCCTTACTTGAATGAAAATGTTCCATATAAGTTCAAAGTGCAAGCCAAAACCACACAAGGCTTTGGCCCTGAAAGAGAAGGCATCATCACCATTGAATCTCAAGATGGAGGTATGTGTGTAGGTGTGGAAGTGTATTCATTTTGGAGGTTGTTCTTCATTATGCCATGTGAAATGATGGCAATTGTCTGGAAAATAGATGGGGAAAAGTCTACTCTTGCATAGACTAGGACAGGGGTGGGCAATTATTTTTTCCATGGGGCCGCATAAGAAACAGAAAATATTGTGGAGGGCCGGGCCAAAACGCTGGGGGGGCGAGGTGGTTTTGAAAGCCCACAGAAGCCGGCAGGCAAGGCAACCGGCTTCTGCAGGGCTTTCAAAGACACCTCGCGCCCCAGCAAGGCAGGGGCGCAAGGCGCTTTTGAAAGCCCCACAGAAGCCGGCAGCCAAGGCAACCAGCTTCTGCGGGGCTTTCAAAGGCGCCTCGCTCCCCAGCAAGCCAGGGGGGCGAGGTGGTTTTGAAAGCCCCGCAGAAGCCAGCAGCCAAGGCAACCGGCTTCTGCGGGGCTTTCAAAGACACCTCGCGCCCCAGCAAGGTATGCCAGGCGCTTTTGAAAGCTCCGGCAGAAGCCGGCAGCCAAGGCAACCAGCTTCTGCAGGGCTTTCAAAGGCTCTCACTCCCCAGCAGAGGTGTATCTATGCAAACTGGAGCCCGGGGACAAAACCTGAATTTGGCGCTCCCTCCCTCTGGAATGGGCAAAGGCCACCCCTTCCCCACCACGACCAAACAATGATTTTTTTTTTTGCAATCTCACTGCACAAAACACCCCCCACCCCCCACCAAAAAAAAACATACATGGCTCTCTCCCCACCAACTCTCTTTCCTAATTTTGTCCTTACACCTCAACCCTGTGGAGGTAGGGAAGAGCCCTTGGGAGAAACAGCTGAGGTAGGTGCCCGAGAAACAGCTCCAAGACAGTTCAAGGGGAAAATTAACTTTTAAGCATGTAAATCTCTCACAAATCGCCCCATCAGAAGACTCTTACTTTTCAAACAAATGTCAGCAATATCTCTCACAGATCACCCCCCACCCCCAGCAAAACATACATGGCTCTCTCCCCCCCACCAACTCTCTTTTCCTAATGTTGTCTCCCAAGCACCAACCCTGTGAGGTAGGCTGGCCTGAGAAACAGCTCCAAGCCAGTGCAAGGGGAAATTAACTTAAGCATATAAATCTCTCGCAAATCACCCCCATCTGAAGGTTTACCAAACAAATGCCAGCATCATCATCAGTTCTGTTGCTGCTGGGATCCAGCTCAGCTTCCCTTCTCCTGTGCCTATCGGAGCCAGTCTGCCCAGAAGGCTTGTGAGTAAGGGAGAATAAGGCACACTGGGTCAGAGGGAGGGGAGGCGGAGCGCCCCAGTCCTGCTCCTGGGAGCACAGTGGGATTTCTCCCCTGCCCCCTGGACACTCCAGGCCACCGTACAGAGTGGGCGGGGCTACAACAGGCACTGGCAACAGCCTCAGTGCCAGGCTTGCTAAGGCCTACTGAATCAGCTTGTGTGCAGGGACGTTTTGGCGCCCCCCACGTGACCAAAATGGATGCGCCCAGGGACAAGAGGTACTGTCCCTAGGCAAATACGCCTGTGCTCCCAGGCAAGGCAGGGGGGCCGGTCAGGGTCATCCGGGGGCCAGATACGGCCCGCGGGCCATATAATGCCCAGGTCTGGACTAGGAGAATACATCAAGACATGGAGTGTTCTGATGGGGACCCCAAAGGAGCGTATAGGAGAGAAACAATGTACTGATCCAAGATGACAATTGATCAACAATGTTATTTCTCTTGAAAATTTAAGCTAGTGCCAAATCATGAAGGCATGTGATACACATAGGGACTAAGAGTAGAACTGGCAACCTTCAGGTGGCCCCTGGAGATCTCTTAGAATTACAACTGATCTCCAGGCTACAGAAATTAGTTCTTCTAGAGAAAACGGCTGCTTTGGAGGATGGTTTTTATGGCTTTAGAGCCAGCATGGTGTAGTGGTTAAGAGCAGGCGGATTCTAATCTGGGGAACCGGGTTTGATTCCCCACTCCTCCACCTGAGTGGCAGAGGATTATCTGGTGAACCAGATGTGTTTCCCCACTCCTATGCATTCCTGCTGGGTGTCCTTGGGCCAGTCGCAGTTCTTCGGAACTCTCTCAGCCCCACCTACCTCACAAGGTGTCTGTTGCGGGAAGAGGAAGGGAAAGGAGCTTGTAAGCCACCTTGAGTCTCGGTGAGAAAGGTGGGATATTAATCCAAAATCATCATAATCATCATCTTCTTTTTCTTCTTCATCATCATCAGCATACCTTGCCCTCAGGGACTGCCCCAAAATCTCCAGGAATTTCCCAACCTGGAGTTAGCAACCTTACTTTAGAAGCATTGTTTTGCTCTTCATTTGATTACATACTTATTGGCATCTGACCATTACTTTTTTTTTTATGCAAACACATGAGGTATTTTACATTAAAAATTAGACTCCTCCACCCTCATTGCGGTTCCCTGGCTTATACATAGCTCAAACTTTACCTGCTTTGTACTACTGACAGTTATAACCTTTTGGGGAGAACTGATTCCAAAGGTGTGTGGGTGTACATGAGTGCCCCAAGCTCAGTCCTATCTTGACAAGCCAGGAATCAGAAGCATAGCTCCAAGGGAGCAGGGAGGTGCGACACACCGGGCGCACGCCCCTGTGGGGGTATGGCGAGGGTGGGGACGGAGGACGCACCAGTGCACTGGGCACTTTCCCCCCTTGCTACGCCTCTGCCAGGAATACCCCTTGTTAGTAGATTTTGGCAGCTAGATAACAGCTACAGTAATTTGGGGTATTGTGTAGCTTCAGGATTAGGAAGCTGAGCTATGACCCAGAAAGTCCCTGAATTAAATGTTGCATCCGCTGTAAGCCTTCAGCAGCCACAATTTCTCATCTTCAGCATCAATTCTGGAATGTAGAAATAGTAGAACTGATTTACCTTGCAGAGTTGTATGGATAAAGTAATGCATATGACATTCTTTGAACAGAAATGGGCTATTTAAAGTACTGTTGGAGGCAGCAACCTATTTGAAATATCTTCTTTATTTTAAAATACTGAAATTGATCATTTTGACCCTAAAATGTTAACCTCCTGGAATGTAACTGAGATTTGGAAGGCGTGTATATGCAGGCTAATGCCCAGAACATTTTCTGTAATACAAAGAAGTAATTAGTTTGTATTGAAAGTTGGAGGACCATCTCTTTAAATGGTAGTCTTTTCTTGCTCATTTCTCAAATATTTTCCAGAGTCTGTTGTTTAGCAATCTCAAATGGAATGAGAAATGAACTTCCAAGTTAAAATGTGTTTTTTTTAACCTGTCCTTCCTTGTTCAGGTGCTTTTTCTCAGTTTGGAACACAGCAGTTTACCAAGGAGGAAGTGTACAGTCTCCCCACAGAATATAGCACCAAAACCAGCGTCACTCACTCTGCCCTGGATCCTTTATATGCAGGTAAAAACAATCTCAGCCTTGGTTCTTTGTGTTTCCTATTGAGTTCTATTAAATGGGTTGCAATCTAGGGCACCATTGAAAGGGAGGCAAAACTTGCTGCTAACTTGCTGCCACCCTAATTGCGCCTGTGAATTCACCTCTTTAATGTCTTCTAATTAAAGTGATCACAAAGGCAAGCTGAGTTGTCCGTCCAGTGGTGTCCCAGTGGTTGCCATTAACTGCTCTGGGGAAAACTAAGGGCCAAACTAAATGCTGTGGCAGCTAAGGGCTCAACCTGTGGCCTCTGCTGCCATTTTAGGGAAGAATTTGACCACTTAAAATGCTGCGAAAGCCTCATCCTGATTAGGCCTGCAGTGTGGGGAAGGGCAGCAAGACTGCATGTTCTCTCCCCTTGCCTGATCAGGACTGGGCCCTCAAGACATTTTTAAATGGTCAAATTCTTCCTTAAAATAGTGGTGGTAGCCACAGATCAAACTCATGGCTGTTGTAACATCTGGTTTAGCCCTAAAGCACTGTATAAGGGATGTTTGTTAGAAAGAGGGCAAAAAACCTGTCCTCCTTCATACACAAGACCCCCAAATAGAACCATTAATGACATTTCCCTATAGAAGCCAGGAGCAGCAGTGGCGTAGTGGCTAAGAGCAGGTGCATGCTGATCTGGAGGAACCGGGTTTGATTCCCAGCTCTGCCACTTGAGTTGTGGAGGCTTACCTGGTGAACTAGATTAGCCTGCGCACTCCCACACACGCCAGCTGGGTGACCTTGGGCTAGTCACAGCTTCTCGGAGCTCTCTCAGCCCCACCCACCTCACAGGGTGTTTGTTGTGAGGGGGGAAGGGCAAGGAGATTGTCAGCCCCTTTGAGTCTCCTACAGGAGAGAAAGGGGGGATATAAATCTAAACTCTTCTTCTTCTTCTCATGGTTCTGTTTCTTTGTGACATGGTAGTGTGACCAAGAAACATAACACAAAGTACAGATTTGCAGTGATGAGCAATGATCTTAGGTGCTGTCTTAAGTTCACTATGGCTCCCATTTTTTACGACACCAATTAAATAGGTTTCTATCACCAAAGGGCAAAACCTGATCCTTCCACCAAGAAACAGTGGTCACCAGGGCTGAAGACAGGTTTTAGCTGCTATCCTGATTGTGCCTGTGAATTCTCCCCTTTAATTTCTTCTATATGAGTGGTAATTTGTGACAATAATTGGGAATACAATAGTGATGAAAACAAAGTATCTCTTGTAATTGAGTGACCCAGTCTCCATTTAGAGGAACCCCATGGTGGGCTATGTGTGCACATGCGCTTGTGTATTGTTCCCATACCTGCCAATAATAGCAATGGTTATTGTGACTGAGATCCCATAAATTGCTCATCCAGCTCTTAGACAGAAGCCTGAGTTCAGAATCCGTATATGCACAACACCTTCCTGGATCATGCTGAGCCCTGTGAACTCTCAACAAAAGTGTTAAGAAAATTTTCTCTCCATTTCCTGTTCCATGCACCAAAAGCAGAAAGTGGACAGATAACATGTATTTGTTATAAATATACCATAAGAGCAATCCTGAACAGGTCCAGTCAGAATCCTACTCTATTCTACTCACTGGGGCTTACTGAAGACTCCCAGAATAGTCTTCAGGGTTGCTCTGTATATTTCCTAAATAGCCATTAAATCAGTGGTTTCCCTAACCTAGTTATAAATGCCCCTAACCATGGGCGTCCTGTCTCCACATAACTGCTTGCCAGAGGAGATGTTGCTCATGCACATCGGGCTTAGGGCAATAGCTTCTATGCCAGAATGATGTATGAACTAGTCTGAAGAGTTTAATGGCGGAAAGAGCGAGAGTACAGACCCTTTAATGAAACACACACAAACTTATTCTGGATTTATATGTTTAGGAATAAACAAGCAAGAATGAAGGAAGATCATCCTCTCAGTACAAAAGGGGTCAATGAGATGTTTGTCCGAAATACACCATTGTTACACTAATGCTTGATGCTAACATCCCTAAAGCAAGAGTACCTTTCTGTGGATTCAGAACTCTTGATTTTTTGGTTGCAATACTTAACAAGTTACTTCCATGAGGTGATACTAAAATGAGCCTTGCAGGTCTGCCCAAATAACATTTGTCTGAAAGGCAGGGCTATGCATGTTTGCCCAGAAGAACATCCTACTTGATTCCATGGGGTTGACTCCCAGGTAAATAGGGCATATGTCCATAACAAAGACAGGCAAATATGGGAGCTGCTAAATCAATTTTTGTCATGGTCCCCCTCTTGTTGCAGATGGCATGCTGTTGACCACTCAGCGCATGGAGAGTGGCAGCACCCTCACCCAACAAGTCACTCAAGAGTTTGTCAGCAGAACCATGATGTCTAACAGCAGTGGGACATTCACCAGGCAGACAGACAGGCAGTTCTATGAAGCCTGAGTCCAGAAGGGCGCCTGGATTTCAACAGGGGATGATCTGAAATGGACCCATTCTGTGATCAACTTCCAGACAAACTCATGGCACCTGCTTTATTGCACCAGTGTTGAAAGCATTAGATGTTGCTTTGAAACTCTACTGGGAAGAGGATACATGCAGACCAGGTGGAACCCTAAGACATTATGACAAGAGCTTTTTTTTAACAGTAACTTGGTTACGAAGGGCTATTGCAAAGTTTTGATTCAAGATATTGACTGTATTGGCTGTTCAGATGTCGTCACTGGAAGTTTGACCACACAGACCACATAGGACTGAATTGGTGTTTAAATCATCCCTTGATGCCATTCTATAACATTTTCCCCATTTGTTCTATTGTTATTTCTTTCATAAGTCCGCAGTCCTTTACCAACACTATTAATTCCACCAGCAAAAGCCTTTTGTCACACAATACATTATTGCAAGTAAACCTGTTGGAACACCAGGGATTTCTACTACATTTCTGTCCAAAATTCCGTGCTAATAGAGTATGGTACTGCATTAGACGATTAGTATGGTGCATAGCACCATCTACAATGCCTTATCGAAAAAAATGTTGCTTAAAGTACTGTACAGTTTATTTGACATACATATTATGTATTTTTTTTACAAAGGGTATTTTATTTCACCTAGCAACATGGGACCAAAATTCAGGCACTGAGCCTCAAAATCTACCAAAGCAAACATGGCATTATAATCAATGCCTTTATCCCAAATAGAGAAAGTGTTTCATTTTGAGTGACCACAATCAACAAAATTTGCTGAACTCTACCTACAGCCCTCCCTTCCCTCTCACACCCTGGCAGTGGTGGCCAAGCAGCAAAGCAGGCTGGTGACAACATTGACTATGTCAGAGTCATAGTCTTTGGCCTAGGCATATTGAGGTTCAGGCATTTTTGCTTCCTTTTATGTTTCCTCACAAGTGGCAGCAGTTTAATTGTACATGCACATTGTATAATACAAGTGTTGGATACTTTTGTGCATTCACAATGTACTAGGTCACACAGCTTCATAGATAGTGTAGTCAGTGACAGCATCTATAAGACTGTGCAGCTGTGAGGTGAATCAGGCATGAACAGGAGTACCTGCAGCTTACATACTACACAGGCTTTGTCAAGGGCTGCTCCAAGATGTGGGGCAAGAATTTGTGGACATCTGATGTCCCTTATCTAGATGTGTGGATGTTTGCATTTAATTCTGAGTTTTGCTAATCCATAACGATAATCAAACTCTCCCTGCAAACATGAAAGTAGCATAACAGAAAAGTTCTGCTCTAACCCATCCTCTTTGATGTTAGCGTTCAATAGGCAAGATCGTAATGTACTGAAATATTCAAAACTATGACCCCAATCTAGTTTGAATCCATTATAGCATTATTTTTTTCTCATTCTCTGGTTCAAAAGCAATGGTTTGCTCCAAATTGTCTAAGATAATAGGGTGGAGGAGTAGCTATAAAAGGACCAGAATGGTCTATCCAGAGAAAATAAAGACAGAAACAACGCAGGAAATACATACTTGGACATCTGTCTAGAGATAAGCAACCTGTCCATACATTTCTTTTCTACAATTGGTTTTTTACTTATTTGTTTTGTTTATTTATTGGTATTTATGCACCTTTAACGTTGCAATCTCTGAAAGAGCCATTTTCCATTTTGCTAAAAAAACACATTCAAAAGAGCGGCCTGAAGTGACTCCTGTGATGGCACTGGGTACGTTATAGTGACTCTAAAGCCATAATTTCCTGTTTTGCAAGACTGTTCCCGTAATGCTGTGGTTTTCCAAGCCAGACTTCTCAGTTAGAAGATTGGCAACTTGTAAAAGACAGCTCATCCATTATTAGTGTTCTGCACAGTGTATGACAGTGAGACCCAGGATATGTGGCCAGTGGCCATTAGAATGTATGAGTGTACATTCTAATGCAACATGCTGTAGTATCCTCTGCAAAACATTGTGGCTCCAGGGCAAAAAAGTTCCCCTGCAGAAAAATATATGCGGCAAGAGTCTCTGATGGTAGAAACGTCGTCATCATGTTAACACAGTGGAAAAACTGGGGTCCCGTGTAACGTTTGCCTTTTGCTTTTCTTTTAATTGACTTTTTGTTCGTATTCTGAATAAATGCAGAACCAACTGTTGATATTTTGGTTTAATTAAAACTATACAGGAGGCTCAAACAGTTGATTAAGGGGTCATTATACCATACATATATAACAGGTTAGTTCCACTCTTGGAGGGAAGAGGAACTTTGCCCAGCACAGGCCACAAAAGGAGCTCAAATCTTTGCAGGTGCCCAAGAGGAAGTGGTGGCTGTGACTTCTCCCCATTGGTAATGGAGGCCTTGGTGCTGACTTCAAATCTAGGGCTCTTCTCAAGATCGAAAGTTTTTCCTCTGTCGCTTCCATGTCTTCGCGGTAGAATTCGCCGGCGCGATGGCGAAGGCCGTTCGCGATGCACGCATGCGAAGCGGTCGCAGCAGAGTGCCGTAACGGCAGGCGGTTCGCGCCAAGACGGAGTCGCTTTTCCCTGGTTGCCACTCACCTGTTTTACCGTCGTCGCCTGCTGGCCGTCAAAGCCCCGCCCACGCTGCCCTCTGACCTCCAGGGGTCGGAGGACAGCGTGGGTGGGGCTTCAACGGCCAGCAGGCTTAACCGCATCGGAGACAAGGTGAGTGGGATGGGCCAGGAGACAGCTGTTTGCACCGCTGGAAGACGCTTTCCCTTCAACAACAACCCTTTAAAGGGTTAGTGCTGTTTAGGGCTGCCTGATGTCGCCTGTGGGAAGCGTTGTTGTCGGCGCTTGCCCGCGCTTGCAGCAGCGTCGCTTCAGGCTTAACGGCGGCCTGGGGCGGCTAAGCATTACCCAGGTCCGCCGCGTTTTTGGCCCATGCGGAAAGGGCCTAGGTCTACCTAGTAAAGAATAGTTAAAGACCTTTTGCTTTTAGAGGTAAAAATTTGGGTTCCTTGGAGGTTCATTGCAGGTTACCACTGACCCATTCCTGTCAACTAGGAAATTCTGCAAACTTTCCTAGATTACCTTTTCAAAGGGAATGATTTCTTTGTAGAACTTTTAGAGACCAGTAATTTCATGGCTCCTATGTACTCAGTTCCCAGCACAGCTTATCAGTGGATAAAGGCTAAGTAGTTTAACTTCAAAGCTACATTACATCCTCTTGTAAAGTAACTGCTCCTAGGTCTCAAACCTTTTCTACATATTATAGTGCTTTGTACTGAACGTGAACCACAGGCCTTCCTTTTAACCAAAGTACCCATTGAAGTATCTGATGGGCCAGATTTCAGCAGCATAGTGCTTTTATCACCAGTTAAAAGAGAGATTGTATGTTTTCACTCCTATAACAGGAGAACTGCAGTAAGATTTAAGTGCCATCATTGTATGATGGGCAGAGGTTGGTGGCAGTTAATACATATGCAATGTGAAAATTAATGAAAGGTCTGACAGCTGGTGTTTTGGATAAGATATTGCACTTAATAAATATTTTCTTTGTGGTCCAGGTTGCTGGGGTTTTTTTTAATCTCTGTGTCAAGCTATAGCAATGCTGAAAGCTGTGTCTGTTGATTAGACCACAGGGTTTACAATCCTGTAGAATCAGGTGTGACTAATCCCATTGATTCCAGTTTTAACCCTTATGTAGGAGCAAAAATCTGAATGTAATTAGTTCCACCACCACCCACAATGAAAAGATGGAACAGTCCAAACATGAAGAACAGGCTCAAGCCAAAGGGCTCAAGTTTAAGAGCTAATCTGATCACAACCCATAATATTACATATACTGGAAATAGCAAGTCACATGTTATATACTGTGAAGCTATGGTAGAGGAAAATTTAGGGATTAGGAAGAAAAGAGATTGGCTATATTTAACATGTGGTGATGCCACAGCTGTATTCAGTCCTACTCTAAGCTATGGAAAACAGCTAAAGCAATTGCTGGGTTCTAGTGCCTGCAAAACTGAGCTAGCAGATGAAATATATGGTAGAACAATGCTAACCATTTTTCTTTGTGTACACGAATCCTGTAAAACCAGCCCTGAAATCAATGCTGTGATCAAAATAAAATCTCCAGCATTTAGAGTAATACTCTACTACAAGTTATGCTTGTCACAAAGCAGCAACTGAAAATAATCTTCCTGGGGGATTCCAAGTGACTGGATTAAAAAATGTGCTGTCCCTTTAATTGAGGCTTACAAAGATGTTATATACGAGGTGATATTATTTACCTCAGTGCCTTGAAAAGTCTCAGCTGCCCATTTCCACACATTAAAGAGACAGGCCATTTTTCTCTAGGCCTGCTGGCAACTGTGCACACAAACACTTCCAGCAAACAGGGCCTGCTCTGACATCAAATGGTGAACAAATCTTCTCCTTGGTCCTGAACTGGTATGAAGGAACACAGAGCCCTGAATGCAAAATGGATTTTTAATTACATTTGTTAAAAAGATGCAAAGGCATTTCCTGTAGATTCATTATTATACCAGAAGCCCTAAGGAGATCAGGCAGGCAAACTGGCTCAGGGTCTAGCAATTTTCTCTCTGGTAACGGAAAGACTGCTGGTCCTTGAAGAGAGACAGGAAGTTCTTTCAAAGAAGAGGGTGTACTTTGGTGCCACTGGAAGCTTTTGTGCAATAGAAGGTTGCGGTCCTGCTGAATTTCTCCTAGTGGAGAAGAGCAAAGGTCAAGTTCTGTAACTGTCTCAATGAGCTGAAAATCCAGTGAATACTGTATAACAATAACAAACGCCATGCTGATGCAAATCTGTAACTTGTGGTGCAGTATAATCGTCTGATAGCAACTATCTTGGGCCAAAACTAGGCTTGATGATAATAACTGGAGGTGTTTAAAAATCTAATTGCCCTAATTCCAAGAAAAGAAAAATGCAGGGCCTATTTTGAAAGGCAAAAGGAGTGCATAGCAGAGACTGCTTATTCCCCTCCAGTTCTAGCTAAGATCCCTTTTTAGTATCAGTAAAACTGCCAACAGCCTCGAGGAAAAAAAGTCTCGTTCCTTCAACAGACTCTTAACATGTAGAATTGGACAGCTGAACCTTTCTGATGACACAGAGGTAAGTGACATCATCTGCTACATAACATACCACCAAGCCTCTGTTCAAGAGACTGGACTTTTTTTTGCCAAGTTGTTGGCAACCCCCAGTATCAGAGCTCAGTTAAGAGGGGGAAAACACTCAGAGAGATACCTTGTAGAGGCAAGCCTACCAGGGGGGTGACGAGGGGGTAGCTTAATCTGCACACCCCTTTTGTAAGGTTAAAATCAGATCCCCACCTTTCTGCATGGTTGGAACAGTTCATAGTTAAACACACGTGCAAGTGTCATGCCTTCTTTTGCGATAACGCAATTTACCTTTGCATTACACAGCTGACAAAGTCATCCCAAGCAGAGTTACACCCTTCTAAATCCACTGATCTCAATGAGCATAGAAGTATATAATTGCTAAGGGGGATGATAAAAATCTGTAATCATATGCACATCTATCTGTGATTTAGGCTATCTATATATTTCTATCCTCTCTCTTGTCTATTGAGCTCAAAGCAGCATACACAGTACTCTCCTTGTTCCTGTTATCCTGAAAACATCCCTAAGGATGACTCACTAGCCCAACATTGCCTGATTTGCTCTGTGGCTGAGTGGGGATTTGAGCCTTGGTCTTCCCAGTTGAAAGTCAACACTCTGACTCAGGGATTTCTAATGTTGAGGAGTCTATGGCTCATTCCGCACATGCAGAATAATGCACTTTCAAACTGCTTTCAGTGCTCTTTAAAGCTGTGCGGAATAGCAAAATCCACTTGCAAACAGTTGTGAAAGTGGTTTGAAAACACATTATTTTGTGTGTGCGGAAGGGGCCTATGGGGACTTTCAGATTTTTGTGGGAACCTCCACAAAAGGAGAGGGCTGCCAAGGAGACTGCCAATCACAAATTGTTCAGAGGTTTCAAGCCAAGCATTCTCCTACAGGATGGAAGCAGCCTCCAACTGGGCATTCCTGCTAAGGCCATACCTTAACCTTTTAGAGAGAGATTCTCCCTTGCATCCTATTAAGGATTCTGTACTAGACAGTTTTCAAGACTGTGGCTCTGCAAAAACTGATTAGCCACACAGATCTCTAAGGTTTATCACAGAAACTTTTCTGCTGCTATCTCTGATAATGAAATTTTTCTGCCTCTAACTCTGCTAATGCATAATTAGCGAGTGAGTTCTATTCTTTTGAACTATTAGCCCAGAAACAAAACAGGACACCTGCATAAACGTTCACCTCTTTTTTTGAGAAAATAAAAGATTATCTTTATTGAGCCAGACAGAAAAAAATAAAGGCACAAAAGAATTAACCTCACAAATACTGTGGAAATGAACCATGTTACCCAACATCTTACTAAGAGATCTCATTTCTTCTTCTGAGACTTCCAACCAGAGAAATCTGATTTGCTTGTCACAAGAATGCTTATTAATAGAGAAATATTATTCTTGCCTTTCTTTAACTTTGAGTTCTCATAATAATGTGGTTATTTCTAGATATCTGATTGGCTACAATTAAATAAGTAACATAAGTGCCTGCCATAGATGCAGACAAAATGTTAGGAGCAAAAACTACCAGACCACAGCCACACAGCCTGGAAAGTCCAGCCATGAAACCTTTCAACAAGTGCAAATAGCCAATCACTAGGTGAATTTAAGATCAATGACAGAATTCTTTAAAAAGCAGTTAATCCAGCCTTTTTCTGTAACTGTTCCAACTTACTGTCCAGGACAAAGATAGATCTAAGCAACAGGTGTGTAATCGCTTAGTCAACTTGCAAATTCAGCAAGAAAAAAGAAGTGATATCATTGAAACTGTAACACCCTCTTCTAAAGTCATTCTTCAACAGAGGTGATGAAGGAAGTTGGGATGGCTCCTTGTTTTGGGGAAGAAATAAAAAAAGGTAAAGTTTCCCCTTCAGTCGTATCCGATCCTGGGGTACCACTGCGAGCAGTGATTTTATAGGCAAGCCGCTTTTGTGGGATAGTTTGCCATTGCTTTCCCAGGCTATTGTTTACCCCCTAGCTATAAGCTAGGTACTCATTTACCGACCAAGGAATGGATGGATGGCTGAGTTGACCATGAGCCAGCTGCCAGGATATCTGACCCACAGGGGGCTCAAACTCCTGACCGTGTGAGTGGCAGTGCAAGCACTTAACCACTAAGCCACATGGCTCCTTGGGGAAGAAATACTGCTTAGGTTTAAGACAGGATCCCAAGCAGAGCAAGTGAAGTCACACTAGAGGAAGGGAATATCCACATCAGTCTTCTCCCATTATAGTTTTCTGTGCTCCACAAAACTGTGCTCCTGTGGGTCAGTGGACCTCCCCCACAGCCAAACAGTGAACAAAGTGGGAATCTGCAGTGGGAAGGGAACACTGACAGAAATGGAGGGTCTGCCACAAGGGGATGCTTCCAAGTCTAGTGTCATATGCTGAACTGTGTGCACATTGTTAAGCTGAGGGCACAAAGCTTGATATATATAAGATCTTATTCTAACTAGCTAAAAGCTCTTCTGTCCCATGGGTTTTGCTCAGTAATGGAGTTGGGAAAAAATACAGGGCTGCTCAGTCACTCTAAGAGCTATTCCATGTCACATCAAAGATCAGATGGAACATGGACAAGAGTGAACGTATTACAACTATCAGTAAGTACACTTGCTTATTCCTGCCAGTCATAATAATGTGCTCAGCAGTCTGTGGTTAAGTGATTCTTCTACATACCTTAATGTGTCTGACAACTTCCTCTGTTGCACTGGATTCAAGCAGAGTAACAGTACAACCTCCAAAACCACCACCAGTCATTCGGCTGCCGTAAACACCAGGGACCTCTAAAGCAGCTGCTACCAGCTCATCCAGTTCTGCACAACTGACTTCATAATCATTCCTGAGAAAGAAAAGCAAGTCACTGCTAGAAAGGAAGGTCATCAATGGCAACAAAAATGATAGGCAAGGTTTTTTTTAATGTGTCAGAAAGAAAACCCAAGCACAAAACTTACAACAGATGAGAGTTCACAGCACACCATGGTGTTGCTACAGAAGCTGCCAAATATATTTGAGGGTCGCCTATCAGTACAATCCTGGGGGAGGTACCCCTTGGGAGGCGGCCTAACCCTGGCACTGGCGTAAATGCCCTCATGAGGGGCAAATATGCAGACAGAAGAAGAAGCAGAAGAAGAAGAAGCAGAAGAAGCAGAAGAAGAAGAAGCAGAAGAAGCAGAAGAAGAAGAGTTTGGATTAATATCCCCCCTTTCTCTCCTGCAGGAGACTCAAAGGAACTTACAATCTCCTTGCCCTTCCCCCCTCACAACAAACACTCTGTGAGGTGGGTGGGGCTTAAAAGGCATTTATACCAGCGCAGAGGCACTTATGCCAGTGTTGGGGAGCCATGTGGCAGCACAGTGCTCAGGTACCAGTGCTGCCCCAATGCCAGTGCTCCTGCAGTGCCAAAGGGGTATTTCCAGGGCCAGAGACAGCTTTAGTTGGTTTCCTGAGCCCTTTCAGCCCAGGAACTTATGCCAGAAAAAGATAGGCACTGCCCTTGAAGACATATAGAACAGCTGTACAGCAGTTCAAGGGAGTGTCTTTATTGCCTTGGTGGCTGTAGCACCCTGACTGCGGCACAACTATGCCCCCCTTGGGGTAGCCCTGTGAAGAGAAGCATCTAGCAGGTAACAAGGGGTCATGGAACTGCCCTTTTCCAGGTGAAAGTCTAAATTTTAGTTACTTTCTTGTTTGTAAAACTGTACAAAACATTATTTTAATTATTTAGTTGAGCACTATACCCAAAAAAATTCAAATGGTTATTCATTACTTCTCTGGAACAGTAAAATTCTGTTACATCTGTAGAAAATATTTGTAATACAGAGATTAAGAGAATAAATTATGATTTGGAAGGTCCCTGGTTCAACCACAAGCATCCCCCTCAGTAATCCCAATGAGAAAGGTGGAACTCTGGCATTGCAAGTGGCCTGTCTGCCTGCACAGAAGTCATTTCCATGGAGAACAAACCTACATGTCTTTAAACTGTGTGTGCCCTTCATAAATGTGACAGAAATCTGAGGTCATTCATCACCTGTGTCACATGTACATATGGCAGCCTGAATGCCTATAGGGCTGACACACACGACCACCTATCCGCAAAAACTTCACAGGGGGTGAAATGGCCCTAAGCATTTTGGGTATCGGCCTACCGCAAAGAATTGTGGCTCTCCACCATCAGTTGCCCAAATCTCTTGTAATCCCTGGACTGCAGCACCTCAGCTGCCTTGGCAGTGCGTTCGATCTCTCCAATCACGTGTCTGGCTCTCCTGTATACCTCCTCACTCAGCAGGGCTTTAGAAGCTGCACAGGAAAGTATCTACAGTTAGGCAAACTAAATTAAGAAATTATCTTCTAGGAATCACCTAGGTTACCTAACTCCCCTTCAGAAAAAAATGAAGTAGAAAACAAATTCTGGAACTAAACATACATTTACATCTTAAAGTTGCCCCCCCACCCCCCGCACCCCCCAGTTCATTGGCATTCTTCTGTCCATCCCTTTTTGCTCAGGATACACCTCTGAAGATGCCAGGCACAGATGCAGGTGAAATGTTCGGAACAAAATCCACCAGACCATGGCCACACAGCCCGGAAAACCCACCAGAACCAGAGTAGAAGCTGACAATAGTCAACTCCACCCCTGTGAATGCCCCGCCCTGCATTGGCATCCAATCAGACGCCAGCATCGCTCCATGGGGGCACCTGCTTCCGGATTTCACCACTGCAGAGTTGAGGGCTGCCTGACTGCCAGTGCTTTTGTCCTCTCCACCGGTGGGGGTGTCCCTTAAGCCGGCAGAAGGGGGAAAGTGCCAGTGCAGCCCCACACCAACGTCACTAACCCCCATCCGCCCTCCCCCTCCCATAGGATTAGGCCATTTATCTCCCCATTTCTTTTCTGGATAATTCTTACCCTCTAAGTCAGACATGCTGGCTTCTCTCAGACTTGCCTTGCCAAGCACCTTTGCTGCCTCTTCACACTGGCGCCGACGCGTGGGGTATTCGCTGCCAGTCAAGGTGTGCCGTATATTGGAATTGGTGATAAGAACAACTAAGTTTGGATCAGTCAAAGGAACCAATCGAGTCTCTAGTGACCTGGATTGAAAGGACACAACAAGCCAACATGAAACAATTTCAAACATCTGGGGCTTTTAAACTGTAGATTTCTATTGTGAACTTTCCCCATGTTGCCTTCAATCTTGTTGAGCTACCTTGGCCCACCTGCTCTCTCTCTTTCAATCCCACATGGTTGTTGTGAGGATGCTGTCAGGAAAGGAGAATCATGTATGGCGCCCACAGCAACTTGGAAAAAAAGTGGTATTAAATATATTAGATATATAGAATCATAGTAGATTTATTATCCGGACAACTAGCTTTTCTTGGTCAGTTTTTTAAACAGGGGTCACAAAGTAAAACTGACTTATGTTTTAATCAGATTCAGTTGGGAATTCAAACAGTCTATTCTGCTATATGGGAAGAAGATAAAGTAACTTTAACTAAATGTGATTGATCTGAAATGCTGCAGAAATTGGAGATGTTTTTGCCAGTAACTGGAAAATAAAAGGATAACATGGTACATAACTTTCAGGGAAGGGAGTAATACCAGTAACTTTCTGCCTTCCATCAGATTCTCTGAGTCTTCAGCTCTTCACTAAAGGGCCAGGCAGAACTTGACTCCATAATTGATGATTATGGCTACTTGGATGTAAGGGGCTACATGACAATTGGGTATCTCAGTAAGCACACTGAGCTACAAATTACATCCTGACCTGCAGTCTATCAGCAAAGCATGGCCCTCCTTCCCCATCACAGAAATGAACTGGTCCATGATCCCACAAGGCATCATTGCAAAGGTGTGCTCCGCTTTCTGGCATGCCAGTGCCTTAGCTACTGGATCCCCATCATCTGTGTCATGGAAGAAAGAGACATTTATAGGCAGATGAGTACTCCTCTGCTCCATGCAATGGCAGCAGGCATAATTTTTGCACAATTATTTTCTCCCATTATAGCCTCCAAACTTGGGTGGAGGACATGAGCCTTGGTGGATCAGATCAACATCGTCTTTCCAAATGGGAACAGACAACGGCTTCTAATTAGTTCACAAGATGTGCATAAATGTTGCCACTCTTTCCTGTAGTTTGTCTCCAACATCTGATATTTGGGGTTATTCTGCCTCTGGAGATTTCATTCAGCTGATATGGCTAACAGGTGCAGCATGTTCCAGACACAAGCCAGTGTTTTCTTACCTGGACAAAGCTGCTGCAGAAATGTATAGGTAGCCACCTCCAAGGACGCTGAACTTGAGAGACCACCACCCAGTGGAACATTATTGGTTATGACTACATTAAAGCCAGGCAGGGGGGCCGCTGCAGAAAGATAGAAGAACAACAAAGCTTTCAAAGAGAATCAAAAGTACTGCAAAAAAATTACAAAATGTTCCTGTTAGCACCGGGTTTCCTGAGTTCTGTCCTATCCTGAGAGAAGAGAGGCTCAGTTTATAGATACCAATGAAAGGAAAGTGCCCTGCTTTGAAGAGCTGAAAGCCGAATTAGACAAGTTATTGTTGGATTCCTTTCTGGAAGGTTTGCACGAACTGCCATGACGAAATTCCCAACACTCCCATTTGTTTACCGTATTGACTGGACTTTATCATAGTGAAGATAAATCATTAAAATACAACTAAGTAAATTTACTAGAGAGAGAAGCTAACTATCTGTGCTCCACTCAACATATTTTTACCAAAGGGTTGAACAACAAAGATAAGCATTAACTTCGGTATGCAGCATTAGAAGTAAAATGTGAACAAACAAAATCCATCTTGCAGGGCAATCCTAAGCACAACTGCATACTTCTAAGCCCATTAACTTCAATGGACTTCAATCTTAACCTGAATCTTCATTAAAGTGTCAGTTTAGTGTAACAGTAGAATCAGACTAGTATCTGGGGGGCCCACTCTGTCATGGAAGTTTGCAGGGTGACCTTGGCCCAGTCATAAACTCTCAATCTAACTTACTCATGGAGTTATTGGGAGGATGTAATGGAGGAGGAGAGATAACTCTGGTTAGGATCTGGTTAGTAACTTCCTCATTCTTTAGCAATCGCCAATTAATAAATGATACAATAATGTAATAAAACCATTCGGAAATAGTGCCACTGAACATGTATGGACTCCTCTTGTCCCAAAGCATCTGCAAACTCTTCCCACAGAATGGATTAGTGGGGCTTCTTTCCAGGTAACAGATTGCCAGGTAGTTCTGAGACTCGGCATCTCTTCTGGCAACTCATTTGAAAGGACTGGCCTAGAATACTGGCCATACCTTCTTTGACAACTCTCTGAAAGCACAATCCATTTTTTAAAATTTATGGTAACACTCTCATGTCATCACTAAATTTGGAGCTGCACATTAAAGATGATCACTTTAATCACTGATCCATCCACCATTCTGATACCACAGCAGGGAACTGGCGGGGAAGATTCTTTCCATCAGTGAACACTACAGTGTTCTTTTCTCACCCCCAGTTTGCCAAATAATACAGTTGCCTCAAGATGAACACAGACTGTACCCCTATAATGCTGGATCACCCCCTTGATGTAATTTGCCCATCGAGGTTCTCCTGGTTTCAAGGCACCACCTTCTCCTGGAACTGGAAACTGAACTTTTCTGGGCTCTTCAGCTTCTTCAGCTGTTGTGATGATGCATATTATTCCATCTTGTCTTGGACTCCCAACTATCACGGTTCCCATCTGCAAGGCCTGAAAACAGAGACAATGCCTGAACCTATCCCAGCAACAACCCAGGAACAAAGGTTATGTAAGTCACTTTCCAAATCGCTTCTGAAAGAGTAGGTTGACAATGACAGCAGCTTAGAGGTGTAGCTAGGGAAAATGGAGCCCGATGCAAAATCTGAGTTTTGCTGCACCTCCCCCCATGTTCCTTTGTGTTTTTTATAATTTTTAGTGGGTTTTTTTCAGTTTTAGGCCTGCAGGGGGTGCAGTTTTTAGGCTAGCAGCATCAAAATTTCAGGATATCTTTAGGATACTATCTTGATGATACCAGCCAGGTTTGGTGAAGTTTGGTTCAGGGGGGTCCAAAATTATGGACTCTCAAAAGTGTAGCCCCCATCTCCTATTAGCTCCCATTGGAAACAATGGGGAATGGGGGCACCCCCTTTGGGAGTCCATAACTTTGGACCCCCCTGAACCAAACTTCACCAAACCTGGCTGGTATCATCAGGATAGTCTCCTAAAGATATCCTGAAATTTTGATGCTGCTAGCCTAAAAACTGCACCCCCTGCAGGCCAAAAACTGAAAACACTAAAAATACAAAAAACCCTGAAATTTTGGCTGCCCCCCAGGCACATGCCCAGTGCAATGTGCACCTCCCTGGCCCCCTCCCCTCCCTTGCATGCCACCCCTCCCTCCCCTCCCTCCACTAGGGTGGGTGGGCCATGTCCAGATGCCGGACCTCCTCCCTTCCCTTGCATGCCACCCCTCCTTCCCCTCCCCCTCCCTCCGCTAGGGTGGGTGGGCCATGTCCAGATGCCGGACGCCCTCCCTTCCCTTGCATGCCACCCCTCCCTCCCCTCCCTCCCCTGAAAACACTAAAAATACAAAAAACTGAAAACACTAAAAATATAAAAAACCCTGAAATTTTGGCTGCCCCCCAGGCACATGCCCAGTGCAATGTGCACCTCCCTGGCCCCCTTGTAGCTATGCCTCTGCAGCAGCTATGAGGAAACATTGCTGAAGATCAGCCTAAGAGGCAGAAGACTGGTTCCTGCTTCCATAATGTTTAGTAAACAAGAACCTTTGTTTAAGGAAGTTATGATTTCCTTCACAGCAAGGCACTGCAAAATCAGGGGTGCTACTTGAGTATTTTGATACATTTAACAAGGAAATTACTTGCATCCAAAGAAATAACATAGAATATGACTGTGCTGTGCCCACCACTTATCTGCAGCCAGTGTGCATGTTCTGTGAGGTGTTTGGCAGTCATAGCTAAAGACTGGTTTGAGAATCTCTAGGCTAAGCCATGCTTCCTAATAGATGCAAATCTGCAAGGAAGTCTGACCAAAAGGGGCTTTTCACAGGAGAACTTTCAACAGGAACCAAAGCATTTTGCTGCAGTTCACTGGGATTTCCTTGTGGTTTCCTTCCCTCCATTCACACTGGCCTTTTAGGACAATTTTCTCATTACCATGCTGCAAATGGACTCATTCAAAAGACATGGTGATATCAGTAACATATAGGAAAGGGTATAAAAACATACTTAAATAATGGAAACATAATTTGCAAACAAATAATTCACAAAGGGGGAAAAATCTCCTAATAAACCGAAACTATACTGATTTCTGTACTCAAATCCTTTATTAATGAAGTAAGTTATTTACAAAGGTATTTATTTTTGTTCTTGGTTTCTAATAACTTGGATAGAGTTCTCTTCCCTTAGGCATCAATACTATATCACGTAATTTAGATGACCACCCCATTCCCCCTGCATTATAATGGAAAGTGTAGATATAAACAAATTCAGTGTGAGAAAAGAACCAGAACCAGTAGGGCTGTATTACTGCTTAAATTGGGATCTGGCGGTCTTGCTAACTCTTTTGGGATACTTTCCTCCAGTTTTGAAACAGGAAGATTTTGTGTTTCAAATTCAAGATTATTCTTCAAATGCTCCTTGACGTTGAAGCAGTTACACTATGTACTTTCTAAAACGTGATTTTATGATGCATGTTTTAGTTTGCTAGCTGCCCTGGCAGCCCTTGTGCGTGTAGAAAAGGAAAATAAACCCACTTCCATAGGATCGCCCCCCCCCCCCCCCGCGTCACATTTCCAGAAGGTAGTAACTATTTGATGAGGAACTTTGTCCTATTTCTACCTTAGCCGCTCCTTACCATCGGCAGCACGAAACCCTGGTTGTAATCGGTGTGTTCCCCGATCAAGTTCACTCTTCCGGGCGCTGACACAGCGATCTTAGGATCCATTCCTCCAAAAGCCTCCTTATACACCCGGCGGGCGGTCGCCAGGAGCGATGACAGGTCGGAGTCCTTGAGCCCTTCCATGTTTAGATCTGCAGGTTATAGGCCCTGAGGCCAGATTCTAAGTGCCTCTCGGTGTAAAGGATCGGGAGACAGCGGGTGTTCACTCTCCATAAATTAGGGAACAACTGCAAATCTTACAACACAGCCCAGCACAACATCCGCATTGTTGATCCCTCCTCCCCACGTGTCTCCCACTGGGTCCCCTTCTTCCTGCCCCAAATTGGCATCGTCGCTCCGCCCCTGCAATTTCATCAATGACCTCTAGGGGTCGCTAGGCCTCCTTTAAACCTCACCTCCGCTGTTTCCGCAGGCGTTTCTTTTCTTGCTTTCAGCGTAACGGAGACTGCGCATCGACGTTGGAGAATTTCAGAGAGGTTTCGCATCTCACTTGGAAATTTTGATTGTGCCGTTTCTTCACGAGGACTAAATGCTAGTGTAGAAGGAAGCTAAGTTCACAGTGTATCTAAATTTTACAATCACGATTTTGGCCCATTTTATGTAGGCAAAAACAGAGCTAAAGCACATACAAACTGCAAGGAGCTGCCTCCGGATCTTTCTGCTCCAGGGCAATTTCTGCAGAAACGGCTGGAGAGCATCAGATTCCTCAAACCCAGGCTGAAAACAAACTAACCCATTTATACCTCAACTGTAAACACTTTTCTATTATTGTGAAGTTCATTTATTTTAGCAGGACTTACTTTCCAAATGAGCTTAGCTTTGGAACGTTAATAATAGCTTGAATATTAAATGCAGCAAATAGAATTATGGCCATGAATTTATGCTGAATGGCAGTGAGTGGACTTTCTACTTTTGCACAAAGAAATGTTCTGCTGGTGACCCCAGGTGTCATTGTTGGGCAGGCTCACGTGTCAGTTTGCAACATAGCAGGTGACCTTTATGTTAGTGGCTCACTTATGAGGCAGGGGTCAGGATGGATTTTTCCTGTTTTGATAGTCTAGATGGGCACTCATTTGTTTAATGCTAAGTAGGTCATTGCCATTCCTTGCTTTGAGTTTAGAAGAGACCCTTTGAACTCTATGATTATATGACTTCTGTGAATTTCAGAAGATAGCTATGTCCAGATGTTACAGCAAGAATGAAAAGGAGTCTTGTAAAATCTCAAAAGCTATTACACTGATTATGACATAAATGTTTGTGTACTAGAATCTACCTCATCAGATTCAGAAAATGTGCTTCCAGTGTATAGAGACCCCTTCTGCGCAGGCAGAATAATACACTTTCAATCCACTTTGAAGCTGGATTTTACTGTTCGGAATAGCAAAATCCACTTTCAAACCATTATCTTTCAAGAATATCCTGTCCAGCCCAAAGTTGGCTGTGTGGCTGTCTTCCTTTATGCACAGATGCCACCTCAAAGTTCAAAGGCAAAAGAATACAGGTTGACATGAGGGATCAGTCGTTGTGCCATGCATGAAATAGGTAAGTGTCCGCAGCAGCTTGTCATATTTGACATACAGTTTATTGCGACTGCCGGCACACCTTGAAGGAAGAAGCATTGCTGTCATTCTTCACAGGTGGGCTATTGTCATAAGAGTTCACTATTGGTTTAGGATTGCTGCGCAAGCAGAAAATAGTGGATCTGAGCATAGTGCTCTGTTCAATAGTAGGATTGGGGAAAGATCCTTCTCTGGCCATGCGAAACCCTACATTTTGGAAGAGCGTTAGGGCAGCGGAAAAGTCCATCCTGTAACCAAACCTGTTATGAACTAACCGTGAATTCTATTCCATAGAGAAATGAGCGTCACTCTGGGCACTTTCAGTGCAGGAAGTTGCAAAGACTAAAGAATTAATGTCCCCAAACTGGAAAAATAGCCCAAAATGAGAAAGAGAAGGGATATCCTGTATCCAAACATTGTCTCTGGATCAGTCCTAGATAAAATGAGTCAAGCCCATGGGAGATACTCATGTTTCCATCTGATCTGTTCAGTCCTGCCATAACACCATCCATAAGCAAAGCAATTTGATTTCTCCCTGCCTGCCTCTCCAATCTCACCCCTTTTCTCTGTATTCTGTTTGCAGAGCATATGGCATCTCCCTGAAATGCCGTTTTATATTTGCGGAAGGGACTGGGCTGGCTTGCTGTTGGATTCCACTGGGTGGAGACAGGGCGGCTCTGTGGAGAAGCAGCTGCTGCTGCTGTTGCTGAGGGGAAGGTTGGGGAAGGCAAAGAAGTGCGGCATGAGTGGGAAAGAGCCGCTGCTGGCAGCCCTGAAAGGTGAGAGGATAGAAATGCAGGGCTGAGTGGCAGTTTCCTGGGAAGCAGGGGAAACAGAAGGCTTTGGGTGGAAGGAGGGGTGTGATTCTTTCCGGTTGTAACAGGTGGTTTATTAGAAATGTAGCACTGGAAAGCAGGTGAGACTTTCCTCATTTTGTACCTTGTTGCCATAGGGAACAAATATGAGGTTGGAGGGGATCTGTTCTATGGCAAGCATTAAAACTCTCCCCACCCCAGTCCACATCTGAAAGGTGGGACTTATGCTGCATCCAGTGGATTTCTTGTGCCCGTAGTTTTGTGGGATCTGAGAATTTGTGGGTCCAACTTGCAAGTCTTTGAAGCACTTTTCAATCTTTGTAGGGACCCAAGTAGCAAAAACTTTCTATGGTGGAAACATCATGTTTATATACTAATGACAGCTGTCATATGTGCTGCAAGAGATCATTTGGGGGCAGTTCCCGTGCTTTATACAATATTCTTATATTAGGGGGTTCCTGGGGATGCAGGAAAGCTGCACATCTGAATTTGTTACCAGTAACTCAACTTTCCCTGAAAATATTCTCATCCCTGGCTACTATGCAGTCTGAAGCTTTGGCTACCTTTGATACCAGAGAACAGTGGGACATTGTAACTTAAGGAAACACTGCTTCCTTGTTGCTGTGTTTGTTCAAAGTAATGAAATTGCCCCCTCCTTTGAGAATATAACTGGTTTTTTTGTTTCCTAATTCCAGAAATCTTCAGTGCATTTTAGAACCTTTTGAGCCTAGCCCAATAAATCCAGTTAAAATATTAGGAGCACTTGGGTCTTATAAAACACAGGAAGATTGCTATTCAAGCTTCTCATATCACTTATTCAAAAATCTGTTTCAAGTATGTTGAGAATTGCCCTTAAAAAACCATGCTCACAAATAATGGGCAGAAGACTGAAAAGTGCTTAAAGTGGCACCTGTCAGTTTGACCTCAGTTTGCAACACATCCAATGTTCTGTTTAGGACTAGGTGCAGGTTAGCATATTTTCTGCCATGCCTAGGCCTAAAGTCTTCCCTCCTTAGCTAATTTTTCTTTTATCCAGCAAAACGAAGAGTTCTGGGGGACCCAGCTTGCTCCCCATGTAGTTGGTCCTAATAAAAAGTACATGGTGGTAGTAAATAATATTACATTACTTTTTTATTACAATGGACTTACTGTCTATTCTGCACAAGAATGTCTCTTACGCTGGCCTGTGGGACAGAAGGGTGGAGTTCAAAATTCCAAGAGAACAGTCAATATTTACAGAACTTAGCCCTGTATAAATGCATGCAGGAGAGGATAGGTGACTTTGTCACTTTTATTCACTTGTTTCTTTTTTAATTGTGCAGCTCTTGTCCTCCAAGAGCACTTGAGACGGCTTATAGGCATAAAACAAATCATTGTGAGCAGACTTCACCATCAAATTCCCCTGCACAGATCTTATTTAAATGGATAGGAATGACCCTTTGTGTCAGTGGAGCTTGCTCAGAAGGATGACCCAATGGATTGAATTGTGTCCTATATACTAGAAAGGACCTCAACAGAAAGTCATAGAAATGATAATATCCCACATCTTCATAAGTAAGAGCAATATACAAAATCCCCTCAGTAATTTGAGAGCTAGGCAAGGAAAATCCCCATTGCTTCATCAGCTTAAAAGATAAAAATAAATTTTAGAAACTATTTAACAGGATAAAATCTGAAGTATGCCGAGAATGCAGAAGGGGCCTAGAATGGAAAACAGCAGCTAAAAGCAGTTTAAAGCCCAGTTGGAACTAGATACTTGTAGTTGAGTGGGTATCTAAAATGGCAATCAGTGCTAGGGAAGGAGTTTCAAAATTGGGGCACTATCATAGAGAAAACACTTAAGAGATACAATTACCTAAGAAGTCAGAATCCAGAGTAATGGCTTATATGCAGTGAGGATTCAACAAGGTATGTTACCTAAGACTTCTGCGCTACCTCTAGACCTCAACTTACTGTCTCTCACCATCCCTGACCAGGAGCTAAAGCACCTAATATTGTTCCCTCCTTTCTCCCTAGATTCCTAAACAAACCATTGTGAGCCTGCATTCCTAGCAGGTCTTTCCAAATTCTTGATCATCTTGAAAGAGTTGGGAAGGCCGTATTGTGCGTGTGCAGATTGCTAAGCTTTTTAAACAGATCCATGGGGAGCAAGGAAGTAAAGAGCACTGGATTTTCTGACTCCAGGTAGCATGGCAGCAATTACTGTATGGGTGAGGGCAGGTAGGTTGATACTCCCCAAAACCTAATGCCTGAGGCCACCACCTCATTTGGCCTTATTATGGAGTCAGCCATGATCACCTGATTATATTGAGGGTCAGAGAAAATCCCATGAGAGAAAGTATGCCTTCAGATTCATTAGGCCCAGGCTGTTGACATATCTTCCAGCATTCCCTGAAATAAATTGGCAACCAGAGCAACCAAGCAAGAACAGCCTTCTCTGGCCGATTTTGCATGCCGAAATTGCCCCTCTGTTGGCACGGGAAATGCCCTGATGCAATCGGGAGTTTTGCACTGCCCCGGCGCTGCAGTGTGGCTGCCACGTTTCTTGTGGGGAACCATTTGGGGCTTCCCTCACTGGCCCTGACTAGAACGAAGGAACGAGCCGGGCAGCAGTGGGGAACTACAAGCAGGGTGAGAACCCCAGCAAGTACTCTCCCCGGCTAAGCCACGGAGCATTTAGAAAGTGCAAAATTACCCTCTGTGTCCAGTTCCAGTCATGGGTTAGGAGTCAGAATTCTGTACTGGCTACAGCATCTGGCCAATTTCAGGAGCTGCTCCATGTAAAGCACATTTCAAGCATTAATCCAAGAATCAAACTTCCTCTTCCAGAAAGAGAAGGGTATGTAGGGTATTTTTCAAAAACTGCAAAATACATGTCATGATCCAGGCAGTCATTTCTTTGAAATTCCTTGATATCAGAGATCAATAACTTAATACTTCACACCAGTCACCTACCATCACAATCCTCATTGTCACCCCAGAAGCCAAATTAAAAAAATGGTGGAGAGATAGTGACTTCTGTGGCATCAGGGCATGCCAGCTGACCACTTTGAGGGACTGGAGGTCGGGAATCTGCTCATTCCCTTCTTAAAATGGTGCTAAAGTTTTCTGCCGCTGTACAATATTTCTAGTGATTCGACACACTGACAGTTATGTCTGATTAAGATGCACCATGGGTAGTGTCAGGTTTTTGCAAATGTGGTGGAAAGTACCTTCAAGTCACAGCTGAAATATGGCGATCCTGTAGGGTTTTCAAGGCAAGAGAGGTTCTGAGGTGGTTTGCCATTACCTGCTTCTACATCTGGCATTTCTTGGAGGTCTCCCATCCAAAGGCTTATCCTGTTTAGCTTCCAAGATTTGATGAAATTGGGCTAGCTTGGGCTAGGGAATCTGTATTCTTTGTTCAGAATAAACATGCAGTGTTGGTTCATTTACACAATATTGGAAACCCTTCTTAAGGAAATGGGCAATTTTTCAAGTTTATGGTGTCTGCAAAATCTTTTCCCACTAACTATAGGATAGGTTGTTGTGAGTTTTGTGGGCTGTGTGGCCATGGTCTGGTGGATCTTGTTCCTAACATTTCACCTGCATCTGTGGCTGGCATCTTCAGAAGTGTATCACATCTGTTATACACTGTGTCCCAGACTTCTCTCTGTGATTCACCTCTGAAGATGGCAGCCCCAGATGCAGGTGAAACGTTAGAGACAAGATCTACCAGACCATGGCCACACAGCCCGGAAAACCCACCACAACCAGTTGAATCTGACCATGAAAGTCTTCGACAATACATTAACTATAGGACACTTTAAAAAACAAAAACAAAGGGCACAATCCAATCCATCCACCTGTTTTATATACCTTTCTATGTGCATTAAAGCACCTGTTTTGCAAAAGAAGTGTACAGTCACTAAAGGCAAACTCAATCTTGGTATGTTTTGGCAAGTGGTGCAATTTGCAACTACAACGTACTTTAGAGGACGAGGTAATTAACAAAAAAAGAATAATTCAAAATATTTCTATTGGTAGTTTTTATTTTGAATGTAATGCTTATTTCTGCGTTCTGTTTTCTCATAGGGTGCATTCGCAGTCTTCAGGAAGGCACTAGCTCTTGTACAGACACTTCCCCACATCTACATTCCTTTTGTGAGATCCTGGAAATGATCCTTCGGAAAGGAATAAAGCGTGAGTGGTTTGTGTTTGTGCTGTGGGTGGATAGTATGTTTGCATGTACACCCTGTTTGGGGGGAGCTGCATAGTAAAGTGGGCAATAGCAAGAACAAGGACCATGTAGTCTCTATGACCCTATCAGCATAAAGTTTGTCAGCCCCATATTGTGTCATGTTTAACTCCATAGTGGCAAGACTGGAAGGCTAGAGGCTCCCATGTGGGTGTATCACCTAATGGCATATGGAAGCTAAATTAGGAAGGGGTGGGTGAAGTGCACTGTACTCATTTTACTGTAACATTTTTAAAAAATGAGAGCAATCCTGTTCTGAATTGCTCTTGTTGTCACAAAACCCATATTCTGCAACTGGAATAAAAGGGAGGCATTTCTACAGTACATACTGTTGAGAGGTCTAGGGGGGCCCCTGTCTTATTTGATGTCCAAGAAGAAGCTCGAGGAGACCATGGAGGAGAAGGCGCTTGGGACCCTGAACAGACAGCCTTCTTCATGCCTTGTAACTCCAAGCATGCATTTAGTACAGGTGGGGAAATGCCACAAAATACCATGCAGATGGCTTCTCAGTACGAACAATTAAGCCAGGCCATTGCCCTGGCAGCCAGCTGCAGTGCTCTCAGCTGACAAGACTAGTTGCAAGACTAATTCTCAGTTGCACAGGGATATTTTCTGTGCTCACGCCGGGGCATTTTTTTGACCATGCAAAAATGGCCTAGTCGTGGGCTGGGCCTACTGGATGGATCAGAAGAGCCTCTCTCCCATTAAAGGAGAAAAGGGGCAAATCTGTGTGTGGGGGGGTGGGGAGCAGCAGTGGCGTAGTGGTTAAGAGCAGGTGCATTCTAATCTAGAGGAACTGGGTTTGATTCCCCGCTCTGCTGCTTGAGCTGTGGAGGCCTATCTGGGGAATTCAGATTAGCCTGTGCACTCCCACACACGCCAGCTGGGTGACCTTGGGCTAGTCACAGCTTTTCAGAGCTCTCTCAGCCCCACCCACCTCACAGGGTGCTTGTTGTGAGGGGGGAAGGGGAAGGAGATTGTAAGCCCCTTTGAGTCTCCTACAGGAGAGAAAGGAGGGGGGATATAAATCCAAACTCTTCTCTTCTTCTTCTACTTAAATCTTAGTAGTATTCCTCAACAGCCTCTCAAAGCCCTCTCAGAGGGAGAAAATAGGGCTGTGAGATTGAGTGTGTGTCATGGCAGGAAGGAGGAGGATATGGGTGCAAGAACCCTCTCCCAATTGGGACAAATGAGGCCCAGGAGAACCGAGGGAGGGAGGGAGGGAGGGAGGTCATTCTCTAAATGGGCATACACGCCTAACCATTTTAAGCCACTTGGCTTCTTCCTAAGGTAGTGCAGAAAGATTTCGGTACACTCATTAAACCTACTCTTAGAGTTCCTTCAGTGAATGCAGTTTACAATAGGTTTAAAATTAAAACATTGATAATTAGATACAGCTTGTGAGGGATTTGAAGTTGCAACAACCATTGAAGAATGGTGACCAGGGAGAAAGAGGGAACTCTGTTTGTCATGTATGCATCATCTATCTATGCAGGCACAAGGAGTTTCTGCAGCCTGCATAGTCACCGAGTTTGTTTATAGTAGAAAATATTCACATCCCCACAGACTAATAGGCCTTTGTCGATACACAGATTGTTGATCCATGCATGCAGAGAACAAGGACCTTCACCTTCCTTAGTTGCTTTGCAGTGCTGGCAGTCAACAAGACCACTTTGAACCCCCAGTGGTCACACCTGATATAAATGTGCTCTAATTTCTGTTTTGTGAGGCTATCAAAATCTTCCTGCATTACAGAAACATAAAAATAATGCCAGTAATGTTTGGCTGTGCAACATAATGAACATCTGTGTTAACGTTTTGTAAAAGTCTTCTTGTCTTCTGCAGAGCCAGTTCTGGGTTTCAAGAGGAGGGACTACTGGCACTGGATAGAACAACTCCCTCATCAGGGGATCCATTGCAGGTAAATGGCCTGCAGGAGCAACTTGTGAGGCAGCAGAGACCAGAGGGAAAGCGAGCCAATATGGGGCAGTGGCTAGAGAGGGTGGGGTTTGGAGAGGGGAGAGGCTTCAATGGAGCATAACTCTGCTGAATTACAGACTTTCTTCCAAAGTGGCCATTTTCTCCAGGTGAACTGATCTGTTGCCTGGAGATCAGTTGTGATGAGAGGAAATCTCCAGTCACCACCTGGAAATTGGTAACCTTAACACTGGGTAGAGTGCTTAACTGTCTTGGTCCAGTCATGAAGCTCGCAGGCTGACCTTGATCTAGTCCCCATCTCTCAGCTTCATCATCTCACAGGATTGTTGTGTGGATAAAAGGACAAGTGGAAACAGCAAGGATAAGGCCCTTTCCATACATGCAGAATAATCCACTTTCAATGCACTTTCACAATTGTTTGCAAGTGGATTTTGCTATTCCACACAGTAAAATCCAGCTGCAAAGTGCATTCAAAGTGGATTGAAAGGGCATTATTCTTCATAAAAATGTAAGAAGAGAAAGAGTCTTGATTTTCCGCTTCTTCTCTTGTTTGCACTGTTTTTTAAAAAAATCTATTACTGTGTAGTCCATAAGGTTTTATACTAAAGTTGTACCAAAAAAACTATGCTCATGGTTTTTCATCATGTCTGAAGCCCTAATTTGTGTGTGTTGCTTTCTTATTTTAAGTTTAAATATTGGGCATTTGTGGGAGAAAATATTTTCCTTTAGAGCAGAATTTATTGTTCCTTAAACATGTAGTGCCAATCCTTATGTTTGCTGGAAGGAATTCCAGGAGGCACATAATTTTTCAGTCTGAATTGTAGTCATTCCCATTTTGAGTAAAACTTGGTCAACATTCCTGTTTTGCTAAAGCAAGCTGAAAAGACAAATAGAGCCCAGGGTAACACTGTTTTCTCTTTCCCTATAGCACGATCCTTCTGTCGATCATGATTGAGAAAACAAATTCTTCTGAGAAGGTGCTCACAGCGCAAGGCCGAGGGCGGTACTTCCTACGTCAGGCTTTGAATGGGAAGTTACTAGCTGTGGTTTTTCAGCAGCTAGTCAGAGCTCCCAGGTTGCTTGAGGTGGGAACATGAAATAATCCAGAGAATTTGGGGGGAGGAGGAGAGAGGAAGTTACAATAATGAAATTTTTTTTCTCATTTCTGTGTAAATTCCCTGTGTAAGCTAGGCCTTAAACGCAATCTGGGAACTTTACTTAATGCTTGTTATGTGTGTGATATGCCTGTGACAATATCCAAGTGACTCGATTCTTCATGTTTGCAATCTTCAAGTATGTTTTCATATCCCTCATGTTGAGCAAGTACCAATTTGCCATCAGACCAAAGACAGTGTCCTTTTTGTTGGCTGACATTAGTCCTGCAGTTACACAATCTGTGGCCAAATTCTTGTCTATTATAATATGTTTAAGACACTTTCCTGCTGCTTACTAACATGATAATCTCATGAAGTTATTTTATTAGTGGCTTAATGTTCCTTTTATCATGTATTTTGTAATTGTTATTGATCTATGAACTGTGATTTTATTGTCTGGCTCAAGATAGCCAGTCGAAGGAACTTAATGTTAATAAAGGAAAAGAAGGAGGTTGGGGGAGGGGGCATTAACCATATCTGGGCTAGAAATGTAATTCTTTGAATACTTCAGGTTATCATTTTGGGTCAAAAAGATGACGCATCCACAGTGGTTCTTTAGATTTTGTCTTCTAGTCTAGTTAAGAGGTGTCACCAACATCATCTCTCAGTAAATAATTATTGCTGCTCTCCAGACATTCCAGTTTTCCATAATTATTTCTTTCTGATGCTTTTGTGACCAACTTATTTAAATTGTGCTAATTTTTTTTTTTCATTTTAAAAAATCTGATTTCAGTGGTATGATCCAGTGACCTCCATCTTGGGTAATGAAGACTTCTTGGGTAAGATTTCCAAGCCAAATCATACAATGTCTTTTTGCGTACAGAGGGTTTCATGATATTTTGAGCCACAGTTTGAGGCAGAGGCGGAGCTACCAGGGGAAGGGGGGCGCACGTTGCACCGGGCATGCACCTGGGGAGCCAGCCTCTCTGAGGAGTCGCAATAAAGCCTAGACACTCCAATCCATTGATCGATTGGACAGGGGACGTCCTGAAGGAGATGGCATCTTGGACAAGCATTGCCGTGCCACCACCCCCAGCCCTGAGTCCAAGGTTGTTGGACAAACTGGAAACCAGTTGGGGTGAGGTCATTGAGGGCAACTGTCTCACCCTCCCTCACCCAGGTTTCAGTTATGCACGTGAGGTTCACAGCCTGATGCTTGATATAGTCACAGAGGATGGCAGATTTATTATTAATGGACCTCGCATTCAACAACAACAACCTCGGAGCAGAGTCTGAGACCCCAACCACACAACCTGCATCTCTTGGGATAGGCTGTTGGTCAGAAAGAGAACGAGTATAGCCATATCTCCCTTTTTGGTGGTTTATTATGAATGTCCAGGAGCCAGAATCTGCATGGCTTCTCCAGATAAATTAGGGAACTACAATTCCCATCAGCCTCTGTCAGCATGGCCAATTGGCCATGCTGGTAGGGGCTGATGGGAATTGTAGTTCCTGAACTTCTGGAGAGCCGCAGGTTCCCTACCCCTGGCCTAGGCCTACTGCTATATCGCTATAATATGCATATTATATCGCTATAATATGTACAAAGAAGGCAAATAAAATTATACAGTTTACAAAATATCACAGAAGCTAAATTTCAACTCAGATAGAAGAAGAGTTGATTTTTATACTTCACTTTTCTCTATCTTTTAAGGAATCTCAAAGCAGCTTACAATCTTCCCTTCCCCTCCCCATAACAGACACTTTGTGAGGCAGGTGGGGCTGAGAGAGTTCTGAGAGAACTGTGACTAGACCAAGGTCATCCAGCAGGCTTCATGTGGAGGAATGGGTAAACAAACCTGGTTCACCAGATAATGTGCTCATGTGAAGGAGTTGAGAATCATACTCAGTTCTCTGCTGGTTTTAACTGCCACTCCACGCTGGCTCTGTTAGGTAGGCTGAACTTTGACTACAGCTTCAAAAAAAGTACAGCTTGGATTTCAGGCTGTGACTTCAAAAGCTGAATCTCAACTGAAATAACATTGGAGAGATTAACCATAGTTCAACATATTCAATTGCAGCTTTTGAACGCAGAGTCTGAACTTGTGCCTTTTGAAGTTGAGCTCAGAGTTTAACTTCACCTATCTGATTGTAGTTGAAATTCACTTTCGCAGTTTTATCTTGCATTGGAAATTGTGTATTTTATTGGATTATTTTCTGTATTATTGACTTTGGGCTCTTTGAACATGGGAGAAAAGGGGTGTGGGGTGACGGTGGAACTTTTCCTGCATTTTTCAGCATAGTCCGAAAATGCCAAAACACAGAGAAGCTCTGTGTGGACATAACCTCTCCTCTTTTGATATCTCTCCCATGCTAAAAAAAGATGCTAGTCACAAGCTTCCTTAGGACCAGAAACCTCTGTATTTCAACTATAATCAACTATATTTCAACTATAATTTCAACTACAGCTTTGCAGTAAACCATGAGGCTTTGTACCTCTGAAAACAGCTTCATGTTCTCCATGTCAGTAATCTTCCTCCTGCATCCTCCTGCTTTCAACCACTGTTTCTACATTTCTTTTTCTGATATCCTCTTTCTTGGATACACATGTTGCCAGTCCTTTTGGAGGCTATCTGTGCAACGACCTAGCTAGGTTGCCATTGTGTTCCTGGGTCTATCTGCCATGTCTTTATTCCACCTTTCCTGCCAGGAACTTGAACTGTGGCGTATCTGGAAAGGAGGACAAATCAACCTGCTCAAACCTTTTAATGCAGTAGAATCCTGAATGTCCTATTCCCTTGCTCAAACTGAGTACCCAGGATATTTTAAGTGCAGAGTCTGATAGCTTACCCATGCAATTCTCAGTGTGAAGCAAAGAGATACTGCTAGTTGCTAGGGCGACGCAAGCTTATCATCATCTTTCTCTGTGGTCAGTTTGATGGGTGGAAATGTTACAAATTTGGGATCTCTGAGAAGGTAATGAGCAAGGAGGTGTGTTTTAGTTAGCTTCTGAAACAGAAGAAAAAGAAGATGACTTTGGATGTTTACCCCATCTTCCTCTCCTGTAAGGAGACTCAAGGTGGCCTACAAACTCCTTTCCCTCCCTCTCCCAAGAACAGACACCTTGTGAGGTAGGTGGAACTGAGAGAGTTCTGAAGAACCGAGACTAGTCCAAGATCATCCAGTAGGAATGCAGGAGTGCGGAAACACATCTGGTTCACCAGATAAGCCTCTCCCACTCAGGTGGAGGAGTGGGCATTCAAACCCAGTTCTCCAGATTAGAATCCACCTGCTCTTAACCACTGCACCACACAGATAAGCGTGTGCACACCACTGTGTCAGGTTGATGTAAAGTTGCTGGGTGATTTCTCTTCAACTTTATTCAATACTGTTTATTTGTTCCATTAGTTTTATATACCACCCTTCCCCTCATGGGCACAGAGCAGCTTCCAACATTTTTAATAAAACAATAAAACCCATTTCAAACAAGATTTCAAACAACATACAAACTCCATTAAAAACTACTCAATAAATTGATGGTGGCAGGTCATTAAAATATGACACTAAACCACTGAAGGAAAGAGCGTGGAAGATGGAAAAGGGGAAGGCTGAGATGGAAAATACCCATTCTCCTCCTTTCATGTTTCAGTGGCTCATTCAACTTCTATGGTTGGCATCTCAGCAGAATCCACTTTACACTAATCAGCCTGCAAGATTCAAACTGTGTAACTCATTGCTAACTTGTAAGAAGCTCATGTTTGCCCATTCTTTCTGACTTCCTCTTTTAACACTTGAGGTGCTGGTTCTTTGTTTCCCCAAGCTGTAGTTGTCCTTCTGAGCTTTCTGTGGCGACAATGTTATCCCTGTTGCTCTCTGTTCACCTTTCTGAGCCCTTTTTTGTTTTTTTCACACACTCACCCAATCACACACCCTTCTGTTCAAATTACAAAAGTCAAAAGTTCAGGCCATAGTTAATTTACAATACATCTGTGTTATATCAATTATATGTTCAGATTCAGATGGGCGTCACGCAGCAAGCACTTAAAAGCTGGCTATATGACATCTGTAACCATGAGAGGCAATTATCTGCAGCACTTTGTTAGGATCCAGAGTTGTCATCTCCACACTTCCACCAATATGCAAGGAATTATGTAGAGGCAGTAAATACTGGGATTAATTGTGTAACTGAGGGCTGCAAATGACCTCTCTGTACAATGATGATCACCACGCAATGGGTTGGACCTTTGCCTTCCACATCCTATTGCAGGCCAGAATGCTCCCTGAAATGCTGCTCTTGAGGGACAGGGGCAGTGGTGGGATTCAGCCTATTCGCACGTATTTGGTAGAACTGGTAGCTAATTTTTTATCTAGTTCAGAGAATTGTTGTAATCCCACCACTGAGTCCTTTTGGATCCGGTTGTTAAATTATTTGAATCCTACTACTGGTACAAGGGACACCATGGACAGAATGAGGGACAAGACAGAGGGAGAGAGAATTGGTAAAAATTGCACCCCTTTCTGTCAGCTGAAATTTTCTGCTAGTATCCATCCCAGGAATCTCTTAAGTGGCCGCTATGTAGTTTTCCATTCTCTGAATTCATTCTGCATATGGTTTGATTTGACCTAGAGACCAGAGCACCAGCCTTTTGCCTTATAAGGGCAAAACAGATGATTAGATATTCTGTGTCTCTCTAGGCAACATTCTAGTCACAGGACTCCGTTGGGAATCATGGAGTGGATCCAAAAGAGCCTTTCTGTTCCCAGAGGAATCACCTGTTCATGGAAGGAGTCATTCCATTCAGAGATGACTCCTTCTGTAGCTGGAAGGACAACTTTGGATGTGACCTGATAAGATTCTATGCTCTGATATGGTTGCCCTTCAATCTGTCTTGAGTTACAAGCGTAGAAAACAGCCTTGTATGGCATTAATTGTATTGGCATAAGTTAGTACCTTATTTTAGGGAAGGTTCTCTTACTGTGACAAAATATGAAACCCCCTGCCTTACTGTGGCTTTGTCAATAGCCCTTTAACTTACTGTTAAATAAGGGCTATCAGAGATCAGATGGTAACTATTAGTCTCTATTCTCTTTATTCAGAGCCTTTCCTGTCTTTGATGCTGGTGGTGACAGAAATGAGTTTCTCGCTTGATGTGCAGGTACAGTAATAATTGATTGTGAGACATAAGTTGAATGTATTTTACTTTGCTTAATATGTTCAGTGCTGGCCAGAAGCTTCCCTTCCCCACCACGCCTGCCCTTCTGGCAAGGGGAAGGCTCTGGAGTGGCCCAGGAAAGGCCCAGTCCAGTCGCAGAGGCAAGGCAGTCTGAGAACCAGCCCTGTCCGGCAGCTGTAAAGAGGAAGGAGCAGGTGGGCCAGGAGAAGCTGCTTAAAAAAAGACTCTGAAGGAAGAGCCAGGAGGAAGGACTGCAGTTGGGGCCCAATGTGGTGGGAGGGAATAAAAGGGGTAAGGGCCTGGATGGCTGAGGAGACTGTATCCAGTTAGCTGTTGCCCAGCACAGGGCTAGTCAGCAACTGGGAAGAGCTCCCTGGATGTCAGAGGCAGTTGAGATCTATTTGAGGTCAGAGGAAAGGCGCCTCAGGACCCTGGGGAGAGGGCTGTGCCAAGTGCAGCGGCCCAGGGACATCAATCTATTTCTGAGCATATGTTCCTCATAGTTAATTGTTTAATTTTTCAAATCATGCTGTACTTCATTTGTAGAATTCCAGTTTCTTAGATGAAAGCTGGCAGCTTCCGGTAAGACATTTTAGCTCTCCTTCACTTTTGACAAGAGTTACTATATTCTCCCATTATGTCCCTTATAAAGGATGTCAGCATTAAGCATTTTTACACCTGAAGGAAATAGTCAAATTGGCACCTATGCTCTGGGTTGGTGTTTTATTTATATATATTTTTAAATAGCTCATAGAGACAGGGGCAAGAAAATGTTGCCTCTTCTGAACTCTGTCCCCCTAAATACATTTACACTATAATAAATCTCCCCTGCCCTTTTAAACAGCAATTTTAATTTTAAAAAGAGATTTACATTTTCCATTACAGTCACTCTTTCAACCAAAAAAAGTGATCAAGAAACTGTCTTTCCAAGAAACTTGATGCCATGCCTCTCTGATCTGCATCCAGATTTCTCCCCACTGGCCGATCTCTCTTCCTGTTTTCAGAAAGACAAATACAGGTGATTTCCGCACAGCAGAAATGAAACTTCCTGCAGACATTTTAAAAAGATAAGTTTGGGCTCTTTTAGTTTGCACACAACCTATCGAAAACAGCCAGCCAAAAGTGTTGCCAGCCAACTCTTTTTTCCCGCCTGCTGCACATAGCTCTTGTCAGTGTCAGTTGCCCCCCCCCCCCCCCCGCATTTTGTATGCTGCTGCAGAGATTCCCCATGTCTTCACCATTTGGTGAAGGTTTTCCATGGAGGTTTCCTCTGCTTGCAGCTCATCTGCGCATGATTACCTTGTAAAAAGTAGATGAATAAAGTTTGTTTTGCCTGGCGATCCCGTTCACTTGTCATATTTACTTTTTGTTTGTCTGTTTTGAGAGGGATGTCTGTGAAGCTATGGTGACACAGATTTGCACATATTGCAGCTTCTCTAATCATGTTGCCGAAGTTTTGGAGGTATCCCCCTCAAAACTAGATCGTTAGTTTAGCAGTTTTGAAAAATCTGGATTGAGAGAAACAAAACGTTTTGAAGAGGTTTTGGGAAGTCAGCTGTGCAAACTGGTCCCCCAAAACGCTTTTTAAATGTCCCCAAGAGGTTTTATTTCTGCTGTGTGGAAATCGCCACAGAGTTGTATCATTTGAATTCTTTGTGCTTAAATGCTGAGGGCCTGCAGCTTATGCAAGTCTATGGAAAGTTACGTCTCTGGTTCTGAAACACTTGTGTATGCCACCTTTCTCCCCAGTGGGGACCCAGAGCAGCTTGCATTGCTCTCCTTTCCTCCATTTTATCCTCACAATAACCTGTGAAGAGAGTGTGTGTGACTGGTACAAATCACCTAAAATGCTTTCATGACAGAGTGGGGATTTGAACCTTTCATACTGCAACAACTATGCCACCAGAGGCGGAGCTACGCGGGGGAGGGGGGGGGACATTGCACCAGGCACGTAGAAAATCCCCCATGTGGCACCCCCTGCTCATTTACCTTAGTGAAACAGTGCAGGCTGGAGAAGTGGCCTGTTCCCTTCAGTTGAAAACGGCATGGAGGGAACTACATTTCCCAGGAGACCTTGCGAGCCCCATGGTCTCATGGGAAGTGTAGTTCCCACCAGGCCGTTTTCAGCCTGAAGGAAACAGGCTGCTTTTCCAGGCTGAACTAAGGGAGGGGGAGGGGGGCAGGGCACCGCAGAGTTGGGGGGGGGCATAAAACACAGAGTGCATACCAGGTGCACTCTGGCCCAGCTACACCTCTGTATGCCACACTTGCTGTCTCTTTCTGGCATTTTAGTTATTTACTTCATTTATCACCCACTTTTCTCATTCAGGCCAAAGGCGAATAATAGTTATAAACAATGCAGTAAAGACAGACTTGTTTAGTACAAAGAATAAACAGAACAATAAGGCTGGATTTCATCATTTAGGCAACAAACAATGCAAGAAAAAAAATCAAAGTACACCATTAGAGAAGAATGAAATCAAAACAATATAATATATCCAATGAATGGGGTGAAGCCCTGAGATGTGTGACTTGGCATACTTCCTCGGGGCTCTAGTTGACCCCACATGGAGCCTGGCTCACAGCTGGGTGTCATGCTGCACTTAGTCCAGACACTGCAAGACTGCTATGGGGCTGATCATCTGGGCCAGGGGTAGGGAACCTGCGGCTCTCCAGATGTTCAGGAACTACAATTCCCATCAGCCCCTACCAGCATGGCCAATTGGCCATGCTGACAGAGGCTGATGGGAATTGTGGTTCCTGAACATCTGGAGAGCCGCAGGTTCCCTACCCCTGATCTGGGCTGTGAGCATGTCTGAGCTTTGATCATTTGTTCAACGCATTCAGAGTCATTTACCCAGCCATGATGCTGCCTAGGGGTGGATAGGCCTTTAACAGAGTATTAAGACTTTCAAGGTATCTCATATGACAATATGGCTTCATCCTGGTAGTGGCTCTGCAGTCCCTTTGTGGTAGATAAATGGAGAATATTAAACTTTAGGACTCTCCTTGGCCTTCCTTAAAGATGAAGTAAATGCCCTGATAATGGAAGCAAAACACCCCAATCTTTGCCAAGGCTCTGCATGGTGAAAGAAGAGTACTTCAAACTTGCTGGATGCCACATTGATGAATCCTGCTTTCCAGGTGTGCCTGACCTATGAAACTGTCCCCTGCAAAGAGCTAGGAATGGTGCTCAGGTAAGAGAGCTCCTGCTTTTCTACCTTGCTTTCTTGTTCTTCTGTCTAAAGTCCAGTCTCTTTAAAAATACCTTTGTGGGTTTTAGGGATTGTCTATGAGATGGTATATAATATCCCATTAAACTTCTGTGAGAGTTATTTTTTTTCCACACTGTGGAAACCTTTGCAGGTTTGCAGGGCAAACCTGGATATAACAGTATGCTGTCAGCTGATTTTACTTAATTGATCCTGCTAATCAGGATTGATAATGATACTCCTAGGGCGATTCCGCACATGAGTAAAATAGGTTCGACCCAGTTCCCTGAGAAGGGTACTAACCTAGGTCGAAGCCATTGTTGTTCCCCACTGCAACCAGCTTGATCCTCTTCGCTGCTCCGTTCCGATTGGCCATGTTCCGTCTATCCCCACACACGTTATTAAAAAAAACTGCCACAGGAATGCAGGGACGAAGGTGGCGTTTTTTGATTGGCCAGCTGTACGCATGCCCGAAACACTCAACTGTGATTGGCTGAATGGGGGACTCCTGGCACCAGAGATTCCGCACTTTACTGGAATCAAGCTGAGTTCGAGGGTGGTTCCCTGAAAAAGTAGTAGTTCCCAACTGGAGTCAGAAATTTGTCCGTTACACGGGGCGAAGCTGGTACAAAACCACATCAATCCCAGTGGTTGTGCGGAGCACTTAGGTCGAACGCAGCTCGAACTTAGGTCGATAACCCAAAGTGCAGAATCGATCCTAATCACAGTTGATTCTGATTTAAAATTGATTCTGCTAATTATCGTAATCGAGTCCACTGATCAAGGGAAGCACTGATCAAAGGAAGTCCACTGATCAAGGGAAGCAATGGTCCACAGCCATTGGATGTCCTTTTTTCTTTTTTACATTGGAAGCTAAAGATTTTATGATAGGGATGTTGCCAAAGAAAGGAAATGTGTCTGCCAGTTTTGGCATCTGTCCAGTTCATGCAGTTGAAATATGTTGATGGTTTGTAGCAGATGGGTAAATTAGTTACAGTTCCCCCTTGAAATACTTCCACTGTGACTTGAGTTGAATAAGAGCAGAGCCGTATTATCTTTTTAACCTCCATTTTTAAATATAGCTTATAAAACAGCTGTTGGAGTTGTGATTTTAAAGGGAGGGTTACCAACGCGGTGGTGGTGAGCCCTCTCCCCTGCTAAACATTTCCTGTCTTGTCCCTCCCACAGTTGGTTTAAGTTCTTTGGGGGAACAGAACAAGGGCACACACATTTTTTCCAAAAGCAGCTTTGGGAACGTGGCAGCTTTTAACAAGAAAACAGAGCAGGAGGAAGTATAAAATTGCTGCCCCACTCATATTCATTCAGCCCCACAAGAGTTTGCAGGGCCATCAGCTTCTCTGTAAAATAAATTGGCGGGGGGAAAAACACATTACAGATCTACATGGAATGCAAGTGACTGTCCTTTAGTGCTCTGGCATTTGTTTAAGTCTCATACCCAAAGACTCTTTTTCTGTCCCTGGCCTGGAGTGTGGCTGAAATTACTGTAGGAGAATTAATTTAAGATGGCAGGGAGTGACTGGCCCAGGATCACACACTGAACTTTGTGTCTTATCTACACTGTAAAGGGAAGTGCTTGTAATGGAGTCCCGAAATGAAAAGCAGTTGGAGGCAATCTTGGCAAGAAGACAGGTGTGTTCATGAGAAGAGGATCCTTAACATTCTCCTCGCTCATTTTCCCCATTTCTGATAGCATATGTACACATACACACTGTGCAGGTTCCTCCTTGCATGGGTTTAAAGTGAACCGTTTTAATGTATGTATGAGTGGTGGGGGTGGGGGACTGCCAAGCAAGTATTGGGGGGGAAATGGTAGATGGGAAAAGAACATAAATCCCATTCCCCAATATTGGTTTCTTGATCAAATTCTCCCCACCCCAGCTACTTGTCTCAGAAAAGAAAAGAAGAAATAGCGAAGGGGGGAAAAAGTGCTAGCTAGTCAGGGCCCAACTACATGTTACATTTTCTTTGCATCCTTTTTCAGGTTCTGGTGATCAAACATGCACTGCCAGCTCTGTGCTTGGCACTCAGTTCCCAGGAGCGTAGGGACCAATTTGGATCAGGACCATGGTGTGTAGGGAGAGGGGATTTACCGGTATGCCTTTCCCTTGTGTTGTTTTTCTGACCTGAAAGGCCCCAGTGGGGTGCTATTTGCCCCACTGGGGAATCCCATCAGTATACATGGTTTCCCCAGTCGGGAAGATAGTGCCCCCTAAGGCTGTTTCAGGACAGGAAAATGACAGCCGGAAACGTAAGCCACCTATCCCTGCATGTGATGGTCCTGAACTGAATTGCTTCCATGTCCCCGGGAATTGTGTTCCAAACATGGAACTCAGATTACCAGAAACTGCAGAAGACTTCAGAAAACTGAGACATGTAGTTATGCCTTCTTCCCAGCCCAGGGCTAAAGTTAAAGGCCCTCAGTGTTTGTTTCATTTTTCTTTCATCATCCCTCCTAACATTCAAGTTAGCAATACCATCTTGCTCATCCAAGTATGGACTGCAAGACGAGGCCTTTTTAGCATTCTGAACAACTTGGTGAAAACATTTCTTGCTGTTCTCATGGGAAAGAACCAGTCTTGAACTACCTTCCTAGCACTAATATATTTTGTCCCAAATGTCCTTCCTTTGCTAAAGAATATGGTACCTAGTTCCTCAGGGAGAGCTTTTTTTAAATCTCAGATACCTGGATGGACGGGTTTTCATCATAGACCTGCTTCCACAGAGCCAAGCAGAAGTGGATGAGGTTGTGCTGATTGGAGACGTCATCGATGAGATAAATGGATTTTCACTGAGGAATGCATACAATGGACAGGTATGGAAAGGAGCCCTGTGGTCTCCGCCGTCTAAGTCTGGTGTGTTGCTACTTTGAGATCCGGAGACGAAGCAGGAGAGATGACCGTGCCATGTTGCTATGGGAACTGTGCAGAACAAAAACTGTGGTGTTTGGTCTAAAGAATATGATGACGAATTAAGAGTGTGGCAGAAAGATAGAAAGATCAGGGAAGAAGATAAGCTGTTAAATAGGTTTAATTTTTAAAGAAAATCTCTCTAAAGTTGAGGAGGATTTCAATTTTTATTTTAGAATGTCAAATAATTGATAACATCAGTGGCTTAATTGCTTTAACTTTTTTTTCTATTTATCCACATTTACCTGAAAGGAAGATGATCCAGAATATAAGACAGATTCTCTTTTTTTTAAAAAAAACTCTGAGTACTATTCTTAACTGTAACCTACATTCAAATTTATGATGCCCCCTTCCTTTTCTTGACAGCTTTTAAGGAACAAAGGTAGTCTTCCTTCCAGGTAAATAGGGTAAATGTTTTGGTTTTGTATGAGCTTGTGTATCTGTATTGTAAAGTTAAATAAATCAAGGGTGTGCTTACAGATAACTGTAGGGGTTCTGTTAATTCATTTCACTTGTTGTAACGCATTGTACATACGACCAGCAGCATTGTACATACGACCAGAATGTGACAGTCTAACAAAGATAAAATTGAGATATTGTAGAGGAGGGGCAGGTGGGGAAATCATTTTGAAAAACCTTCCAAAATATCCCAGAGATGTTTGCTGACAGGAGAGGAAATGAGGGAGACCCTGCAGCAGCAGCTGTAACATCTATTTGACTTTATTTTCCTCCTGTTGTACAGGCATTTAAAGCATGGGAATGCACAGGAATGTGGGCCAGAAGGGTAGTCTGAGGGTCACAGCCTCAAGCATGAAGAGAGATCAGTTGGGCTGGGTGGGGCCTGAGGTTTTGACTGACTGTTCTCAGAAACTTGTCCTTCCCTTTCTGTTATTTCTCTTACATTTTCTTGTTTGTATCGTATACTTCTTTGAGGCCCCACTGGGGAGACAAATGGGATAAAGATAATTGAACTGTCTCGCTGAGAGAATTAAAATGAGGAAGAAGCTGGAGAAGGGCATAACCATATATCTGGGCTCATTTTTCTGTTTAACATTGTCAAATCTGGAAAACATAGCAGAAAAGAACTCTGGGTATAGCCTTTCATGACTTAACTGCATATGATACTTCTGGGAGAAAAACGGGGAATATATTCCTTGACATAGGGTCTATCCATCCATCCGTGCACTTCACAGAGTGGAACTTTGCTGCTGCAACCTACTGAGTGCTTCCCTCCCATTTTTTCCCCAGGTTTTCCAGGCAGTGGCATACCGCCACAAAGTGGCACCCAATCCCTGCCAAACTGCCACTGCTTCCCCCTTTGCCACTGCACCACCACCCCAGTATAACGCTCCCCAACAAACTTTTTCCTCCACTCAGTTCAAGCAGCACCTGTCCCCAGTGTGTTGCCGGCCAGTACCACTTGGAGGAGGAAAAAGGGCAGTTGCACAGCAGGAGAGTTTGGTGGTGGTGGTGGTGGTGGGGGGGGGGGTTGAGGAGTTCAGCCAGGGGCTAAGTGGGGGCAGGGTGGGAACTAAAATGGGCCCCTACGTGACCCAGGCACTGACCTCCCCATTCGCTATAGATATACTGCTGTCTCCAGATCCTCAGGAACATCATAAGGAGGCAAAGTGGTGGTTTGGAGATGGATGGGGGAATCAGCAGAAATCACTGCCCCTCTTCTAAAAGTGGGGATACTGTTCTGTCAGAGGAACAGTGTGGCTAGGTCTCTGAACCATACAAAGCAACAAGAACAACTTCCCGAGTAACTGAGTGCGGTTTACCTTTTCTTTTCAGGAGTGCATGCTCAGCCCCCAGTGATAATGTGATGAACTTGACTAATAGTAGAACTCTACTGCTTTGAATGCTTCATTTTTATTATTATTATTATTATTATTATTATTATTATTATTATTATTATTATTATTATTATTATTATTATTATTATTATTATTATTATTATATTTATAAACCGCCCTCCCCCGAAGGGCTCAATGATAAAAAAGAACACCAGGCATAAGTTAGAAAAGGAGGCAGGAGGTGTGGCTAACCAAGAGTGTTGCAGGAGCACACATGGAGCTTTGAGTCTAATATACACTCTTTATATAATAATCATTCCTTGCTAGTGTATAAATAGACTATGCTGGTAAAGGATGCTCTGTTTCCTAGATAACTCTGGGGAACTGCATCTTTCAGTTCCCAACACCTAGGAGTATCTCCAGAGAATAAAAACGAAACAAACCTCAATTCTACAGGACTCCTTGACAGCACACGTCAACATTATATATGGATTGGCCTTATCTGATGAGTGATGCAAGAACTTCCTTGCCAGCAGACAAAATCTTTCTATTTCCCTTCAGGCTGGAAATGTGCTCCAGAAGCTGAAGGGCAAGCCACTGAGCTTCCACCTAATTCGGTGGAAAGGGCATGACGGAGGAATGTACAAGCCACTGCTGCCCTACCTGAAGGTTCTCAGGGAGAAAATCCCCAACTTCCGATTCCAGCATGAGCACAGACGCAAAAAAGAGAACGAGGGGCGGTGTCTGCAGGGAGGCAGGTAGGTGGCTCAGAGCCTTAGCAGAATGATGGTACATTTCGGAGTTTCTGTGTCAGTGGGCTGGGAGGAATGCAGCTTTATCTGTATCTTGTATCTAAGTTGGGGACTTGTTGGATGATTTCTTCAAGACTTGAACCTGTAACTGGCCGGTTGAACACAAGACTCATGAGAAAAAGCTCCCCACACGAAAACGATATCACCATGCCGTCCCTTTTAAAAATATCCTTGGGGTGATTAATATAAAGTCCTTCAGTGAACTGGGGAAAGAATGGGGGATTCATGCATTGTTCTCTTCTATATCTCTCCCAACCACATGAAGCAGGTTGGAGGGAAAAGATATGTAATTTCATTAAGATTATGAGGTTAGGGAAAGCTCATCTAAAGTCAAGCCAGCTTGGGGGCTCTACCTCAGTTATTGTCTATGTATGCGGACAGTCTGTCCTTCCAACTTGTAGTGCTTGATCCATGTAGTAGAGATAATTCTGGAAACAAAAGTCCAATTAGCAGAGGCATAGCGCCAAGGGGGTGGAGGACGCGATGCACCAGGCGGACACGTGGCAGGGGCGTTCCGGGGGCAGGGCGTTCCAGGGGCTTGGAGGGGCGCATGGCGCATGCACCGGGCACACTTCCCCCTCGCTCTGTCCCTGCCAATTAGTATTTTACTTTTAAAAAAATACTGTGGTTTGAATATATGCACCTTTACATGGCTACACCTTTTGCATCTATATTACAGGGGGAAGCTGTCCATTAAATGTGCAGGCACCAGTCAGAAATAATGTGCTGTGCGTATGAGGAAGTTTCTATGCTAGTGAAACATTCATTGGTTTCTAATATTATGACTGTTCAGAGCCATTCAGAAAAAGTCTTGTGTGGAAGCAAAGTGTTCTCGTGGGCAGCCAGTACGAACGCTGCATCTTGATGTGTTCACAAATTTCATGGCCTAATTATCTTGACTGTTTTCTTGTCAGGTTACTATACAATTTGCAGTACTTAGGCCGAGTCAATGTAGGAAAGGTAAGGCAATGAAGATGAAGAGAAGGTTTTGTATCTTTCAATTGTCATTTATCTGTTGTTACAGCTTTCTGATTCTGCTTTTAGAACGGAGGCAAAGAAATGTTAGATGAAGGCATCCCAATGGTTTTAGAAAAATGTTTAGCACCACAGGTAAGTTTTTGGTGACACTCTTCAGAGTCTGGGGACTAGAGTGTGAACATCTAAAGCAGGGGTAGGGAACCTGCGGCTCTCCAGATGTTCAGGAACTACAATTCCCATCAACCCCTACCAGCATGGCCAATTGGCCATGCTGACAGAGGCTGATGGGAATTGTAGTTCCTGAACATCTGGAGAGCCGCAGGTTCCCTACCCCTGATCTAAAGTGATCAGAGGTATCCCTATTTCCCCAATTCCAAATGTTTGGTTTAATCTTCATTGGTGGTGGAAAGTGCTGTCAAAACTCAATTACCGTATAGCGACCCTGTACAGTTTTCAAGGCAAGGGACTAATAGAGGTGGATTTGCCATTCTCGGCTTCTGTGTAATAACTTTGGTAGTCCCCTAAATGCTATAACCAGGGCTGACCCTGCTTAGCTGCTGAGATCTGATGAAATAGGGCTAGCCAGAGCCATCCAGAGCAGGGCTTAATCTTTATTACTGGCTTCCTAAGTTTTAAGATATCAGAGCAAAGTTTGGCCATTGTTAACCAATTCCTTGTTACTAATTGGTAGTGCAAACAGGAATCTGTGTTATTGGACAGGATAGGAAACTACCAAGGACACTGAAACTACCAAGGACCCTGAAACTACCAAGGACATTGATCATTGTTCCACAGTGAATGTATATGTGCCACCAATGTGAAGCTGGAAGAACATAAAGGAAGAGGGACCTTTTGCCTGACCATCAAAAGCCCTCAGGTCTGCCCTTGTATGAATGCCTATTGGGGCACATACAGAGAAGACTCTTGGCTTCTTCCAGTCAATAGCACAAGAGATTAGACCAGGGGTGTTCAACTCTGGTGCTTCAGATGTTCATGGACTACAATTCCCATCAGCCCCTGCTGGCATGGCGTGACCATGCCAGCAGGGGCTTGATGGGAATTGTAGTCCATGAACATCTGAAGCGCCAGAGTTGGATACCCCTGGATTAGACTGTTCTGTATCCAGGTAGTGGAAACTGGAAAGGGAAGGACAAGTGTGGTAGAGAGAATATATCTTAAGTAACTTCTCTTCTTCTCTGAGGTAACTATGAAGCAGTATCCTTTATGTAAGAACAGTGGCAAAGCTCCAAGGGGACAGGGGGTGTGCCAGGCACCGGGCACACGCCTGGGGGCGTGGAAAATCGCCCCAGACCCCTCCCCCTTTCCCCCTCCGTGCCCCCCCTGCGTGCCCCTCACGTGGCGCCCACCTTCCCACACTTACCTTAGTTCCTTTCCTTTTGGGGAACTTTTTCAGACTACAAAAGGCCTGTTTGCAGTAAAAATGCCTTGAGGAACTACAGTTCCCAGGAGACCTTGGGGCTCACAAGGTCTCCTGGGAAGTATAGTTCCCATGAGGCTGTTTTTACTGAGAACAGGCCTTTTGCAGTCTGAAAAAGTTGCTGGGGGGTGGCGCCGCGGCGGGGTGTGTGGAAAATATAAAATGCGCACCGGGTGCAGTTTGGCCCAGCTACGCCTCTGTGTAAGCGAAAGAGAGAGAAACATGAGGAGCTAGAAGGTGTAGTTTAGACAAACAACGATAATTAAAACAAGTTATGAACCTGAAGAACTAGAAAATAATGCATCATGAATGTCTGGGCTGAATTTGAGCAATCCAGGGGGGTATGTTCTGGTGTTGCTCCCAGAGAAAGAGCATTTTGCAAAGTGGCAGAATTTATGAGTTATCATTTTGCAAAGGTCTTGTTTGTCCGCCAGTAAATCCATTGTCTGAAGCAATGAGTCACAACAGAAACTGGTTTTACTGAGACAGTAGTAGTAGTAGTAACAAAGCATTCTCTCTTCTCCCAGGATCTTGCATTTCAAGATCCTCCTCCTGGGTACACAAAGTAAATACACCCACCATGTCCTTAGCAGCATCAGCAGGAAACAGATTATAATGAATCCAAAAACAAACAGGATAAAAGCCTTTCTCCCAAAAATCACAGTCCAATATGGTATGTTTGTTTTTCCTGCTAAAACCTACTGTGATCCATTAATTTGAAACTCAGTTCCCAGGCACATGGGAACCAATTTAGATTTGGACCACAATGTGCGAGAAAAGCCCAGCCCTTTTCCTTGCACTATTTTCCTGACTTGTAACAGGTCTTTTCCTGCACCCAGAGGTGGGATCCAGCAGGTTCTCACAGGTTCCCGAGAGTAGGTTACTAATTATTTGTGTGTGCCGAGAGGGGGTTACTAATTGGTGATTTTGCCACATGATTTTTGCCTTAGTTACGCCCCTCCTCTCAGCAGTAGTGCACAGAACTTGAAGCAGTCTAGCAGGAGGTGCATCGGCGAGCGTGGCAGCCTGCGCCTGCGTGATTTGTTTCCTGCCCAAGGACTGGCGCAGCGGCTGCGTCCTTGCCACAGCCCCACCCAGGAATGCCCCGCCCCAGGTATGCCCGGCCACACACCCTGTCGTGCCTCGCCCATCCCCATTGGCGCTACACCACAGTTTGAATCCCACCACCATGGGAACCTGTTACTAACATTTTTGGATCCCACCACTGCCTGCACCACGTACTGTGGATTATCATCATGTGTTGATGTTATAAGATTGGCAACCCGGTCTCAAAACCAGCCATTAATCATTACAGCAGGAAATCAAACCACAAATGAAACAATCAGTTTGTGAATAGGTGAAAATCAGTACCCCCCCATAACACAGCTTTTAGGAGTAGAATGTGTAACATGCACAGAGTCTTCTATAAAATTGCAGACTGGATATCTCAACCTTCATCCTTATTTTTTAGGGTGGTCTCATAGCCCATTTTTAATGGCACTGCTGAAGGATCGCTTTTTTTGCATTTAGCTACAAGTGAGATTGAAACTGGCATTCTGCTCAGTATTTGCTATAGGCAAACATCCTATGGCACTGATGGTGAACCTTTTTGAGACCGAGTGCCCAAATTGCAACCCAAAACCCACTTATTTATCACAAAGTGCCAATGCGGCAATTTAACCTGAATAACCCCCTCGAGCAGGGGCCACCCTGCTGTAGCCTCCAGCAAGTCCCACATGTGCCACTCTGCACCGCTCTAGCATCTCTGCCGCCTCTGCCCCCCCCCCCCCCCCCCCCCGGCAGCAGCCACCTGGAGCACAGGCCCGCCAGCCGAGTCCTCCCTGCTTGCTGAGGTGCACGCACATCAAGTCCAGCGGCCCAGGCCAGCCTAGATGTGTGTGTGTGTGTGGGGGGCGATTTCCCACCCAAATGACAAACTCTGTGCGCACATGCCCACAGAGAGGGCTCTGAGTGCCACCTCTGGCACCTGTGCCATAGGTTCACCACCACTGTCCTATGGCATGTCTACTCGGAAGCAAGTCCGTTTAGCAAAGCTTCTGCTTTGTGCTTGCCATTTTTGTTTGTTCTTTTGTTTACAGCCAAAAGTACATCCTAATTTCTCAAGGCTGACACGTTCTCATGTAACACTCCTGAAAGTAAAGGACCAATGATTAGTGCCTGCTCCTTGAGGAGGTGATGTGCCATTTTTTCCTTTGTAGAAAGCCAAAGTCACCAATTACTCATTTTAAAAAGTGATATTATTATTCATTACTGTAATGGTGGGATTATAAAATATGTTTTTAAATTTTTCTTTCTAAAATGTATAAAACCATACTTAACTTCCTAAGGCAAAGCACCGACAATTTGCAGTTGATTTGTGTTCATCATGAGAGAACCATCCGGTTGTGAAAGAGAACGGGAAGGTGTTTTCCACCTAGGGACTGTTTCTGTTGCTGTTGTGGATGCCAGTATAGCCAAGCAGCAGCGGAGCTTCCGCATAACGGGTTTCCCTGCCCCACTTCCCTAGTGGCAACCAATCCTCATGGCCTTTTAATCTCTTTCACTGACAATTGATCACTATATTGTTATTACATTACAACAGTGTATAGCAGTTTCTCTGCATTCTGAGCTTTCCTTTTTTTAAAAAAAATTAAGTTTTTAGTCCCTTTTATTTCAAAGCAATGCCTTTCTCCTTATATCTTTGCAATGAAAAGGGCTAGATACTTTTTGCTGGGAATTCACTATGTTATTACAACAATCTGTATCAGTTTCTCTGAATTCTAAGCTTTCCTTTTTTTAAATTTAAGTTTCTAGCCCCTTTTATTTCAAAGCAACGCCTTTCTCCTTATATCTTTGCAATGAAAAGGGCTACAGACTTTTTGCTGGGAATTCACTATGTTATTACAACAATGTGTATCAGTTTCTCTGAATTCTGAGCTTTCCTTTTTTAAATGTAAGTTTCTAGCCCCTTTTATTTCAAAGCTATGCCTTTCTCCTTATAGATTTGCAATGAAAAGGGCTAGAGACTTTTTGCTGGGAATTCACTATGTTATTACAACAATGTGTATCAGTTTCTCTGAATTCTGAGCTTTCCTTTTTTTTAATTTAAGTTTCTAGCTCCTTTTATTTCAAAGCAATGCCTTTCTCCTTATATCTTTGCAATGAAAAGGGCTAGAGACTTTTTGCTGGGAATTAAAAAAAAACCTTAATAGGCAGATTATTATAACAATATGACAATGATCAATTGCTGAAGCTCCGTCCTTTCCCCCAGGGGAGAGTGAAAATGGCTGCTGTGGGACAGTAGTAGAAAAAATGGCAAGGGGAAATCCAAACTTTCATAACCGCACGGCAGCCATTCGGGCTTCGCTGCTGTCTTTAATTGGGGAAACCCTAGGAGATATATGAATTCATCACAATGCTTTGGGGAAGCAGGAAAAAAACCCCACTTCCCAATTGCATCAAATTGAGCAAATAAGGTGGCACTGGGAAGCCTCAGAAGTATTTTCATTGCTTACCCAAAGCATTCTCGTACTAAACACTGTGTTTTAGTTTTTCAAAAATGTCAAAAATGCCAAGTTGAAAAGAACCTCCCCGCCCCCATACAGAAAATAATGGGTTCAAGAGTGTTCAAAAAAGCTGACTGAATGAACTGAGGTAACTCCAGCCTAAATTACTACTATGGAACCAAGAATCCGTCAGAACTTTGTCAGGATGGCATGCAAATTGTGGAAATGTTACATTTAAGGTGGGGGAGAGGTGCAGAGGGAGACCTGCTGAAGAAACCTGAGTTAATTCAGTGTCTGGTAAATGCATTGGCTTCTGCTTCCTTTACACAATTTTGGCAAGAGAAAGAAGGGCGGAGCCAAACATATACACACATCTCCAGCTCTCACTTGCGCACTCCATTCCTTGTGACTGTATGTATTCCTACCTTAAATGTATGCCATCTCTGCAGAAAATCATTACGGCATAAAATGCTTAGTGATGCTTCACAGTTGCTCATGTTGGAATGCTACAGAAATGCTAGATAGAATTCATTAAGCAGACACAGGACAGATGGTCCCCCCCATCCCCCCGCCATGTGTTGATGAAGCTGTCAAAAAGGGTGGGGGTATTTAGGCCGAGATTCACCCCTGCTGTATTTACACTTAGTCTTAAACAGCTTGTAACTGATGTTTGCATTCTATTGCTTTGGTGTGTCTTGGCATCTAAGTAGAGTCAGAGAGGGGATTTTGACTCTGCTACCACCTCAATGAAAACAGACAAATTTCCACAGTCTGTACAGTTTGGCTGGTGCCTCTTTCCATTTTGTCTGTCTGGCCAACAATCCACCAACTGTGAATTTCTCAGACTTCCCTATATGCCTGTCTTGGCCAGAAGATAACCGATCGAGATGGTTCAGAACTGTTGTAGCACTGGGGCTTTGTCAACGTCCAACCATGTTCCTAACATATACAGGATACGGAATCAGTACACAGTGGAGTAAACTACAGCTCACTGCCCTTATATTTGTAAAAGCCATTTTCTTGAGATGGAACGTCATAGAAAACTGTTACCAGACACAGAACTGACTGAGGGGAGATCCTGTGTAAGGCTTGTTTGCCACTAGCAAGCTCACTGCGTCTGCACAGCTCCGAATCCCTGATATATAGCCTGTGATATGATTACTACTGACAAGCGGCACAGGTTTGTTTCGCTGCCATAAACCAAGTGTTGCTGCATATGCCGAAGCTGCGATGGGTAGCAGAGCTGTGTAAGGCTGTGAGGGGTACAGCTCTTGTGAAACACTGGTTGAAGCAGGCATTAATCCTTTGTTCTGCTCACCCCCTACAAGGTATGTTTGATTTCTGTTGCAATATACTCAAGTGTCATTTCCAGAAATTCTGGCTTCAAGCCAGATGACAGACCAGACGAGCAGCTACAAAGATCCATCTCCCGTGGGAAGAAACAGAGCGGTCTTTGTTGCCACATAGGTATCTGTTACCCAGATGGGCAACCAACATGCCAGTGCTCTTTCCAATCCCAGCAATCACTGTAGCTGCCATAGCTGTGTTCATCTGTCCCCGTTGTTATAGAAACACAATGGCTGGGGATGTTCCGTTAGATGGGAGCTATAAAAACCCACACCATACGCACCGCGTTCTTTAGCATGGGTATTATAATTCATCTGAAGGGTGATTAAATGTGGCATCCTTGGTGGCTTATAGCAGTTTACTGGCTCACGCGCAGCTGTGGTGAATTGCAGCCTTATTTCCTGGAGGCCTATTTTTACTTGATCCAGGTGAGTACAGGATTGCAACGCTGCAGTATTGAATGGGGACTTGGTTTAAAAGCAACAGGCAGGAATAAACACAAGATCATGAAGCCACCATGATTTCTATCCCAAGTTTGAAGGAAGCAGAATTATTAAAAGGGGGGGGGGTGTCAATAAAACATCACTGTGAGTGTTGTCATAGACATTTTTCCATTTCCCTGTTAATAAACTAATTTTGCTGAATAACGTTAATGTTTTTCCAGGAGGTTTTATTTGATGTGAAAGAAACAGAAGTCCTTGTACAACAGAAAATTTCTTCAAAGGTGAGAATGTTTTGGCTTGGATCCAGCCAAACAGTTTGTTGGGTGGAAGGGTTTTTTCCAGCAGACTGCAACTTTTCTCATTTCCCATTATATCTATCTATCTATCTATCTATCTATCTATCTATCTATCTATCTATCTATCTATCTATCTATCTATCTATCTATCTATCTATCTATCTATCTATCTATCTATCTATCTATCTATCTATCTATCTATCTATCTATCTATCTATCTATCTATCTATCTATCTATCTATCTATCTATCTATCTATCTAAAAAGCAAACCGTGAGTTTGTTCCTGATGGTCTAGCACAGGAACTGCTGGGCCAATTCCTCTGAAAATTCCCAGCCACTGTAGTCAGCCAGGTGAGAGTGTTTTTAGATGTTCACATACCTGAAATTTCACACCTGGCTCAGGTAAAACGCCTTTTTTCTGGCTTTCCATGGTGAAGGACATGCAGCTGCTTGTGTGCAACTGTCACCCTTAGAATGTTTGTGCCCTTAGAATGTTCGCTAAGATGGCCAGATATCAGCAGTGGAAACAGTACATAGGTAATAACTCGAATGGAAGTGAAACACATACACACGTTGCCGTGTGAGACGTCAGGTGGGGTTCCCCCCCCCACACGCAGGTACCTTTCACTCTCTGTGCCTCACCCACTGCTACCACACAACACACATACTCTCATACACGTTCAGCTCATCCTCACACTCCTCACTCTGCCCTCCCTCACATCCATCCACCACTTAACTACTTCCTCACCCATATTCCACACCCATATTGAACAAGCTTGAATGTAAAAGACAGCTGGAGGGAAAGGACGGAGGGGGAGGCATGCAAGGGAAGAGAAGTGAGGGAGGGGAGAGAGTGAGGGGTGGCATGTATTTCACCCCAATAACCCAGAGCAACGTGTGGCCGGGTACCACTAGTGAATTATAAAATGTCCCCAGGAACATCAGGGAGGGAAATTTGGGCTGTCATGAGACAGCAAAGTCATGCCCACCCACAGAAATGTTCAGTTGGATGCAAGCTTGTGTGCTTACTAGTTGGAAATGTCACAGTGGCATTTAAATATTCCACAACTTTCTTCAGAATAGGTCATTGCATGTATTTAGCTAATATATACTGGGTGATATACTTGTAACATTTGTCCTCTGCCCTTCTCTCCGGTGAGGTCTGAGTCATTCTCATACACCACTCCTCCAGTTTACATTCATCATGATCCTGGAGGTAGGTTAGGATGAGTTTGTGTGACTTCCGGGTCAGAGTGGGGATTCAAATCTGGGTCTCCCATGTCCTAGCTTAGTCACTACACCCCACTGGCTTCCAGCATGTAGAACATCTGAGAAAATACCTATTTTTGCGTGGCAGGAATGTTATTGCATTGTATAGCTAACTTCTTCAGTAATAGTATCCTAGTATATGGTTAACAAATGGTTCTATGCCAGTAGCTTATTAAAATACTGTCACCAGCAGGTCCTGTTCCATTACTCTTACACTGAAGTCTCCTGTGTTGGACGGCGTCTGGACAGCCACAATCTCTTTGCTTTCTGTATTGTGTAAGTTCAAAATACAGACGTTACAAGCTCTTCTACATATACCCACTTTCCAGTATAGCAGTATAGATGCATAAAAGCAGTGTGTAGGATTGGTCTGGGGATTTCCGAAGCTGGGCATTTCAACAGAATTGTTATTCTCCCAACAGATCACTGGCAGACTTTAAGCAGCACCTGGCAAACCCTTCTCAGGAATGCTCTAGGCCCGTGGTGGCGAACCTTTGGCACTCCAGATGTTATGGACTACAATTCCCATCAGCCCCTGCCAGCCTGGCCAATTTGCCATTCTGGCAGGGGCTGATGGGAACTGTAGTCCATAACATCTGGAGGGCCGCAAGTTTGACACCTGTGCTCTAGGCTGATCCTGCATTGAGCAGAGGGTTAGCCTAGGTCCGTGGTGGCGAACCTATGGCACGCCAGATGTTCATGGACAATTCCCATCAGCCCCTGCCAGCATGGCCAATTGGCTGATGGGAACTGTAGTCCATAAACATCTGGAGTGCCATAGGTTCGCCACCACTGGCCTAGGTGGTCTGTATGGTCCCTTCCAAGTCTTATAATTCTATTTTAGGTCACCATGCTCATTTTGATTCTTTTTTTCATCTCTAGAACTCAGTAGTGTTAATCAGCTAACACTTCCTCTCAGTGGGGTAAGGTTTAATGTTGCACAGATGGAGACTCAGGACTGCTCCAAGAACAGCTCAACAGCTACATCCAAGTGTTGACTATGGAAGGGTGTCATCTGTATTTCATTTTACAGGGCTTCACCAGGGTCTCCAGAACATAGCAGCTTTGACTGTCTTGTATTTCAATCAAATTCTGAAGAAGAAAGTGAGGAAATTATTAGAAGAATTGGTAAGGATACTTATGCTTTAGGCACACTGTGGTAAAAGTACGTCCAGCATAAACTAGAAACTCGTCATATTGAACTCAGGCTAACATATTCACCTTGCAAGATGTGGGGCGTGAAAACAGGAAATTTTGCAAGTAAAATATCCAAACATCCCAATGTAATCTTGTTGTAACACTTGAAAGGTTTCTAAAACTGTGTTTACAACATGTAGAATAGGGTTGATGTCAATTTCTATGCTCATACCTCACGGAAGTCAGACACTGCCATTCTTTAAAAAGCATTTTTCTATCGCAGCCAGCACAACAGACCAGAGGGTACAGTAGTGAGCACTGTCAAGTTGAAATGTTAGTAAAAATCATAAGAGTAATGAGCCTTTATCTCTTTAGCTGTTGGATTTAAACACACAGAATGGTTTGTGTGATGGAGACAGAATGGCTTTGCTTCTGGAAGTGACCTACTTTTTGGAACCTCACTGGTTTGGAAAAAAACATTCCAGTCAGTGACACCTTAACAAACACGCTCTTGGAATTAAGATGCTACTTGCAGGTCATTAGAACTCTGCACTGAAAGTATTTTGATTGTATAATTTTATTATTGATCTCGAGTTTTTACTGTTTTTTTATGTTCACACTTTTTCAAAACTAATTTCAAATAAAATCAAACTGAATCCATATCATTGGACACTTATTTCTGAGTGCGAATGCACCTTCTGAAAATGTGAGCTCAATATATAGCACATATCTTTAATCAGTTGCTGATACAATAAAAACTATACATTGAATGACCAGACATATTTGGGATGTATAGGATGACAGGTTATATACATGATTCAAAGGCATGTTTCCAAAAAGGAAAGGGAAAAAGCCTTGCAGTAAATTACTGCTTGGTATTTTTTTTCCAATTTGCCTTTTTATATTTTAATTAACTAGTTGCTGTTCTGATCCTTAGATTAAACTTAGAATACATCTGACAGTAAAGGTACTGCTTGGCAAGTTTTCTAGGCTGCCCAGCAATCCTTCAAATCTGTTTATCCAGTGTAAGCCTCTGTGAATGAAAGCTAATGCTGTATAGTTAAGTTACCTAGGAAGCAAGGGGACAAGTCTAACTTGATTAGAAATAACACAAGCCAAGAAGATAGCAAGGCTGTTTTCCCCACATCAATGACAAGACTCCTTGAGTGAATGTAAAACATTTAATTTAAAAATGTTGACACTACAATATATAAAATAGCTATTATAAATGCACATAGTGTATTCTATAGCTGCCAGGTTCACGTCTTTAGGAAACTGTAAGTTACACTGTGGTTAAGACTTGTAATTTCACCCTTCTCAAAGTCCACACTCTTATCACAGTGATGTATGGTCAGACTTAACAGCCCCAATTGTTAAACACTTGGATCAAGTTATAACCAGTTTTATTGCAAAAAGGACCCTGTACACATTTATATCAATTCTAGTACCTTACAATTTTAGCTACCCAACAAGTCATTAACATACAGAAACATGCATGAAAAGCAAGAAAGATCACCCATCCCTTCTGCATATTAGCAACTTGTCACTACTGAGCAACAAGGCTCACATCACTGAGTTTTGTGTGAACAGTCACTTTTAGCATTCATCCTGAGCGAAAGATGGAATGACTTAAGTACAAATGTAACATATTATAAACAATTTCATACAAAAAAAAAACACAAATTGAAACCAAAGTATTTTACAGAATTTACTACAAAACACCATAAAAACTGCCTCCTTTTTAAGCTCTCTCTCCCCGTATCCTACGAGCCAACTGGATGTCTTTGGGCATGATGGTAACTCTCTTGGCATGGATGGCACAAAGATTTGTGTCTTCAAAGAGACCCACCAGGTACGCTTCACTAGCCTCCTAGTTCAAGACAAAACAGACACATCTTGTTAAAAGCCATGAACCAACTGGCACGAGAACCCTTCTTCCCCTCCGTGATTAATTGTATACATCAGGATCAGCAGACCACAACTGTACCTGCAGCGCACCAATAGCTGCACTCTGGAACCTCAAGTCTGTCTTAAAATCTTGCGCGATCTCCCTTACAAGCCTCTGGAATGGCAGCTTACGAATCAGAAGCTCAGTGGATTTTTGGTAGCGACGGATCTCACGCAGCGCCACAGTACCAGGCCTGGAGAAGAAAGAAAAGAGTAGTAAGTCGTACAAATCTACAACCCAATTTCTGTCACCTCACTTCTCTTGTTTACTGCAACAGCCTTTAGAAGGCAGCCATTTTAACGAGCTGCTTTTGAAGGACTCCCACATATTACACCGACGATGATTATTTTTTACCTGTAGCGATGCGGTTTCTTGACGCCACCAGTAGAGGGAGCGCTTTTCCTCGCTGCTTTGGTAGCCAGCTGTTTACGTGGAGCCTTGCCACCGGTGGATTTACGGGCAGTCTGCTTAGTACGGGCCATTTCCCCTTACTTTTCTAGAAGCGGAAAAAAAAGAGAGACGCTACGTGTCAAAACGACCGCCATCTTGTCTTCTCCGATACACTCAACTACATTGTAAAGAAAGGACATGAACCACAACCTTCAAGTCACATCCGATTCCACTCGCTTCCCCCCCCCTCCCCCGCCCAGGGGAAGAACAGCAGCAGATACGGGGGGAGTCCCCCTAGGGCAAACAGCCAATCAACTGACATCCCAGGAACAGAGTGACGCCGATTCCCGCCCACGCGCGATGGTGAATACGAAACTACAGCCTCCTGCTTGCTCATTATAGCGCAAGAGGCGGCCATCAGATCCTGTCTCCGTACACAGCGGCAGCGCCACCGAAGCAAAACATTCTTGAGCCCTAAAAAGCACCCCCGAGACGAAGGAATCGCTCCATGGCCTTCCTCCTTCCCTCCCACCCCCAGTTTAGACTCACCGCAATTCCGAATAAAATCCGACAAAACACTTCCGCTAGGCTCAGCCGGAGAGCACGATAACAACGTCCACCCTAAGCCAACGAACCTATAACTGTCCCCTCCCGATCGCGGGGACACAGCTTTTATAGAGGGAGGAGGCCACGACGTCATGGCGTCACAATACAGACACACAGCGCGCGGAGCCATTGGCGTCTACCTTCGCCGGCGCCGTGACGTTAACTTACACAAAGGCCATGTTTCCGGATCTCGAACGTGATTGGTTGGACCTCGACACCCTATTGGTTGTTAAAGTAACGTGCTGATTGGCTACCGTGAACCACAGTCAACCAATTGGAATTGCGGCCGAGACGGCGGCTCTAATTGGACAGCACAGAGCACACTTTGGATCCTACTTTTTGTTGCAAAGCTCCACAATGGAAAGTCAATGGGAAAGAAAAGCATCCCGATTTGAGAGTCCCAGACTCAATGGGGAGGGCAACTGGGAAAAAAAAGAGCTGAACAAGATGCTTGTGCGGGGAAGGCAATATGTGTAGCAAGATTATGGTCGTCCCTCGTTTTGTTCTGTTTGTAGAGCGACACATCAAATGTTATAGTTACATATTTGTTTCTCCTTGATTATATCTAGTAATTATTTAGTCAACAATTTTGCATAATTTTTAAATTTTTCTTTAATAACAACCACTATAAAGATCTACTAAGATAATTATTGATTTTTGTCTATCAAACACATATAAGCATTTCTGCTAAAATAAAATACATATAAAATTATTTTACCAGAAACAGTAAGAATCAATTGTAGTATACACTAGGCTTATTGAATGGCCAGATGTATAATTTTTTAAAAACCCACTAAAAGTGTCATAGTCATTTACAAAGCATTGTGTTCTGCAGATATGTATCATTTAAGTAATCTCAACTTGATTATACAGGCTCAGGTTTTGGATCAGGGCCTTGTTCTGCAGTATCAGAAGTACCCCCCCCCCCCAAAAAAAAATTACTTTCCACAACTGCTGGCAGGTCTTTTAGCCATGAAATGTATTACTAAAGTAACACACGACAAACATAAACAGGACTACTCAAAATCCTACAGAGTTTTCTGTCAATGCAGTTACTTCATAATTATCTAAAATTAGTAAAATGATTACAGAGGAAGTGTATATTCATTAAAATGATGATGTTTAAAACATTTATTCATATTGTTTATTTCTTATATTGGTGGTACTTTACAGAGTAAAATCAAGTTTGAAACTGGATATGTATTTGCTGGCTTTGACATTTCTCTTGGACTGTAGACACAAGCCAAAGAATAAAGGTTTTCCATACAGTCTCATCCCATGCACAGTCAAGTGAAAATTAAGGCTGCCATCAATGGGACATCCTGTACTCTTTAGTAAGTCTTTTTTTTCCCAGTGGACTATGGAGATTTGAGTTGGAAAAGATAACTAATGCACTACATGCAGAAAAAAGTAACATCAAATGCATCTCTTTATAGCTCTATAGAAATGTAACAAAGCACTCCTAATTTTAAGCAATAAGAATGATTCTGAAAATCAACTTGGTATGGTGGTTAATGAGCTGGATTGGATCCAGGAGTTCAAGTTCAAATCCCTACTCTGCTTTGAAACTTGCAAAATCATTTTAGGCCAGTAGCACTTTCCCAGGCTAATCTACCCCACAGCACTGTTGTGAGGGTTAAAAAGGGGAGAAGAGTGCCCTGAGCTCTTTGGAGGAAGGTGAGAAAAATGTAATTAAGCAAAACAAGTATAAACAAACACAGAACATAATGGAATACCTTAAAACGAAAGCATCTCAGAATGCAGAACTTCAATGCCTTTTTGAAAGAATGGCACAGCAACCTTAATTAAACTTCCCAAGCTACTTTATCAATCTATGACTATCTCCTGTTTTACAAGACACATTTTACCATTCCCATTTTCATTTGTATATAAATTTGCCAACCATTCTATGATTCAGTTGCACACAATCAGCCTACACTAACGCACATGGTTGTTGTGAGAATAAAAAATATAAAAGGGGATGTTATAAGCCACTTTGGGTGTCTACTGAGAAGAAAAGTGGGATATAAATGAAGTAAATTACAATTTGAGAAGAACTGAAGAACATTTATTATTTAGAACATTTCAAGCAATTTACAATAATTAGAACCACAAAAATCTAATACAACAAAACGAAACAAAAACATAGATACATACAGTCAATATGAGATTTTTTTCTGTGTTATGGGAATTGTAATGTAAAATAATTTTATCATAGCAGTTGTACAGCTGCCCCACTGAATTACATCTAAGCATTCAGGAAAAAATGGGGTGAAGACTGGACTATTTGCTATATACATAAATTAGATGGCAGAGAGGTGGGGATTCCAGCCTGCAAGAGCGTTGAACTAGTATCATATTTATGCCTGGATTACAATAAATTGCTATTGCACAAAAATCACACCTGCACAAAACCCACAATCCTATATCCTCTTGCAAAAAAGCACAGGCTTGTTATAAAATCTCCCAGTACCAACGCAAAGGGTTCTCAGTCTCCACTACAGTAATGTCCCTCGTCCATACAACAGAACAGCAGCAATTATCTCCACTGTTACTTCAGGGTAAGAGGAATAGCTTATGGAGAACTGGTGCATCGCTGCCAATGCAGGCCAAATCTGTTCCTTGTGTCCTTACATCCCTGTCAAGTTGGCAGGTAGCTCCAAATCCCACAAACACAGCTTTATGCTGATCAGGAGACACAAAAGATCATTCCTCCATGTTTAAAGGCAAAGATTTCCATTTAAACACTTAAACGGACATTATTTAGCTTTATGCCATGAAAGGCTTTAGTTGGCCATACCAACACATTAAGCCTTTATTAAAGGGGCAAGACATGTTTCTCCAGCCTGTCAGCAGCTCTAGTCCAGGTTGTTTCACACAATGTCATGATGCAGTTGTGGCATCTCTGATTGCACAAGTACAGGAGATGGACAGGATTGATCTGTACTTCTGCAAGTACCTATTTTCAAGCACAGCAACAGAATATTCTATTCACTATGTCAGGGGTAGGGAACCTGCGGCTCTCCAGATGTTCAGGAACTACAATTCCCATCAGCCTCTGTCAGCATGGCCAATTGGCCATGCTGGTAGGGGCTGATGGGAATTGTAGTTCCTGAACATCTGGAGAGCCGCAGGTTCCCTACCCCTGCTATGTGAACTCCAGTAGTTGGGGATGATTGCCCTACCAAAATATGTAACCATCTATTTGTAAGCACATTGTATCTAAAATCTTACCATACATTTATTTACATTACAGATGGCCTCTCTCACTGGGAGGAAAGCTCTGCAAGGTCAGGCCAATCCTACATGTGTTCATTTAAAAGTAAATTCCACAAAGTTCAATGGGATTTATTCTTAAGTAAATATGCCTAGGATCATGGCAGTAAAGAAAATAATTTCCATAAGCTAGAGGTTAAGAACACTTATAATTTTAAGAAACACTGGTACTTCACATTTTTGAAGCCATACATCTACACAGAGATAAAAACAAGCATGCACGAACACAAAGAGGTTGCAGTTCTAAAGACAGTTTCTTGGGAATAAGCCTGACTGAATAAAATGGCACCTGGTTCCAAGAAGAACTGCTTAGGAGTGCTCCCATATATATCTACTTCCTTTCTTGTCCTACAAGTAATACAACACAGATCAAGAGAGGAGTGTACATCCTCCATTTGTTACATCAGTACTAATCTATGTTAGGACAGTCCATTCAAGAAGGTACTAATGAAAATAACAGGAAGAAGGTAGAATGCACTACTCCTATGGAAGGCAATGGAATAAAAAGTCCCAATTTTCTTGTATAAACTGATTTGTGGGTTACAATTTTATATTTGATTTTGAATATACTACTAGGGCATGGTTAGGATTAGGCCACTATGCTGCAAGATTTGTTCCCAACACTCTTGTTAGTAGTATCTTCTTACTTTAAGGAAAAATAGACAGATACAAGAGAGTTATGGAATACAAATTCAAGAGAGCAATCCTGAACATGGAATTCTAATCAGATCTATTTAGAGGAGCCTACTCCCTTAAAAATGGTTTTAGCACTGGAATTATGGTAAAACATAGCAGCTAAGGAGATCATCTAGATGTGGAACTGTCAAAGTATGTTTGCATTCCAGATGGGTTGATACCTTTATTTTCAGAATCATTCACCGTTTTAAAAGAATAAGATATTCCACTTGCAATTGTCTGACCTGTTGTTGTTTTAGACAGTGAACTATAGCAAGGTTAACTGAAAACCCTGCCTTCATTTCCTCAAAAGACCCCAGACCTTGCTCTCACATAATAAAACCAGCCCACCTTGACAATATTTACTTTTGAGCATAAATGATTCTGGTCAGCCTACAAGCACTACAATAATCACCACTGAATACTGCATAGTTATGAGCAATTAGTCTTATCAATACTTACCTGGGAATAAGCCCTGTTGGACAATGAGAGACTTATGCAAAAATGCAAAGCAATGGCTTCAATGGTATTACCATTGGCTTAAAAGGGTATCACCCTGTTTAGGTTTGCACCATAGTGATTTAAGGGTTTTGGATATTGAATTCATAAGGGATACAACATGCCTATTTACCATTGAAAAGATGTCATCATTGTGTTGATGTAACATACTGCAAACCGGTGTCACGCAGTAAAAGACAATGTTATCATGCTGTAACAACAAATGCAAATTATATTAACAGGATACCATATAATCGAAAATCCCTAGCCTTCCAACTATCCCTTCTTAAAATAAAGAAACCGGAGTCGCCAGCAAGAATCCCATAAATATTTAATATTGATTGCTATATATAAATCTGTCTTATTTTTTAAATGATAGCACAAACCATTAAAGCTACACATCTACGGGCATTAATTAGGAAGTAAGTCCTGCTGAATTCATTGACTCTTACTTCCGAGTAAGTATCATTAGGGTCGGGTGTGAAACATGTTGGTTTTTAGACGGATGGTGGCTTTCATAGCAGTGCTCCTCCTATAGCACCACTCGATCACAAGCCACAGAGGAACTGCTCGGAACTACAATTCCTATTAACCCCCCCCAGAGTTGCACCATCCGGGACACCGAGCGCAGCGCACCACTGGGAGTTGTAGTTCAAATGGCCGGAAACTCCATAGAAGAAAATGGGGACTTTCCGCCATCACCGGGACTACAAGCCCCAGCATGCTTTGGGTAACCCGGGGCGGTAATGGCGGCGGCCGCGCCTGCGCATTGCGGTCTCCGTGCGGACCGCGCAGAGTGAATAATAAAGCTCTCCTCCTCGGTGGTAGCGGGCGGCGGAGGAGGGAGCCGAAGGCGAGAGCATGTCGAAGGGCCCGGCAGCGACCGGGCCTCCTGTGACCGGGCCGGTGGCGCCCGCCAGCGCGCTCCAAGCGCAGCCCGAGAAGCCGCAGCACTACACGTACGTAGCGAGAACGCCCGCAGCCGCCACTTACTGCCGCTGCTGCTCCTGCTGCCGCCGCCGCCGCCGCCGCACCCCTCCGCCCGCCCGCGCGCCACACACGCCTGACGTCAGCGGGCAGCGTGCGGCACGCGCGCACGGAACCGGCTGGAACCGGCCGTGGCCGGCTTGGGCCGGTGGAATGCTCCTGAGTGGGAGGGGGCGGGGCAGGCGTTGACACCCCCTCCCTCGCGGTTTTCCCGCTAACGCGCGCAAACAAACCCCGCAGATCACAGACGCGCACACACCCCGCAGGCTCAGGCGCGCAGTGACCCGGGACGCCACCGCTTGCGCGGCCCCCTGTGCCGCTCGTGGCTCCGCTCTGGCCTGGGGGGTGGGTGGGATACGCGGCCCTCCATCCTCCTCCCCCCCCCCCGTTCCGTTGTACTGCCAGTCTCTCTCGCCAACCTCACCTTCCACCCCCCCTCCTATGGTAACACACTGTCTCATGTCACCCAAAGTGAGGTGGCCTTACGATCAAATGTTCACAAACAAGGCGGGAGTGTTGTTGTTGTTTGGTCTTTCTGGCGTGTCTTGCTTATGGAGTGTGTGTGAAAGCAAGAAGGGCGTCCATTAGCTTTCTTATCCCACCTAGGACTGTTGCAAAGAACGATTTCAAAATAAAGAGCATCATGTTGTAGAGCCACGTTGACTTTCCTTGTATTTGCAGATGGCTGGGATTCGATCTGGTGTGTTTCTCTCCAGATGTAACTGCTGTAATTAAAAATAAATAAGAAGAGCTATGAGTTTTTTCTATTGAGTGCTATGAAACTAGCATTAGGAAATAATGGATGTCAAGTTCCACAGAAATGTCATGTGGAGTAATGGGATGTTATAAATGTCTGTGAATTGAAGAGTCTAAGAAAATGGATAGATTGGAAGTTGATCTAATAGCAAAATACTTTGAGTACAAAGTAGTGAAAATAAAGGGTTATTTTGGAGCCATGGGGCTCTGATGAAAGTCTGTTAGGTTGCTTGGAGTTTGCATGAGGAAAATACTATTTCAACTCTGTTCCTGAATCCCAGAATCAGGTTTTATGACCTAATTCTATCAGTACCTGGCCCAACTGATGCATACTAACAGAGATAATAAAGAGATTTGTGGTACCTTAAACATGAAGGAATTTAAAATGGCAAAGCTTTGTGAGGCAGAGATTGTCAGATGTATGAAATTGTTATTTTGGGTATGTCAGTGAGTGCTGTGCTGCTTTAATTAATGCAACTGTAGCACTGCTGGTGCAAGTTCATGAGGGATTTGAATTGGCATAATAGCATGTATTTGTGGTGTGATGTCCTTCCATGTATGTTCCATGTATGCTTACTGCTGTTGTACAAAACTGTTGTATAGTAGAGCCTAAGCTAGAAGGCAAGAATGATTGGGATTGGAATAGGAAATTGCTTGCTTGTGGGTGTGATGTGTGCTTGTTTAAGTACAAGGAATAGCGGGATGAGAAATATTTTAAACACTTAAAGTATGATAAAGGCAGCAACACTGTTATGGTATGGTTTATTAGTTGGATGCAGTTTTTATTAGGACATTCCAAAGGTAAGGTAGACATGCCTCAGTTGCAAAGCAGAAGATTCTACCCTAGTTGTAATTGCCCGTATACCAATGTGTCACCTGCATGCCCCTGTTTCTTTGCCTATCTGTTGGGTATTAGTCCTCTTGGTGAATGAGAATAGTATAGTTTAAACTGAAGCCCCAATCTAATTGAATGCATGTTACTATCTGAAACAATTGAAAGAGAGGAGTCAGTTATACCAAGCATGCTGCAAGAAAAAAGGGGGAACAATAACCCCATATGGTCCAATGTCATTCTCCAGTTATCCCTTCCACATCGTGACTTTCCCTATTGCGATTTTGATATACCGTAAGCATAAGGTTGGTATAAGATAAATGGAATTTTTTGAGAATTTTGTGGAAGCCTCAGCTGACATGCAAAGGCCAGAAAAGGTTTAGAAACTCAGAAATACATAAAATAGATGTATAATATTGTATAATGTCAGCATATCTGATCTTTTAACACAACACATATACACAATTTCTTTTTAAAAATTAAAAGAAAATAAAAAAATCAGACTTATTCTCTGATATGAAAGGAGGACCAAAACATTTTATACGGATTTCCAGATTGCGAGGGGTGCCATGCCCCTCACCCCAGGATGCGGAAGAGATAATTGTACTGTATATTGCATGTGTGCCTTGAGAGTGCCATACTATTTCAGGTTATTGGTATCTGACAAAGAGAGCTTTGACTCTCAAAAACTTATATCCACAAAATCTCATTGGCCTCCAAATTGCTTCTGGACTTGGATCTAGATGTGTTGCAAATTACTGTCCCCAGTGCAACAAAGTAACGCAAATCTCGTAGCAGACTTTGTAGACTGACATTGTAAAAAAGCTTGCTTCATATAATTATATTGGTGGGCACTTCTTCACGTTTATTTTTGCAAGGGAGAGCAATTTCCCTGATTTCTGGCAGGGCAGTGCAATTGGAGCCTCTTACTGTTATCTCAGATGGGTTATATATATAAAGTTATGCCCATACATTTGTGTGACAGAGAAGTATTTCTGACCGACTTGTCCTTTTGTGCATGTTTACTAAGTGATTGTGATTAAATTTTTGCACATAAATCTCCTCATACATGCATATGCGCATACAGGAATTTATCACGTGTGTGCCATGACACCATACTGTGTATGAAATACAAAACTATAACCCGTGCTAGCCTATTATTGATTTTTCCCTGTTCTTCACTATCATTATAAAGTTCCAATTTTGAGCTAGCTGTCAACATTCATGTTTAAAGTGCCATCAAGTCACAGTTGACTTATGGCCACCTCAACAAGGGGCTTTCAAGGCAAATGAGAACCAGAGGTGGTTTGCCATTGCGTTCTGCTGCAGACTCTTTCATGGTTGTCTCCTCTCCAAGTACTAACCCCTGCCTTGCTTCCAAGAACTGGCGAGACTGGACTATACTATGGCGCCTTCCTTGCAGCTGTAAACATGCAAGTTTCTTATTACTGAAGTTCTGTGTTTGTAAAGAAATGTAGTTATTATAATCTGTTTTTGCAAACATAAACAAGAGCACTAAAAACATCTCTCACATTATGTTTGTGACACTGATGTGTCCCTGCTTATCACTTGTCATGTACAGCATCCTCTATGGTGTAACGTGGAATAGGTTAAGATAAGTATCTCTTTGAGTAGAGTGAGGTTATACTGGAATAATTTCAGAGCCTGGGGTTAGGCTCATTGAGAATACCTTAATGTCTTCTCAACCCTTTTAAAATTGAAATTTTAGATGATGATAGATTTGGAATGAGATGCATCTTCAGCATCACACAAGGCAAGACAATGGTTCCCTTAGTCATTTGCACACCTTGGGCTGGTGAAGTATGATGTTTTGAAATAGAACAATTTTTCTTTCTGAAAGTATGGTCAGAAAGTATTGAAAATATCAGGCGTACAGTCAAAAGACTTTGCTGTGGTTCTAGGAGCAGCTTTTGCCCACCACTTTTAAAACCTGACTCTGTCTGCATAGTGAAGATGCTTTTGAGGTGTAGTGTCTTTAAGCAGTATTTTCCCCTAATAACTAATGTTCATTTTCAAGATACGTTCCTGAAACTTGTATGTTGTTAACTCAACATGTAACCTCTGGTCATGGGTCTGTATTTGTTCTTAAAACTAACAAAATGCATTTCTGTCATCTAGAAAATACATTTTCCATTGTTTTGTGATATCATGTATATTTAAGACTATGGATGTTGGAAATTAATCAATCCCAAGAGTTCACTTTGTGAGTACGAAACATCAACTCTGTTACTGTCTGTAATAGCCAGTAGGTCACTAGCTTCTCCCATTTGTAGTCTGCAGGATGGTTTCTAATTAGTACTCAGCTTAAGGGGAAATATGTTCATGGGACAGTGGAGGTGAACTGTAAGAAATATTAATCAGAAAATTGCATTTTTATAGTGAATATAGTGAACAAAGGCAGTTATCAGTAAGATATGTGTGTTTTAAGGAAATGATCAAGACAATAGCTGTTCTGAGGTGTGTGAAATATTGACTTGAGTGTCAGTTTCTTGTTTCAGGCCCATGGATTAGCATGAATGTTAAAGTATTTTATTAGAATTTCACCAGACTTTCAGGGAATTGTTTAGTTTTGTGCTGTTAGCTCTGGTTATATCTGTTGGACTAGTGTCTAAACCCTGCCCGAAATATATTTCTTCCTGTTCAGGAAGCCATCAATACGAACTGCTCATAACAGGCTATTACCTTGAGATCTGAAAGTGATGAGGTGTTCACTTTTATCTTTACTTTCTTGTTGGATACATTTTTGCATTCCTGACAGCAGCTTATTGTCTTAGGGTCATGATGATGAACACGGAAGAACATGATGTTCTTATGGGTTTCTGTCACTGAATTGAGACAATTAAAAAAAGGTTAACATCAACAGGACTACCTTTTAAGTGATAATGGCTCGACTCTCTTGCACATGCAGTACATTAGTGTAACTGAGTTCTGAACCAGTCTTCCTAAGGCTGTAGTTCTCCAACAGGTAGGTCTAGCTACTATAGCGGAATTATTCTGGTCACTTCAGGCTACAAAGCTTTATATACAATGAAAAAAACATTTATTTCCTTGTTCTGGAGGATGTAGTAGTGGTTGGAATGTGTCTTACAGCATTTTGGCTTTAGTTTTGAGATGCATTCTTCAGTATTGCGCTGGAAATAGATTCAAGGGACATTCTTGTTATGAACTTTACTTAGATGATCAGGCCTTCATATCTAAAGTATTTTGTTGGTTCTCAGGGAGCAGCCAAAGAAAAATAGTGGTATGAATTCTACATGTTTTGCTGTGATTAAATTTTTTTTTAGAATCAAGAGTTTTATCAATTAGCAAAGTGGTATTGGTGGCATTGATACATATGGTTGCAGATAAAGTTGACAGCATTGCCTATTGATTTGGCCTTGAATCCTGGAGTTTTATGAAAGGGCTATGCTTGTAATAAAACCTTTTTGTCTACCAGATCTGATTTACTGCTTGATTATTTGTGGTGTTGTTAGTCGATATAGACATCCAGTGATGTTCTGTAGACTGGTTTAAATTGTTCAAAAGTTTGCCATTGGAAACCGAATGTCTTCATTGTGGGAGATGTCTTGTAGGGTTCCAGAGGGAGGAATCTTATTCCCCCATGGTATTGAACCTCTGTGTAAAGTGTATAAGAAAAACAGATGACCCCCAGCTCTATATCTCTCTATTCAAATCCTCTGGTGCCTTTTTCAGTGGGATGCATCTGACTCTTTCTGTCTTGACTAGGATCGATTCCCCACAGTCAGTTTATCGTGTGATATGTGAAAAAACACAGTTTCAGCAAGAACTCCCCACCGCTTAAGTGCCGAACACAGATTCATCCCAGTTCTGGCACATGCTTCCCCCTTTGTTCTGTGTTTTTTCAGAACCTGCATTGAAGTGCACATTTTTTTTATTTATTTATTTATTTATTTATTTATTTATTTATTTATTTATTTATTTATTTATTTATGCATGCTTCAAATTTCTATCCCGCCCCGTCCCCGAAGGGCTCTGTCACTGTTTTAAAGCCAGATTCATGTTTTAAAGCCAGATTGGTGGGGAGAAACGGGACAGACGCAATTTATTCTTCCCATCCTTTGAACCTTCCAGCCAATCAGAGCACAGTGGGTTGTGCTCAGAGCGCATGCGGCCTTTTTGTTGTGCCACGCTGGGTGTGGCTATGAACGAACGTAAATATGAAGCTACGGTACAATTGTTTTGATAAATTGTTTATGCAAGGCTATGGTCAAACATAAAAACGAGAATAAAAATAACCTGAATTTTCAATCAGGGACGAAGTAGTGTTTGCACTCCAGCACAATAGCCAATCAGAAGGTGGGGAAAGTCTGCCTACACATCTATGTAGTGACATAGCTGCACGAAAAAACGTTTTTTAAAAAAGTTCCCATTGTAACAGCCAATCAGGACGAAGAAGAACAGACCCACCGAGCAGATTGTGTGATCGTGGGGAGTGTTGCATTGTTTGAATTCGCAATAGACATCGAGGTCTTCACTAGACACATGCTGCCGTGGGGAGGGAGAAACCGTGATGAAAAGGTGCTGTTTCTTTTGAAACCTAGTTGTATCTGGCTTTAATTTCTCATTGGGGAAATGGCCTAGGAGTTATACTAGATCCTGCATTGCTGTTGAAGTAAGCTAATTCTGCTGCAAAAGCAAGTTAATGCAGCTGCAAGCACTTTCTTCCAACTCCATCTAGCCCACAAGATCCCCTACTTTGACATGGCCAACATAACACCTATATCCATGCCATAGTAACATCCAGACTAGACTACTATAATGCAGTTTGTGTAGGTCTCCCATTGAAGTCAACTTGGAAACTTCAGTTGGAGTGTAATGCTGCAGTTTGGTTATCATCAGAAGCTAGAAGGTGTGTTCATATTACTTCCATTCTGCAATCACTCAGTTTGCTGACCAGCAGTTACTTGGGTCCAGTTGTCACATACAAAGCCCTTTATGACCTTAGTCTCTCATATTTGCAGGACAGATATCCACCACAACAGCTTTGATCATCTCAACAGGGTTTTCTTCAGATGGGCAAAATCAACAACTGTCCATACTTGGGCATTGTCTGTTGTAGTCCCCACCTTATGGATTGGCTGCCACCTTATGGACACTCCCATTTTCCTGACAGTGCAAAGGGGAAATATGCAGGAGAGCTTTTTTACATAGGTAACAGGGCTATACTGTAGTGAAATGGTTCAGAAAGATGCTTTGGTAAAGAAACAGGGACTGTAGACTGTATTACTGTGTACTGTTTGTTGCTGTAACTATGCTTGTACTTTGTGATTTCTGCTTCATTTAACATGACATATTTAAATTCTTATGCTTTGTTTCAGATTTCTGCTTGTTTTCAGGTTTATGTAGTCCACACTCTGTTGCATTGTTTACTGGATGTTCCATCCTGCTCATTTTATTGATTTACACTGTGTAACTTGTCTTGAGTCTCATGAAAGGGATTGTAGAAAATAAAATCTGCAAATAAAGTAATTTTTATTCTCATAAATAAATCTCCAGGTGAAATACATTAAACATAAGCTTAATCCAAAGTACTTCATGAGGAGCGTTCCTTCTTTCTGTTACAGCTTGCTGTGTGCCCCGCTCTTCCAGGTGTCAAGGACTCCCCCCCCCCCCAAAATACAGTGCTGGGCTCAATGTAGGAGTTTGCCATGGGAGGTAGGAAATGGCGGGTGTTACGAATCGGGACGAATGGGGAATATTTTCACATGAGAAGGTGTAATAAAACGCAAACCATGAGGAGTCAGATGATAGCCGTTGAGTTCTGCTGTGGATAGCCTATCTGCATTTAAATCTGAATAGAGCATAGGTGTCAAACTTGTGGCCTTCCAGATGTTATGGACTACAGTTCCCATCATCCCCTGCCAGCATCATGGTTCCCCAAGGCAGTGTAACGGGATAGGCTGGGTTTCATATCTTGGGAGGGTGGCACTTCAGAGGAACACACTGTTGCATGCAGGCAGGGAAGGTTTGTTACAGTGGGAATTTACTGATGAAAAGTAAGCTTTGGATTCATGCTTAGATAAGAGTGTATATAGCCTTGTGGCCTATAGTCCCATGGGTGCCTGGAAAGGTGTCAGTGGGCATCATGGCACCCATGGACACCACATTGGGGACTCCTGGTAAAGCATAATCAGGTGCGTAGCTGCAATGGGGACATCCGGGGAGGCTTGTCCTGGGCGGCACCATTGCAGTCATGTGGGGAGGCAGGGGCAGGGCATGTTGGGGGTGGGGAGGGTACGTGCGGGCAGTTCATGCCCCAGGCACAGTTCTCCCTCCCTTCGTCTCTGAGCATAATGCAGAAGGTGGGGTGCAAAAGCAGAAAACAGAGGAAGGAGATAATACAATAAATACTGCAACCACTACAATCCTATTTTCTTGTATATAGCAAGGAAAAGGAGGCAGTTCAGTTGCAGCGGGAGAAGACAGACTGAGGAAGGGTGTGTGTGTGTGTGGGGGGGGTACAAATAAAGAAATCTACAGAAATCTAGAACTGATCCTGCCAAATGCTTATCGTTGTTGATGATGGCTACACCACTGTTATGCTTTTAATGGAACCGCATCCCCATAAAAATTCTGGTACAGCTAGTCATGGGCAAATCGTCTTATTTACGTGTGGCTACAACTGGATCAATATGTTATTGGTTAACTTCCTACTAGCTTTCACTTTCCGCAAACCCAGCTTCTTTCAGATTCCGAAACAAATCATCAAAGTGCAACTTATTTTTAAGAATCACCTCAGGTAACATTTGCTTCATCTTATTTCTTGGATCTAGAACAGTACTTTTCTAAAGTGTAGCCTCCTCCCCAAGTTCAAACAGTCTGCACATGTGCATGATACTGACTGAAATTTCAGCTTGAGGCATAATTGCCTCACACTTTCTTCATTCGTGAAAGATTTTCCTTCAGTCATGCTCCCCAATGCTCCGAAACAGCTTAGCCCACACCCTATACAAATTTTAATTAAATTTTAATTAAAGAAAAAAAGAGTCCATTTTTAAATAATGACTAGTTGGCTGATATGTAAACCATAGGGATGATTTTTTTAAAAAAAGTTAATAGCAGGGAGAGAAACCTGGAAGAATACATTCAACGTTCTTAAAGTCCAACTTCTGCTGTATGCATTATTTTCCGTATGCAGCCCAAGAATTGGCAGCGCCTCATCTTGACAACTGTGTGAAATAACAGGTGTTGTAAACATTCTCAGCTCAAGTAATATTCCAAATTGCAAGTAAACTGTAAATGATTGTACAATTAATTAAGATGTATAAATATAAAAGCTATCAGACCCATAAATAACTATAGGACACAAGGATATAAAGTCTTCTTCATGCATGCCTTTAAAGCTCTTTTTCCATCAGAAGGGTCACCCAGTTCCCAGTGTAACAAACCCTCTTTGGTCTGAGTGTTCCTATTGGGGCTCAAAATGGCTTTAGAACATTGTTTCCGCCTCCCCCATTTTATCACAACACAATCCTGTGAGGTTGGCCAGGCTGAGAGTTTGTGATGGACCCAAGATCATGCAGCTGGTAGGAGTGAGGTTTGAACATAGGTCACCCAGAGTCCTAGTCCCCCACTCTGTCCATTGTACCACAAGAGCTTTGTGGCTGCTTGGAGCTCCTCTCCAATGTTCCCTGTAAGTTGTGCAGCCCACAGGCACCATGTTGATACCGCACAGATAAAAATGTTGCTGCTCATTGAGCATCTGATTTTGGGCAGGTATGAGCAGGGGCAAAACCAGGAGGAGGGGGCCCTGCACAACCCTGGCTCCAACTGAGTCTGCTAGGGGTTTCCTCAGATATTGGCGCTTCCACTTCCGTCTAGCTCTAGCGCCTAGAGCGGCACGCCGACCTGGCCTCCAGATCCCCTGCTTAGCTAATGCCAAATGGCATGTCCCCAGCACCAGCGAGCGGGGTAAAGGCAGAGGAAGTCTTGGTGCCTGCTGTTTGAGTGTCATCCCCTTCCACATTTGCCAGGCAGAGGGACCTCAGAAAGTGAACCTGGGCTGCCACCTCTCCCCCACCCCCCCATGGGCCTGAGGGGCTCTGTTTGCCCTCTCTCGGCTTGTATATTTATGGACTGCGATTCAACTCTTCCCCACTTTTCCTGTATTCCTTATGCATGGACCAAATACTTGATCCTTCTTGAGAGAGATGCAAAAACAAGATCACTAAGGTGACAGGAAAAGAGGAAGACCCCAAAAGAGATGGATTGATGCAGTAAAGGAAGTCATGGCTGGCCTTTGCTTTGCAAAACCTGAGCAAGGCTATCAGTGATAGCATGTTTTGGAGGGGATTCATTCATAGGACTGCAATAAGGTGAAAGTGCCTTGGGGGCTCATAAACACACCAAGCCTGCTTCTCGTTGAGAATTTCTGCCACATACTGTAATATGCGGAAGGGGTGGAATTTCAGGACAGTAGAACCATGGGCTCTGACAGCAGTGATGGCATTCCATGTTCTGTCACACCTTCTGCCCTGGTTTCAGGCTGTGTGGCATTTAGAAGAAGAAGAGAAGAGTTTGGATTTATATCCCCCCTTTCTCTCCTGCCGGAGACTCAAAGGGGCTTACAATCTCCTTGCCCTTCCCCCCTCACAACAAACACTCTGTGAGGTAGGTGGGGCTGAGAGAGCTCCGAGAAGCTGTGACTAGCCCAAGGTCGCCCAGCTGGCGTGCGTGGGAGTGTACAGGCTAATCTGAATTCCCCAGATAAGCCTCCACAGCTCAGGTGGCAGAGCGGGGAATCAAACCCGGTTCCTCCAGATTAGATACACGAGCTCTTAACCTCCTACGCCACTGCTGCTCCTTTAGTTTCTGGTCTGGAGTCCATGCCTCACTGTGCCACCCAAGGGAAGAATGGAGAAACAAACAGCAAGGAAGATGCTCTTCCCATTAGTTTCTCAACTGTCCGTGTAGCTCTAAAGTGGGGGGTGGGGGGAAGCGAGTTCATCTGTCAAAGCCCAAAAATCTATGTGGTTTCTAAAGTGCTAATGGGCTCGAATCTAGCTCTTCTACAGCAGACCAACCCAGCTACCTCCCTGAAACAAGCTTTCTCAATTTTGGCATCCTTGCTGCTGAAGAGGGTGTGTAAGAGTGAGCCAAAACAGATAGGAAAAGTGCCCCATTGACAGGAAGGAGAGTCTGAAGTTGTTAAGTGTATACAAAATACAATGATTTAAGCCTACCAGCAGTTAAGTGAGGAAGCAGCGATACGCCAGCTAGACTGCTTTACCACAACTCCTGTGGTAACTCAAAGAGATACATTTTGTACGTAGTTTGTATTCTGGAATATGTACTTGTGTTTTCAAGTGATAAACTGAATGTATTCACCTATTGGTTATTTTTTTAAAAAAATTATGTTTGAATTTTATTTATTTATTTATATCTTCCATTTCTATCCCTGCGCCTCTACCCCGGCCCCACACCGGCGTGCCCGGTGCAACACACACACACACCTTGGTGCTACACCACTGTCTTCACCATATATGCCTCTTTGTTGATTGAGGTCCTTATTGTGCGTTCTTCTTTCAGAAGCACATGCAGGCAAGATCTTGTTAGATCTTGGAAACTGAGCACGGTCAGTACTTGGCTGGGAGACCTTCAAGACAGATTCTGCAGAGGATGAGAATGACAAACCACCTTTGCACTTATCTTGTAAACCCCTTGCTGGGGTTGCCATAAGTCCACTGTGACTTGATGGCATTTTAAACACACATCAGAGCTGAGGTGGTCCTTAAAATATTATAGATTAGTGGCCCCATATATGTGGGATTTTGTGCTATTGGAAGCCAATCAGAACCAGAAGCCTGGCTAGTTTAAGTGGGTTGTTAAAACTGTGGTGTGTATTCCAATACTAGGTCTTCAATTACTTTCAGATATTCTAGATTACCTATCTTATTTTTGCTATTTTTTAAAAATTGGATTATAGTTTTAATTGTTAGTTGTTGTGGTCTTACTGTGCAGTCCCACACAGAATTGCTCATGCACAGGTCTGACTGCTGAGATTCTGACAAGGTTAAGAACATAAGAACAAGCCTGCTGGATCAGACCAGAGTCCATCTTGTCCAGCACTCTGCTACTCACAGTGGCCCACCAGGTGCCTTTGGGAGCTCACATGCAGGAGGTGAAAGCAATGGCCTTCTGCTGCTGTTGCTCCCGAGGTTCTGTAAGTTCTACAACTCCTCCACTCCATCCATGACATTGAGCAATTCCTTTTCCTGTTCGAACAATCACATGACAGTGGGAAGGAGGAGCACTTTTCCCTCAGTTCTCCTTCTACCATTGCAAGGAGAGGACATTTTTTTCTGGGAGTTATCTAATTTGCCTCATGATCGAGAGCTAATCAGCTCATCTCTTCAAAGAGTGTGCCAGCTATGGCAGTTACATGACCAAAATGATGGACATATAGATTGTCTGCTCTGTTTGAGCAAGGGGCATGTTTCTGCGACATGTAAGGCATGTTCGAAGCTGACCCCTAAAACACAACAAGAGCAAGCAACTCAGTTGAAAGCCACTATGTGTGAGAAAACACTTGGGCTTCAAATTCGGCCAAGGGTAGGTCAGCAATTTCCCTATCTATCTCATCCGTTCAGGCCCCCTAAGCCTGCCACAGCTGAGGCTGCCAGGGCAGCTTCAGGCTAAAAAATCCATGTCAAAGCGGCGCCCTAAATCCACCGAATGAGAATCTGGATCTAAATGGGGATGGGGCATCGACTAAGAAAGGCGAAGGGAAATTGCGCTCTTGGCGGCATTCTCAATCTTTGTCTCTTCTGTGCCGAACACTGACATTATCTCATGGTTGAAGCCCCACTCGGTGCCAATCCATCTTGCCCTGAAGATTCAGCACCAGCAAAGAACTTCCCTAATGACGACAGCTCCACAAGGTTTGTTGTTGCCAGATTGGGCTCGGGTTTGAGTTCACTCACCTCAGTGCTGGCATCAATCCAACCTGCAAATGCTGTCTCTTTAGCATATCTCACTGCCAGTAGGCGCGTCCAGGATCACATATTTGCATTCTTCAAAAATATAAGCAAATTCACAAGTCCTGACAAGTCTAAAAACAAGCAGGCAGGCTACCACTTGGGGAATTATCGGACTAGTGAATTTGCTAATATTTTTGAAGAACGCAAATACGGGATCCTGGAAGCAGCAAGATATTCTAAGGAGATAGCGTTTGCGTGTTAGATTGATGCTACACAGCTTTGGACTGAGGAAGAATTTTTCTTCTCCTTAAATATCAGTTCTTTGCATGCTGAGGAAGGGAGAATCCTATTTTGAAATAAGGATTTTTTATCTGGAAAATCTATTTTTGACACCAAGTCGCATCTGACTTATGGCAACCGGGGGGGGGGGGGGGGTTCAAGGCAGGAGACTACGAGTATACACTATTTGAGCGAGTATTTTTCAGGTTCGTATTTAATAGAACCAGATTTTTTGAAATCAAAAAAGCTGAATCCCCACACTATTATAGGGGAGGTGGGCTGGATTTTTGAAAATGTTCAAATCTGTTAAACCCCTTCCTGAAAATACCTCCACCTCCAAAGCCCATGAGGTACTGGGAGTGGCCGGCAGAGCTGAGCTGAATTCTGGTCTCAATCTCAGCTTCTGAGATTCAGCCAGCAGGTAGGTGGGGAGAGGGAGAGAGGGGGCAATTTTTTTTTTTTTAAAAAAAGGTCTTTGGGCTGAAGTGGTTTAAATAATGCTGAAAAATTTGGCATTATTTGGGATCTGCTTTTTGGCTCCCTTAAATTGCCACAGGTTTTTTTTCTGGTAACCACCCCCAATGCCGGTAAGGTATTTTGGAGGATTTTTTTTTCCAGTTCAGCTTTGCTGAATGCACACCACTACAACAGATATTCAGAGGTAGTTTGCCACTGCCTCCCTCTGCATCATCCTAGTCTCCTGCCTTGAAACCCACCTACCCCCCGCCCGAGTTGCCATAAGTCAGATGTGACTTGATGGCAAAAATAGGTTTTCCAGATAAAGAATCCCTGTTTTGAAGGGAAATATGATTCCCCTTTCCTCAGCAGTACAAAGAACTGATGTTTAAGGAGGAGAAAAATTCTTCCTCAGTGCAAAGCTGCGTAGCATCAATCTGACACGCAATAGATCATTAGAATTTGAGGAATTATTTTATGCCCTGGGTGACTTTCTGTTTACAGAAAGAAAATGGCAAGTGGCTATATTTTCAGGGCATTGTTAACTAATGTGCAGGGGGCAGTGTCTAAAAAAAAAAGAAAGAAAACCAGGCTGACTTTTTAACCCAGTGCTTTTGCTTAAATTAAATTACAATTATTGGATTTAACACTTTCTTGAAATTAGAACCAGAATGTTACCCATTTAGAACTGTAATTTTAGATTGCTTGTAACACTAGTGCAGTTATTAATATACACATCAATTACATGTGTTAATATTTCAGCAACAACATTTTATTAGCTAAGTGAATGAAGTTGTGTACACTATCAGGGTAACCACATTTAATAATAATAATATTTTATTTATGTTCCACCCTTCCCCATCAGGGTGGTCTCAGGGCAGATCATGACAAGGGTACGTCACATTTTATAAACAACAAAAATAAACGTAACTTTAGATAAAACATGAACGTAGCTTTAAAATGGGGGCACCTAATTGAACTACATCCCAATACTAGCAGTTTATATTAAAAATAGTGTACAAGGGGGGATAAAAACAGCATGCCCAAACTGCTTCAGGGGGTGTGGGTGGGAGGCGAGGCCTGGAAAAAGGCCTGAAGAAGAAAATAAAGTAGGAGGAGACTTCAGAAAATGATTGGTATTTCAGGTTCCCAGCCCAGTCAAAGAAAATCATTGCTGTCCTCTTCCACAGACCTGACAGAACATCTCCATCTTGCAAGCCCTTCAGTGCCTGGGTCTCCTTGGTCAGAGAGTTCCACCAGGCAACAGTCACTGCCAAAAAGGTTGTGGGGCCCTGCTTGATAGCAGCCAGATAGTCTTTAGTTGCCAGGCCTAATTGATGCTTAAATGTGCATGTTGACTCCTATGAGAATTTAATGTCAAGCAGACTGATTTTGACTATTATCTTTTAACAAAGATCAAGTCCTTGGTGAGAAATGGGCAAGAAGATTTAGTTTCTTGATTTAGAAAGCATGTAGGCTGGATCACTCTGTGGCCCAGCTGGCATCCATACCTAAGCAATTATAGAAATGCGTGTGCTTATAGTGACCAGGCCCACGCAACATTAGAAAGTACGTGCACCATTAGTTGGTGATTAGGAGGTGTAGTTGTGATTGTAAATGCACCAGCCATCATTGGCAATAAATAAATAAAATATGTTCCTTGAGGGCAGAATGGAAGAAAGCATCACTTGTAAGACTGCTGCTCTGATTCAAAGTTTTGGTGTTTTTGTAATGCTTGGTTGGAATGTCACTTTGTCAGCTAGGGGATTGGTTTACGTGTTTCTTATTCACAACAGTGAAAATGGTTTGCTTACAATGGAATTTCAAAGTCAAAAGGTGTTAAACAAAAAGGCATCTGTCACTGTTCTTTAGAAAGGTTAAAATGATGTATACAGAAAGTAGAAGAAGAATCCATAGGAGCACCTTCTAAGGTGTATCCTCTGTATCTTGCTCTACCAAGATTTGAAGAGCTGAGTTGTAGGAAATAATCACCCTGCACCTTAAGGTTTTACCTAGTCATTTATTTATTTACTTATCAGGAATTATCCCCCTAATTATGTTGGCTGGATGTCAGAGTAGTACATTAGTAGTATTGCATAGCTTGTAAAGAACCACATTTGCAATTATGATCAGTCAAAAGAGTCACATTTACTTCCATTCATTACATGATGCCTGCACCTCAGAGAAGCATTCAACTTCCCCTTTCCTTTGGTGATAGCTTTTTCAAGGTGGGAACCATTTGCTAACTTCAGGCCCCACTAGGCAAGGGTATTGCTCACTTTCCTGAAATATTGGGCAGGTGTCACATTGGAGCACCTCAGCAGAACCACATGGCTCATGAGCCACTAAGTATCACTGTTGTACAGCATCATATCTGAGCATCTGCCACACTTTCTGTGAGGATATCTGAGGATCAATGTAGCATACAAGGGGCTGGAGACAAACACGGCTGGGTCAGATGACAATCAAAAGGCTGGAGGTGACAAGCATAGTCAAAAGCAGTCATGGTCAAGTTTCCAGGAAGTTGATAAGTTAGGCAGCAGGAAAGAATAGGTGACCCAAGTTGACTCTGGGTCAGATTTGCACATGATGGAATGAGTTGGTCAAACTGAAGGAGTTTGAGAGCGAAGGTTTTATTGGACCTGGGATATCACGTAGTTGGATCCTGGTGTTATATGATCTGGGCCAGTTAGAGGATCCTTGAAGGCAGAATGGAGATTGTATCTCAGTTGGTGTTTTAGAGCTACACAGGCAATAAATCTTCCCTGACTGGTCCTGTAGCACTGGGACCTGGCCGGTTCAAATCCTGTCCTATCTCCTTATACCATTACTGGTCATGGTCTTTTTCCAAATTCCCCTCACAGCATTTTATAGTTCCAATCTGTAGATATCAGATGCCCTGAAATTTTTGGCCATCTTAAGCTTAAAAAGCATCCAATAAACCTGGGACACGTTGATCTTTAACTTTTTAAAGTGCTGTCCTTCGTGGTGTCCGATTCAGTTTATTGAAGAAAATAAATGTCCCCCCCCCCCATCCCTTTCATGCACAGTCCTTGTAATGCTCTATGTGTGACTGCTGGTTTTCAGAAAGCAGACAGTTTTTTTGAACACAATACAAATGATAGGCTTATGTAGAGTGCTTAGTGTTTGATCACCGAGACATCAAGAGTTTTTTTAATTAATGAGACATAGTTAATTGCTTTTGCCCATTGATTTCAGTGGAATTTACTTGCAATTCACTTTCTGTGACTTGTGACCATTGAAATTTAGTCTCAGTACTGATAGTTTTTCATAACCATGTGATCTTACTAATATTAAATACACTGAAAGATCTCTGTCTGAGTTGGTTTGGATCATTTGGCAGCTGATCTTTGTATCTCCACCCCACCCCACCCCATTCTGCCTTTTCTGAGCTGTGGTTGTGTTAAGTAGGAGGGCTGTTAACATAGCTCACACATACCATATTTTAGACAGGAATTTTGTGTAGGAGTTTTTGTTTTTAAATGGCCAAGATACACAGCTGTTCTTAATGAATAACTTGATATAGTAAATATTTCCAAATATGCCAGTATTGTGCTTCAAACTGATACCTCTCTAACAAATCAACTTTGATCCCCCTTGCTGTTACTTCAGGATTTATTGGATGGCAAGAACTGAATAAAATAAGAGCTTTAAAAACTGTGTAGCGGAGTTGTATGAGTGGTCTTATTCCCTACTAATAGGTTGAATTTATTTAGATTGTAAAGATTATTCCATGCCAAAATTGACATTTTGACAAACGTACATTTATTGAAATACTTTCTTACATCTCTTTGCATTCTCAGTTTCTTTTGTTTCCACAAAATTAATTTGTGTGGGTTTTTTTTAAGTGCTGGCTGATCTTAGTTAGGCATGCAAAATCCTGCCTTTCTGGCAGAGGAAAGATAGTGAATTGGTAATCAGTATTATATTCAGAAAATAAGTCCATGGATCTCTTTACATGAGGAGGTGTGTGGAAGAATTAGCACCCTGTCATTTATAGAGGCCAGCCGATTTCCTTTGATTTATTGGTGCAGAAAATACAATTATTTAGTTAGAAAAAAACATGAGAACCTGAAAATACAAGGTGCCGGGTGTTTATGAATATACAAAATCCACTGTGTGACTGTTTGTGAAGTTGGCATGGGAGTTGTTAGCATGTGCACATTAATTAAGAGGTAACATGCCATGTGATTCTATAAAGAAGAACATGAAACAATATGGTGATTGTTTGTGGTGTATTCATGCACACAATAAAAGTGAATTTAAAACATTAACACAATCTGTACAACAATGTTTTGTAAATTTTATCCATGTAGAAGTTTAGCCACAATATGTTAAATTGTTGTTTTGTGATTCAACAATTCCTGGTTTCTCACAGGAAACACCCCCCCCCCCCCAATTATCAATTTAGTCTTCTGTTGACTTTGGAAATAGTGTTAAATCCAGTCATTCTGTAGATTTTTTAGTCCCATTCTTCTTCTTCACTATCATCAGTAGCTTTCTATTTATGTGGCAATCCTCTGGTTCCCAAGAACCGTCTACTTACCCAAAGTCTCTCTGCTGCCACAGTCTCCGCCGTGAGCATGTGGAGATTTCCTATGCAGTAAACCGACGTGGCCCACTGGAATTTGGGGCAAAGGGAGGCAGTAGAGTCCTGAGGCCAAAGGCAGATTTCGGTCCCTTCCCCTTTGGGCACTCTGCTACCATTCCTGGACAGAGGGACAAATCGTTTGGCGGGCAACCCTCCACTATGGCCAGACGTGGTACAGAGCACTTCATTAGTGCTCCTGCAACCTTTCTGGCTCTCTCCAGCATATCAGCAGCATTCCAGGGGTGTGGCCAGGGTGCAGCCGACATTAGTTGGCTGCCTCCTTGGTTTGCCTTCTGGGAAGCTGGTGCCCAGTGCTTTGACTTACGCCACCTTTTTTGGTTGGCGAAAGCCCACTGAGCCCAAAGAAGGGCTTTTCAGTGGTGGGGATGGGTTTTTGTTTTTTACCTCCCTGTACCACCAAAAACCCTCTAGGGTTGCCATAGTGCTCTGGGTTGGACTGTAACACATAATAAAAAGGGAGGGGGATTGCATTTATATAGGCAGTAATAGAACTATAGGCAGCTGCTAGGGGCCTTCACTGAAGATGTCATGTCTGGTTGGGAGTGTTAAGGAAGACTCAGCTGTGTTCATAGTACTAGTGCCACCAATGATATTTATACCAGCCACATAGATAATGCCAAATTAAAAAAATGTTTTGTTTGACCAAATGATATTGATTGTATTTAGTGGAGCCCTTTTTTTTTAGTTTGAAATTTCAGAATTTGCTCACTAACTGTCTGATTCTTAGTTTGACAGTTGATTGTATGTTTATAGTATCTCCATAGCTAGTCTCTGTTCCACATAAAGATGATAGTAGATTGTATATTCCTCCACCACAGATCAAAGCATGCCAGACTTTCTTTGTTGTAGAATGCTCTGCCTGGGTCCTAGTGCCTACCCAGCTCTGTTCCCCCATCCGTCTGAAAGTAAAAATACATTTTGGCATAAATGCTCTTGTATCAAAGTACCATGTTCAATCATGCACAAAATAGTGGTTTTGACAACAGCAGTGTGTAAAAATGAAATACATTTATTTGGGACTATATTCTAATGTGGAAACATAACTTTCGAAACTATTGCACTTCAACTGACTGAACTGTCACCTTTCTGTGGAACAGAGTATAGTCAGTTTAAAACAAAAACAAGTGGTTATCGGGTGAGCATATGCAAACTTTTTTCAAAAACATGTTGATGAATGAACTAAGGTGAAATCATTTTTTCTTAGTTCACTAATTCATTTTGTTCTCTTTCCTTCTTCCTTCAAATTTGTGACTCTTGTTGTCAGCATAAAAATTCCAAATGTTCTTGTTGGCAACCCAGCATTGTCATTTTTAGTGACTGTGATGTCTTCGTCTAGTGAAATGATGAAATATATATTCATTGTCATGAAACTCTACTGCTGGAAATACATGCTCTTTAGTCTATACTTGCCATGAAAATCGTGAAAGAGGATTGGCGCGAGAACTGCAGGACAGAGAGAACAGAGAATTTTAGGCAGAGGTGGAACAGCAGAGTTTGTATTTGTGATATAAGAGTATGAGAGATTTGTGTGGGAAATATTTTGCCTTTGTCATTGAGATGCCCCTGTCAGGTTGGTTTTTTCCATACTTTTTCCAGAGTTCCACTTTGAGGCAGCTGGCATATTTTAATGAGCATTGTAGGGCCCAGCTGCTTCCATTTCCTATCAACCCATGTTCATGGTTAATCTTCTAGATCTTTTGCCATCAGGGTGAAGCATGCCTTATTTGCTACTTACCATGAATTGTAAATCTTACTGGGGAAGCTCAGCTGGATATTTAGTCCATGATGTTCAGACAGATGACTCTGCCTTCTAATGGAATGGATAAAAGGGTATAGAATTTTGGCCAAAATGCTGATTCTTCAGAATTATCACTGGTAAACCCAATTTCAGAAGGAGTGGCCAATGTTGGCATTTGCTGCTTGACTAAGAGACTAGATCATCAAACATGCATGAGCAGATGGTTAGTCCTGCATTGATTACAGAACACACACCAGCCAAACTCAGATGCTCACAACAATTTGTGTATTGCTGGCATACTTCTATTTTGCTATAGTAAGGTAATTTTAGGCCTGGCCAATCCAGCTCACTGGATGTTTCTGGTGAGTCTCTCTGGTAGGAAGCAAGGTAACTTTTGAAATTTCAGCTTTCTGTCGTTGGGATTTAGATATTGTTTATATTTTATTGAGATGAATAGGAAAACATGGCACATAGTTTCTAATTGACGTTACAAGTATACATTATGTTCGTTTAACTGGTTTATCTAATGTTCCCGTCTCTCTGGACAAAAGCATTATTGACCTGATTCATTTATTTAGCTCTCAGCCACTAAAAGCTATTTTATTCCTTGACATTAATAATACCGGTAAGTAGTATAACACCTTTTATAAAAACCAACCAAGATCTTATAAAAGATTAAGTGCACACTTTCTGATTCCCCCAAATGTTGCATCAAGCTGGGTGTTGAGAGAGGAGAACACATGTTTCATGGCATTGCAGAAACCCAAAGTCTGCTTTTTGCAGTTACCTTAACATGGAGGCTAGAAGGTGTGGCAAACTCAATCCATTATATAGAGTCAGGTAAAGATCAAATTTCCCCAGGGGCTCCTGGGATGAAGAAGCAAAAGGGAGACTCTTCATCTGAAAACTGAAGTCAGCAATTGATCAAGACCTTCACAAGTCAAGACAAGGGGGGGTGTGTGTGTGTTTGTTTTGGTAATGAAGACTTCCGGCAGTTATAACTGGATGCTTGTTTCTTATGAAAACGCTGGTCTTAAAACATTCTCTGTTATATGTCTTTCCAAGGTTGTACTCCTTCATGAAGCTGCCTTGCACTGACTCAAACAATTGGTGTATTGTGGTCAAATTGATCTCAGGCAGAGGTTTTCATATCACCTTGTAGTAATGCACTGCTGACCCAGCAGCACCGTGGTAGAACGTTGGGACGCCAACGGACCTACGGCCTTGCTGGTCGCACCGCATTCCCCAATTCTCATCCCCTATGAGTCAATGTGGGTCGCTGAACTGTTCATTCAGTCAATGGGCTTAGGGACAATGGTCTGCCCCCAGGTGAGGATTAGGCTCCAGACGCTTTACCGCCCTCTCTCCTCAAGACGAGTTGTGGCAGGTGAGATCATGCACTACATGGACATCTCCAGGGTCTTCCGTCTCCTCGGCCATCTCCCTACCCAATCTCCTTTACACGCTCAATGAAAACCCTGTTAAAGGTGCCGAGACTGGAAGCATTGGCAGAGTTGTCAGGATATCAATGTCCCCTCAAGGCCTCTGTTACGCTGACGCTTCCACCAGATGAAAACCTCCCTCCGCTGCCCCGCCTATTCTTAGCCGGTTTACCCCGCGGGATGACGGCAAGCTGGAAGTCAAACCGAATCCTCGAACCTCCACCCTGCCCACCGTCGCCTGGGAAGGGCAGCCACATATCAAGTCCGCTGATCGGCGATCCAGGGACCACCGCTGCACGCCAGTCCGGATCGGGCGCATCCAGAGACATCGGCCCTAGACACTCTGGCCCCGACGGGAAACACTGGTGAGTATGGGAGCTTGCAAAGCAGGGCTTTTATGACAAGCACGCTGGACGTAATCCGCAAGCCGCGAAGGGTTTGCAGGTCCCTGAAGAGAAGGAGCTGGCAGCAAATTGGTTGAGGAGATTGAAGCTCAGTGTCCATGGTACCCAGAGGGGGGACATTGGAATCTTGTTGACTGGAAACATCACGCGACTCTTCTCAAGACAGAGCCTCACATACCGATGTCACCGCGTTACCGACGTGGAGACAATGTTTTGTCGCCATCAGCCTGCAGACCTATGGCTCCCTTTGGCAGGTCACTTCCTCCTTCATCTTTCACCTTCACTCAACCCCGGAATTTTCTCTATCCGCTTAAATTGGATCGCTCAGTCCCTCCTTCTGCCCCCTGCTCCTTCACCCATTTCAAACTCTCACAATAGCCGCCTCCCCGTTCTTCATTTTCCTCGGGCCACTCAGACCCGCCATTATCAGAATGGCGCGGTTTTCAAAACTCTCGCAGAACGTATTAGCCACGATCTGCAGAAGAAAGAAACCCTGACGGAAGACGATGTCAGATTCTTGCATTGTGCCCCGGCCCATTTCACAGATACCGAGGGGGAGGGCAGGGCGCCATTCCTCAAGGGTTGTCGAGTATCGCTTCCCCACAACATCCTCACTGAGGCTCAAAGCGGTAAAAGGGACGTAGGAGTCACCAGCCCCTGAGGTGAGAGGTATGCCAGAAGCAGCCCCAGAGGAATCACTAATGGTTCCCGACGACCGGAAGACCACCTTCCGTATGTTCTGAGCTCCTGCACAATTAGATCTGGGAGAGCTGAGTTCCGCCAGCAATGCTTTTAGCAGGGCAGCCCGGCGGCGCCTCTACACAGCCGCTTCAGCTTCACGGCTCGGGATGCCTTCAGTAACCCCAACAATCAGATCTGCCTCTGCCGGTGGCCACCCCACGTCGCTCTGAATGCGCCACAAGGCGCTTTTGAAAGTCCCCACCGGGACAGCCAACCCAGCATCTCGCAGAAGCTTCCCAAGAGCCCTATGCTGAGTTTGTGAACAGGCTCCAGGAGGCCCCTCAAGAGGCAGGTTGACAACGAGGGAGGCTCCAGGGCTTAACTCCTGCCAAGGAGAACGCCTGGCTGGAGTGCCGCGAAGCCATCACTGGTGGCCCAGGGAAGGAACCCCTGAAGCAACACATGCTCAAAGCTTGCCAGATATCGGGTCTTCATCAAGCCAGCCTTCTAGCCGCCTTCTCCGCTTCGCCATGAGACAGCCCCTAGACTTAGTGTCTCACCATGGCAGCCAGGGACATTTCGAGGAATTGTAGGCTGTTCATGGGGGCCTACAACCCTGAGGCAGGAGGGTCTCTCCCTAGAGGCTAAGACCCCAGGAAAGCCCAAGACCGGGCGCCTCCTAATGTTCGCTGAGGCCACTCGGCATCTCCCCAGCTCCGAACCAAGATCCGCGACCTCAAACCCTTTCCCCGAGCTCCCCATGAGATCTTCACAGTTCCAGCTCAGTATAGTGATCCCATCCCCACGGGAGACCATTGGCTGGTCTTTGCCAGCTTGCTCCCCCCCCCCTTACGCCTATACTTCTCTAGTTTTGATAACTCCCTTCACTTCCAAAGTCACTCATGCCTCCGCCTAGTGCCCCAGAATGGCACGATTGCAAAATCTCTGCAGAGTCCACAGTCACTGAATTGCAGTAGAAAGGAATGCTGGACGGAAGAGGGACTGCCGCTTGAGTTCTCCTCAGAATGCCCTATAGCCAATCTAAGTACAGGACAATGAGGCATGGAAAGGGGAAGATGTCGCACAATGGCCTTAAGCCAAAGTCCTTCAAAGAAGAAGAAGCCCCCTTTGGCCTTCCAGCTGTAAGGTTCTAACCAGATCTCATAGCCTCTGAGCCTGTGCAAAGCCCTAAGCTCAAAGCTCCCAGTGGCAGCAAATCGGCTAGCACCTCAGAGAGAGCAAAAAATCTCAAATCAGAGTTGCAATCCCTCCTGCTACTTTATATGTGCTCTGTGGCTCATGTATGTTCTTGTATGTCTTGCCCCTCAAGAGACCCCAAAGGATTTTTCCACGTTTCTAAGCTATGCTCTTGTGCTTCAATTAAAGTTTTTCTCCTTCTGATTATGTGTGCCAATGTTCCTGAAAGGTTACCTATCACAGCAGATCCTACTTTTAAACGTGGGACACAGCTCGTATGTTCTCAGGATACCGGGATGGGACCTGCTTCAAGCCGCCTCCCATCTTAGTTTAAACCTTCAAAACTTCTTTCTTCAAACCTCTCCTTGAGAACCTTTTCCTTCGGCCCATCTGAGCCTACACTACACCATGCATAAGTTTACATATGAAGCCAAAATCATTTTCATGTTCTACATTCCTCTGCTGAGCTCCCATAGTCAAGCAGCTAAGTGGGGGTCTCTCAGCTAATTTATCTTACAGCTCCGGCCAGGAAGGTAGGAAGCGAGTCTTCAAACCGCCAAAGTCTCTTGACGGAGGTGGGAAGGTAGAGCTGACTTCCAAACCTTCCCCTGCCTTCCTTTCTGCACACCCTCCTTTCTAATGGGCTGACGACTTCAATCTCTAGATCTAGGGGATCTGATAAAGTGGTTTTTTGCAACCCCCCACCGGCTCCTGTGGGATCAAACCTCAAGCCCAGGAAGGTTTTCTTGCATCTTCTGCATTCTGTGATATATATTAATGATATGACTATAATTTCAGAGTTGTTCAAGTTGCTTTTAAAACCCACACCTTAGACGGTGATTGGGATCGCTTTTTAGCAAACAAACATCCCAATCTGGATATGACCTCCCTTCTCCTAAGCCTTCGGCAATTCTTGCCTTGTATCTCTAACTTTGAATGTTGCAAGTGATCAAGCATGTCGGAATGGGCCAACTGCTCAACGAAAAGCTTGGCCAAACAAACGAAGAAAGGGGAGTAGTCTCCCCTATTGACCCAATCAAGGTCTCATCCAGCAGACCATATTGACCCAATCAAGGTCTCATCCTCCCATCCAGCAGACCATATCCAGCACTTCTTTCTCAAAATTGCCCTCACTTCTCACTCAGGCTCGAGTCTTCCATTGTCATCTATAAGGGACTAACTCAGCCAGCACGCAAAACCTCTGGGAAAAGCTGCTGTTTGTCTTTTCTTCCATACAGGGAGCCCAGCTCGCCATGCCAGACCAGCCCCATCCTCGGGAGATGGAGCCGGGCCTCCCTCTTGGAGGATCCGGACCCTCACGCCTGTCGAGGGCCCGGAGCTGCTCAGCCTGGGCTCTCGAGATGGGAGGGACTCCTGAGCCAGCACACCCATTCTTCCACAAGGATCACAGCTGGGGCCACCCCCCCTGGGGGGGAACGGGCAGCCTGGGCTGTGGCTCAGGAGGTTGATGCCGCTGTTGCTGCTCCTCATCTAGCACCGCTATTCTCCTCTCCCGCCCCCCCTGGCTGAAGTTTTTTTTGGAGTTGCAGCTATAGGCCCCTGATAGATTAACCCTTGGAACTTCCGCTGTTCTCAGCCGCTTAGTCATTGTTGGAACACGCCTCTCTCACACAACCTTGCTCGTGGAGAATCACTGAACCTGCAATGCTAAAGACTACTCAGTAGCTCTCCTCACGCCTCTTGAGAGAAATCCATGGACTCTAACGCCATCAGCTTCTGTAGCTTTGGTAGTCAAACAGCAAGAGCTATGCATTGACAATTATGCAACTACCGGTTGCCTTCCTTCCGTATATCATCCAGCCTATGTATCGCTTAGCCATGTTTTATTGTTTAAATTCTATTGCATGCCCTAATTTTTGAAGTTATGTTATTTGTTATTGCTGCATTTCCTCGCTTCGTCTGTCTGCCGGGACTCTCTGCTACCCTGCTCCACCCCAGGGAGCCCAGATCACGCACGACGCCGGCCTCGGGCCTTGCCTTTCGATCCCTCCTGTCAAACGACGCTGGGTCAGCCTTCCAGCGGAGCCTGTCTCCCCGCGAACTTCCCCTTTGTGGAGCCCCCGACTTGTTTCCCTGTAACACTCAAGACTATTACCGGCTGGCCTGTGCCCCTGCTGGGCCCATCAATTCTACCCATTGCTCCTGGACGCCTGGCCTCCTGAGCAGCAGGTTCTGGCCAAGCTACCCTGTATTAACGCCGGGCCATTGATTACTTTATTGTTATTACATCACCAAGGTTGTGAGAATGTATATACATGTGTTGTTTTAATCTTCTGATAATTCCCAATTGATTCATATAAGGAAAGTTCTTGAGCTGCAAGAAGTTGTATCTAATCTGGAAGTATGATGCCTTGCCCACAGGACAGGCCCTCTGAGCTATTGCCGGGAGGATGGTTGAGTGCTATTGTACAGCTCTGCATTGGTTTAATTTGTGTGGCCTCATATCGGATCTTGTTTCTCTGCTCAATGTGTCTAATATGCCTGTAACGTAGAAGCCCCTCAATTCTCCTACTCCCAGCAGCTGTTCTACTGTTACACAAGCAGCTTGGTCAGCTTGACAGCCCATGGAGGAGACAAAGCCCTTTTAACGCCTCTTTAGTATTTCATCCTTTCTAAAATGTGTGCGCGAGATGTAGTAATGCACTGCTGACCCAGCAGCATCTGGTAGAACGTTAGACGCTTAACGGACCTACGGGCCTTGCTGGTTTAATTCGCACTCCCACTCTCATCCCCCCCTATGAGTCACGGGTCATGAACTGTCTGGCTCAGTTCACCGGGCTTATAGGACAATGGTCTTGCCCCCAGGTGAGGATTAGGTCCAGACGCTTCCTCTCCTCAAGACGTAGGCCAGGTGGAGACTGCTATGCATCACATGATGATCTCTGTGGTCTCCTGTCTCCGCCATCTCCCTACCCACCTCCTTACACAATGAAACCCTAATAAAGGTGCCAGAGACCAGCATTAGGTAGAGTTGCTGGGATCACGGGGTCCTCAAGGCTCCTGTTGCTGACGCTCTCCACCAGATGAAACCTCCTCCGCGTCTCGCCTATTCCTTAGCGACGACCCTGCGGGGATGACTACATCACCTACTGATTGTTTTTTAAAGCTAGAATTGCCCGGGATCGAACTTGGGCCCTTCTACATGCAAAGCAGATGCTTTATCACTGAGCCACAGCTCCTCCTTGTGTTTTCTGACCCTGGTTAAGGTCTTTCTTCCTGCCTGTTGATGTGTGAGTTTCTGAGTCTTTGATGGACTGATTTTGTTTGCTGTGGTGTTCATTGTTTTACCCAACTACTGTATGTATCTTGTCAGGTGTAAGACACTGTTAGATAAAACTTTATATATGGCTGGAATAAGATCTCTGTCCTGTTCTTATGTGGATAGAGCTAAGCTGATTAGATGTCTGTAAGGATCTTGAAGTTTTGGCATTGATATACCTGTGACCTTTTGGTTTTGGAAGCTAGGAATACATTTATTCCTAGAAATGAATCTCTTAAGTCTTACAGCTTGTGATTAACTAGTAATTAGAGCGAGTAAAATAATTAGACATTTAAAAAGTTCTATGACTTTAGTTTCTATTTGCTTTTGAATATGTTTCCCTTAAAAAAAAAACCCCAACTGAGTTCTATTTCAGGTTAATTCTGACCAAGCTTTATTACTCCGTATTATCATTCTACAACTTTCATTAAATTACTGGAAAATCCAGTACTCCAGATCCAGGTCAGTCCGAGATTAGTTCTGGTAATTTTTGATTGGTTTTTATGAGGCACCTTTAAGTGCTTGGCTCCTTTATTAAAGTTTTGTTTGAGTTTGATGTAAATTGTGATAGCATTACAGCTGACTTCTCTCCTATTTCTAGATGACAGTGGGGTAATTACTTCTCTGGCGCTGTGACAAGGAATGCTGTGCATTCATTCTGTCAAAAGTCAAATGATTTTCTTTGTTTCTCTGGTTACCGCTGAAGGCTAGCACTGAGACCAGGGTGGCTGACAACTTAGATTCCAATCCCCAAAGCATCCTAGCAGCTGAAGCCCCATTAATTCAAATGGTTCTTGTGCCAGCAGATTGCTTTTGGGATTTGGTTGCTTGGTGGGGTTTCATTTGAAAGATTAACTTTGGTAGAAACCAGAAGTAAAAATAAAAATGGGGGAACCACATGAAAAGGTGAACAAAGTGCTTGTTTCTTTATTAATGATTTAAAATAGGGGGTTTTTTGCCAGTTTTTCTCCATCTGCCAAATCCCTTCTTCTACGTAAATAATAGATATGCAAGAGTCCTGTTCTCACCTTAGCCTAAGTAAAAAGCTTTGAATATATAGAAATTCAGGAGACACAGAAAAATCCAAGTCAAGGAGGCTGTAGTTCAGAGCTCATTTTTTTGTGAACTGTTCATTTCTTGGGATGTTTTTGAGATGAAGAAGAGTTTGGATTTTTGCCCCACTTTTTTCTCCTGTAAGGAGACTTACAAGCTCCTTTCCCTTCCTCTCCCCTCAACGGACACCTTGTGAGGTAGGTGGGGCTGAGAGAGTTTGAAAGAACTGTGACTAGTCCAAAGTCAGCCAGCAGGAATGGAGGAGTGCGGAAACACATCTGGTTCACCAGATAAGCCTCTGCCACTCAGGTGGAGGAGTGGGGAATCAAACCCGGTTCTCCAGATTAAAATCCATCTCCTCTTAGCCACTACACCATGCTGGTTGGGGTGGTGGTGGCGGCCTTTGTTTAAACAGAGTTCAATCATGTAGGACATGGACATCTCTGATGGGTTATGTTGCTCTTGATAGAGCATCAGTACTGCTGTTTCAAGGGTGGATTGTCGCCTTCAGAATCTCTTCTACTCAGCATCTTGTTTTTGAAATGGTTCTGGTGTGGTTGCTCTGGAAGGAAAGCACACAGTTGGGAGACAAACATAAGAACTGCAGCTAAAAAGAAAAGCTACAGGGGCTTTAGTACCATTCATGCATGCCTATATGTGCACTTGGAGACGCTGACTATACTTCCTGCTACATCTCACCTCAGTATAAAGCTAATTGGATCTCCTTCACTGACTGAATTTTTTTGCTGGCATATCAGATCATTAGGGAATGTCTGCAATGTTTAACTGAAATTTGGTACATATTCCAAGACAGCCTGATGCCAAATCTTGTCACATTTTAAAGTCTGGCAACCTCTGCCCTAGCATGAGGTTTCTTTCATAGTAGCAACCAGTGTTCATTCAGTAAACAATAAATATGGTATATTTCTAAGGGTTTATTCTTCATGTAGTATTACATTCCTAGCTGTCACTGGAAATTACCCCTGTCTGATCTAACATTACATGATAAAGACAGCTTCAAATATCTTGTTAGTGGCGCAATTCTTTTGTGGTTTTGCAGCAGTAGGCTTATGCTGCTATCCCACTTGAATGTTTTATCATTTATGTAAGAGCAACTAGGATTGCAGAATAAACAGTACATTTACATTCACATGTGTAAAATTGTCCGCTGGGGATGCAAATCTATAACTTTCTGATTCTTTTTCTTCTGCACAGAAATCCAACCTTCTGGCTGCACTGGTATCTCTTTTAGCACCCTTTCCCATTCAGCTCCACAGTTCTTCTATTTCTGTCACATACTCTTCTGTCCCTCTCTTCCTGCCCAGTTGCTCTTGATTTTTTAAATATGCTATTAAGTGCTGAATGATTTCAAGTGTTAGTCATAAATAAATGATCTATTTTGTACTAAATACATTGATGATCATTTGTGCCTATTAGTATAAGGAGAGAGTGGGCAAGCAAGGCTTTAAATAGATTTACCAGGTCTGAAAGTATCCTGTGAGAGAAGAAACCTTGAGAAGACCATTTTTCCACCCGAGCAGAGAAAGCCAGTCTATGGTCATGTAGTCTGGTTATGGAACAGTCCACGTAGGCTGGGTATGGAAGCCAGTCTATGGTTATGGAACACTTACCTTGGGGCTCTTTATTGTGCAGTGGGCTTGTAGTGTAGTCTCCTCATGTTTCTCTGTTTACACATAACGAGGCACTCACTCCTTGCTGTGCAGCTTGTTTCCTAAAATCTCTCCTGGGCCTGCTTTTCTTGGTTCTCTCAACTCTCATCAAGTCTCTCTTAAAGGCACAGTTCCCACCAACTCTCTCTTAAAGGCACAGATCTCATCATACCCAGTAGTCTCAAATTTGCTGACTTTGTAAAATCCTTTAAATTACTGTTATATCGATAATTGCTGGTACTGCAGTTACATTGATAATTGTAGCCCTTTCCAATAATAATCCCCCCGCCTGTTTTTAAACAACCTTGTTGTTTTAATTTTTACTTATATTTATTACTAGTAACTGCTGCTTTTAATGGGTTTAATGGGTTTAAGTTTGTGTTGTGTTGATTTGCTGTCCTAGTGAACAGCCACATTGTGAGCCGCCTCGAGCCCTTCGGGGGTGAGGCAGCCTATAAATGCAATAAATAAAGAAGTAAGTAAGTAAAGAAGTAAGTAAGTAAAGAAGAAAGAAAGAAAGAAAGAAAGAAAGAAAGAAAGAAAGAAAGAAAGAAAGAAAGAAAGAAAGAAAGAAAGAAAGAAAGAAAGAAAGAAAACAGTTATCTGGACCACATGCTGTTGAAGAAGGGGACCATGTCCTAAAACTGATATTCTCTCCCCCTCCCCTCCCCTCCCCTCCCCCCTCTCTCACTTCTTGTTACTGCTGCTGCTGCAGGAGGAGAGAGAGACTTGTTATTTAAATATTCCAGTATTAGATCTGTCATTTTCAATAAATCTAATATGGTACAAATGCTTGAAGTTGAAATAAAGTTTTAAAAAGCTCTGTAGTGTGTGTGTGAGAGAGTGAGATTAACACCATCCTTGGAAAAGGGGGGATGAGTGCACGGGAGCATTGGGCACATGGCAGGACCAAGTACTCTGTGTTATTATTATATCGATATGAGAATTTAGAGGTCAGTGTGTTTTGGCTCAGCTTGTGTGGTTGAGCTTCTTTTCTTTGACTTCTACTTTCTGGCTACCAAAAGGTGCCAGCAGGATGAGTAGGAAGGAGCTGGCAACATGGAAGTGGGGACAAGGGGAAGGCATGGATGGTAGTGGGAGGGAGTGGGAAGGGTGAAGCTGGGTAGGCTGGCTGTGGGTGGAGAGAAGATGTTTGGGGCAAAGCTGTGCTCACTGGCAAATCGGCACACTCTGGCGGCAAAGCAAATTAAAGTCATGCCAGAAGTAATGTCACTTGGTCCAGAGAGAATGGAAAGTGAAAGCAGGGCTTGAAGAAATATGTCTCTACAAGAAATCTTGCAGCATTGGATATTTGCCCCACAGCGCTGCAAGCACCTTGTGCATAATCAGCCAAAGAGTGTTGCTGTGTTAATTAGGGGATTCCTTTACAGTGCTTGGACAGACATTGACTTCCTGTTGTGTTGTTTACTTAACCTATATATACATAAATAAGGTCCCCCCCCCCAAAAAAAAAAAAAATTACCAGGTATCTCCAGGGAATACTGGCCCTGAAAAGCTGCTTTGGAACTTCTGCATCTTAAGTGAGTCGGAAGAACATTGGTTCTCTAACAGCTTTCATTCAAGCATTAGCATTGTTAAACACTTCTGATGCCACAGGCAGGGATTTTTTTGTGGGAGGGTGACAACTTGTTCAGTGAAGTTTGGTTTCAGAAGCTGGTACTGACAGACCGCTGCTCTGCCCCTTAGCCACTAGCCTATGGATTCCCACAAGCCTCCATCTTGTTCCTCATTCTTTTCAGTGTCTACATGAATTCCCTAGGTAAGGTCATTTTGGAGGTTTGGGCTATGTTTCACCAATAGACAGATGACATTCAGCTTTATCTGTCACTTCCAGCAGATATCAAAGAGGCTGTGGAAACCTTGAACTGATGGCTGGAGGCAGGGATAAGAGAATTTCCGAAATGTATATATTTGGCTTCCCAGATCTCTTATACACATGAAAATTTTATTTCATATTAATGAAGTTTTTCATTTATATTGATGCTTAGTTTGTAGAAATGGAATGTTTTGTTTATGTGTTGGGACCCCATTTCCTTTTCATTAAATGTATGTATGACGTGTGTGACTTAGAATTTTTTTTTACCTTAGCTTTTGAATTTACAATTAATTAATTTAAATTGGATAGGAATGTTTGAATTTTGTGAATTAACCTAAAGCCTTCATTTTGAATGGCTAATTGCAGATGGGAGACTTCCGAGGAATACCAGGGTTGTGATGCTGAAGCCGATCATTGCAAACCACTTCCCAATGTCTCTTAAAAATCCTAGAGTCACTATAATCAGCTGTGATGATGGCAAAAAAAATCACAGATGTTCATGGATTGTTATAATTCAGTAAAGTGTTACAGTGTGAATGAGACATATTAAATATTTAATTAAATACGGTTACATGATTAGTGGAAGTCTTCTTGGCATTAACATATTTATACATTATTTTCTTGTATAATTGGCAAAGCTTAAATGTGTGAAAATCTTTCGATGCTCTTTAATTTTTAATTACACTTCATTCACAACTGTATATTCTAGCAATGGTGTGTGAACTTGCTTATTGGCATGTGCATTTCTGTAAAGCTCAAGAAATTACCAGTTTCTTTTATGTCATTTTGTGCTCCAAAGAAAAATACTAGGGTCCTAAAACAAAAAAGGTTCTTATATCCTAGAGCGTGCATCATATTTGTTATAGGTGCTGTGATCATATTTGTTATAGGTGCTGTGATGGCTGTTACATTTTCATCTTGGGAAATTCCATGAGGTAAATATTATATTCATGGGGGTTGACCTCATAGGTTGTGCTGTAGTACAGAAGTCCTCCAGTACTACTGGTGTCTAGAAAAGAGTTCTATGCAGCCAAACCTATCTGTGTTACAAAGCTCTTACAATTGTAAGGTTGCATGGAGCTCCTGGTAGTGAAGTACCGCTAGTGAAGTACCGCTAGTGAAGTACCGGTAGTTAAGATTCCCAACCTACTAGTGAGGCCTGGAGTTTTCCACACTACAGAGATCAATTCTCCTGCAGAAAACGACAGTTGCAGAGGGTAGAGCAGGAGAAATTGAAGTTCCTTTCTGGTATCACCTTCAGATCTCCAGAAATGTCCCAAGCTGCAGTTAGCAACCCTAGGAGAAGCTGATTTAACAACTACCCTCGTCATATTTTGTGTCTATGGAAGCTTGTGTGTGATATGTGGCTTGATGACTTTGAAGTCAAATAGTGCATTTATTTTTCATGGATAGTTGGCTTTTCTGGTCTGAAATCTCATCTTAGCAGGATTGTGCTTTCTCAACACAGATCATTCCAGTGAAAGAGACTTGTGGACAATTTTTTCACTTGATATGCATGCTTTTTCAATCTAGGAAGCATACCTGGGGAAAACTTCAAGTTTGAAATGTATTTTGTAAGTGACTTGGTTAGTAGTAAATACACAATAGTGGAATTGCAGATTTGGAAGCTGAAACCCAGAAGAAATCTATGTTGGTTTAGAAGAATACTGAGGATTTCTCTAGGGATTTTCGACGTGTGATTGGTTCCTCTAGTAATCCCGTAATGCCTGTAATGACTACAATCATATCAATAATTTTATAGTGGTGGGCAGTGCTTGAGAAATCAGTAGTGGACAATGTCTTAGAAGTTTTCACGTTCTTTCTTTGAATAATCTGAAACATTTAGTCAGCTATAAAAGAATATATATTTGATGGGGGTTTTCTTACATGATTTTATCTGCCTCAAAATATTCTTAATGAATTAAATCATTTTTATTTGCTCACTGTCTTGTTGAGTATTAACTAGTTTGCCAAACACCCTCTATCGAATGACCACCAAGATAGCTAACCATTAAGTGGAACATTATAAAACCCATCGTAGAATCAACTAAAACAACAAATAAAACCAACAATTGAAACATAGGGTGGGAAGGAGAGGTCATTAAGGAATGGCAAACAAAAAAAGTCTTCACTTGCCAGAAGACAGTGTTTGGAAAGGAACAGGTGAATATCTTGGTGGAGGGAGTTCCTCAGTTCTGTACAACTGAAAAGCCCCTCTTTTTCCACCTAAACACATGAGGAAGGGCACCCAAACAGGGCCTCAGAAGATTATTGCATTGGTTTGGTAGGTTTATATGAGAGTGTGTGGTCCTTATGCTGGTTCCAAACTGTATAGGGCTTTAAAGGACAGTGCCAGAACCTTGAATTGGGCCCGGAAACTGTCTGAGAGTCAGTGAAGATAACAAAGTGAAGTTGTACATTAATACAGACTGCAGTGTAGCCAGGAAAAGGGGGCATTCATAAAGTGTGTCAGGCATCAGTTGGGTAGCAGCATTATGACAAAACTGGGCAGTGGTATGGGCTGAATTGTATTGTTATCATGTATATGCTTCTCCAGGACAGTTGTTTAATGTGTCATTACTTGGTGCTGATTCATGTAATTTTATTTTCTTTGAATTCACCTCATTTCACATGACCTCCCATTGGTTGTGGTCAGGTCACTATACTACAGGGATAATTCGATATACATAAAAACACAAGAAGAACCCTGCAGGATCACACCAGTGGTTCATCTTTCTGTTTTGTACAGGTTCAGCGTGTCCCAGAACGCTCCTGAATGCCTAACAATCTAAACCCTTCTTCCCAGAACCGCCTTCCCGCATGTGTTGAGACCCCCTGATTTGTCCCTTCCTCCTGCCCCTGCCTGTGGAACCGGTAGCAATTTTGAGAAATGCTACCTTTGCTGCAGCAGCTAGATATACAATTTATTAAAAATGTGAAATAATGGGTGGGGAGAGAACCCTACCTCTCTTGGCTTTCCACCAGAAATGTTTGGGAATTTTGAAATATAGGCAATACTTATCAAGCCTAAACTTGCTTTACTTTTTTAACTACATTCTTGCACATTTACAGAAAAGTATAAATGTCTTTGTTTAAATGAAGCAATTATAAACATACCTGATGTCACAGATGAAGATGCATAGTGCTGTGTCACAAGGAACATAACTGTATCTTGTTTTTCTCTAATTGGGAAAATAGGGAAGGTAATTGTGTTACTCCCTGGAACGCCTTCACCACACCCCCACAGGGGCACATGTCTGCATTTGGAGGGCACAGTTTATGCTAGTTCCCCTTTACACAGTAGCCCCCATGAGACATTCATTACAAGCCATTATTCAGAATCCTGACACCCTCTGGAGGAGGTTTTGGAAACATGGGAGGGCAAAGGGGGAGTTGGAAAAGATCTCTTCTGCAAACTCCAATCATGGTTGTTTTGGAACAAATAATTGTATGCTGAAAAATAATCACCCATCAGGCGCGCACATGTGTGTGTGTGTGTGGTCTCTGTGTATCACACTGTTGGGTTTCATTCCTGTGCAAAGTAGTCAGAGGCAAGGTGCATTAAGAGGAGTCAGCAGGTGTGCTATATGAAGTATGTGACACCATGTTAGGGTGCAGCCTGCTTGGCAGATTCCTAGGTTGCATTCTTATTCCAAATGCCTGATGTTCTACATTACTGGAACGTGCTTTTCCTTCATCTACTCCTGTGCGTGTCTAATGGAACAAGCCTTCTGTAATTTCTAGGATCATTGAAGTGAATCTTGGATCTAAGATATTCGCAGCTGTTTGAGTTGGCTGGTTAACAGTATTATTTTTAAACACGTCTTTAAAATGTATTTCACCCATTCTGAAAGGAAATGTTTATCAAGAGGCTTTTTCCAGTTATTTGATTTTCAGACCAAGAAGGATGAGTCCCCAACCACCACCACATCTTCCCATTTTGTCCCTGGACCTATATGGTGGCAACAGCCAAATGTGGTTAACTATATAATCAGTATTTCTTGAGTAGGTCTTATATGCAGATGTAGGTTGGGTTTTTTTCAAGGAATAAAAATCAGTTTTCTAGACTTCATGGTTATATATGACGTGTAGTACACCAATAGCAGGGGTATCTGCTATTCTCCTATGCTATGTTCCTCTCCCCGTGATAACCTTTATGCTCATCATCTGGCCATCTGTTACCACAACATCATGACAAACATTGCAATCAAAATTCTATCAATGCAGAATGAGGAATCAGGATTGTGCAGTTTAATACAACATAAACAATTTTTTCATTTGCTTGTCTGGGGCAAATAGCAGCTATTCTTGGATGAGGAGTAAATATAGAAGTAGTGGCTGGGAAGGGACTGGCCAGCTATTGCTGCAGCACTTATTCAAAATGCCAACGAACACATAAGTACTTGGGGTGCTGTGTGGGCTGTATGGCCGTGTTCTAGTAGCATTTTCTCCTGATGTTTCGCCTGCATCTGTGGCTGGCGAAGATGCTAGCCACAGATGCAGGTGAAACGTCAGGAGAAAATACTACTAGAATACGGCCGCACAGCCCGGAAACCACACAACCCCCCAGTGATTCCGGCTGTGAAAGCCTTTGACAATACTTAAGTACTTATTTGAATTATTTTGAATGCAGATCAGGAGCAAAAAAAGTGGTGTGGAAGAAGAATAGTTCTGGGCCTCCCTTGTGAGCTCCATAAAAAAGTCCATTTTTTCTTTCTTTCCACAGGTACCTGAAGGAATTTCGCACGGAACAGTGCCCCCTGTTTGTGCAACACAAGTGTACTCAGCACAGGCCCTACACATGCTTCCATTGGCACTTTGTCAACCAGCGTCGCCGCCGATCTATCCGCCGTCGGGATGGCACCTTTAACTACAGTCCTGACATTTACTGCACCAAATATGACGAGACCACAGGGATCTGTCCAGAAGGAGATGAGTAAGTTACTGACGGCTGCATCTTACTTGACCCGATGGAGCTTCCAGCCTGCCCTTTGCAGAGAGGAGAACATCCAACAAAGCAGCTTTTAGAAATCTGCCAGAAGAAACTGTGAAGAAATATGGAGGAACTTGAACAAAAAAATTAATTACGGTTGCATCACACCTGTATATATATATATATAATATATATATAGTCCAATATTGAAGGCTTTAATTCAAAGTTTTGTGCTCTGGAATGATCCTAGAGAAATTAGTCAGGGTTACTTTAAAAATGTGTGGCTTAAGGATTGGAGCCTCGTTATGTCCTTATTTTACAAATGGAATTCTTTTTCAAATGGAAAAAGTGCTGGATTTTACCGCCCCGAGGATTATAATCATGTAAAAACAATGACATATTGGGAAGCATGTTTCAGATTTTAAGTTTCTACGAGCTCTTTTTTTTTTACTATCCCTCCCCCTCCCCTGTAGGTGTCCATTCCTGCATAGAACTACTGGTGACACTGAGCGGAGATACCACCTACGCTACTACAAAACTGGAATCTGCATCCACGAGACTGACTCAAAAGGAAACTGTACCAAGAATGGCCTCCACTGTGCTTTTGCTCACGGGCCTCATGACCTTCGCTCTCCAGTTTATGATATCAGGTCAGTGGAGCTCCTTGTCTGTGGAATTGTGCTTCCTGAGCCTAAATAGGAAGAATAAGAGTACAAACCTGCTGCCTGTGTATCATGTTGACGCATTCCTTCTGTGCCACCCCGCCAAAGCAAAATAGTTTGTTCAGCATGATTTTTTTTTACAGCTGATTCTTATGGCTATTCGTATACCGCTAAAATGAGCTTGGGCAGATACCATGGGGCAGAGACATGTGAGGGTTGTTATTGTAAATGGCTTCAACATAAGCCCACTAGTCTCTCCACCAGTCTCTGGACAAGAACCCAGCATGGTGCTTGTCAGACATATGGATACAACATGGCTAGGAAGACATTAAACCTATATTTCTATCTCAAATGAGTGTCAAAAAACTACCTTTTAGTTTAAAAGATGGTGTGTCTTGATTTCCTTAGACTAGATTTGTATAAGTGGCTTGAACACTCTTTGTATACCATGGCCAAATTAGACATTTGATGGCACACACAGGTTAGGGAACTTTGTTCTTCATTTAACACCTGGAAAGTGAAAGGAGAGCTCATGATTTGTAGGAGAGATTTGGCAAGAGGAAAAAGAGTACTTAACCATTGCTCTCTTTTTTTCCTGAAACTTCCTCTTCCTCACTTTAGTTTTTTTCCACTAAACATAGTAAAAATTTGAGACCTCCAGTTGGGGAAGGCTGCAAGGGAAGGATTAAGTACTTCCTGCATATTCTTCCAGCCAGTTTGCAGCAATTCATTGCCAGACCTTTTTGTCTGCCACAGACATCCATCTAACTATCCTCAGCCAGCTTGAAATTATTATAAACCCGTGGGTAAAAATCTGGTCTTGTTTTATTTATTTATAAATAATTGTAAGCAAATAAATTTAGGAGGCTGTTCTTAAAGAAAGCATGACAACTAGAGTGGTGAAATTCTTTCCAGTAACTTTATTACAACGAAGAACATTTAGGTCAAGATGTTTATTTTATGATCAGATTTATGATCAGATATAGAAACTGATCTAACCGTGCTGCTGGTTCTACAGATTTTGCAATGAAGACCAATGTATATTTATGAAACCAGAGCGTCTGACATATCATAGAGTTTAGTCAGATTTCTTTTGCAAGGTGAGAGGAAGCTTACATGCTCTGATAACTCTATAGAAGCCCGATGGTTGGATTCTGATCTCACATTCCATTTATAATGTCCCTTTACTGAATATCAGTGTAGATGTGTGTACTGGATAGGAAATCTATAGTTCAGGGATCAAAGATGAAGGGTCTGCGTATAATTTGTTAGAGTGGGCAGTATGTGTTTTATGGTCGGTTAGAGTTTTATGCCTAATGGAAGTGTCAGGTGCTCACATGGGTCTGGAATCCCTTGAAATTGGCACAGCAAAAAACGGGGTGGGTTTCCTGTAGTGTGGCAGTTTCTTTTTTACTGGACAAAACATCTTTTCTCTATATTTTCTCTGTCTACCTATTGTTCATTTCACCCTGTTCCCTAAGGGAGCTCCAGGCCATGGAAGCTTTGCAGAATGGTCAGACCACGTCAGAGGGTGGCATAGAGGGTCAGTCTGCAGTTGCCGCTAGCCATGCTATGATAGAGAAAATACTTAGTGAAGAGCCAAGATGGCAAGGTGAGTTCCTCGGGATGGGTCCTCTTCTCTTGGACTGCTCCCTCCTCCTCTCACATGTCTTCCTGCAGGAAGGAATACATGTGTCATCACTAACCAGTCTTGCCTGTCTTCACAGACACGACATATGTTTTGGGAAACTACAAAACAGAACAGTGTAAAAAGCCCCCACGTCTCTGTCGCCAAGGTTACGCCTGCCCTTACTACCATAATAGCAAAGATAGAAGAAGAAGCCCTAGAAAACACAAATACAGGTACAGTGCCTTAAGACCTGGAGAGTGAACTGAATATGGCTGTCCTTCTGGATAGTACTTTTACTATAACTTCAAAGTGGTGCGGATAAATCAACTATGATGGGGGACTGATCTGCGGACTAGATGATTAGTATGTTACTCAGGCCTGTGAAGAATCCTACCATACTGGTTTAGTGACTTGTGGTATAGTGACTTTCATTGTTAAAAGTAATGAAATATTCTTGTGGCCAACTTAGTGTGGGTATGCATCCCCTCTTATAAGTTCCTGACAATCCTGAAAGTCCCAACTAAAAGCAGCGGATGGTCTTCGGAGTTGGTCTGAGTATTGATTCACACTTTGATATTGAGGCTGATACAGTCCTTCCTCATAATTGTAATAGCTCAGTTTTCAAATACGGAGTCACGTGTATGTACTGAAGGTGCTCCCACTTGAAAGTGATGCCATGTATCAGCACTTACTGTTTCACACACGCACAAAAAGGGTAAGGAATGTACATGTTTATCCGTCATTTGTCACCTTGAGATCTGTTCCCGCTGCTATGTGCTCTCTTCTTAGGAGGGTCTAAACCAGTGGTGGTGAACCTATGGCACGGGTGCCAGAGGTGGCACTCAGAGCCCTCTCTGTGGGCACGTGCGCACAGAGTGCATCATGTGGGGGGGAAGCACAGATTTTCATGGGAACAACTAAAGCGTGATCCTTTACCTGAGAGTAAGCTCAGTTGCTGGCAATGGGGCTTGCTTCTGAGTAAACCCTCCTAGGGTCGTGATTCACCCGTTTGAAGAGTTGCACGGTTGCTTCAAAGCAAAGCCACTGACTACCACCAAGCTTACTCCCGAGTAACGCACGCATCAGAGCCAACCATTTTTTCTAAACTAAACATCAATATTCAGGTTAAATTGCCGTGTTGGCACTTTGCGATAAATAAGTGGGTTTTGGGTTGCAATTTGGGCTCTCGGTCTCGAAAGGGTTCGCCATCACTGGTCTAAACAAGACCTGCTCTGTTCCAGGGAAATGGTTCACATTCTCTTCTCCCAAGTACTTGCATTTTAGTGCTCCACTCTAACATATCTGCATATTTGAAATCTTCCAACTTCTGCTTGAGTGCGCTTTGAGCAAAAATGGTCTGTAGTGGGCCTTAGATGATGAAAGAAAACCTTTCGCTTCCTTGAGGAATGCTATAAAGCAAACAGCAGATGAAAGGCTAAATGAAGTGGCTAGTAGATCTGGATTGTTGCTTAGGGCAATGTGATAGTTTATTTGAAGTTGCTAAAGTAAGATGTGTATATTCATTGTGTTGCATTTTTAATTTAAACATTTTTTAAATTTTTTTATATAGGTCCTCTCCATGTCCTAGTGTGAAACATGGCGATGAGTGGGGAGATCCTAGTAAATGTGACAATGGGGATACGTGCCAGTACTGTCACACCCGCACAGAACAACAATTTCATCCAGAGGTACAGTAAAAACCTCTTTCTATCAAACACACAGCTAGGCAAATGGAGGGATTCTAAGATTTTATGGGTGCTGACAAGAGTGCCTGAAGATGTACTATAAACATATTTGAAAGGTCTGAGGAACTTGGGATGCCAAATTTGCTTAGGATCTGAACATTTTTGGGAATAGTTTTCCAGTGAGAGCGTGCAATTGACAGTGGTTGTGAGAAACCAGATGAAGACCTAAAACTAGATGGGTGAACCTAGGAGGAAATATGAGGTATGCTGCATAGAAGGATTGTGGGAGGATCAGGAGATGCGGATTAGATGCTCGTGATGGCAGGGAGCCTCAGTTCCTGTTTGCCATCACACCTGTTCTTTTTTTCCTTTTTATCTGCACTTTAATCACAAAACAATCCATGCTCACAGTGGCAAACGTTTACAAAATATGAAAGCAGTGTCATAGTCTGGAGTGAGCATCCTATACACAGAATCATAGCTGGGTTAAATTGCAGCTGGGTTGAACTTTGTGACTAAGCCACCGAAAGGTTACACAGTACGATCCTATGCATGTTTGCTCCCACTGTATTTGCTCCCAGGAAAGTACGCATACAATTGCAGACAAAGAAAATCATGGGTTGTCCAGAGTGTGTGAATGTGTGTGTATTTAGGCAAGCCTGGTTGTTCCTATTTAGTTTACGCAGTCTCCACCAGCTGCATGACCCTTTTGGACACTAGGTTAGTTGTGTAGCTGCCACGGAGTGGGGAGGAGGCGCCACATCCTGGGTGTGTGCCATTGGTTTCATGTGGGGGTAGGAAATCGCCCCTCCCCCTTCCCCCCTCGCCCCGCCCTGTCAGGCCCGGCAGAAGCCGCTGCTGGGCCAGCCTCACTCAACCAGGCTGCTTTTTCAGCTGGCTGCTCTTTACAGCCAGCTGAACTAAGGTAAGTGTGTGGGGGGGAGGGGCGGGGGGCACCATTTTGCCCCTCTACGCTTCTGCACTAGGTGCTAAGTGTGCCTAGTTGCTAATTTGGACACTAGATGCTAACTGTCCCTAAACAATGTTGTACAGAGGATATTCATATTGAAATCTCAGAGAGTCCATGGAGGTCTCTAGTGAACTGGGGATGCCCTGTGTATCACTTTGACAGTTGCAAATACCCAGTGGTGTAGCGCCAAGGGGAGGGCGTGGCGCACTGGGCGCTCGGGGGCGTGGCAGGGGCTCAGGGTGCACGCATGCCCCGGGCGCAGTTCCCCCTCGTTACGGCCCTGCATATACCTGAAGACACTTCCACTAAATGGGTAATAACTAAACCATTATTCAAAGGGTATCCTGTAAACTGAGGTTAGATCTCTGGGTAGATCCAACACTGGGAGCCATGTTCCTGTTGGAAGAGTAATTAACGCTAATGAAATATGTTAATATATGAGTTTCTCAGGCAGAAACCACAAAAGCAACTCTGCTGGAACTGAATCATGCATACAAAGCATAATTCTAGAGATTTCAAACATGCGTTGTGCCTCACAATGTTTCTCTGTCCCATTATTGGTGTATCTGTGTGCTCAGTATCATCATGCCACAATCCATATTTTGTTTGACTTTCCAGATCTACAAATCCACAAAATGTAATGACATGCAACAGTCTGGCAGCTGTCCCAGAGGTCCCTTCTGTGCCTTCGCACATGTAGAACGTATGTAGTTTTTTCTTACCTTGCTATAAAACTTGACTCTCAGGCAGGGGCAAAGTAGTGTGACACAAGCAAGTGAATAATAAAAAACAGCAAGACATGAGAGCAAATATCCGACAACAAACTATCAAATGAATTTTATTTTACATATAATATCATTGTACACTGGAAAAAAAAACTCTTTAGCAGCCAGGTGGGTATAGATACAGTTGTAGTTCCTCAAAGCAGAAGTGACATCAAGTGGTTACTCAAGGAACTGTACTGTTTATGGTTTGTTGTGGGTAACTTATAATGTGCCATATTAAGGCTGTGAACATGTGATTATTTCTGTGGAACAAAAGAAAGAACTTCTCCATTTTTTCTTAATTTTCTTTCTGTGATGCAGAAAATTACTAAAAGAGAGTCAGGGAAGCTGTTAATTTTGTTTTGCAAGTGCCAAAGGCATGAAAATGGTTTTTAAAATTAGGGCTTTCCAAAAAAGCAAATATTCAGGGCATTTATTGTGGTGAAGTAAGTGGCCTTGAATATTTTTTTTCATTTTAGATGGTTATATGAATATTTATATAATTAGGCAGATAAGTAAACTATTCATTTCTCCCCCACTCACTTGTGCTTGCTCTCTAATGCAGAGCCATTCCAGCTACCAGGGGGCTGGAGGTTGCATGTTGCACCGGGTGCACGCCTGGAGGGGTGGGGGCGAAAAATCCCCCCCCCGGCGTCCTCCCACATACACACACTTACCTTCGTGAAACAGTGCAGGCTGAAAACGGCCTGGTGGGAACTACACTTCCCAGGAGACCTTTGCGAGCCCCAGGGTGTCATGGGAAGTGTAGTTCCCAATAGGCCATTTTCAGCCTGAAGGGAACAGGCTGTTTCTCCAGCCTGCACTAAGGTAAAGGGGGGGTGGGGGGGCAGAAAACACAGAGTGCGCACTGGGCGCACTCTGGCCCAGCTGCGCCTCTGTATACAAGTGTTGAAGAAGTTCAGACAAGCATGTTTTTTTCCACATAGGGAACAATGTCTACAAATCTTTCCTAGATTATAACAAACTGGCTTACTTGCAAGTAAGTGCCCCTGAAATGACTTGACATCTGACCAAGTGCTCATTGGATTGGGGTATAGTTTTCAGCCAGCTATTTCCAAATTTCCAAATATTTACTAACATAAACGCAGATTCACTGGGATTGTATGAATGGTTACAGCTGCTATTCTTTAAACTTTGTTGGAAAATTTTTTAAACTTTCTGGATGACGAACTAGGAATTGCCTTTTCCCCCCCTTATGGTGGCTTTTTGTTCTTTCTGAACTAGTTTAAAGATTTCTTCAAATGGAAGATTTGTGACACAGAGCTGCCTGTATCAGTTCAACCTGTACTTTTACTAGCACCATGTGATTCATTTTCACTTGCCTGCATACATTTTGGATCCTTTTAATTTTTTTACAGAACCACCACTTAGTGAAGAGTTACAGTCAACATCAGCTGTTTCCAGCCCAACGCAAGCAGGCCCTGTAATGTATATGCCCTCAGCAGCGGGTGATTCTGTTCCAGTCAGCCCTTCCAGCCCACAAGCCCCAGACCTTAGCAATGTATGTAAGCAATACTGGAAATCTCTTGTCCTCTGCACTGTGTAGATGTACAATGTAAATCTCTCAAATATCAGTACCTTCCAGAACCTTCTGTCTCAGAAGCATCAAATGATGGAAACTTAGCATTTTTCTAAAAGTATTTCAGTTTTCAGGTAGGAAGCAGGTTTTCCATTGTGAAGTGAGATTCTGAGGGGACACGGACTGAAATCAACAACAACTTTAAAAGTTGATTAGGCAAACTGTTCTGTTTTATGGACTTGAAGTCATTTCCAAATTGCCATATGGAGACGCCTAGGACTTTTCTCTGAAAATTTAAAACTGATGTCATTCTTCCTGCTTATAATCTATCCCACTTGGGAAGTGTTCTTTGGTTAACTGCAAATGCTTGTCTTGTGGGCACCTCTTCCGGTTCCTAAGAAACTTGATCCTCCTTCCCACCCCCACTTAAGCAACTGCCATTAGCTGTGGCCTTTGAGGCCTGTTAACTCTTTTTGTTTGAAATGCTTCCTTTTAACTAATGGCAATGACTTTGTATTTATTTACTTTATTATTTGTTCTATAGTTAATTATGGGAACCAGAATTTTAATGTAACGATTGTAGCACCAAGTGGGAAATTTGAATGGTGGGTTTTTTAATTAACACATATTTTAATTGTAGATATGTTTGTATTGTTAGTGGCCCCAAACCTAGCCTTGGTCGGGAAGGGATGGGATATAATAAGATAAATAAATAAATATTTCTAGGGATCTATGCAATGACCACTCTCTTATTTCTTTATAAATAAATATGATGGGTGCAAAATAATGTTTATTTGCTCCTTTCTTTCCATATCTATATATTGCTGCCACCAGGAATTTAATTCCAAACCCCTTTTTAATTTCCTCCTAAAGTAGTGTGTCCGAACTTTAAAGCAATCTCAAAGGGCTGTGTGGTCCTGCGGAAATTACTAATGTAGGACTCCAGATTAAATTTAATAAGTTAAAAAGTTAATGTATGAACATTCTTTAGCATAAAGGTTTCAAGAAGTAATTTTCAATAAATAAAACAATGTGAGGCCCATCCTGTTAAGACTCTCTGTAAGACTCTTCTGAGGTTGACTTTCACTTTACATCAAACCACTCTCTCACTCCTTTGTATCTCTGAGACGCATTAGAACTTGACTCCATTTCTAGTCTCTCAGTGTTTCTACTTCTTTCTTTGGGCAGTTCCACACTTAATGTTAACACTAGGCGGTGAATATTATCAAGCCTCCTTCTCACGATCAGTTTAGCACAGACAGCCTCTGTCTCTCTCAGTTCAGCACAATCTGACTGTCCCTGTGTGTGTACAAAACCCTTCACAATCACATTTCAGTGTCAACCAGTCACCTCGCTCTCTCATCTCCCTTTCACCTCCCCCTTCCTTCTACAACTTACCTCTCTTTTTCAAGACACACACAACATTTTAAATCATGACAGTCTACTTAGGCTGCAGTTAGAAGTTGATTTGCTGTTGTAAAGTGCTAAGCTCAAGTTCTTACTTTTTTTGGTGCACAATCATCTTCCCCAAATCTAAGTGATTTTGTCATACGGAAGCACAAGTTTGGTGTTTAATCATTCTGATTGACTATGCATGTAACATGCAAATTGAGTGAAACAATTTTGGCTTTCATTCATAATTGGTTATGGGAAGCTGAATACTTCCTTGAAATAACTAACTCATGTAGTCTCTTTTTGGCTTTCTTTTCACTTGTAGGTATGGAATAAACCGGGAACTCTGCCAACTAGCCCCACCTCCACTACAGTGAGTATCTTCTACAACTGCAGGGAGAAGCAAGTTCTGTGTAGCCTGCATGGAGAAAATTTTTTTAAAAATTATTGTAGGGTCCTTTCAACAGCCACTGTTAATTCAAGCCTCATCTTTATTGCACTTCAAATGGTTGTAATGCTAAGAAGAAGAGTTTGGATTTATACCTCACCTTTCTGTCCTGTAAGGAATCTCAAAGTGGCTTACAAACTCCTTTCCCTTTCTCTCACCACAACAGACACCCTGTGAGGTAGGTGAGTTCTGAGAGAACTGTGACTAGCCCAAGGTCACCAGCCGGCTTCATGTGTAGGAGTGGGGAAACAAACCTGGTTCTCCAAATTAGAGTCCACCGCTCTTCACCACCACACCTCACTGGATCTCTCTGGTGCTGGCTAACTGATGCTGGCCCTCCATAGGATACAGGCTGATATATTAACAGCATAGTTTTGTACAAGCACAATAGGGGTGCTGGGCACAGAACATCCTGAGAATCTCCCTTTTCACTATTATCAGAGTTTCCGTTTCCTCTTGCAAATGTGTGTATAGCCATGTTGTAACTTATTCTAAACACAGCTACCTTGACTAGTGCAGAAAGTGATTACTTAAAGATATTGCCCAGTTGAAGTACTTATCCTTGCTTGCACATATTCATAATGTCCCCCTAGTATCAATTTGTAATATGCAATAAAAGGGGCCTCAGGACTTCTGGTAACCTGGACCTCCACTTCTAGTTGTGTGCAGAGGTAGAGAAGTTTCATTTGCATCATGACAGGAGCGTGCCCTATAATGATCACAGTATAGTTCCTCTGGCAGGCTAGAGGAGGGAGCCTGTTTTTAAAATTGTCAGTCCCCCCAAGGTTATGTGATTAGATCTGGACGTGAACAATGTAAGTGAAGCAAATGACCTTTCAGGTTTAATTTGGATGCCGAGTTTTGAATTTGGAACGGGCATGGGTTAAATTGAGGAGACGAGCTATTATGCAAAGAGGATCTCGAGCTTTGTAAGTTGGAGATGCTTTACACCCTGACTGCTTTAAGCCTCTCCCAAGCCCTGCCAAGCGACAGAAACTGGTCACTTATTTTGGATAGATTTTTTCCCAAGCAATATAAATGATTTTTTAAATTTAAAGCAGAAATTTTCAGGATTCTGAAGGAGCTACTAGGTTTGCATTAGAAATCCATCTTCTAGGTCTGGGAAAGGCAGTAATGACCAAGTGGAAACAAAACCAGGCTTTGTGCAGTTGAGCTCGTGCTAGATCTTGTGCAATGCCTAGTTCTTTCCACCCTATAAATTATCGAAGCACCTAGAAGTTGTTTGCCTAAGATCTTGCACCAGTGGAAATGCAACTAGGATTACAATATAAGCTTGACTGGTCATGCTCTTTTTTTTGTATTTTTGCTTGTTCAAGAACTCTAGTTCAATGTATTGTCGAAGGCTTTCACGGCCGGAATCACTGGGGTGCTGTGTGGTTTCCGGGCTGTATGGCCGTGTTCTAACAGCATTCTCTCCTGATGTTTCGCTTCTCCTGACGTTTCGCCTGCATCTGTGGCTGGCATCTTCAGATCCTCTGAAGATGCCAGCCACAGATGCAGGCGAAACGTCAGGAGAGAATGCTACTGGAACACGGCCATACAACCCGGAAACCACAGAACACCCGAACTCTAGTTCAAGTGGCAGTTTTACACGAGATCTAACCCACTATTTTCTAACACTGGCCTAGGGAGCCCATGGAGTGTGCATTATTAAGTTTGCCAGCTTAGTGACAGCGACATGAGTTTACACTTGGGTCACTTTTCTCTCTGGTGTCAAGAAATGACTGTGCTGAATCTGCCTTTGCATTCCTGAGACAACAACCTGGAGCAAAACTCTTTCTGAAGTTTGCAACTGATACTCTGGGCTGGGGATGACCCTTTCGCTAATGGAACTCGTGCATAGAAGGCGTCTTGGGTACTTTTCCCTTTCTAGCGCAGCCTCGCAGCCCTTTTCAGAACCATTCTGGATGGGTGGGGCCGGGGGGACCCCTAAGAACAATGGGATATGCCATGCCGGGTACTGCAGCTAAACTGGGCATTGGAAGAAATCCAACTTTTGTTTTAGTGCTGTACATATTATCTGATTGCAGCACTGTCTCTGCTTGTTCCCGAGCACATAAAAGATGTCAGTTGATTCCCTCTTTTTACACGGGTGTGTGTGGGTACGCTGGTAACAGGAAGGTCGCAGAAATCCTTTCCTTGTAGGCACAGAATAGTTGGCTCCAATCTGATTCTAACACCTGTTCTGTTCAGGACTTTTAGTATAAATACAGACAATGTTAGAATATTAGGGATCAGTAAATGCAGGCTGTTTTAGTTCTTATGGTGTGACATGTGTTGTTTTTCCTTGTGTTAGATCCTCTGTAGAAATAGCAGTCTTGGAAGCCCATCTAATATATGTGGGTCCCCTCCTGGTGCCATTGGAAAACCCCATAGCTTGGAAAGCATTGGCTTTCCCACAGATTCAGTAACTGCAGCCAGCAGCTACAAGAAAGCACCCGGGTTTGAACGGGAAGACCTGGTTGGAGCAGAGTACCTAAAGAGTTTCAAATGCCAGGTAGGTAGGGAATGCTGGAAAGATGAAACGAAGTACTGTTAGCTTAATACTAGTTTGGCAATGCCACTGTGATATGTAAACAACTCTTCATGAACCTTCCAAGTATAATGAAACTGACCCTAGACTAGCAAAATGCAGAAACTCCTGGTGCTGGAATGTGTATATAAACAGTAAACCCAGAACAAAAATCAGATAAACTGAGGATGCTTATTACATATCAAAATGTTAGCTACATTTTGACACTTTTGGGCTGTTTTTGAGATGCTTTGCTCTGTGCTAGAATACCTGAGGTGGGACTTTTGCTGGAAAATAGTTGAACAAATGACCAGTGATTTTTTTTACATTAAAGTATATTAGTTAATCTTTATAGGATATTCAAATAAAACACCCTGAATAAATTGAGTTTCTATTGTTTTCAGTATAAATATTATCTTGTATTAATCTCTATGCAGGCAAGACCACTTTAAAAATAATTTCTGAGTAAACTCTACCTATGTCATTGGCCGTCCACTAAATTACTTGAGGAATTGCCACGTTTTGTATAATCTTGCCCACTGACTGAGATCTTCTGTAGAGACCCTTCTCTGGGTGCCCTACCCCAAAATCCCTTGGCACCATACATTCACCCAGTCCCTTCTCCTCACACGTTTAGGTGTCAGGTGAAGACCTTGGTGTTATGTTTCTGCTTTTCTGTTTGATTAGACGTTCTCCATCAGTAGAGGAAAGTGTCCTTGATGTTAGGTTACGCCTCCTCCTTGCCCAGTGGGCAGGGCTTGTTGAAATTAATTTTGCAAGTCATTGGATGTCATTTGGAGGCGGACCCTAGTCCATGCATGGCTGGACAAGCTTCCTCACTCACTCACTCACTCACTCACTCACTCACTCACTCACTCACTCACTCACTCACTCACTCAAAATAAAATGGAGCAAGAAAACAACAAATGAGAAACTTAAGAAGTCAGCCACCTCTTGTTGCCTAGTTCCATCAACGGCTGGGAAAAAGAAAGCCATTCATTAAGAGTACCTGGCCATACCAGGAGCTGAGCTGCAGCAGGAGCTCAGCTTTTCGACTCATCCCATTTCAGAGCAGTCTCAAGCAACAGCAGTGTCTGTAGCAGCAGCAGCCAGCACCTCAGCCTTTCCTCCCTTCTCTCTCAAACTTACAAGAGGGTCCCTGTCCAGGCCTTTGCCTCAACATGGTTTTTCTTTGTGGGGCCTCCATACAGTGCCCAGAATTCTTCACAAGCCTTCTGTTGAGCATCTGAAATCTTCTCCTTTCAGAATTCTGGCCTTCAAGATTGCCTTTTATCATCAACTTTTGTGTTGGCCAGGAATTCTTCGGATCTCTCTGCTTTCTGAGTTAGGGTGGGGTGTTGCTCGAAGGACTCTGTGACTTTATGCACGGCCCCTTCCGTGCTGAAGGTGAACTCCACATTCTGCAGAGACCAGTAGATTCCTCTGCACATTCCTGACCTCATTCCAATCATCTTAAAGACCAGGACTGGCACAAATTATACATCATAAGAGCACCACATATCTACCTCAAGTGTTCTTTCAGGCAGTCAGGCTCTGTTTCCTTCCCATTAGCATGGAAAAGAAGGCATCTAAGGCAACTATTGCCCGAGGAATTAAGGACTACATCTTCCTGGCCTACAGGATCTATCGCATACTGGCACCATTTGAGATCACTGTCCCTTCCACTAGGGTGGCAGCTACTTTAGCAGCATCTCCATCAACACACCTTGAAGAAATCTTTAGGGCAGTCGCATGGACTTCATCCTTAGCCTTTGTGAGCTGTTATGGAACCCATGAGACTGCTTTCTGCCATGGAGTTCTCAAAACAGTGGTTCCTCATTGATTCCTTCCCCTCTTGGCAGCTTTCATTAGCAGTTTATACATAGGGGTGGATCTTCCTTTCTTGGAAGGTTGGAAAGACATGAACAGCAGAGGGAGCCTCGGGTCTTTACTCGTCGGTATTCTGGGCTGTGACAAATTTGAACTTACTTAGGACACCCCAGTAGAATGGGAAGTTGTGCAAAACAAAGATGGCTTTTCTAACCTTGATGTGCAACTTGTTTACAAATCAATGAGATGAAAGTATCCCTGTTAGTTTTATTAAATCTGTCTACCACTTTTAATCATTCACTGTGTCAAGGGAGGAGGGGACTGCAGGTTTAGGCTTATAAGCATAAGCATAAGCATTTTATTGTCATTGTGCACGCACAACGAAATTTACAGCAGCATTCCTCGATGCACACAATTTCAGACTCATACCCCATCCTCACTTTCCCCTTCCTCCACTCATCCCTACACAGCCCCAAACACATCAACACGAAGCCGCAGAGTTTAGCATAGCCACTGCTCTAGAGTAGAAGCTGTCTCTAAGCCTCTTTGTCCTAGTTTTGATAGACCTGTATCGTCTGCCGGATGTTAACAGTTCAAAAAGAGAGTGTGCTGGATAAGATGGGTCTCTCAGAATATTTTGGGCTTTTTAAAGGCTTTTCATGATAGTTTGAGTCTTTTCTAACCAACTGCAATCAGAAAATAGTTTAAAGGAATGAACATCGGCATAGTGTGATTTATTCTGGGGAGTGTTGCAGGGTCCCATGTGCTGTCCCTTGGTATTCAATGTTTATATGAGATCCCTTAATGACAGTGTAGCTTCAGAGCTGAGTGTCGTCGGCACATGTCTTGTTGAATAAACTTCCAGATGCGGCCATCTGTCTTGGGCCAGTACCTGACTGCCACAGGCAAATGGCTGAGGGAGAGTAAACTGAAACAGATCCAAACAATTCAGAAGTGATGCTGGTTTGTTGTCCTTGTCTGACCTTAGGGGACTATACATCAGATTAAGTTTTGGAGTACTGTTAGATTACTGTACTGTAATTAGGAGTACTGTTAGTAGAGCAAATTTGGTGTTTAAAAATGCATTCTCTGACTGCATGGAGAGAAAAAGAAAAATGTTTTTTCCTCCTTGGAGACAACAGATCTGGCCAAGCTGATTCATACCACAGGAACCTCAATTGTGTTTAACTTTTGTAGCGTGCTCCAAGTGGGAAGACTATTCAGAAACTTTGTGTTAGATCCAGGTTAATTTTTTTGCTCATGCAAGTAATTTCTGTTAGTGCAGGGTCTGCAGGGTCTGTTAGTGCAGGGTCTGCAACCTGCGGCTCTCCAGTTGGTCATGGACTACAATTCCCATCAGCCCCAGCCAGCATGGCCAATTGGCCATGCTGGCAGGGGCTGATGGGATTTGTAATCCATGATCATCTGGAGAGCCGCAGGTTGCAGACCCCTATGTTAGTGGAACAGGATGTTCCTGTCCCCCCTTTCCCCACTTCATTCCACTCATCTCCCCAAAATGCTGCTGGGGGGCACGAACTGCTTGAGATGGCAGCAGGGAGACAGGCAAAGCTTGAGAGGGTAGCAGAAAGAATGAACTGGTAGAATTTACCCCACCACTTTCCAGATGAAAATTTAGTCAGGATCCCACTGTTTAATTGGCACAAAATGCAGTAGCCTGTTAACTGTCTTGGGCTAACCACTGGGAGCATATGATTCCCATTTGATGATCGTTCCATTTGTTGCCAATTTGTTTCCAGGATTTTTAGGAGGATTTTTTTGTGTGCTCTTCTGTTAAGTATTATTTTAGATGCGGGTGTTGCTCTTATTTTTATGTTAATTATTTGTTGATGATGCAGATTGATTCATTTGGTTACCTACCATGACTCCCGTTTGAGGGGTTGGGGCGGCAGGTTTATAACAAAACCAGATCCTCGTGGCCTTGCCAAAAGTTAGCAATCGACCGTTTCAAATTTTGGTTCTCTTCCCACTTGATTTTCTTTGTTGTGTTTACTGCAGCAGGCAAAAATAAAGTCTCATTCCATGGAGCACAGATCGCAAGACCAGCCTCTATTACAGCCCAAACAAGTAAGTTATTTCAAAAGAATTCTTCTTATGGTGCTCGATAGTCACGGCAGGGACTCTTAAATGCTTAAGGAAAGTTGACTCCTTATAGTCAGGTTTGTGCAAAGAATTGCTGCGATATGGCTGCAGATATGTTTCCAAAGTATCATAAATCTGACTTCGCTTACTGATAGTCTACATAATCTTTTAAAAGTAGTTTTGATTTTGTGTATTGGGATTGTGCATAACATGTGGTTATAAATTATGTGAGCCTATGATACAGCTAAAAATTTGTGAGACATCCTCAGAGACCCCCAAATATGCATCGTAGCTTTAGCATATGTAGAGGAAGTTTAAAGCATTGTATGTTTTCTATCCCAGATAAAAACAAGTTTTCATTTCACTGTTAACAACTGTGTTCATTTGTATTTCTTGCTGGCATGTTGTTTATAATGAATTTTCCAAGGCATAAATACTTGTTCTTATCCCTCTTTCAGGATATATTGGGGATTCTTCCTGTTGGAAGCCCATTGACATCTAGCATCTCCTCTAGTATCACTTCTAGTTTGGCAGCAACACCCCCAAGTCCAGCTGGCACCAGCAGTGTCCCCGGCATGAATGCCAATGCCCTTCCGTTCTACCCAACCAGTGACACAGTGGAGTCTGTGATAGGTAATATTTGTGCACACTTATTTCTGGGCCCTCAGACAAGGAATATCCAGACCTAGGAGCAGGAGGAGCATGCTAGAGTCCTTTTTTGTAGAATTCATGCTTTCCTTCTAGACAGGTCTTTGAGATGCCTGGAATTTCCTTTTGAACTGCTTAATGTAATTTCAACTTTGGCCCAGCCAAACATACGAGTTCCCTTAGTTAATTTCAAAAGATGTAAATTATGTTATATAGTGGTAAGAAGGTGAGAGGGATATTATGATTGCTGCTGACTTTTCTCTGGTAAGAACTGAACAAAATTTCCTGGACTGTTTCATTTTACCCCATGCTTGTTTGAATTCATAAATCACAAAACTGTCCCAAAGTGCTGATACAATCGACCAATCCAGAATGGAAATTTTGACCCGTGACTGGTATTACCTCTGGTCGACACGTATGTTTTTCATAAGTAATATACAGAAGAAATGCTTTCCCTCCCATAGACACCAATAGGGAAGTGTCTGTTCAATTTGTGTAAACTTTTATATGAACCTTATTTGTGCTTTTCTCCAAGAGAGTGATATGTTGTTCGCAAATCCTTATCCTCCAGATTTCCCAAGACTTCTCAAGGAGAGTAAGAGTACAGATTGTGCAGGGCAGCCATCTCTTGCTTTGTTTTCTTCTTAGGCACAGTTTTATTTCCTCTTTAAAATATCCCTGCTTGATGCTGGCCTCTTATTCTCTAGGCATTTTATTAAGAACGGATAGTGATGTAAACCTGTCTGCCCCAGAAAGACTCCAGTCTTGAACAAGCAAACAGATAATTTGGGAGGGAGGAGCACGATTTATTGAGCTCCTGACACTGTGCTTGTTAACCTTTCAAGTAGAGATTCTTCAGGGAGTTCTTGAGAAGCCTGGCAATCCTTTTAAGTGTATGTCAAAGACCCCAGAATTAACTTTTTCTGAAAAACCCAAAGCAAAAGAATAAAAGCTATGGAGAAAGGATTGAAGCACGGTAATTGGGATAATGTTTATAGGGATTTTAGAATCCACAATACCTGAGGTAATATACATCCTGTCCGTTTTGAGACAGCGCTGTCTTTCATGGGGCACACATGACAGACACAGCAAACTGGTTAGGAATAGCACTGGGGAGATCCTGTGCAGGCTTGCTCCATCTCATCCCCAACTGGCAATATCCCTGCTATTGCCAACCCACTGGCTATTGCCTGCTTGCCAGGTTTTGCTATTCCATTTCCCGTTCCCCCCACCCCCCCACCCCTTGGCCCTTGCCTGACTGCCACACACAATCCTTTTCTTTCCACTACCATATCTGAACCTCATTCCTATTTACCCATCTTTTCTGTTACGGAATTGCAGCCCACTGTGGAATTCCTAAAAATGGAACATTCTGTTCACTATGGCACTACCTCCTGAACACCGAGGTAACCAAGTGACTGGAATGGGCAACTGCCTACTTTTTGTCTGTCATGAAAATATCTCCGGATATTCTTCTGCTCAAAGAGATGAACTGAAGAACAGGAGTTGGCAGAGTGACATTTTTTTCGGATTGCTGTTGTTTCTGATGTAAATTATTGGGGAAGAACGGTACCTTGAGGGGCGTTTAGAATACAGCAGGCAACAGAAAGGGATATGAAACGCTGACTCATTAGAGCCTTGACCGTAGCAGCAATGCGGGGGGGAATGGGCCCTGTAGATTCTGCAGTCCAGCATCTCTGCATGTAGGCTGTTTGGGCTTCCCTATCACTTGAAGTTGTTGGTCCCTTTTGTAACATATAATTGGTGCCTCTGTCTGGCAGAGTCTGCCTTGGATGACCTGGACCTGAACGAATTCGGAGTGGCTGCCCTGGAGAAGACTTTTGACAGCAGCTCGGTGCCCCACACGAGTGGCATCATGATAGGTACATGAAAGCAGCAGAGCTTTCTTTGATCTCCTGCCAAGCAAAGTTTGCCCCATCAGCTGGCTGAAGCAGCCTAACAAACCTCACAAAATCAACCCGATTATATCTCCATCAGCAGCCAATGAAAGATTTTGAAGCCGAAGGGCCCTCTCATTGGCTGGCAGATTGGACATTTCTTCCACTGGTTTCATACATCCCAGTTATGTTTGTGGTACAGGCATGGTTTATTTTGCTTCGTAGACTCTTAACAGCAACACACTATAAGTTTGTTCACAGAATTATAATGTGAAATTAAAAAAAAATAATAATGATGGGAAACTAATTTGGACTGGTAATGTTGTTTTGCTGTCACAGGACCATGGCAAGGCATTATAGCTGCTCATTGACAAACTACTGCATATGTATCTCATCATTTTGTATGTGGTCATTTCAAACCAGCGTTCATTTTTTCCTGTCTCTGGCTGTTCAGGTGAAAGTAGTCCTTTTAGCCTTACTGCCCCTGTTATGATAGTCTCTTTATTCATTAGCTCAGATTCTTGTGTGTGAAATAAAGCCATATGCAAATGGGTGGGCTCTGTACTGCTACTCGCTGTTTCTCAGAACGTTGGTTCCTTAAGGTCACATCCATCAGCTCAAGCCCGACCTTCCTTGGTGCAGTGTCAGACATTTCAGGCCATTGTGCAACTCTTTTACAATGGTCACCTGTCCACACACAGTTCCATTTCACCATGTCTTGCCCCAATATTGTTTCATATTTATGTAGTTACATAACTGGCCTGCTGCTATTCCCTCCTCAAGTAATCAAGTCTGCTTTCATGAAAACAGGTTCCTCTTTAAAGAAGCAAGCATGAGACACCTGTTCACTGATATCACATTCAAGGCAATTCTGGCTAAAAACAATTTAGAAGTAGCTGAGATGTGGCTGCTGTTCAAAGTACAGACTGAACAAGTCAGATGAGTCAGAATGTGACCCAAATTGTGCTTCTGCTGTAGTGTAGACACAGACTTGGTTCCTATGCATCCAATGGGCTTTTTTTAGGATGGGCATCTAGGGATTATGCTCCTCTGAGTAGTAAACTGATGCAGAACTTGGATCATACTATCGCAGCAAACTCACTCCTTCTACCATGACCCCACCTAGTTGGCTGAGAGGAAGAAGAAGCATGGCAGGAGATGAGCAGTGAGACATTTCAGTTGTTTCTGTGCACAATCGCAGCTGTTCTGTGCTAGAAGGGCATGGCACGTAGGCATCCCTCCCCTAGCTGCCCTAGGCCCACTTTGATTTCTTAATCTTCTCGTGGTGTGGCAGTTCATTTTCAAGCTTTGTAAACATGAAGCATAAAAACTTGAGTTTAAACAAGTATGAAATCTGATATTCTCATGACTCTTTCAAAGCCAGCCAATTTCATCTTAGTGGGTTTGATTCCTGTGCTGTGCCATGCACTGTTCCGGACTTTTCTGTTCTTCAAATGGCAGTGTGCTTTCCTCTGCGTTTCTTGTTTTTGTGTGGATATACCATAAGCAATTTAAGTATTGATTACTGACCTGATTTGTTAGGACACCTCCCTCATGAGTGTAGGAAATATGTAAGCAAGATTAAAATACAGTATGAAGAGCTTAATTTTCCATATTTAATTATTTCCCCTATTTAATACATTGCTTTCCCCTTGAGGCAGAGACTTTGAATTTCAAAAAGCAAACTGAACAGTTTTCAAGTGACTTGAAGACCGCCCCCCCCCCCCCCTTTTATCCTTAATGCATGGAACTGTTTTAACTTGTAAGGATATGCTTGGAAGGGTGTATAATTAACATAGAAAGATGCTGTTTTCAGTTCGGATGATGGTCCTTAAAAATGTAGTCAGCTCGAATAACCTGATATTGTGTTTCCTGTTCCTGTGAACAGAATTTCAGATGCCCATTTTCACTCTATTTAGAGACCTATTTTGCCATGGAAAAATGTAGCACTACGAGCTACATTTGCCTAGAAAATAGTGTCACAATTATATTTAAATATGTATAATGTGGGTTAGTGTATTGTTATGGAGACGAAAAAGGGGAAAAGTCATTTAAATTCTCTGATGATATTCCCTCAGTCTCAGAAAAAAAAAATCATTCATTAAGCAGAGTTTGCTCCTTCTCAAATGCTGTGTTTTGCGTAGCTAGCAGCCAACTAAATGTCCATACTACCTTCCTTGGCCTTTGGAACAGTTCCCGTAGTGTTCCTCCCAAGGGCAGAAGATGAGCAAACGCCTACTGTTCAGATTCCTGTGCTGTGCTTCCACTCATGACTCATGGCTTCTACATTCCCATCCTTTCTGTGTGTTCTTTGTCCAGGTGGGAGTTTGCTGCAAAGTTCTGCTCCTGTAAATATCCCTGGGTCCCTTGGAAGTTCTGCCTCCTTTCACTCTGCCTCTCCTTCTCCACCGGTCAGCTTATCATCGCATTTCCTTCATCAGCCCCAGGGACACTTAAGCCAATCAGAAAACACATTCCTGGGGACATCAGCTTCTCATGGATCATTAGGTAAATGGCCAGTGTGTTTGTGAGAGCACGCATGTTAACATGTTACATACCTCTCTATACCATGTAAGTATTTTCTATTTATTTTGGCTTTCATTTCAAGGTCTGTGTTCTGTGTCGCCACCTAACATACCTTGTTCCCCACAAAGGAGGTCACACAAGGCCTAAAGCCATGACCCAAAAGAATTTCCCCCCATACAGCAAAAGTAGAACCCCAAGCAAAAAACAAGGTGGAGCATCAACCCGGGAGAATGAGAACCTATAAACATAGCATGTAGCAGTCATAGGTCCTTCGAATGAAAAAAGCTCGGTGTGTAGGTGTTAAGCGCCATGGAGTCACAGCCATTTTGTGGTGACCCCGGAGGAATCCAAGGCAAGAGACACTGCCTGCCTCTCCTTAACTTCTCCCTCCAAATATTAACTAGGGCTGACCCTGTTCAACTTCCAAGGCCTGACAGGATTTGGCTTTCCTGGGCCAACAAGGTCATGAAAAAAGAAAAGCACAGATATTTTATACTGTTAGCTGCTAACATGTTTAGATAGTTGATTTTTCAGATCTATAGTTGTTTATCCTAGTTACTATTGATGCTAAAAATCAAATAGTTCAAGTATAAAAGAACCTTGTTATTTGTCCATAGTTCATGTATATCCAAACAGACCAATGGGGAAAGATACTCCTTTAGGTCCTGAAGCTTATACCTTTAAGTAACTTGTAACTGCTTTCCTTATGAGTAATTTGCTTGTTTTTAGGGTTGGATTTTCTGGTGCTCAGAGGCTATGACGTTTTGGCAGAACTTGCACCTCCATTTCAGAGTTAAGCCTTTGGATGGTTTTAAGGCACCCCATCCTTTAAAACCCCATTAGGCATGCTTTAGAATTTAACTCAGTATTTAACTCTCAGGCAGGCATTCTTCAAACGTTTATAAGCGTTATTTCTTCATCATTGCCATGTGTTCTTGAGCCCTGGCGATAAAATAAAGTTCTTGGTTAAGCATTGAGTTAAAATATACTGGTATGAACGGAAGGATACCTGTACTAATGGATTTCTTAAAAATATGCCACTGTTACTTAACCGTGTTCTGAGCACTGCATAGATTATGTATTATGTTTCCTGCCAAAGAAGCTTCCAATTTAATTGTTACACAAGACAGAAGCTAAGAAGACTAGGGATGAGGGAGGAATAGGGAGGATGTCGTGTGGGAAGACTTAAAAACCAGAAACCTGTTTTTAAGTTTTGAATGTTTTCATTGACTTAATTGCATTTGTCTTTTCACATTTGTGCAATCACCTGCTTTGTACAAACAAAATCCATGGTCCAAGCCCCGGAAGCCTCTTCAGGCCCCTTTCAGTGTATTTTTAAGGGGGCAGTTTTCACACTTACTAACTGGGAATCTCATATGCCTGGCAGAGGAGCAGGAGCATGCATGCACCCTGCTCCAGCCATGCACATGAAGTGATTTTAATGCCGTTCATGTCCACATTTGCTCATGTCTGCATCCAATTTGGACAACCTTGCGCACCTCAGAAAGGGTGGCGGGAGGATTGCACATCCACAGATGTGTATTCATTTGTCTTGCATCACACAGTGCCTCATGCATACAGGATTTCCAACCAATTAGTGTTGTGACCTAGCCGTATAAAAGGCATCTTCATTACTGGAAAGGATATTTTCAGTTAACAGTTTTCATAAATGCAAAGTTTTCTGTGTAAAAATGTTGACTGGCAAGGGTTTGACTAGAATCAGGATGAGTTTGCATCAGCCGTGATATTAGTGTGAGCCTTGGTCTCTGAGCTAAAATAAAATTCTGTTTAATGCAGTATGAAGCAGAATGTTCAGTGAAATGCCTATAGCAGGGCCACAAGTATTTTTCTCAGCTTCCTCTCTGTTTTACCTGGGAAAGGTCTTGTTCCTTTAAAAGATACAAGGCAGTCCCTTCTCCTTTATGGATTTTGTGAATCACCCTTGCTCTCTAAAGTCAAAACTTTATTCACAGCCTTTCATTAATGCTGTGATCTCTGGTAAAAGCAGTGACAACGGAGAGTTGTCTATTGTTCAGGGCATTTTCTGCTAAGATTTGGGGTAGTGAGATTCTTTTACGATGCTGCATATGTTTGCAGTTCAACATGCTACATTCAGATCTTACATTTTTAGACATAAAACATCCTAAGCGCAAACTTTAAAAAAAAATTAACTGGCACATTTCCTTAGATTCTCTGCCTTATTCTTATCTGATCCACAGGCAGATTTATCTGCTGTGACTTAAAGCAGACCTTCAAACTGACTTCTGAGTAATCCACAGATCCAGCTCTGCATATTCTAACACTGATTTCAACTCATACTGAATAATTTGATGTAGTTAGAGCTGAATGCAACAGTACAGTATAGTGGTAGATTATGAAATAATAATAATCAATGTCAGTTCAGTTCAGTGCAGAGTTATTTAAGACCTTTGATTTCACTAAACTGAGACGGGAGTAGCTCTATATAGGATTGTACTGTTAATCAGGTATTCTGTTGAATAGTTCCAGTCTGGGTAAAACTGAATGGATTTGTTACGAAGAGAACCGTGAGCCTCTGTTTAGCAAAGACAAACTGCAAGGATTTTTTTGGGGGGGGGGATATAATGAATTTGACTAATGAAGTAAGAAAGTTGAGGGTGGCATGTGTGTTTTATTAAACTCATGCAAAGCTTTGCAGTTTATTAAAGACCACATCTATACCAAAAGCTCTCTGCATGACTGTTTGAAACTCACTGATGTTTGTCTCCCTTGTGGGGTCTGCACTACGTGGTACATCAATCCTGTATCCATCTGCACTGATGAGGTAAAGGACAGAGCTCTTAACGGCAGTGTTGTCACTAGTATGCCATGTGTCACATTGCTCTTGTTTAAATAGGAGACATTTACCATTCCTCCTGCAAGAACAGCCATCCCACGCTTCATTAGACTAGCTGCCTTATTCTAAGACCTGTTTTATGACCAGGTCGCTCCCTGGAATCCCCAAATGAGTCCTGTGGAAGACTGAATCTTTTTATTCTTTTTCCCAGGAAAGGATTGGGCCTGATTTTCTTGCTGGGAAAGGGGTTAGCTAGAAATATTTGTGATGTAACTTTTTTCCTCTGTCTCTACATGAAACAGGTTTAAATGGAATGAACAGCAGTATATGGGAGCACTTTGCTTCTGGAAGTTTTTCACCTAGTACCTCGCCTGCATTCCTGTCGGGCCCAGGGGCTGCTGAGCTGGCCAGACTGCGTCAAGAATTAGATGAAGCTAACAGTACAATAAAACAGTGGGAAGAATCTTGGAAACAGGCTAAACAGGTAGTGTGCATTAGGAGGCAGACATAAGGTGGTTTTCTCAGGTACCAGTGTTGAAAAGTAGTTTTGAGCCCAAGATAACCAGCAGACTAGGAGTTGGTTTGTTACAAGACCATAGCATAGTTCCATCACAATAATGTCAGCTTTATTTAAGATGCACTTACTAATAAATAAAGAACCAACTGGTACCATAGATACAAAGAAAAGTAAATTGTAAGTTGTGATAAGAGTTTAAAATGTTTAGTTGAAACTTCTTTGCACACATCTACAAATGGCAGGTTTTTCACTTTGTTCGGGTACATCCTTCTAATTATTCATACTGCCTGTTTATGTATGTCCTTCAAATCAGTATTCTTGCTCAGGGTATCAGTAATTCAGTAATTACTCTGAAGTTGAACAGTCGGCTTGAAGGAAAGGCAAGCTACCTTTACAGTAAATGCAGGGTAAAATGTCCCTTCTTCAGGATAGGCATGTGCTCACCCTGAGTCACATTGGCTAGCAGTTCTGCTCTTTGTGTGTGTCTACACCTACACACATATGTATGTATGTATATGTAAAACCTGGAAAGAGTCAATAAGGTGGGCTTTTATGAGAGACTTTTATGAGAGACTTTTATGAGAGACTTTTAAGTATTCACAGTACAGGGGCCCTTATGTATGAACATAAGAAGAGCCATTCTGGATCATACCAAAGGCCCATCGGATCCAGCATTCTGTCCACACAGAGGCCAACTGGATGCCACAAGGAGCCCCCAATGGGATGACTCTAATAGCATCCTGCCCCTGTGCACCCCAACAAATCGATATGAAGAGAGCAAATTGATATGAAGTAGACTCTGGTACTGGAGGAATAGATATCGTATCATGACTTATTAGCTATTGATATCCCCGTGCTCCAAGAATTTGTCTATTCCCTTTTTAAAGCCTTCCAAGTTGGTTGTCTACCCCTGTGGACAACTACTGTGCAAAGTTTTGAAATGAAGGAGAAACTCTAATATCTAAGATGTGTGCACATGGCTTGCCAGTCTCGTGCCCACACTGACAGGAATTATCCCACAATGAAAGAATTGTCTGCGTTATCCACATATGATTATCACACTTCATACAGATAAGAAAGCTGCTGCATCTGTTTTAATAGAACAGAAAAGTTTAAGTCTGAAGCTAAGGGCAGGAGATGCTCCATCTCCTCCTCCGTCAATTGAAAATACCTGGAAATAACCCAGAGGAAGCAAGCTGAGGATTTGTGGTAATTTTCCTGCCTTTGGTTTACACAGGCCTGCGATGCTTGGAAGAAAGAAGCAGAGGAGGCCAACGATCGCGCCAACACAGCAACCATGGAATGTGAACTAGCCCGAGAGCAGAGGGAGACCTTGGAACTGCAAGTGAAAAAACTCCAGGAGGAAATGGAGAGAATCCACACTGGTCAGGACCCCCAGTTCCTGCGTGCTCTTTCTGACCTAGAGACCCTCTCCCTTTCCACGCTCTATACTCTCCAAAAGCAGCTGCGTGCCAACCTGGAAAGAGTCGATAAGGTGGGCTTTTATGAGAGACTTTTAAGTATTCACAGTTAACCAAATTTACTTTTCTACACACCTAAACAACTTTTTAAACATCAGAGTGGCTAGGCTTACTCCAATAGCATCCCCCTTCAGTTTTCAGAAGGGGGAAAGGAATTTTTTTAACCAAGAATCCATTGGGATAGCAAGCAAGGCTTGGACCATAATAATATGCAAAAAGGGAATAGACAGCTTACAATTTCCTCCTCACCTTTTTATAAATAGGCATGGAAGTTTAGGCCATCTTGTAAAAAGATTACCAAGTGAGTGCTGGGTGGCACTTCCTCCCTATGACCTTGAATGTTGTAACTGCTGCATCTTATGTGCAAGGCAATATGGGATATGTAGTTTCCAGTGTGAACATTTCTCAGGTTTCCTGGCACTCAAGACACTGCTATTGCAGCATTCTCAGTACAGTGGCCCTTACACGTAGCTTGGAAGATGTTTGAGGGAAGAAAAGGGGGCATAATTTAGAGGCTTGAGGAGGAGGTTGAATTGCAAAAAATAAAGGGGGGAGGTGTTTTGATCCTTATTCCATTCCTAGTGACATAACTGGTACAGTGATGTGGCCCAAAATTGGAACTGAGCTCAGAAAAAAATAAGTTATCTTCCTCAAGTTTTGCACAAATATTGGAGTCTATAGAGGACAAGAACGGTTCATTTTTTCTCCCTCTCCCTCAATTTTTTGGGGGAAGAAAGATTTTTTTTTTATAGTACAGGAGAAGTTGTTCAAGATCCTTCAGCACTGATTGATATTGTCCCATCATAGGTCCATATGTAACTCTTAATATAGGTGTTCAAATGTGTGTGTGTGGGGGGTGGGTGGGAGTGGGGACATTGGAATGGCCCCTCCTTGCCCCAGAATCCATACAACTGACAGTTTCTTGTGTGGAGTTTCTCTGGGCCTGTAGTAGTGGGAACTTGTGTTGGCTGAAGCTAAGCTATTATAACATATTTGTTTCCAGCCTCACATAGTCTTCTTGCTCGCCTGCTCCATAGAGCCGTGAGGCAAGCAAGGTTCCTGCCAGTGCGCATGGACCGGTGGCAAGAACAGGGAAGGGAAACCTGTTGGATTTCCCCCCTCTATTTACATTTCCCTGAAAGTCAGTGTAGTCTAGTGGCTAGTGTATCTGAGTGACCTTGAGCCAGTCATTCTAGTTCAGCCCAGCCTACCTCAGAAGGTTGTTTTGAGGATAAAATTAAGGAAGGGAAACTCATGTATGCTGCCTGGAGCTCTTTGGAGGAAGGTTGGGATACAAATGACGTGGCAAATTGCAGTTTTCCCCTAATGAAGAAGAGTTGGCTTTATATTTCCCCTTTTCTCTCCTGTAAGGAGACTCAAAGGGGCTTACAAACTCTTTTCCCTCTCCTCCCCACAGCAAACACCCTATGAGGTAGGTGAGGCTGAGAGAGCTCAGAAGAACTGTGACTAGCCCAAGGTCACCTAGCTGGTGTGTGTTGGAGTGCATAGGCTAATCTGAATTCCCCAGATAAGCCTCCGCAGCTCAAGCGGCAGAGCGGGGAATCAAACCCGGTTCCTCCAGATTAGAGTACAGATTAGGAGCAGCAGTGGCGTAGGAGGTTAAGAGCTCGTGTATCTAATCTGGAGGAACTGGGTTTGATTCCCAGCTCTGCCACTTGAGCTGTGGAGGCTTATCTGGGGAATTCAGGTTAGCCTGTACACTCCCACACACGCCAGCTGGGTGACCTTGGGCTAGTCACAGCTTCTCAGAGCTCTCTCAGCCCCACCCACCTCACAGGGTGTTTGTTGTGAGGGGGGAAGGGCAAGGAGATTGTAAGCCCCTTTGAGTCTCCTGCAGGAGAGAAAGGGGGGATATAAATCCAAACTCTTCTTCTTCTTCTTCTTCTTCTCTTAACTACTACGCCACTACTGCTTAATGCTTAATTTAACCCACACAAGGGAACGTGTCCTATATCTTCCAGCAGTTTTGACCTGGATGTTGTGAAGTGTTGTGCCAACTGACAGTTGCTTTCTCTTTCAGGCAGTGTTTCAGATGCAGTCGGTGAAATGCCTCAAGTGCCAGGAAGAGAACCGGGTGGTACTACCGTGCCAACACACTGTGCTGTGTGAAACATGTGCCGAGGAGGGCGAGTGCCCCATCTGCCATCCCAACAGGCCACACGCTCTGCAGTCGTGACCCTACTAGGACACTTGGTTTAGCATATCACATAGAACTTTTTAACTTTATATATATATATATATATTATATGAATATATATATATAAACATATACATATATATATATATATACATAAAAAACAAAAATTAGTTGCAGAGCACTTTTTAATACTTTGCATCTCCCATTTAAAGGTGTCCCTGCCACCCACCCAACCCGCACTAATTCTAGCTCCTTAGGGACTTTTAGAGTTGTTTTTAATACAGATCAAAGGGCCATTTGCCAAGAGTCTCTTCCCCTCCCCCCCTTCTCTTTCTATTTCAGATGTACCCATTTTTGGAAGCTTTTCTGGGTAGAGATGTAGAGGAGGGTGAAAGGGGGCTTCCAGGTGCTTTCCAGAATGAGGACTGGACTTGCGGGGGAGAAAAGGATACACATCCAATTTCTGACAAGGTTGTCATCTCCCTCCTCTCAGGTCTTGCTTCACCACCTTCTAGTATTTATAAAGAACCTGTTGTATTTCCACCTCACCTTGTTAGTTGTTCTCAATAAGAGAAGCCCCTCTGAAATCCTTGCCTGTCCAGAGCTTCACTCATATGGAACTGTTATTGGCCTTCAGGAAGTACAAGGAACTTTGCTCATCTGTTTTAAAAGGCAAAGTTCGCATTTTAAAAGACTTTTTACATATTTCTAGGTTTCTACTGCAACAATGGGAGGGGTTTAGGGAGGAAGATGAAACTAAAAGCAAGTCAGCATCGTCAGCCAATAGTCAGAATATAATTTCCTCGAAAAATATCACTCATTTGCGAAGCTTTAGGTTTTAAAGGCTTCGCTAGCATCACCGGGTGGGATTTTGTAAGAAGGAAGGTCAGAACTAGAATTCCAGCTCTCTCTTAGCAATAGAGAGATGCTTCAAAATCATGGTTCATGCACATAGACTCAATTCCAGGTGGTAGGAAGGAACAGAGACGAGAGGTGATAATGGTCGCTTCAGGATAGCTTGCTGTTTCTTGTCACGTTGCTTGGTAAAGGTGAAGGATTTGATAAGGTTCTGCTTAAATGGTGGAAGGCGGAACCTTCGCAGCGTTTTTTGTTTCCTTGATACAGGTCTGCATAGCTTATGACTCACCAAATTGTATGCACCCTACCAGTCACATGTGGTGTTCCACTAGGGCAGGGGTAGGGAACCTGCAGCTCTCCAGATGTTCAGGAACTACAATTCCCATCAGCCCCTACCAGCATGGCCAATTGGCCATGCTGGTAGGGGCTGATGGGAATTGTAGTTCCTGAACATCTGGAGAGCCGCAGGTTCCCTACCCCTGCACTAGGGGCTAAATATATCTCCTGACTTTCTTGCCTGTAGAACATGGTGTTGGCCAAACACCTGACCAGTCATAATACATGACAATTGTTTGGTTGCAGATTATACAGGCCTGATCTAATGCTTAGCACTTGCATAGGGAAAGAAGCACATCTATACTTCCTATATCCTAATAGCCCCTGTTCATGAATATTACTGCTGTCAGTGCAGTAGCAGGCAGCAGTATCTGTCTGTTTCTGTTGTTTGGGAAACTCTTTCGTTCGCTAGAATCTTGCCGATCAAATCTATCTGTTTGCACTGTGCCGCACTTCGTGGTTCCAGTGCAGTACCAACAAGACTATGGGGATTGGGGTGTAGGATTTGATAGAAGGGAGGGGGCCCTTTTGACTGGCGAATGCCACTCATTTCCATCTAGCTACCAACCATGTTCATTTGTCTTAGGGCCATTTCTCTTTCAGTTTCAGCTTCTGTTTGGTTAACCATTTCATAATGTTTACAAACCATAGCTGTGTAGTTTAGGAGGTTCATACTGACTTGAAACGGATTCCCTGAGCTTGTAAATTCTGCATAAGTCCAGTAGAAAGAATGTGCAGAATAAATATATTTTAAGCTTACAACAAAGCAAATAGATTTTTAAAAGTATTTAGGGATTCTTGTATTCAGATATTCCTAGTGGTAAGAGACAAATTCCCAAATGCATAACTTGGAGCCAGGAATAGATAGAAGTAGGGGTGGTGGAGCAAGGAGGATGGCAAGTAATCCAAGATGCTGCAGTATCCTCTGTAGACAAGATTTCTTAGATACATCATAGTCAAGGGAGTGTGAATCTTCTGAAGGATTTATAGCAAATGCCAGAAAGCTATACTTGAAGCACTTTAGGTAGGCAAGAAGAAGAGGTGCTCAGAGTCCAGTGCTTCATTTCCTCCGAAGCATCCTTGAGACCAGGAAAATCTTCTCATTTCCTTGAGGTTTCCCTAGTCTACTTCCATCTTCTCCAGGTTTCCACAGAGCCTGGCTGCCACCTTTGCCAGAGCATCTGGTTGATTGTGCAGCAAACAGTTCTGATCCAGGCATTCTAATCTTGGGCTGCATCAGCACAGGACATGCTTTACGGATCAATTGTCTGATCTGTGCACTTGCCCCCTGCAGCCCACATACCTATGACTATTGACCCTATACTGTTTCTTAGCGGATAAGTACATCTATTTAGGATGCTGTTTCTGCTCAGTCCAAGGAATTTCAGTGCAGGATTGTACCATGTCGCTTGAGACATTGGAAAGGGTCGTGGTGCAGTTTGGTCATGAAAAGCACCAGACTGAAAGCTGTAGAAACTCCCATGCAGACATATCCTTACTGCTTTTCTTCCTTTTCTCACAAAATATCTACTTGTGCCCTTAGGTTAGCATCTCAGTTGCTTCTGCCGGGTCACTGTAGTGTGACTGTGAGTTCATTTAATCAGCTGGTTATTCCAGGAAACAGCTATCATTCAGATAATGTATATCCTTAAAAGATTATATATGTAGGTTTCTCTTAAAGGAGTTCCTTTTAATACTGGATGTGCACTTACCAGAGAACTGCTTATACCAGACATCATTGGATAATCATTTGTCTTGAGTGACAGATCACAATGGCTACTACTTCTGTTTCGACCTCTTATTGAGCACAGTGCATCCTGTCTGCGGTGCCCACTTAATAAGATTCGCTTTTAACTCTTAGCAGATTGTTAGCAATCTCTTTGGGTTTCAAGCACCAGATAGAGAATCGTTCATAATGTTTTGGGCAGCGTGAAGTTAGTCTCTGAGCAAAGCTGTCTTCAGAGCTCGGATTAAGAAAAACACATACTGAAAATTTCCCTTGCGAATAAATTTGCACTCTCTACAGAGTACATTAGAGGGAGCATGAACTCACTAATTCTGTGTTAAACTTTCATTATGTATTATGCTTCTAAACACAGACGCTAGACCTAAATCTGATTTGACTTTCATCAAAATTTGTGGCTTGAAATGCTTTTGTTTTAAGCTTGCATCCAGTAAATGTGTTGTCCTACAGCCCCTGCGTGGTAGAATTCCCAGTGCAATTTGCTTTGACTTGTTCAAGCATTGCAACAGCCTCTAGAAGTAGGTTTTGAAAAGCAACAGCCCCAGTCCAAAAGGACTTTAATTTGCCATTTTGCACCGGAAGTTTAATCAACATGTAAAAGTGCAAGATTTAGATTTATTATCTCACTCCCTTGATCACCGGTCTCTGCTTGCGTAGTGATAGTCGTCCCACCTTTCCTCAACCTGGAAAAGCACTGGAAACTCTAGCAATCCTTGTTTTTCATAAGAGTAATCCAGCTATTCACTATCAGGTTTTTCCTCCAAAGTGTTTTCATATTTAATGCAAGGACATTGATAGATTTGCTTCCACAATTCCACCCTCCCATATTTGGGAGGGGTTAATATGCATTCCCAGATAATCTCAAAGTGCAGCTCTGTTTAGTGTTTTTTAATTAACTTTTATGTTTGGTAAAACTGCTTTCTTTTAATGTGTATATTGTACTAGTATCTTGTTTTTTGGATTTTTTTTGTAAAAACACATAATTGGCTTTTTTTCCCCCCCTTGTATGGAGAGACACTGCTGGCTGACTCTTGTGGTCGTGTTGTTTGGTTGTAGCCTTTGAATGTCTGTGCCATGGGGCAGATCCTGGCCTCCAGAACCAGGAAATATGCCTCAGTCTTAAGGAAAGCTCATTAGTTTAAAATATGTGGAATTTTTTTAAAAAAAACATACACACATACATTTAAATTATGGGGGAGTAATACTCTGCTTGAAATCAAATGTTGTACTAAACTATTTTGGTAACTAATTTAAAGATCATAGGAAATAAACTCTTTGAATCGGTTCTACAGTGTTTATACAGAATTGCAGGCCATGTCTAGGCTCGTTAGTGGAAACTGGTTTGTAACACTTAATTTTGTAAACATTGTGTTTTATTGCTTCCTCTGCCTTTCTATGTGATTGTCCTTAGTGAGACAATTATTTTGTGGGACTTTTTTGTTTTTTTGTTTTTTTTCTGAATTGCCACAGTGTTGTGTAATTCCAACAGAATCCTACATGGGGGCGTGTAATACACCTCTCCAAGGATCAGTTAGAAGTAGCTTCTTTGCCCCTTCAGACCTGGCTACAGAAATCTCACTGGTTATCGGATTCCTCCTCCGTTCTTCCCACTGGCAAATTGCTTTATTGGTGGAATCTGAGAGAGAAATTCTGCCTGAAGCAAAAGCCCGTTTACATGCAGTGCCACAACGCAACCTGTCTGTTTTATTGCAAAGGACCAAAGAATCCAAACTGTGTGATCAAAAATTTCCCCAACCCCACAAATCTCTGATCCCTCCAGTTCTGTTTTCTCTCTGCCTCATCTTAGTCATTATTATATGGAGGCGAAAAGGTGGAGTTGCAGGGTGGTTTATCCATACCAGGGAATTGGACTGTGGCTGTTACAAGCTTCTCCATCCCACTCTGGTTATTTAAGAAGCACTTTAAAAGTACTACTAGAATTCTACGAATTTTGATATTGAAACGAAATACCCGCAAATGCTTTGTTAGCGCCCAAATCTAAAAGCAAAACTGTTCTCTCCCTTTGTTTTGTAAGAAATCTTCTACATGGGAAACTTTGTTTACTGGGATGGGGTGAGGTGAAACATGAAAGGATTTTTTAAAACAAAAACTGGGCTCAGCAGGTGCAGACTTGTTATAATACTTGCTCAGGACTGCTTTTCAGACTGACTGTTTTCCATGGTTGGCTTTTGCCTGGTGCTAGAGTAAATCAACCCCAAAGGACAGCCCAGTGATTGGGGGGGGGGGCATGAAAGACTGCACAGTATTGAGTAGAATCTCTCCCCCCCCCCCCCAATTTCTTCCTTCCAGTCAGAGGCCTAAACAGATGTTTTCCTTCCCAAAGATCTTAAACTTGGGAGAGTCTGTTACTATTATACCTGGTGATTTTTCTCCCTCACGCCAGCTCTAAAGCAGGGTGGTATTATTTGTGTTTTTGGGTAAGCCACATGATTTTTCAAAAATCCGTAGATCTTGATTTTTGATTACAGCAGTGGGGGATTATCAGTTAACTGAATGAAGGATGATTGAGAAGGCTTTTTGTGAGAAATACCAGTCCGTTCTCCTTCTGCTCAGATAAGTTGGCTTTTGTGGGGCTGAAGGATTTCCACACATTGGAGCAGACAGCTGAATAAATACACAGGTTTGTGTGTGTGGCACTAGAACAGTGCTCCTCTCTTGCAGTGCTTCAGCCCTGCACAAAGTACAGCAGAAAGGTGACACCTGACCCATATTTATTGTGGGATGTTGCTTGTGTGCAGCAGAATCCGTGCAACTATTACCTAAGACAAAGGGGGGAATTCTTTGTAACTTTCTATGTGTCTCCAAGCTTACTCTGAGCCACTGCAAGGGCTGGCACAGCTCAGTCAAATGAAGATAATTTTCTGTCTTTGTCATGACTCAGTAATGAATTACTGTTCAATTAGAATTTTTTCCTACTGTTTCCTCCTCTGAAAAGGAAAGTATTTATTACCAGTATGGAGGGCTGTTTGTTTTTGTTTGAAATTCCCCTCTGGGATTTTTATCGGTCTTTGGAGCAATGCAACTAGAAAAATAGATGTTGCTGGTGAAAAGTATTACAAGTGAAGTATTCCTGCAAACTGGTGACTGTGGATCAAAGATCTCTATGGGGCTTCCCCACTCTGTAGCTTCCAATGTTTAAAACAAAAATACAATATAAAATCTTAAAACTACACACTACAGTATTTATGGTGGCGATTCTTGACCAGTTTATCTCCTCGAATTTCCTTAGATGGGGGCAGCTGGGAAAGAGGGCCACTCACATCTATGTAGAAGTCAGCTGAAAGGTAATAGGTGGCGTGTACAATGTGGTGTTTGATTCCATTATTATAGACTGTAATGCGGAACTGTGATTTCAGCTGTTGTTCTTTCTCGTATTCTGTATATATGTGTGTTTGGCTGTCCAGAAATCTGGTTTTAGACACTCGTTCTTGGCAAAGTGGATTTGCATGTGGAGCTAAAAAAAAATGCAATCTTGTGTCACAATTTCCAAGGGCAGGATGGATTTTCTAGAAGACAATAAATTTTTTTATTTTTTTGCTAAGAAAAAAAAGGCAGAAGCTTTGTGTATGTATATGTATGTGTTTAGAGTGCACCTGTGGCATAATGCGAATTTACAGCCACTTCAGTCCCTTGTAGGTAGGGAGATTATACCCGATACCAGCAAAAATATTTTTTGTGTTGTTGTTGTTTCACAATCCACTGCATTCCCTGTTCAAGCATTGCGGGAAGGAATGAAAAATTGGGGGAAAATCTGCATAGCAATGAAATGAACATTCTTGCATTCTAGTAGAGCTTGTCCCGAAGAAATATTTCACACCTGTTTTCTCTCCTAATAATATGCAGTTCTTTAATTATGCCACTGTTGCCAAATTCAATATACTCCCTTTTTCAAATTTCAATAATTCATTTTTCATATAAACCTTTCCCTAACCAGTGCATAAAAGATGATTTCAGGTATTTAAACAATTCATGCTGTAGATATATGTGCTAAAAGAAAACCTATACCTGTTCCTATCACTGAGGATGGACGTACATATTAGATGCAAATTCTACAATACTTTCGGGTGACAGCGAAATTCTATCAAGAAAAGAAGAAGAAGAAGAGTTTGGATTTATATCCCCCCTTTCTCTCCTGCAGGAGACTCAAAGGGGCTTACAATCTCCTTGCCCTTCCCCCCTCACAACAAACACCCTGTGACGTGGGTGGGGCTGAGAGAGCTCCGAGAAGCTGTAACTAGCCCAAGGTCACCCAGCTGGCGTGCGTGGGAGTGTACAGGCTAATCTGAATTCCCCAGATAAGCCTCCACAGCTCAAGCAGCAGAGCTGGGAATCAAACCCTGTTCCTCCAGATTAGATACATGAGCTCTTAACCTCCTATGCCACTGCTGCTGTAAATCACTTCATGTTGGATGGAGAGGTTAGCTACTATCATTTGCCCTTTTTAGCACACGGTGTTTCTTAAAACTCTAGCCTATTCCATTTTCCTCATTTTAACTGCAAAATTAGAGTTTACCATTGTGTCATTGTCCTTCCTATCACCCTCAGAAAGAGAGAAAAATGTCTTTTTTCACCTCACAAAATTTTGCCTCTGAAAGAAGTGGACGTTTATCTAGTGATGTAATTATGCAACTCCAATAAGACAATTTGAGAAAAGTAGGTTTAGCACATGTGAAGTGCTTTGTTATAGGAACACACCAAACCAGAGCTTACAGCCTTTAAAAAAAAAAACAGGACAAGGTAGTCACAACTAATCTATTGAAGTTAGTGATGACTAATTTGATGTGAAAGATGGATTTCTTTCTGTGAACTAAGGCACAGCCTTTTCCCACCTACCTTTGTGTGTGCTACCTGTCTAAGTTGTTTAATACTTGTAATTTTGTCTCTGTGGTGACTCTCCCAGCTCCTGAGGTCTTTTTAGAGGTGTGGTCATTCCCTACCCCCCGTCCCCCAATCCTATTCCCATTAGCGGAAGCAAGCAGACAAATAAGTAAATTCCAAGTTTATGATCCAAATTGGGTTTACACAAACCCTTTCTGCTAGCAGAGCTTATTATATCTGCAGTGTGAACATAAGTAGAAAAGTGAGAACCAAAACAAGCTCCACACTGTCATTATTTTGCTTTTTGCCATTTGTGCATCCCACTTCTGTTCGTGTATTGGGCAGCATACAAGTGACACACTTGCATGAGGATACTCTGTTCTCTTAAGTTGTCTGCTTATGGATGAGTACAGTCCCAGACTTGAATGTGTGACTGATTACTGGAACTTTCTCTTCCGATGAAGATATGACATATGGTAGAGATCGTATAGGATTAGAAAGAAACAGGTACTGGCTGTTTCCAGGAAATATAAACAAACATTCCCATTGTCGAAGGCTTTCACGGCCGGAATCACTGGGGTGCTGTGTGGTTTCCGGGCTGTATGGCCGTGTTCTAGCAGCATTCTCTCCTGACGTTTCACCTGCATCTGTGGCTGGCATCTTCAAAGGATCTGATAGTAGGAAAGGAAAGCAAGTGGAGTATATATACCTGTGAGTAAAGGTGTCCTCACCTATTGACCTTTACTCACAGGTACATATACTCCACTTGCTTTCCTTTCCTATTATCAGATCCTCTGAAGATGCCAGCCACAGATGCAGGCGAAACGTCAGGAGAGAATGCAGCTAGAACACGGCCATACAGCCTGGAAACCACACAGCATCCCAAACATTCCCATTCTTTCTTGATATGCTTTTTGTCTCCATTCTATTCACCATGTCCACTTGGTGGAAATTGTATAGAATGTTCCTAAAAGCATTTCTGTTAATTAGCAGAATGAATGTGGCAGCCATAAGAGATCATTTACTAGTGGTTAAAATCACTGTCATCACTGCCTTCTTTCTGTTAAAAGACTGGCTGGTTGGATTGAACCATCATCACTTGCTGCCTTAGAAAAAACCTCTGTAAACACTGAGTATGGTTCATTTTTCACTGTCTGATACAAAGTATTGGAGTCTCAACCGGCTTCCAGATCTTCTGAGTTGCAGTTTTTCTCATAAGATTCTTTCAGTAACCATGTGCAACACATGGCCAATAAACTCCATAGTTACTAATGTATTGTATTATTCTACTCCCCAACCGTAATTCTGTTCTTAAAGCCAGCCTGCCCTAGTCCAAATTTTGGGGACCCTGAGACTATCACTCCTTGTAGACAGTTGCTATACTCATAGTCTGGTTTACATACACAGATACATTAGTAATTACACATTGTTGATGGCAAAAAATTGACTCTTAAACAGCATTATAACTTGATATAACATGGAAATTTAGTGTGTAATGATTTTTTTGCCCATAGAAAGCACAAAGGGATGAACATGCATTTGTGAACTGATCTAGTTTCTAATAGATGACGACTTGGAAGAAGCTAAGCAGAATAGATTTTCCCATAGTTTTTAGGATAGTAGTAGGCTATCATCTACTGTATTTTTAACAGCTGGGATTGAATTTGGAGTGCTATCCTGGAGCTGTGGAGGATCAAGCTGAGGGACCCTTAATGCATATGTACTGTAATCCCAGGGGGTATTTTTTGCTTAAAAGTGTAAGAATTTCCTCAGCAGCTTTGGCTAAGGTCCATTTCGACCAATGTCCTTTGCAAAAATGCAAATAAGCAGTAGTTTGGTGAAAAGTCACTCAGTTATTTGGGAGTCATAAGTAGCTCTTTGATGGGCTACTAGTGGCTTTTCTGCGCACCATTCTCCAACAGGACAGCAGTCATAGGTTTCAGGAAAATGGGCAGTGTCCCTACTTAAGGGAGACTGACTGGCTTTTGGTTCCCACTTGGAACACTGCACCACTTCTAGTGGTACTTCCCACCTCCTAGTCCCATGGTACATCCACAGATAGTTAAATTGCAATATGCCAGCATCCCCCCTGAAATGGAGAAAAGCAGGATAAATGTATTTATATCACATATGATATGAGCAGTCTTTCCCTGGTACCTGTGCAAAGTAAGCCGACTGTATTAGGGCTGCCCTCCTGTTTTCTAAATCTGAGGTTCTTTGAAAACGTACTACAGTGGTATCCTTACTCAACACTAGCACAAGCATCTCCTTTTCAGCATATACGGCAGAACAGCAAATGGTTTTGCTGCACTAGTGTTTCCAATCCTCACTGTAGGTCTCTGACCATTAATACATGCCTGAAATGGCATGCCTCTGCCTCACTTCATCCCGTAGCTGTCCAGTTCACTTGCAGAACCAGCAGTTTTTGCTGCAAAAGAAAGTCAGTGGAGTACCACATTTTGCTCTATAACTTTCATAGAAGCCACCTTTACAGGACAGTTCAGGCCTTACCCGCATGCTGGCATCTTTGAGGATTTGAAGTTCTGTAAGTCGCTTCTGACTCATAGTGACCTTATGAATCAACATCCTCCAAAATGTCCTATCATTATCTTGCAAACTGAGGACTGGTATCCTTCATGGAGGTCAATCCATCTCATGTTGAGTTTTTCTGTTTTCCTGTTACAATATTGTCTTTTCCAGTGACCTTTGTCTTCTCATAATGTTACCAAAGGGAAAGTTCGAGGGACTGTTCAGGCCTGGTCTGATCTAGAACCCACTTAATTTTTTTTGGGGGGGAGGGGTAGTCTAGGGTATCCATAACACTTTCTTCCAACACCACATTTCAAAGGAATCGACTTTCTTCCAGTCAGCTTTCCTATTTTCTGGTTAAGAACCCCTGATGCATAGCCTCTGCTGGTATCCTTGTGTCCAAAGGACAGGGGCTAATTCTGCTACAGGTATTTCTATGCCATTGTATTCAAACCAGTAGCACACACCAACCACTCCTATACAGTTAGTTGGCCTTGTTACCACCATCCCTGCAGGAATCCTTGCAAGATTGGCTGATACCTACAACTTGTGCCTCTTGCCCTTCCTGCAAAGCAGTGAGATCAGTTTAAATTGGAAAGGTGATGTTCAAAAAAGGCTTTCAAAATTTGTGAGGGAATGCAATGCCGGCTGTCAGGTCTCCTTGCTTGCAGTCTTGCAGTGGATGATGGTTTAGGTTTATATCAGCATCACATTCTCTTTCATACTGCATAAAGGAGATGAAATTTCTGTGAAGTTCTGATGTTACAATACATGTAATTTATAGGCTTAGTAGCCCACTGGGCATCAAATGAGAGCCAAATACAGCTAGCACAGATAGCAGAAGATAGACTTTATTTAATCCTTCACTGATTTAAACCGGAAGAGTTTTCACTGTCCAGCAATACCTGTGCCTTCTGCACAATAGTCCAAAATGTGCCCTAGCAGTATATGGGCATGAAGTCCATTACAGTTCATTGCCAGTGACTCTTCCTCCTAATTCCCTTTCAAGTCAGTGATGCTTAAATCAGATGAAACTGCCAGTCCCTGTGGCAGAGATTAGGGACAAATCACAAGTGTTAATCCCCCCCCCCCTTCAAATGCTGCCCACCACCACCACCACGCTTTTGGCATCGTGGAGTACCATATCTTCCACTTTCTGTACCGTCCGGAGAACAGGCTTCACTTCCCAAGGGGAACTCATTTCAAGCTTTGCTGGGCAAACAGGCTGTTTCCCATTATCATATGCTCAAATATATGTATTTGGTCACATTTTTCTTCATCTGCAAGAGCATCCAACAATCCCATGTCTTCATTTCAAAAAATCTGTGCTACCACTGAAAAATGTGGAAACGGAGGGAAACCGAGAAGGAGCCAACAGATGGAAATTAGATGGAAAGACATCAAAGGCAACTGGAGCCATCCCAAGTTGACTGGGGCTTACATTTGAAAAGCTGCTGCACTTGCACCGACAAAGAGACCTGGGCTGTCATGGGATGAGCCCAGTGCCTGTAGGGCTCTGGCATGAAAGTGACCAGTCAGAATAGCTATAGCCTAATGGCTCACTCCTCATCTGCTGTCATTTACTGTTGTCATGATAGCACAACTCCTGCTGCGCCTCAGCTCGCTTGCTTTAAAACCTGCCCTTGCTTGGCTGCTGTCATTCGTATTCCTTGGACTGCTTTGCCCGTTGTCTGCGCAGCTTCACAAATGCCTGAGCTTCCTTATCTCCTTTTCGGTTCTCGAGCAACTTCAGGATTTCATTGCCTAGGATACAACAAATGAAACCTTCAACAAGGCACAGAGCTGCATCGACTGTTCAGCGCATAATGTGTAATATTAACTCTGCCCTGTTGCAGCTTTAAAAGTTTGTAGCCACCTGTCCTGTTTTCACTGCAGGAGTCCTATTTGGCTAGCATAACTTTTGTGAATATCCAGCATAATAGTATCGGGGGGTGGGGGGGGGTGGAGGAAAAAACAGGCAGTTATTCCAAGCCAAAGGCAAGTTTCTCTTCTCTGCTTCCATCGACATAGCTAACTTCTACATAAATCTCAGTTCTCTGGGGTAAATGGTTGTACCTTAAGCAAAAACCAGGAGGCATACATTGAAAATGCTGGGGGGAAGAATAAGGACTAATAAAAGGAAACATTTCTTCACGCAACACATGATTGGTGTTTAGAATATACTGCCACAGGAGGTGGTGATGGCCACTAAATTGGATAGCTTTAACGGGGCTTGGACAGATTTATGGAGGAGAAATCGATGTACGGCTACCAATCTTGATCCTCCTTGATCTGAGATTGCAAATGTCTTAGCAGACCAGGTGCTTGGGAGCAACAGCAGCAGAAGGCCCTTGAACATAAGAACATAAGAACTAGTCTGCTGGATCAGACCAGAGTCCATCTAGTCCAGCACTCTGCTACTCGCAGTGGCCCACCAGAGGCCTTTGGGAGCTCACGGGCAGGATGTGAAAACAATGGCCTTCTGCTGCTGCTGCTCCTGAGGACCTGGTCTGCTGAGACATTTGCAATCTCAGATCAAGGAGGATCAAGATTGGTAGCCATAGATGGTCTTCTCCTCCATAAATCTGTCCAAGACCTTTTTAAAGCTATCCAGGTTAGTGGGCATCACCACCTCCTGTGGCAGCATATTCCAAACACCAATCACACGTTGTGTGAAGAAGTGTTTCCTTTTATTAGTCCTAATTCTTCCCCCCAGCATTTTCAATGAATGCCCCCTGGTTCTAGTATTGTGAGAAAGAGAGAAAAATTTCTCTCAACATTTTGTACCCCATGCATAATTTTATAGACTTCAATCATATCCCCCCTCAGATGTCTCCTCTCCAAACTAAAGAGTCCCAAACGCTGCAGCCTCTCCTCATAAGGAAGGTGCTCCAATTCTTCAATCATCCTCGTTGCCCTTCTCTGCACTTTTTCTATCTCTTCGATATTCTTTTTGAGATGTGGCGACCAGAACTGAACACAGTACTCCAAGTGCGGTCACACCACGACTGCAATCCTTGCAGTTTTATTATCAACTCCTTTCCTAATGATCCCCAGCATAGAGTTTGCCTTTTTCACAGCTGCCATGCATTGAGTTGACATTCCCATGGAACTATCAACTAAGACGCCCAAATCCCTTTCCTGGTCTGTGACTGATAGCACTGACCCTTGTAGTGTGTATGTGAAGTTTGGATTTTTTGCTCCTATGTGCATCACTTTGCATTTTGCTACATTGAACTGCATTTGCCATTTCTGAGCCCACTCACCTAATTTATCAAGGTCCGCTTGGAGCTCTTCGCAATCCTTTGTGGTTCTCACCACCCTACATAATTTGGTATCATCTGCAAACTTGGCCACCACGCTACTCACCCCTACTTCCAGGTCATTTATGAATAAGTTAAAGAGCACTGGTCCCAAAACGGATCCTTGGGGGACACCACTCCCTACATCTCTCCATTGTGAGAACTTCCCATTTATACCCACCCTTTGTTTCCTGTTCCTCAACCAGTTTTTAATCCATGGGAGGACTTCCCCTCTTATTCCTTCATTGCTGAGTTTTCTCAACAGTCTCTGGTGAGGAACTTTGTCAGAAGCCTTTTGGAAATCCAAGTAGACAATGTCCACTGGTTCCCCCTTATCCACATGCCTGTTTACACCCTCAAAGAACTCTAGTAAGTTTGTAAGACAGGACTTGCCTCTGCAAAAGCCATGCTGACTCTTCCTTCAGCAGGTCTTGCTTTTCTACATGTTTAATAATTTTATCTTTAATGATAGATTCTACTAATTTACCAGGAACAGATATCAAACTGACTGGCCTGTAATTTCTTGGGTCCCCCCTAGACCCTTTCTTAAAGATTGGTGTGACATTGGCCAACTTCCAGTCTTCAGGGATAGAGGCAGATTTCAGGGATAAGTTGCATATTAATGTGAGAACATCAGCAATTTCATGCTTGAGCTCTTTAAGAACTCTTGGATGAATGCAATCTGGGCCAGGGGATTGCTTTCACATCCTGCATGTGAGCTCCCAAAGGCACCTGGTGGGCCACTGCGAGTAGCAGAGTGCTGGACTAGATGGACTCTGGTCTGATCCAGCAGGCTCTTTCTTATGTTCTTAAAAAGCTGAAAGGCGTAGGTTGAAAATCCCTGGCCCCCATAGTAAAACCAGGTATTATGAAAACTTGAATATTGGATATTTATGAAGGTGCCATGGCAGAAAAATGTCAGATTTAAAGACTCTACTGTTTCCATCTCCTAGTTTAACACCACTTGCAACTCCCTGCAGTGATTCTAATCTGCTTCCTCGAAGGTTGCTATGGAAGCGACAAGAGGATGAAATTTCATTAAAAATGAATGGGCAGAAGGTGATGTGACTGGGCCTCTTGTCTTTATCGATCCACCTGATCCTAATCCCCAGGGCTGAAAAGAAGAGTGAAAGGCCAGGCTGTTCCTACAGCTTCCGGTAAAGTCAAAAGCACTCCTAAGTGGTGCAACTACCATTAATAAGAACATTCCAGGAAGGAGAAAAAGCAGAGCTAAGGCAGTAAAGATTAATGGCCACTGATTTGAAATAATTTCATTGTACTGTTCTCTTGCAAAAACCCCACCTGTACGATGGGTAAAAGCCCTAAGTGATGCATCTGTGTCAGGATGTTCCTTGATAGACCCTTCTCTTCCCTCTGCAGGAACTAGCCCCTCAAATCACCCTACTGACACTCAATATTGTGACATAACAACAAAACAACATGCTTCTTTCATTCACTATTTTCACATATATTTTCCAGGAAATGGCCTTGAGCCACCAGAAGGCAACAGGGATTAAACAGGATGAGAAAGACGGAACAGAAAGAAAAAAATATTACCAGTGGTTCCAGGATGCATCAAAAATAAACGGATCTGGGGCACTCTGGATGGGTTGACTGTATCCTTATCCTCATTCAGTCCCATTACCCGACCGAGAGGCAGGAAGGCTTCTCCTTCTAGATCATTGGCTCCTAAGGTATCATAGTCAAATACTGTGAGCAATAAGCATGCCCCATCCTGTTGGCATTTTTCTGGAGGAATTAAACTGCAAGAGAGAGAAATACAGTTGAGTTGAGGCACCTCATGCATGGATAAGTACCAAACTAGAACAAAGAGCATCAAACTTCTAGATGGGTTCTTGAATCAACCATTAGAATAGCGTAGACAAATTTAATTGGCAATGCTTGTACAGTTTGGGTGAAACCATGGGAAACGGGGGCGGTGTGCAGAGCAGGAAAGAACGGTGAGTATTTATACATACAAATCAAAGACTTCATCAAACAGCGGGTGGAGATTGTTCTTGATGCATTGGGTTGACCTTGTAACCACTTCAGGGAATTCATGCCTCGGCTCCAGGGTCAGCTGGACAAAGGGGTCACTTGAGCCTTGAAAGAAACAAAAGACTGATCGTTCAACTAGTCTCCCCAGGGACACTTGTTTCTGTAACCACCCTGTGATACCCAAGATTTCAAGAGCACAAGTCATCCCCTCTGTCGAAGTCTCCCAATTTTACAAGATTGTGAATGAAGGCCAAGAGTCGAATCCCTAGAGCAGATTCAACTTCCCTAGATTGCAATTCAACCCTTTCTTTCCATCAGACCAGGATAGCCTCCCCCTGCTTGATGGCATATTCCCTGAATTTTTTACTCTTTGTCGTTTTTAAGTAAGTACACCAGGGTATTTAGAGAGGCATTACAAAGAACACAGAAGGCTACATTTTTTGCAAGGGGAATATCAGAGAAAGATGAGCCAATCACCTCCTCTTCTAGCAAGTTTGTCAAACTACAGGCTCATCTATTTTTTCACTTTTGAAGTATCGAGGGCAGATTCACACCAACTCTAGTCTCGTTTCAGAAGTATCGTAAACAGACTCCAAACTCCCTTTTTATATGCATATTTGACACTATGCCTAGCAACATTGACATACGTGTATCTCTGGGTGGTTCTACTATTCTCTCCCACTTTCCTGGCCCTCTGTTGGAAAAAAGGTGCCCTGCCTGAGATGGATAGCTTCCATCTCAGACATCTGTCAATGGGACATTTTAATACTCCCAATGGGAAGGAAGGAAGGCAGCAGGCAAGCAAAAGAAACACCCTAGGCAACAGGAGTGGCCAACCTGTGGCACTCCAGATGTTCATGGACTACAATTCCCATCAGCCCCTGCTGCTTGGCCATGCTGGCAGGGGCTGATGAGAATTGTAGTCCAAGAACATCTGGAGCACCATAGGTTGGCTACCCCGATGTTTCCTGTAGAACAGGCAAAGTCTTTCCTCCAGATTAGACAGCTACATCAGCACAAAACAGGTAGGTTCTCTTTCCCTTTGCCCACCTTCTTTTGGCTAGCCAGCATCTGTCTACCACAATCTCAGTTTGCTCAGACTGCAGAACTCCACATACATTACAGATGCTTCCTGCTGTTGAAGTGTGGCCACATCCCTTGAGTCTACACTATGGTTACAAGCTACTTGGAGCCACCATCATCTGACAAAATCTGGATTCTAAGCATTTGAGTGCAGGAAGACCAAGCTGCAGCCAACCTAAAAGTCAGCAATTGTGTGCAATTCATGCCCCCAGCAAGCAATTTAATTAGGAAGATGCACTGGTTCTTTGGCACAAGAGGCCTCTCACCGTTTGAGTCCAGGGGCAGGAGGTTGACCGCATTGAGCACTTCAACGCGCAGCTTCTGCTCCGAGTGCCGGTAACTGGCTTTAATGGTCACAGCCCCATATTTTTCAGAGTTAGTCTCTGTCTGAGAGCAAGCAGAGGAAGAGTCAGGTGAAAACCCTTAAATTCATTTTCAATACCACAACCTGCCAGTCTTCAAAGATTTAGGTTGCCCTACATGTCTTCCCCCTCCCAATTTAAGTATTAAACCAAAACTATTGTAAACAAGAAACATTATTTAAGGTAGGTGGCACCAAATACAGTTTTCTACAACTGGGAGGAGAGAAGGAAAGAGGTCACAAACTAAAAGAAGAGTTGGATTTATATCCCCCCTTTCTCTCCTGCAAGGAGACTCAAGGGGGCTTACAAACTCCTTTCCCTTCCCCCCTCACAACAAACACCCTGTGAGGTAGGTGTCGCTGAGAGAGCTCAGAAGAACTGTGACTAGCCCAAGGTCACCAAGCTGGTGTGTGTTGGAGCGTACAGGTTAATCTGAATTCCCCAGATATGCCTCCACAGGTGGCAGAGCGGAGAATCAAACCCGGTTCCTCCAAATCAGAGTACACCTAGCTCTTAACCACTACACCACTGCTGCTCTAGAAAACCAAACGTCACAGCAAGCCATCTATTCCTGTGGCTTACAAGTAGCAGGATGGAATATCTTTCCTCTTCGTGCAAAGTTTTAAAAAATAAAGTTCTGATAAACATCCTGCTTCGACAAAATATTTTCTTTGAGTTTAAGATTAATATTTTCTTTGAACTCAAGATTGTCTTGGAAAGGAAGAAGTAGAGAAAGGGTGCTTGTTTTATTCATAGCACAAGAGCCAGTCCCACGGAAGTCTCACCTGCTCCTGGATTCTGGCACTGAAGTACTTCTGGATGAGTTTTCTGGTGGTGGAAGAGCAAAGATCCAGCTCTTTCTCCAGCGTCTGTGAGAGAACAGGATATGAGAATGTTAAGGGTGAAATATTATACTGACTCAGGTACTCAAAACACATTTCATCACAATGAATATTTCAGATTTATCAGAGCTGAAAGGTCAGAGATGACATATGAATGTTAAAAGGATGAGAGGCAAGGCCAGCTAATTATTTCAAGTATTGCAAAAAGAAAAGGGAAATGGATTCTCTTCTTCCTTTGCACTCCCTCTTACCTTCCCTTGGCAAGTTGTGAAAATGCTCCATGCTTCCTCCAAACCTCAAGGGAGTGGGGGATTCCATCCATCTGTTTTCATTTCCACTGTCTAATGTCACTTTTCAGACCATTTGGTGGGGAAAGTTAATAATGTTTCTGTTAACCTGTGAGGTCATACACTACAAAAGGAGGGGAGGTATGGATATTTTAGAATTTAAAAAGGAAATCCAATTTTCCCAGAGGTCTGGTGATTTTATGCTGGACTTATTGCCATCAAAGCCTCACAGCCACATTAAAAAAACCACTCCCTTTATAGTTATGTTCTAAACAAGTATACTTTGATTTCTCTGCAAGGAACTGGCAAGAGAACAGGAAAGTTTTGCTGTAAACAACAAGCAACCTTTTTGAATTGGCTTCTCCATTTTCACCACCTGGGGTCCCATGACAAGTTTAAAATGCCTTGAATTGATTACATTTCAGTTCAAAATCTCATCAAAATCTCATCAAATAACCAATTATTTCTGGACAGCGGATTTTAGAGGAGAAATCGAGTTCAACTTGCAAGGAAAAGCCAGCTGTTCGCTATTATAATGGAATTAGCCAAAGTCAGCATCACCCATCTACAATATCAGAAGTGGGGCCAACTCGATATGTAAGGGATGTATACATTCCCTAAACCAGTGGTGGCGAACCTTTGGCACTTCAGATGTTATGGACTACAATTCCCATCAGCCCCTGCCAGCATGGCCAATTGGCCATGCTGGCAGGGGCTGATGGGAATTGTAGTCCATAACATCTGGAGGGCCAAAGGTTCGCCACCACGGCCCTCAACTCTGAGCCACTTAGAGAGAGGGGAGAATTTACCGATCTCATTCCCTTGCCCGATCTAACAAAAAATTAATGTATTCATTAACCAGGAACGGGAGTACAGGAATCCAGATCATCCCCATTCCTTTCTCAGAACAGGAACACTGCCCAAATGTAAGGAGGAATTAATGCATCAAAGGGAGTCAAACGTGGAGAGAGTGGCAGAAGGATTCACTTATTCCACTATTCTTCAACTGCACCATTCAAACATGAAGATTAAAAAAGAAAAAGAATTGCAGCTTTGAACTATTCCCAAGCAGTGGTATGCATATGTTCCCCCCCTCCCCGCACCCCCACCCCCAGAAGAAAAGCTAAACAGAGAAACATGATCCAGCACAGCATGCATCCACCTGATTTTGTTTGCACAAAAACAACACGGTTTTCTTGAACAGCTACATCATACCAGTTTTGAAATCATCCAGCATTTATAAGCACACACCTAGTGCAGGATGTTCCAACAGCAAGAAAGACTAAAGGCCCCCTTACACCAACAAAACCATAATGACTTATCAGAAAGATCTCCAAAGATATTTTGCGGATGTCTAGATTGTCCTGCCCTTTGTTGGGAAATGTTTTGCCAGGGCCAGCAGAGGGGCAAAAGGAGTGATAGCATCTTACTGTAAAAGCTGCAGTGTGGAGGACGTCCTTGGGCAGCCCACAGCCTTCTGCATGGAATGAAAGTTCCAAGCTCTATGGGAAAGAAGATCAAAAGATGAGCAAGTTCATTGCTGAGAGCTAAACTACACTTTACATGTGATTACCATGTAGACTGGTAGCAGGACAAGTTTCCTCTGGGGACTTAAAAGTGAGTGGAGGAGTGTTTCCTGCATTCTCCAACCTAAAATGACCCAGAAGCTATTTTCAAGAACTCAGTGCATGAGCAGCCACCACACAGAGGCTATTTATACACTTGTGGTCTGTCTGCAGTGAGCGTACCTGCTCTTTGGGTCAGATTCTTGGTTGCACACACATTTTTCCCCCTCCTGAACCCACCGTGCCACAGATCAGAGAACCCTTCTGTTTGCAAAAGCAGGTAAATGCGACTTTCCCCTTGCCTGAGCAGGAAAAGCAATGCTGACCAGTGTGTGTCTACCTTCCTTCAGATTTTTTTTGCTTCTCCTTGCCTTTCCCCACCCCCTCAGGAGCAGGTCCACACACACTCCTCCACTGGCATTTCCTGAAGATCGATGGGGCTTCTTTTTAATTTTTTAAATTATTTTGGACTATCACAGGAGTGACAGATCAATAAAACAACTCCAATAAAAGGGGAGGAAGGCAGCAAACGACCTCCCAACCTGGAAGCAGGGGGCATCTGGGCTCAGAGGAATCAGCAGGGCACTTCCTTATGCATAAATGGAGAAACACGATGAGGCTTCACTGGAGAGCAAACAGCTGCGGGATAAGCACTGCATGCATAAAGGGCCGGAGTAAATAAGGCCACTGGAAGGTATTTTGGGTAAAGAATATGCCCCTTTCAAGAAAAAGAATTGCATGATCCCAATCCAAATAGAACCTTCTGATGTGCTTCAAAATTGAATTTTCACAAGAGACTCGCAGCTGTCATGTAGCTGCATGTCCCCATGCCAGTCTCATGGTAGAAGTGACGTGGAGTTTGGACTTAAGGACAACAAGAAGTCAAACTCTTTGTTCTTCATCCCTTTGCATACGGTTACATACCTGGAGGGCAATCTGCAGTTTCCTAAAGTACTGCAAGCTGCCATCTTGCTTTTTAGCCGCCTTTGACAATGTGTGTAAGGTATGATTCCACAGCAGCTCCAGAAGGCTTTTTGTGAGGGAAAGAAAAGATGGAGACTGAATCACGACATGCAGCATGATCCAATAAAGCTCATGATCCAATAAAACTCAGCAGGTGCCAACAGATTCTATCATGGGACAGGTAAGATGGAAAACCTAGGACAAATTATCATCTACTCCACATTTTCCATGGACTGTCATCCAACAAACATTTCTTTCTTTGGCTTTAAAGTTCTAGTGAGGGTAAAATGGATGCTGAAAGGGAAAAATAAACACACAGCCTTTGAATGTACCAGAAGTTACATCAGCTCCCAACAGCTTCAGGCTCTCAATGGTTCTTTCAACCTTAGCTGTTCTTGGGCAGCAGAACAGGCTTTCTAAGGAGGGGTGAAGGGAGCCCCCCTCATTAAAGGTCTTCAGGAGGCTCTGCAAAGCTTGTTTGTGGGGCAAGGTTTGATGGGATATTAATTGCAAGGATATTTTGCAAGGGAGGAAAGTTATTATATTAGTTTTAATCTGTGATGTTTTAATTATTACAGGTAAGCCAAGAAGAAAGGTAGGGCACAATGTTTTAATAAATAAATAAATAAATAAAGGCAAGTCAGGACCACGAGCAAGGAAGAGGAATTGTGCCTTCCTTCATCTGTTGCAGTCAAAGACCCATGCTATATGAGGTGGCTGATTTGGCAACAAGAATTGCCCATCCCTTCCCCGCAACAGCTTGCTAAAACAGTCATTTTCCTAAATGGGACAACCCTGATTATCTAGCCAAGGACTGACCCTCATATTTCCATTGTTCTGGCTCACCTGTTAAAGTTCTCCTGAACCAGGTTTCCATGCAAGTACTCGAACTCACACTCCAAAAATTTCATTAATGGGGTGATGCACTGGAGGAACAGGGAGAGAAAGATCAGGAAAAAAGCAAGGGATGAGTAAGCATTCACAACTCACATCCTTATGGAGATAAATTTAAACATTACCTGTGGGGGCCCAGAAAAGTGGCTAGCATAATCATTAGAAGGCTCGGCTGTCACAGAGTAGCCCATACACATGCAGCATCTGCACATCATGGACAGTGCTTGGATGATACAATACTGGCTTGCATGCACTGTGCATGGATGAGCGGGCACAGATGGGAAGAGACTTTTAAACAGTGCAAGACATTGTGCAGATCACTGGGGGAGAGGGGAGGTTAGCCCTTCTAATGTACCCTACACGTAGGTTAATATTTATAGAAATCTTAAAAGCCAATCAGAGCCAGACTGTCTTCCCTACCCTGGCCTCATCTAGAGGCGCATAGGTAAAGTGTATGCCATTACAGTGTACAGTGTATGCCATTAAAGGTTGAATTGAATTGAATGGTAAAGTACAGAAGTGGGTTGTATCAGGCTAATTATGTCATGCCCAAACTAAAGTATACCATTATATAAAGTGAGCAGAGAAACCAAAGACATATTTCCCTACAAAGAATTAATGAATAGGCTGTGGGCCAGTTTTTACTGATCAAACCAGTCCAAGCTCAGTTCTTACTCATACTAAAAACTGGGAATCAAAGTAGGGTCACCAGGGTCCATCAGCCTCTGTCAGGGGATGGGGGGTATAGGCTGCCAGATCCAGGTTAGGAAACTTCTGAAGACTGAGGATGCAACTTGGGGAGAACAGGGACCTTAATGGAGTACAATGCCATGAAACACAGGCATAGCCGGGCCAAACTGCACCCGGTGCACATTGTGTTTTTTACACACACACCCATGGCCCCCTCGCGGCTCTCCTGGGAACTGTAGTTCCTCAGGCAGTTTTTAGCCTTAACTGTAAATAGGCCGCTTTTTTTAGCCTCAAAAAGTACTAAAAAAAGAAAAGGAACGTAGGTAATTGTGGGAAGGGGGGCAAAAGGGTGTGCTGTGGGGGGGTGCAGGGAAAGGGGGAGGGGCCAGGGGGCGATTTTCCGCCCCCCAGGTATACGCCCAGTGCATGACGCACCCCCCTGTCCCCTTGGTGCTCCACCACTGCCATGAAATCCACCCTCCAAAGAATCCACTCTGTAGTCTGGAGATCAGCTGTAATTCTAGGGGATGCCCAAGTCCCACCTTGAGACTGACATCCCTAAATTGAAGTGACAGATTAGTGCAATTACATATGACCACCCTTTTCTGACATAAGCGTTAAGTGCCCCCATTTATTCCAGCAAGTTCAGAAGTGCATCTTGCACTTTCCACTCTCTGCCTTCAGAAACAATCCATAAGATAGTCTGATGTGTAGTCCGGAGCAAAAAGGGAACTTGAATGTTATTTTGACAGAAGTTGGGAAGGCACACTGGGGACAAGAGTATCCCACTGGTTTCCTGCAAGTCATCTGGGACTTCCTACTCTTCCATTGCTATACTGGCCATGCAAGGGTGAGTGGCAGAGAAACAGAATGTTGCCTCAAGCCAGTTTATTTGAAAACTCACATCTTCAGGGTCCGTGGAGTCACTACATGTTGACAGTCGTTGAATGTGTCTGGAAATCCCAGCTTCCATCTGTCGAAACACATGTGCTTACTGAGACTTAGGACAGAAGTTGTATAAATACATACAGTTCACATGCATTGCCTCAGTGATCTTTAAAACAATCTGATGAGTTTGGACAGCATAACCCTTAGAAGAAGGCTCAGTAGCTTGCCTAAGACTACTATGGAGTGTCTGAACTAAGATATGAACTAAGGAATTCTTGATTCATGCTTTTTATACACCTTAGTGCTCAGAGATAGAACTCTGTTCCACCCTAGTTCCACTGAAACTAAAAACAATCTGGACAATAAACAATGCATTTTTCCCCAGAAAGAAAAATTATGCTTCCTCTTGCCAGCTAACATATTGACCATTGTTAAAAAAAGATCTTTCCAATTTAAAAACTTTGCCCTACTCTATAGCTCCAAAAGCAGTTGCCCACTTGGTTTGACTCCCTGTTTCCATTGCCCTGTGGCACATTTCTGCCCAGGTACCTGGTTTGACTCCCTGTTTCTACCTTCCAAAGATAGAACTTCACGTCCATCTCTTCACTTCCTTTAGTTCTGCCTCTGTCATACTTTTTCAAGAAATAATGTGGCCCAAGGGAGGCTGAAACCCCAGTTATGAATGATCTTAAGAGATATTTTTGCTGTCTGATCTACATGAATAACATAACTATGGGCCAGACGGAAAGATACACCATGTTATGCACCTTACCACCCCCAGCTGGCTATTCATGCTAAGGCATAACATTTGAATGCGGCCACATCAAATCAGAGTCGTAGCTCCAAGGGGGAGGGGCGCGATGCAACGGGTGTGCACCCCTGTGGGGGTGTGGCGAGGGCGTTCTGGGGCGGGGGTGGAGGACGCACCAGTGCACTGGGCGCTTTCCCCCCTTGCTACGCCTCTGCATCCAATGCATGCAATACTGTGGTTCTGATCACAGCCAAAATTTCCGAATCTGGGAACTGATGGTAGTGAACTGGCCCTGGTAAGTGTCAAATACTGTGCACCCATGTGGACAGCCAGAAGCATCAAAGATGGAGCTGTTTCAATACAGAGGATCCTTCCTACATCCTAACCATATGCAGGGATGTGTATTGGTCAATCCAACCTATGTTTTCATTCAATGGGAAGATGGCTTGCAACAAACAAGGTTCTTTTAAGAAATCCAAATGTTTTGCCATTTTCAGTGATGCCCCGCCCACGCTATGTATTGTTAGATGAAGTAAAACAGAATCAAAGCTCTGTGGTTACTTTGGTCGCCAGGGTCTGAACCACGCCTCGGATCTCATTGTTGAGGCACGCCACTGTAGACTGAAGCTGTTGGTGCAAGGTGTTCTGGATCTGTTCTGGGGCAACGGCATCTCCTATCTGCTGCTTCAGACGGGCCCAGTCCAGCTGTGAGGGCAGTTTGAGGATGATCATGCGAAGCTGCTCAATATTGTTCACCACAACGCAGAGCTGAGGGGTGGAGGGAGGCGGGAAGAAGAGAATTCGGTTAAACAGATGAAAGACTTCATGTCTTCCCAAAGGCTGAGCGGTTGGATCTTTCTCTTCTTTCTTAGAAGCCAGTGAACATGCTACAGGCATATCAGTAACAGAGCTGCAACTGACCTCACTTTTCCCAAGTGATATACAGGATACCTTAAACAAAGCTGTCCCCACCTGATGACATGGTGCAGGTTTATGACTGGATGGAAAGTTACCTTTTTAACTATATATCGCTTTCTCTGGAAAGGGGTGAAACATGTAATAGGAACAAGACAAGCATGTGAGCCAGCATGATCTAAAGGCAGTGGCGTAGCTCCAAGGGTGATGTGTGCAATGCACCAGGCGCCCCCCATGGGGGCATGGTGAGAGCGTTCTGGGGGTGTGGTGGAGCATTCCAGGGCAGGGCGGAGGACGCACCAGTGTACCGGGCGCTTTCCCCCCTTGCTATGCCTCTGTCTAAAGGTTAAGAATAGCAGACTCTAATCTGGATTCCCCAGTCCTCCACATGAAGCCTGGGTGACCTTGGGTCAGTCATAGTTCTCTCATAGCTCTCTCAGCCCATGCAGAAGCAGACAATGACAAACCACCCCTGAACATCTCTTGCCTTGAAAACTCTGTGAAGTGACCATAAATCAGCTGTGACTTAACGGCACACACAAACACACACAACAAGCATAGTTAGAACAAATCCTAAAAACTGAGTCTTTGAGTCTTCTGCAAAATTAATCTGTCTGGCAGAAGAACATCCCAGTCTAGTGTGCTTAACCAAAGGAACATGCTGCAGGTGCCAGGGAAGGTCTTCACTAAACTTATCATAGAAATAACAAGTTACTGCACTAGCCTGGATAATTCTTTGCACTCCCAACAACTTTAATCCAAACTTGCTGCAGAGAGTAAGGTGTTAGGGCATTTCTGATGACATGATTGGTATTAAAACTGCAGCTTTCTCAGTTTATCTTTCTAATGATATTTGACACCATCTAGTAGTAACAGCCAGCCAGATCTTGTCAGCTGTCAGAAGCTAAGCATGGTCAGCCCTGGTTAGCGATTGGGTGGGAGACCACCAAGGAACTCCATGATCTCTAGTCTGAAGAAGGCAATGGCAAACCACCTCTATAAGTCTCTCACCTTGAAAATCCTATGGGTTGCAATAAATGGGCTGTGACATGATGGCACTTTACACACAAAATAGTAACAGAGTTCAGACAAGCCTATCTTTTCCCAAGTGCTTCGATAACCCTCAAAACAAAGCCGTCTGCTACTGATGGCATCATCGAGCTCCATTGCTAGATAAGACGGTAACCCTGGCCATTTTCACATGGGTTATCTTGACTGGATTCAATGCTATTAGTGAAACAGGTTTTTTCCTGCTCCCCCACAGATTTGTGGTGCATTTAGGTACATCCCAGTGTTTCCTTGGCTTTTTTTTCAGTTTTTGTCAAACGTCACTTACTGCAAAGTTTTGGGAAAGATCACAGTAATGTCTGGATTGTAGCCATGCAGGGAGACCAGATTGCCTACTACAGCAGATGGCCTCCTGCTGCTGTTTGGTAGAACAGCAGGAGCAAAATAAAAAGGGGAAACTGGCATCAAAATAAGGAGAGGGTATTGGCATCAGGCAATGCCAAGATGTCACTTCCATGACCACAATGAGATCATAGCATTGTACAATGCCAGTTTGTGGTACCTCTCTCATCAGTTCCCAAGAGTTACCAGCTGACCCATATTACCATGTCAGTGGGAAAATTTGGATTCTCCTAGTCCCACTCACAACAGCTGTTTCCTGCCTTTATCAATGGAGGGCCTCCCCCCCCCTTGTCAGTTGAATATTGTTACATCAATATCTCATTATATTGATATATCAATATCTCATAACAAACTGTGTGGCAGATTCCCCGAACTGCCAGCTTTTGCTCAAAAGTAGTTAGCCTCCAACACCTCCCATTGCAAAGATGTAAGAGGCGAGGCATATCTCCACATTGGAAGGAGCTAGGTACTTCCCTTTTAAACTAAAAGCTGGAAATACATTGGCTGGGGTCACGACAAGAGATCCTGTTACATATATTGTTACAATATCATATTAAAATGACAACATCCAATTGCTGGCTTTGAAAAAAAACTCAAAAAACCCCAGCAGCCCAGGGTGGTGATGGCTATTGCCGAGGAACATGGAAACGGTGGGGAAACCTGTCATATGGAATCCCTGTTGCTGTTGCATTATCAGCACCTGCATCAGCAATGGTGAAACCACAAAAGGCCAGAATCTGGCTCTACCTCTTACCCGGTTTGCTGCTTCTCCCTCCTCATGTCGGTTCGATGATGACAATTCTTCTGCTCTTGCCTTGATCAGCTGACAGTACAGCAGAGCAATTCTACACATGTCCTAAATAGCACAGAAGAATGAAAACAAAGTACCAAGCATAATGTGATCTTGGGAAGTGCAGGCTCTTGGCAATCTATAACGAAGGCAGGCTTCATCATCACATTGTACAAGATGATTTCGTTGCCTCCTTTTTTCTCCTCAGTGAGGAGCCAGATCAGACTATACCATAAGGCAGCATAAGCAATTGTCCTGACTTCAAGAGTTACAGTCTCATATACAAACATTTTCAGCACACATCTAAATGTGACTCCTCTTTCTGGCTTCTGACTGAAAGCAGAGCTCAAAATGGGAGCCAAGAAAGGAGGATCTCTTCAATTCAGCAACTTTATTTCAAATTCAAAAGGTTCTGGCTGAAGAGTAGCTCCAAATGGAACTGCTTGTACTAGTAAAGAGAGGCAAGATTACAATGCGATAGATAACCAACCTCAACAAATTTCACCATGATCATGAAAGCCTCCTCAGGATCTGGCCAGTCCAGCTGCTGCCAGGTCTTGACCATCTGAACATAGCAGGTAGATAAGTCTACAGTGGATGTACTGTGTTTATTCAGATCCCCCAGTGGCTTCAGCTAGGCAAAGGGGAAAGAAACAACACAGAGAAAACCATTAATCAAAGGTAGGGTTTCTTTTTGAGTCTTTGGACACTTTGTAATCTCCAGGCAACACAAATGGAGCATTCATTCCTGAGTTTCCAATCCTTAAACCACTTCATCCAGAATGTCCAATCAGCCCTTTTTCATGTCCACTTGCAACCCTCTGGGCATCCTTTAGCAGCTACAGCAATTTATAAAGAGACAGAAGAAGAGTTTGGGTTTATATCCCCCCTTTCTCTCCTGTAGGAGACTCAAAGGGGCTTACAATCTCCTTGCCCTTCCCCCCTCACAACAAACACCCTGTGCGGTGGGTGGGGCTGAGAGAGCTCCGAAAAGCTGTGACTAGCCCAAGGTTACCCAGCTGGCATGTGTGGGAGTGCACAGGCTAATCTGAGTTCCCCAGATAAGCCTCCACAGCTCAAGCGGCAGAGTGGGGAATCAAACCCGGTTCCTCCAGATTAGAATGCACCTGCTCTTAACGACTATGCCATTGCCGCAAAGAAGCTAATCTTTGCTGAGCAATTTTTATAAAACTGTACAGACAGCATATGTGCCTCTTTGTATGTCTGACATAAAGTCGAGAGTATTCTGAAAGCAAATACGAAGTCAGAATTTCCTGGTGTTTGTTTCAAATGTTTATGGGTCAGACATGACAAATATTTTGGATCACCATCAGTCTGTGAAAGATAACCAGAGAGCACATACAACTCAACCTTGTATTCTAACCACATGAGAAGGGGAAGGGGCCCCCACTTGATTAAGCTAAGAAAAACCTGAGCTCTCTGCATTTTTATCAGCCTTCAGGACAGTGGGGGGACTGTGGTATTACAACTTTATTTTTTTTCAAATAGCAGCATGGGAAGCCCAGTTTCAATTAGCAAAATTATGCGGAGTCTGAAGAATTAAACCTGCTCCCTGTAAGTCTTCAGTTCAAAATTGGAGCTGTGCTCACATTAAATTTACCTTCTATAGATGATTTGTTTTTTTTTTTTTTTTTTTTTTTTTTTTTGTTTTTTTTTGTTTTTTTTTTTTTTTTTTTTGTGGTTTTTTTTTTTTTTTTTTTTTTTTTTTTTTTTTTTTTTTTTTTATTTGAGATCCATGATCTTTATCACATCTTTTTTTTTGAGCCTTTGGTGACCCCAATGCTAGAGAGCTTTAAATGAGCAGGATGCTGCCTGGCATATCTGCTAATCTGGGAACATTCATCCATAATTTCATGTCCATGTAATGTATAGATGCAATAAAGAATGGGTTCTGAGAGAAAATCAACATGGTGGAGTTGAAGGATAAACAAGTCAAGAATATGAAAACAGTTGGGACCCAAGAACAACACATCTCTGTTGTTACTGGTGATCCCTTACCTGATCCACTTTTACAGCTCTCTGAGTCCTTTCCAGGCCTATTGTGTACGTCTTCTGGAGCCACTTAGGGATGGCTTCCTTAAACCACTGGTGGAAATTCATCAGTTCAAGAGGAGTTTCACTGGAGATAAAGAAACACACAACAACTCCTACATAACAAGGATGGGAGACTGTTAGTACACAACTCTAAGTCCACTGAAACAACCCCATGCAGGTTTTCACTGTGAGTCTTCCACTTGTACCAGCTCAAATTGTTCCAATCTGATTCTGCTTCACAGATTGACTCAACTCAATTTGCTGTGGAAATGTTCAGCACAAGGGGACTCTGAAACCCCTGATGAAGCTTATACAGCTAAACAAGTAGGAGCTTTACATGACAATAAAAACAAGTAGGAGCTTTACATGACAATAAAACTATCACCTGACTTTTCTTCTCTTTTTGGGGTTTGCTGGCATGTTGCTTGGTGCAGCCTTATTTTTCTTTTTCTTTTGGATGTGCCACGCAGATTGGTCATTAGGCACAGCAATTAAAAATCTGCTTCAAAAGCTCCTCTTCCAATAAAACACTCAGTAACACAGAGTCGGAGCTACCAGGGGGACAGGGGGGTGCATGTTGCACCGGGCACACGCCTGGGGGGCACAAAAAAATTTCAGGTTCGTTTGTGGGTTTTTGTATTTTTTTAGTGTTTTCCAGTTTTTGGCCTGCAGGGGGCGCAGTTTTGAAGCTAGCAGCACAAAAAGTTCAGGGATTTTTCAGGAAACTCTCCTGTCCTGATGATACCACCCAAGTTAGGTAAGGTTTGGCACAGGGGGTCCACAGTTATGGACTCCCAAAAGTAGGCCCCCATCGCCCATTGTTTCCAATGGGAGCTAATAGGAGATGGGGGCTACACCTTTGAGGGTCCATAACTTTGGACACCATGAACCAAACTTCACCAAAACTGGGTGGCATCATCAGGAGAGCCTCCTAAAGATCCCCTGAAATTTTGGTACTGCTAGCTTAACAATTGCACCCCTGACAGCAGGCACCCCCAAAATTTCCCCAGATTCTCCTTTTAAATTCACCCCCTTCAACATGGATTTAAAGGGAGAATCTGAGGTCCCCAGTTGTGGCTGCCCATAGGAGGGGACGCAAAACTCAGATTTTTGCACCGGGCTCCATTTTCCCCAGCTACGCCTCTGCAGTAACATGCTATATTCGCTCAGCAGTACAAGCTAAAACAAAACTGCTCACAAGAGAGGGCAAGATATACAGCAGTCACTATATGACAGTCATAAAAATGTGTAATCTAGCCTGAAGGCAAAGCCTCGCCTTGCCCTCAGCAGAAGTCAGTACCTGTTGCACAGAAACTCTTTCATGCGATGCAGTTCCTGTAGGTTGAGGTAGAGCTGGAAAAGGTTCTCTGCTGTCAGGTGGGACATGCCACTATCCATCTCGCTCAGTTGCTCTTTGACATAACGGGAAACCTGTAGAAGACCAACAGAAGCTATTGTTGGTCACTGAGAACAAGAAACTCCAGTACATAAGCTGCCATTCCCAAAGGTCCAAAAATGTATCTAATACAAGTGCTTGGGCTACCTCTGAAAACCCGGTGAGATATTCAAATAGGACAAACTACAGTTGCTTACATATTGAAAATTTTTAAAATAAAATAAATAAAAACAAAATAGGGACCTAGGATGCAAGCTTGGGACTCATTAATGCCACATCATTTGGCTTGAAATTAAGGTCAGTCATGACAATGATAGAAGAACATAGCTTTGTAGCTGTCTTTCCATGGTTTTCTCATCATTTCGTCATCATTTTTCCAAACCTCCCTTGATTCAATTTGAGAATTCATGGAGAAACAACCAAGAAACCAACAGAAAGACAACAAATGGAAAAGGAGGAAGCTCAGAAGGAAAGAAACAAACATGCTGCAGTTCAGCAGTCAAACTATGTGAAAAAAACAACAAAGAGATCCTGCACCCTGTGATACCTTAGCCAGCTCATGGCAGCCTGTATCTGATCACCTTCTCTGTCTAACCATACAAGAATCTCAACTGCTGTTTCTTCACACGTAGACACAGATCAGCCTCTCTCTCCACCTCTTCAAAGTTCTGCTTGGAAAGAGCCACTAGGGCCCACTAAGGTAAGGCTAATAATTGTTAAGAAACACAATCATTCCTTTTGTCTTCTTGTTCCCCACAGCCATGCCATTTTAGGCCAAGCCTATAAGATGGGCTGATCCATAACAACCAGAATACAAACTCACAACTATGCTGACATGTGTGATTGCTACACACGTCAATTCAACCCATGATGAAAAGTTAGTATGAATTAGTCCTAAGTCGAACCATGAACATAATTGAATGGGGGAGTTTCAGAATTAGAGTGAAATGAAACTTCACCTCACCTCTAGGTTGCCAGATCAAAGACAGGACTCCTGTTCGATCTTTAAAAGTTCTGAGACAGACCTCTGTAATCAACCCCTTCATTTATCCACCTCCACACTCCTGTAGTCCTGCTTGCTACGAAGCAATTACTCACCAGCTCTTGAAGTTCTAAGTATGCAATGGAGAAGAGATCCAGTCGCATGGTGCTGCAAGGGTGAAGGAAAAACCGGAGGTCAGAAATTTGCTAGACAATTCCAGAGGTTTTTAGCTACCTGGCCATAGCACATTCTTTCAGTCGATGTACAGCAATTAGAGGCTCAAAAGTGCCAACTTTCTTGATGCCTCTTTACACATTACCTAGTCCTTTCGACATGAGGGCTTTGAAGCAGAGGTTCAATAGGGGTTTTGTGTCTCTTAAACTCAGGTATACATTTTTCTCTTTGCAACTGGAAGAAAAAGGCTTGCGTGAGTTTGAAAAACATGGAGTTCCAATTGAGTGGCTGCTTCAAAGTCTTCACATCTCACTCCAGAAACACAAGGGCTTTAATACATGTAAAGAGGCCTGCAATTGCAAGTCCAAGGGCAAGAAGATTTTGTAAAGGAAGTGATGGAACTTGTGCACAGACCACTTTGTGGAACCCAGGAATGGGTATGGACCCTCCAACTTTTTAACTCTTGTCAAAACAAGTTTATAACACAAGTAGGGATGTACAATATATTTTTTAAAACCCTTGTGTAATTCCTATGGTACAGTGACAACAAAGAAATTTCTAGTTTGTGAATGAGACAAAAAAAATCCAGAGATATTGCATCACTTTCTGACCAGTTTGTCCCCTCTAGATTTTTTCTTCCTAACTTGGTGATAGACCAGAGGTGGGATCCAACCAGTTCTCACCACTTCTCTAGAAGTGGTTACTTACTAATTTTTTCTGAGTGCCAAGAAGGGATTACTAAAGCAACCTCCCTGCCCAATAGGGACTGGAGGTGCGTGTGTGCGGCGGCCCCACATTCAAGGAAATTAATACAGGTAATAAGTAGCAGCTTATTTTATTCTCCTGGAAAGAACTAGTAATTTCAGCAAAGGGGTGGTCTATTGCTGTTGCTAGGCTTAGGAGTTCCCGCCCTTGGCTTGAATAGTTCCATTCAAAGGCTCCTTTTCTCTCAGCAAAAAGGCTGAAAGAAACATGTTGTGAGCACCCAGCAGACTCCAGACAACTTTTTCCAGAGACTTACTTGCTGAAATATTTGTTCCAGACTTTGTGGCACTGCTGGAGATCTGCATTCACTTCTGTAACAAGACGGACCAGAACTTTGCCACACTCCTCCATGGTCTACAAAGGGAAAAAATACAGGAGGGAAGTCTTGCCATGAGCAGTCTGGCTTCCACTGGTCAAAAATTCTTCAAACTGGTAGAGGATTTCGGTCTCTCCATGGGACAAAATGCTTGCCCAGGAGACTTCCAAAATTACAAGCTACCCCTTCTTTTACATCCCATCATCCTTCTGTGTATTGTTTATGACCTGACTTGTATAACTTCCATATTTTCCCCTGTTTAGCTAGGGGGAAGGAAACTTTTCTGCAGCTCAAGGGGGAACTGTCGGATGGCTGTGGTCAGAACATCCATGTGGATGCTCTTCCCACAACTAGTTTAGGGAAGGGGAGGAGTTTAGTCCTTCAATGGGCTTTTCCTCCAAATTAGCTGCAGTGCTTTCAGCACCACAGCTCAGCTGTGAAATGAGAATTGCCAGTATTGGAGTGAGCAACTCACCATGCTAGGACATTGGGAGGCATTACATTACTCTGCGTTCATAAGTGTTATCTACTTTAATGGGATGTCCCTCTCTTTCTCGTAACCTGAGAGCTGCCCTCTGGCCCTTCCTCTCTCTGTATGTCCAGTGTTCTTCCCACTTTCCACATGGTTCTTCACAAAGTCACACATATCTACAGGTCTGCCATGTAGAAAGAATGCCTCATACTCCCATACATATGACGCCAGATCAGCTGGCCAATCGTGACATGGAAAAGTATAGTTTCTCTTTCTTCCTTTCAGTTGAATACTTGAATAAATTTAAGTTTTACTTTCTGCAATATACTTCTTGGGAGATTTATTTATGTCCTCAATATCATGCTTCTATGACTGGGAAAACTCTGCTCTATTAGCCAGATATTTTAATAGCCAGGACTGGTGGTCAATATTTCTGCACTAATGCAACAGAAGTGTGGGATGGGGATGGGGCATGTGGATGCCTAGCTTTTTCCACCCCTGTGTAGAAGGACCCAAGATGGCTCATTTCTGAAAATCTGAGGCTGAAGTAACAGTGATTTTTTTTCAAACAAGACATTTTTTATCCAACCAAACAATCTCTGATGTCCCCAGTAGTTCCTCTGAACAAACATGTAGCCTGCATACAGATTTCATGACAAATTGAGATCTGTCAGACCTGTGCCATTCCAGGCCTGGCAGTTTACACGTCCACACCCCAGCCACAGATGGCCCAACCATTATCATCGCTCAAGGCTACGGAGGCCTCCCCCTGCTTGAAAAGTAACAACTTCAATAGAGCTTAGCCGGTCACCCTTATCTGCCTTCCTGAAGGAGAGAACTGTCTGCCCAAACAATGTCGTTGTTCCCACTGTCCTTTCACATGCTGATATTATGGGAATGCGAGGGTGGGGGAAAATCCAGGGGTTGAACTAAATGGTAAAGGTATATGCCAGAGGTCTGAGAGCCAAACCCCCAGTTTCGGCTTTCTGAGCCTGGGATGACACAGTTCCAATAAAGCTCTTGAAATCTTCCTGAGTCTTGTTGATGACTGGAGTAACAGACCCTTACAAGCTCCTACCAAGATCGGGCATGAACATGGCTTGTTTCCATGCTCGCACACTCACAGACTCCCCTTGTTCTCCCTTCATGTATAAAGTTTGATTAAAAGTTTCCTGGTATGAGTAAGCTCCAAATAACCCTGTGGCTGAAGAGGAAATGACCTAATGGCTCAAAATAAGCTGCTTCTCCTGGTCATAACCACAGTTGCTCAGGTTACATTTGTTTACATTACATATTATTTTTTAAATGGAGGGGAAACACAGGTTTCTTAAATTGTAATTGTAACATGTATATTTTTGTCATTCTGATTATGTATAAGCCATTGATAATGGTGAAAAATTTTTCTACAGGACAACACCTGGCCACATGAGCGAGAAGAAGATATATAAGATATCATAATTCATAACTGGCCCCAAATTTTTCAACTATATAACAGTATGAGTTACATTAATTAGGTATTTTCTCTTTTTGTTTTCTTTTTCCCTTTTTAAGAATTTGCACTTTCAGATTAGTATACCTTATATGTTTACTTCCAGATGTGTAATTTTTATAATCATGTCCGTATATGACCACTGAGGAAGGCTAAATCAGCCCAAATGCATCTGGTCCTTTGTTGATCACTGACACGTATTATTAATAGTGTTTGGAATGGTCACAATCTTTACTGAATTTTCAGGCATAGCCTGGTTTACAGGCCTTGTGTTTTTAACTTATATTTGTGAACACTTGATAATAAATATGTTTATTTTGTTAGTGTGTGTGTGTGTGTGTGTGTGTGTGTGTGTGTGTGTGTGTGTTCGAACCTTTGTTATTCCATGTATTGTTTTGGTTGCGTTTTTCTCCCCTCCCCCTTTTTTTTTTACTTGATTACTTCATATTAGCTTGCATGTGACTGCTTATTTGGTTGAACTGCCCATCTGGGTAAGAAATGCTATGTGTGAACCATCCCTTTGTTAGCTGTGGCTGGAGCAGAGAAAGTCTGCCAAATGCAAGTTGATGTGGCCATCCCACAATTTATGGGATTCACAAGAGTCAGCAACTCATGGCAATCAAACTGGAAAGAGAGATTTACCTTGACCATTGGCTTCAAGTGTTGTTTCTTCATCTGAAACCATTCTGCTGTTCCTGACTGAGAAAATAAGACATGGAATGAAAAGCAACAAGGCAGCATTCGGTATGCTTTAAAACACATTTAAAGACCTTTTGAGGAGAATGGTCAAACTCCAATTCCATTTGAATAAATATTAGAAGGTACATCAGGCTAGGTATTCAATGGTATTATAGGATACAGAAAGAAGGCTAGGATTAAAACCAGATTGTTTGATCATTCCTATGAAATACAACATTCTCCACAGAAGAAAAGGTACCCCACACATTTATTCATAGTAGCAGGAAAGGGCAATCCAAGGCCCAGCATCTGTGATTAGTTTGGAAGAGGAAAGATGACCACTCTTCCCAGCTGTGTACCTTGAGTGCCTCAGTCACCATTTGTGGAAGGTCAGGGTTCATGGTACAAAGTTCTCTGAAGGCTTTCATTTTACAAATTTGTACCAAGAGCCTGCAAAAACAAAAGCTATTGTTAAAATAATGTATTGAAGATCCCTTTCACACAAAATAAGTCAGCCACTTCTCTTTTGCCTGGGCTTCTGAGTTTTTTATAGTGCTGTGACAGAGATTCAACTGGTAAAGTTTGAAATAATGGGTCGCTCCCCACTCACCATTAGCCGCGGGGTTTTCTCTTGTTCAGACGCGGGGAGCCAGGACGTTCCCCACATCCCCAGCGTCCACTCGTTAGCTCGCAGAAATTACCCACTCTTCACCACTCCCTGTGGCGTCAAATCTGCTCTTCAAAAGCAAGCGAAAGCTTGTTTGAAGCCCAGCTTGGCGAGGTGGTGAAATGATGAGGGAACCGGAGATGGCCGGTTGATTGGCTGGGGCATGGAAGCTTTCCGGCCAATCGGAAAGAATCCTCCCATTTTGTTTGGGGAGGAGGCGTCACCGTCCAGTCGCAGAATGAAGCCACATGAAGGCGTTGAGGCGTGTGCACAGCGTGGCCCGTGACGATATTGTTCCCTTTGTTGGTTTGGCTGCTGCAATTCACATGAATTTGGTTCGAATTCCACACAGCGAGGTGCGAGACTGAAACCAGGCCAGGTAGTCGGTGGCGGCAGAGCGAGATTTTCACTTTATTTACATGCTGGCGTCAGCATGTACAGGCGTCTCAAACAAATGCTTCAAAGCTTCCATTTCTGATGGCGATGCAGACATCCGGAGCCTATCAAAACCTGGTGTAATGAAAATGGAGGCCGCCCTCCCTCCCATGGCAACACACCTGTGCCAACCAATGGCAACTTCGTACCTCTATTCCATGAAACTCCTGTTCTTGTACTTCGCGTTTAGCTCTCCTTAATGTGTAAAATGGAGTGGGGCAAATAGTCTCCGTGATCATAAGCCGGGAGGCTTTTCGGTATGAGGGCGCTCTTGAGTTACACATGAAGAGGTAAGTGGGAAGCTGACCATGTGGTCGCCCCCACTCACCATTAGTCATGGGTTTCTCCTTGCTCAGACGCTGGGAGCCAGGACGCTCCCACATCCCTCTCAGCTGCCCACTGGCAAGTATTGGCGCAGAGAAATTGCCACTTTCCTCCTCCCTGGCGCCAAATCTGCTCTTCAAAAAAACAGCAATATTTTTTCTAAACTCGCTTTCATGCTGGGTGGTGGGGTGGTGGGGAACCCGAAGATGACGCCGTTGATTCGCTAGCTTAGAGCTTTCCCCGCCAATCAGGGGAAAGAATCCTCCATTTTGTTTGGGGAGGGCGCCACCGCCAGCAAGCGCAGAATGAAGCTACATGAAGACGCTTGAGACGGTGCACAACGACGCGGATCTATATTGTTCCCTTTGTTCAAGGTTTATTGCTGCAAATCTGTGCCAGAATTTAGTTTGGCGACCACACAGCCAGGGTGCTGCAGACCAGACCAGACGAAAAGTAGTCGCGGTGGCGCGCAAGAACTGATTTTTCACTTTATTTTTTATGCTGGGATCGCCAGCATGTGCAGACGCCTCAAACAAATGCTTCAAAAGCTTCCTGTTTATTTCGACGACGGGCAGACATCCGGGAGCCTATCAAAACTAATTCTGCCCCAGCTACAATGAAAATGGAGGCCCGCCCTCCCTCCATGACGCACACCTGTGCCAGCCAATGAAAACGCTTCATTGCCTCTATTCCCACGAAACTCCTGTTCTTGGCTGCCCGCGTTAGCTCCTTAATGGCAAATGAGTGGGGAGCAAATAGTCTCCGTGATCATAAGCCGCGGAGGCTTTTCGGCGCGGGGACGCTGCGGAGTTGCACATGAAGAGGTAAGTGGGGAGCGACCCATTGGTGAAAGCTTCCATTGTCAAGTTTTCACCCTGCTGGAACAAACCCAGCATTCTCTCATTAGTAGAGGCATACCAGAGGAAAATGGCTCTCAGGGCAACACCTGCTCTGGCGCCCCCCCTATGTCCCACTTACCCGAGTCCCCGGGACCCAGTGCCACCTGCTGCCACCCCCCACCTCCATCGGAGCAGAGGCTGCGCCTGCCTCGTTCCAGGGGCATCCAGGCCAGAAGGCCAAGTCCCGGCAACTTGGCAATCTGCGGGCCTGCTGCCCACCCGCCCACCCCCCCGGAACGAGGCAGGCACAGCTTTTGCGCCCTTCACAAGATCTACTGGGTGGTGTCCGGGGTCAATTGACACACACACACCCATATCCCTCTTGTAGATACCCCCATGCTCATTAGCATGGGGATAATCCAGGACTGATTTTTTGAACCAGTACCTCAAGGGTTAGATAACTTGCTACAATAGAATATATCCTGGGATAATATCTCATGTCATGTGAAGATGTACTCAATTTTCTAGGAAGTTCTCCTGTTTGGAGGGGGGCAAAAGTTTCAATCCAGACTGAAAAAAAATGCTGGAAGACATCCCTATATGAAGTTCCAAAGGCCAAAGACTTGTGCACATTTCCATCATGAGGATCAGTTTTGAAAAGAGTAAGACAAATGAATAAGACTGCCAGTGACTGTAAGGGAAGCCTTCACTTCCTCATATCACTTGTCCTAACCAGTGACTAGTAAAAACTTAATAATTCAGCAAACTGACATGTGCTTATTTATGGACCACTGATACAGACCACCAAATTCAGTTTCTCTTAGCAAAGAACATAAGGGGTTTCCCAGCACAGAGTGCACACAGCTTCATTTACAGGGAACCATTCAGACAGCAAACCTGAGCAGTGATTGTAGCCTCTGTGTAGAGTTTGCAGTAGAGAGCGGAAAGACGATCCGGTATCTCTGGAGGAGAGAGATCCCGTAGGCCAGCAGGGACTGGAAAGAGTCAGCCAATTCTGCTTTCTGAACAGAGCAGCAAGAAGACACATCAGCATTAGTGTAAGAGATACTGCAGTGTTCAGCGTCTCTTGACAGCAAAAATCCCCCAGGTTCTTCACAAGGGCCCTTTCAGTTGTCTGAGCAGGGCAAGGGTTATGGTCAGGAAGAAAAAGTATTTGAAATGTGGCTTCCTGTCACTTATAGAGGCAAAGATAGGCAATACAGGTCTCCATTACTGCAGTACAAAGATAAATGTTTCAGTAATAGGAGGCAAGACATTTCAGCAGTAAAAGGCAAACATTCAGGAACTGAATTTGTGAACAGGCATTGCTATCAAATCTGTGTCAGTGTTGCTAAATGAATACGTAGTGAGACTTCAGTAGAATTCCCTTGTACATAAATCTTTATTGTTTCTGAGGCTGACTCTGTTTGGACTGGGTATGCTTCTATCTGTATGGACTGGTTCTAACCAGTGGTGGGATCCAAAAATTTTAGTAACAAGTTCCCATGGTGGTGGGATTCAAACTGTGGCGTAGCGCCAATGGGGCTGGGTGGGGCATGACGGGGGTGTGGCCGGGCATTCCGGGGGTGGGGCATTCCTGGGCGGGGCTGTGGCAAGGACGCAGCCGCTGCGCCAGTCCGTGGGCGGGAAACGAATGCACACAGGCGCAGGCTGCCACGCACGCCGGTGCACCTCCTGCTAGATTGCTTCAAGTTCTGCGCGCTACTGCTGAGAGGAGGGGTGTAACTAAGGCAAAAATCATGTGGCAAAATCACCAATTAGTAACCCCCTCTCGGCACACACAAATAATTAGTAACCTACTCTCGAGAACCTGTGAGAACCTGCTGGATCCCACCTCTGGTTCTAACCTGTTCAGGTTTTAGTCGCCCTTGTATCCACTGGTACTCTATGCTGGTAATCTGGTGCAGTAGGCAGTTGCTGTTGAATTCCAGGATCAGGTAGAGTTTGCTGTAAGCCAGCCACGTCCTGCATCAAAGACGAGGAAAGAATCACACCAAGCAATGAAATAATGATGAATACTGTTGTGGGGGGTGGGTGGGTGGGATTTATCCACAAAACCAGAAGGAGGCGGCAATATCCACTGAGAGTTGGAGGGATTAAAATTAATCCAATGAAGAACTCCCAATTTCTACAATCAGAAGATGTACATATGGTACTTATCAGGCCTCAGTTTTCTTAATTTCTCTTAGCAATAACTCTCCAGAAGCTGGAATTGGTTGAAGTGTGGAGTAAGGGACAGAAGAAGAGACAGATACTACACACGTTGGGAATTATAATCTAAATTATAAGAAGTTCCACAGAGTGAATCACATTCTGCATGCAATATGTGATTACGAGCCAAGAATAAACATCAAACTCATAAACAGATTTCTAGTCTGGTGAAAAAATATCAGTAGAGACATCTAAATCAAGTGGCTGCACCATCACCATCCCTCAACCATATGGTATATCTGCAGATTTATTTCCCAGCATCTTGATGAAATAGGGAAGAACCATAATATTTCTTAAACATCAGAGAACAGAGGAGCAGAGCTGGGAACAGAAAATGACTCCCTTTCTAGAAGAAACATTCATGTCAGATTTATGGAGATGCTACTGTCTTGAACAGAGGAGTGCAGGGAATACTCACGCCATATCCTGATGGAAATTAGAAAGGTCTTTCTGAGATGCATGTAGATATAAGATTGTACTGGCATGTTTGCTCAGCTCTCCGTCCCAGGAAGTGCTGCCAGCCTGTGAAGAACAGAAAAAACATTCCTCCTGTACTTTGGTCAGGTAGAAAAGAATGAGACTGCAGCAGATCCATTACTTAGTACTTTTTCCTCACTGCCAGTTCTGATTTGGCTCTGGATATCTCTAGGATAATTCATAGGACTGTAAGGATGAAAGAGATAGGAGTATCACTAAGTCCAGCCCTCTGCCCTGTGGCAAGACATGACCAAGAACATCGTTTATACTGATCAAATTTCACCATCATACCTCTAAAATCTTGTCTTACAACAGTTGGGCATCATGACTGTTGCATCTGAGCGCACCAGGTCCATACTTTCTGATGTTTAAAAGGCACAGGAGCTCATTTCCACTTCCACCACATTTAACAGAATGTATTCTACCACTCCACTGAGCAAAGTTTGAAGCTTTTCTCCAACTAAGATGATTTGGCCAACTTAAATGGTTTTTCCTGTAATGGAAGAGCCACTTAAATTGAAGGAAGGTTCATTCTGCTAGAGAATGGTTACTGCAGCCCAGGGCTGGATATGTGCTACTGTTTCTTGTCTACATGCTGCACAACTGCTCAAACCTACCCATGGATGCACTTCTATTGTTAGAGCTACTAAACAGTCAGTCTGTAGCTCAACAGTTTGCTGTGAGTTTCTCAGGGTCACCCCCACATGAAAACTAAGAAGCTGCAACTGTACCTGAGTGGAAGAGGTGTACGAGCTGGCATAGAGAAGAAAAGACCAGATGACCAAATTTATTGAGAAGATGAATCTATTCCGGACTGCCACAGTCTTTGCCTCAGTATCTATCCTTGACTATTTTTGTCCCTTGTTCCATTTACCTGATGCTGAAGAATCTCATAAGAAACCATCTGCTGAAGAAGATTCCGATGGACTGTGTAGCTTGGCTGTGTCCTACTGGCTGTGGTCATCCTCTAAAAAAAGGAAATAAAGCCAGGGATTTATAAAGCTCTTAAATGTGGAGAGAGTCCATGAGTGACCAACAACTTTTGCAGTTTGCAGTTTGTCTGTATGTTCTAAAACTTTCTGCCTAGTGACCACAATTCTTCCCAGCTCCTCATTCTCTTCTCACAAAACAACAGTTTAAGAAAAGGTATGTGCCCTATACCTTCAACTGTGAAGACAGATGAGAAGAATTAATTAAGCTTCTCAACTTAATGTTCCTTTATTTCCACTGTCAGCCTAACTGCTTCCTTAGCTGATTTTGTGCTTTTAATGTACTTTTTTAAAAAATTAATTGTTGGTCTTGATATATTTAGCAATGTGTCCTTCAAAATCCTTTTTTTTGCATCTCTAATTGTTTGCATTTTATTTGAGCAAGTTTGTGTTTGCTTTTGTTTGCCTCCTTTAAAAAATACTTCCAGTTTCTGAAGAAAGTCTTTTTTCTCTAATAGTTTCCTTCATCTTACCCATTAGCCATGGGGGTGACCTCTTAGACTTTTTTGGCTTGCAGTATAAAATCTAACTGAGCATCAAGTTTAGAGGACTTGAGTAACCACAAGCCTTTTTCAGAGATTTAACCCTTCTAACTGTTCCTTACAATTTCCTTTTTACCCAAAGAGGCACCCATAAAATTGGACCCCCTGACCCAATCTTTACAAAACTATGCTAAAAATATGGTGCTTCTACCTTAACAACAGCCCCTTCAGATCCCCAGAAAGATTCTCTAAGGGCTACAAAGAAGCCATTTTGGAGGGTTTCCCCCCAATTCCACACTGGCATGGAAATTTGGAAATATTCAAGAATCCCAAAATTTTCAGGCACAATATATCCAAATCCAAATTTTCCAAGGTTTTCTTTTTTTTTTGCACACCCCTACTATCTTCCACATGCTGCAACATACAGAGCAGTTCCTCAAATTAGTGGACCCCTTGCGTTTACCTTCTTGTGAATCATGAGGAACTGCAGGTGGCACTGTCCTCTGTTGGGGTATGTTTCTGTGCGAGGCTCCAGATTGTGCCAACCGTCTTCTCTGCAATGCAGGTCCTGTAGGAACAAGAAAATATGTTAAAAATTCACAGAAAGAAAAAAGAAAGTTCTGACAGAACAGACAGATAATATTTCATAACAATTCTCCTCAAATAACATGGTTTTAATGCAATTAAATGACTGATCAGTGAAAGTTTTAAAGTGCGCGTTTAAATTTGTAAGCATTACAGAGGCTGTAGCTTTTAACCTGAACCACAGTCAATTATTGTTAATTTATTTTCCAGATACAGATCTCAAGATCACACTATATTAAACAGTAATTTTACTGACCCTGCATACAAGTGGTATAAGAGCTTATATTCCTCCATTCCCAGTCTTATGGGGGCTAATAGATAAGGTAAAATTTCTATTGACCGTTACTTGTTGGCATGACAGCCAGTCATATGGAAGCTTTAGAATGTTTTAATTTCTTACTTGCAAACAAATACTACTGGCCTTTTGCCACTCCTAAGTAACTGTGCAGTTGAGGTAACTACTGGTCCTTGGATTGCCTCAAGGAGAAGGTATCACAAACACCAGCTGCCAATGAAGTTACAATTCATGCCTGAGAACTGAGAAAGACATTTACTTTGGGTGTCACCCATTTTTACCCATCAGCCCAGTTCTCTCATAGTGTTCACCATTTGCTTCCTCACCTTCACACGAAGAACCACATTTCCCAGAAAGTCATGTTGCCCTTTGTCCTTCCGAGCATCCTTTAAAAACCTGGAGGAGAAAAAAGCAAACCAAGGAGGATAGAGCAAAAAAAAAAACACCTGCTGTTCTACAAAGCAGTACAGAATATTCTGCATTTTGGTTCTGGAGGGTTTTCCGGGCTGTGTGGCCGTGGTCTGGTGGATTTTGTTCCTAACGTTTCACCTGCATCTGTGGCTGGCATCTTCAGAGGTGTATCACATAAGGAAGTCTATTTCTGTGAGAAACAGACTTTCCTCTGTGATACACCTCTGAAGATGCCAGCCACAGATGCAGGCAAAATGTTAGGAACAAAATCCACCAGACCATGGCCACACAGCCCGGAAAACCCTCCAGAACCAGTTGAATCCGGCCGTGAAAGCATTCTGCATTTTGTTCTTCAATTGCCTGATTAGTTTAACAAGCACTTTTAAATTATGGGTAGTTTGCAAAATGGGGGTGGGGAAACCAAGATATTAGCACAAACCTCTTAAGGCCATGGAGATCTGTTAGTTCTCCCAGTTTATGGCGTACAGATTCAACTTCATCGAAGTCCCTATGAGAAAGGAATAGAAAAGTGGGAAGAGGGTGTACGGCATTGTCCCTTTAAGATAAGTTGTCTCTCGGCTACTGTCCAGTGAGAAATGCCTGAACAGCCCAGTAAGGTTATCCTAAAACTGTTAAACAAAGAAGTCCTATGCATGAGCTATTTTGAGGTTTAATTCCTGCAATACAGGTCTCTGAAAGAAAAGGTTACAACGATCATGAACTTGCTTGACATACCTATTGCTATTGTACAGTGACCAAACACCATCTTAGGAACCTGCCAAAAAACCTATTCTGTACCTTACATCTTTCTGCTCAGCAAAGTTTGCTGTTTTATGCAAAAAGATTGGTTAAGACACACTGATGAGTGCAGTCTGGGTTCTTTGAAAAGAAGCATGGAAGGTTTAAAACTCTGCTTTGTTAAAGAGTCAGCCTAGAGGTGACCCGCCTACTAGGTAGAACTATGAAAGTAGCAGCCCTGGGCAATGCCCCCAGGTCCAGCACCACGGCCCAGGTTGCTCACCTATTTCTGCTCCAGGCCACCCCAGAGCAAGAGGAAGGGAAGAAGAACAGGCAGCTTCCAGCTCCACCATGCTGGGTTCTCCTCTTTTCTTTCCTTCCTTCCTTCCCTCCTTCCCTCCCTCTCCTTTGGGTCAGCCTGAGTAAGTTACATTTGGAGAGAGCAGTCCAAAACATCTATGTGGAATGACATGCAAATATACTTACCACATGTCCAGCTGGAACCTGGCATTCTCCACATCTTTAAACTCACTGCAAGACACAGTTTGAATCTATTACTAATAAGCTGCAGTGCCAAAGCAGGATTACAGCTGAACATCAAGATGACAAAAGTAACAACTACTGAGGAATTACACAAGTGTAACAGTGACAATGAAAAAAACTGAAACTGTTAAAGAGTTTCTATTCCTTGGCTCAATCCTCAATGAAAGAGGAGACTGCAATGAAGAAATGAGAAGGAGATTGAGAGTTGTAAGGGCAGCCTTGAAGGAATAAGAAAAGATCCGTAACTGTATGGAAGTGTTGCTGGAGATTATTCATACTATGATATTCCCCATTACTACCGCGTTTCCCCGAAAATAAGAAAGTGTCTTATATTAATTTTTGCTCCCAAAGATGCGCTATGTCTTATTTTCAGGGGATGTCTTATTTTTCTGTGTTCTGTTCGTCGGACATGCTTCCAAACAAAAACTTTGCTGTGTCTTAGTTTTGGGGGATGCCTTATATTTCACACTTTAGCAAAACCTCTAGTATGTCTTATTTTCTGGGGATGTCTTATATTCGGGGAAACAGGGTATATATGTCTGTGAAAGTTGGGAAATGAAGAAAACTGATGGAAAGAAAATTGATTCATTTGAAACATGATCTTGTATGGAAGTTTTAGAAATACCACAGACAGCCAATAAGTGGGTTTTGGATCAAATCATGCCCAAATTCTTCCTAGAAGCTAAAATAACTAAAATGAAGCTGCCCTACTTTAGTTATTAGAAGACTAGATTCACTGGAAAAGACAATAATCCTAGGGAAAATGGAAAGCAGCAGGAAAAGAGGAAGACCCTACATGAGATGGATTGGCTCAATAAAGGAAGCAATCTTCAGTCTGCAAGACCTTAAAACGGATGCTTTGGCAATATTGATTCTCAAGATCGCCATAAGTCAGAAGCAATTTAACAGCAGCATATAACACAAACACAGACACACACGATTTTTATTTAGGTTAAAATATTAGGTTAAAAAGTAAACAAGGAAGCAGGGTTGTAAACAAGCCTGCAGAAAAAGTCCTATCCCTTTAATAGAGGCTTAAAATATGGAAATAAGCAGTTGACGCTTTACATAGCATGGAGCCAAATATCCTATTAATCCCCCGGTTAAGGGACAGGATGTTTTTTCACCAGATTATTGGCAACACTAGGAAAGAGAGGATGCACAGGAAAGATAAAGGTAAGCATTCCCCTGCGCACTATCCTAATTCTGAGCAGAAGCCGTAAAAGACTAAGAAACATTCACTGTCCTCTTCTCTTCAGCAGCCATTCTCACAGGCAAACACCAAAACAGACTGAAATGAGGCAGCCAACGCTTGCAGCCTTTGCAGCATCCATACTGCGGCCACCTTATTGTTGAAAACAGTCATAAACTTGCCTTCCTCCCAGGGACCTGTTTCAAAAACGCAACAGAAGCTTGGAAGCTTAGAACAAGCTATCAAAATAGCCAGCAGGAAACTTCCTTTTTAAAAAGTTCTATCTTACAGCTGTAAGGGAACTGCAAAAGCGATGGGGCCTTCTTAACTCCTTCTGGAAGAGCGTTTGGCAAGGTTGCAGTCACTAAAGAGAAAGTCAGCAAAGGAACATGTCCTTGCAGCAGGGGTTGAATAACCAACAGGTGTTGTTATGCTGAGTTATCATGGAGGAGCGCCAGGTTGGTGATGGTGCCCAGGTCTACTGCCCGGAGCTGGCACCAGCACCCAGGTCTACCGCCCAGAGCTAGCGAGCGCAGCAAGGGCTAGGTGCCTCCCCACTTGATTAGATGGCATGTGCCTGGGGACATGTGACACCACATGTCCCCGTGGGTGGCACACCCCTGCTTAAGAGTCTGCTGCTCTTAAAGAGTTATGTACGTACCAGCAGTAGCTGAACTTAGCCTGCCCTCCATTTCACAGGAGGGGCTTTATTGTTCATAGAGGCCCTTCCCCTAGAACAGCAATTTCAAACATGATACTTGCAGATGGATTTCCTGCAGCATGCTTGTTGGTCTCTTCTTCTTTATAAATAATGATTTATTTTATTTGTTTCTACAAAACTACAAAGGTGGTAAACCTGCCACCCTACAAAAAACCAGGGAAAAAAAGAGAGAAAGAAACATGACAAGTACAAGTGACAACCTTTGTTTTCTGAAAAATTTAGTCCAAAACCCATAAACTGACCATAAGTAGATAAGAAAAAACAGAATACAGACAGAAAGAGTAACCTACATGTCTCCCATCTTGCCTTCACCCTTTACATAACAGATCTAGACTAAAAAATCCCTTGTACTCTTACTCTTACTCTACTTCTGTTATTCTTCTTTCCCTTTAAGCTACACCTCGTTAATATATTTTATGCATTTAAAATATGAGTAACAATCATTAACTACTTTTTATTTTTTGTAGACTCCCAGCCATTTTTTCTATACTTTTCTTTCTTTAAAATCTATATCTGTTTTATTCCCTCTTTACCCATCTTCTTCACTTTACTATCCCTCCATCCCATCGTATCCCTTTGCATTTACTTAATGAAACAATAAAAGAAAGAAGACAGTGCTTCTGAACTGTCTAAAGTTCTTTTTTCTTGTTGAAGAATTTTCTTGCTTCTTGGACATCTGTGATCTTTCGATAAGTTCCATTAAAGGTAAAACCTAATCTTTCCGTCATAAGCTACCTGTATAGTATCTTTTTCTTCTTTAGTGCATCTATAAGAAACTTGTAAACCTTCCTTTTTGCTAATATCTCATGTGGTAGTTCTCTCATAATTATGAACTTCTGACCTTGGTATGCCACTTTCGTTTTAAAACACATATGAAGGATATCTTCTTTCAGTGAACTTAATGTCAGGTAGAGCACACAGTCCTGTGGTAGATTTTTTATCCTTGGCTGCTTCTGATCTTACACAGTAAATTTTGTCTATTTAGATTCAATTTCTGCAACCTGAAAAGTATGAACTTTACCAGTTCCACAATAAATTCCTTCAAAAGGTATTCTCTATAGTTTTCCAATACACCTCTGGTTCTTAAAGTATATTGTTTTTGGGCTCCTCTTCAGCCAGATTATTCTCTCTTCTTGGCAATGTGTTTCTGGTTCACTTCCACCTGTTTCTGTCATTTTAACATCTTCTGAAAGTTTTATTTATATCAGCGGTTAATCCTTTTAATTTCCTTTTTTATGTCTTCAATCTCTCTCATATCTTTGTCTCTGTGTTCCACTTTCTGCTTTAACCCTGCCATATCCTTTTGCATAGCAATTCATAATAGCTCAACTATTTGTAGTGGTTCTGGGGTTGGAGATTCCAATATCTCTGTCCCCTTTCTTCTTGTGTCTACCATTATCAACTTATGATTTTACAAGTTTTTTTATACAAGTTTAATTTTGCAGATTTGCCACCAGATGTGCATGTAGGTCCACCTACTCTGTTCTGTTCAGACCATTTTTCCATGTTCTACCAGATTTCAATGTTCAGGAAGGTAACTTTTCTTTTGTTGGCTAGAATATAAACTTTTTTCCGCGTCTTCAAGCCTTTATAACTCTTCCATTCACCCTTTAAGAACGGCTGTATAGGACAGTTTTACAGCTTCAATTACAGCCTTTCAGCCATAAGATGGCATCTCCAAAGCTATGTCGCAGTCTTTCAGCAGGCATACATTCACAGCATACTCATTTGTTTAGCAGAAGTCTCGCTGACTGGAGCATAGGTATCTGGGAAGACGTCCCATTTTTCCTTCGTTCTTGAACTTTCATAAGATTTGCTACATCATTTTGGCTTCGACAGCTTACTGCTGTCTTGAAGCTCACAGCTGAGGAGATGCTAGGCATGCTCCAATGAGAGAAAAGGGGGAGGCTACTGACATGTTCTCATCACACTCTCACCTCTTTTTCTCACCCTGCTGGAGCCGAGTACTTTCCTCTTCGCAGATCTGTTTGATTTTACAGACCTGCTTCGACTCTGAAGTTGCATTCTGGGTGAAAATAAGGCAGTGGCATCTTCTCTCCTCACCAAAGACAGACCACCATCACGGTGAGCAGAATTGGAAGTTTATTGGCCTCTTCTTGAGACCTTTCTATGTTTTTTCTTCATCTCTTTTTAAATTACTGTCTTCTTTTTACCATGATTCATCCTATTCAAATCCTCTTTTGAGCCTTTTCCTTCATCCCCTTAGACATTCTTCCTTTTCTCTGTTACTCTTTAACCCCTTAAGTTAACTCCTATCCCATGTAACTTCTCTAAGAGGCTTTAAGATATACTAAAAGACAATGGGAGGAAAGAGAGACTGTGGTGGTAGTCCATAATCTGGATGATAGCCACAGTTTAAAGGGTGCCTGAGCTCACATCTTGGCTCCTTTTATCTTCACTAACAATATATGTTTGGTTGAAACTACATTGCCATAACAGCAAGTCTACCACCAGAAGAAGGGAAGGTTAGTGATACATTCTTACTATGAGAAGTGAAAGTGGAGCCAGAAGAGATGAAGAAAGAAGATATTGGAGGATTAAGATATCCTCAGCTTCAGCTATGGAATCCTTCCCCACCATCCTAGCAATTGCTACATTTCAGAAGAACCTACACGCTTAGGGACTCCTCATCTAGAACCTCACCTCTTGCTACTGGTAAAAAGAAAACAGAAAAAAGAAAGGGGCTTCAGTAGAATTTCCTGACCAGGTGGGAACCACCCTGGCTTTGCTGCAATCTCTTCAGAAATAAACTCAAGATGGAGATACTTTCCAGTAGCATCCAAGCTGGGACAAACAACCACATGTAAGTGACCAACCAGTGCTACTCTGCTTCCATGACAATACTGATACATACAGGAAAGGCAATTTTAGAGCGATGGTTCTTACTTGTAGGTCCTTGAAAGTTAGAAAATACATCAACAAAAATACATCAACAAACAAATGTGGGAAGGGGACATACAGTATAAAGGTTTCATTCCACACAGGGTTTAACGTCTGAGAGATGACTTGGGTGCGGTGGGTTTGGTCTTCAGGGATCAGATTCTTCACCACGGCCTTTGATCGTTTTTTGTTCTCCTGCTGGGCGCCACCATTAGAAGAATCCTGCTTTTTATTTTCTATCCCTAGGAGGCAGTATGGGTCACTGAACCCTGAAAGCATAAAGGTAGTTGTTGAAATACAAACATATTCACTTCACAAGCAGGTGTTCCAGTGCTTGCAATAGAAACAAAGGTCATGTTCTGATGCAATCCAGATCACAAAACTGCAGTTCTACCTACCTTACTATGGAACAAGTCAGAAGCTAGAGGAGGAAAGCCTCATTCCCCACCCCACCCCCCGAGTCCAACAAGATTGCAGGTCAGAGGAGTCTGGCCTCATCCCACTTCATGGAGAGTCCTCAACTTTGTCAAAGATAATAAATAATGAGGTGCCAGAAATGACAGTTGGATCAGAAAAATGGAATCTAGCTGTAGAAGTATCAGTTTATAATGGATCGCTAAGGATCATATTAAAGTGTTGAATACACTTGCTTCTTTTGTTATATAATCCCCTTTTGCTCTTCTCTACCGTGTGAGGGACACCTGGTTGGATAGAGAAGCTGGATGGCTCTTTGTCTCGGTTGCTTTGAGTATTGCTTGCACACAAGTGGTGTTTAGAGTGTACACACATACTAGGGCAGCAGCAACAACAGAACTCTTCAGGTAGTAATAGGGAAGCGAACACTTTTTGATATTGTCTGTGCAACCAATTCTCAAACAAGAACATTCTGAACTTTGGCCTGTAAGCTACTTTCTAACATTAAGAAAGTGGCATTGCTTGAAGGTCAGCACAAAAGTTTTCAAGGCAGAGGTGCATTGTGGTCCTCACATTATGGGAATTACCAAATAAGGATTATAGAAACAGAGTCCCCAGGTTTCTCTCTTTGAATTGTAGACATAGTCCTACTCACCACTGACATCTTTACCCAGAAGTCCTCTGGCTTGCTTCACAGTTGCTTTAAGACAAAAGATTGGCCTCTGAAAGGAGGGGAAAAAGCTGTCATTTGAAGAATCAAAAGTAACCATGCCAAAAGTAACAAGCCACCATGCACAGAATTCCATGCTTGGGCAAGCGAACCAGATAACACCATGGAACTTCCAGATGATTTTAGGCTAATTAGCAAAACAGGTATGCTATTCCAAATCTCTTGGAGGAAGGGTAGAACCAGGCTAAATGACTGTATGAAAAGATTGACAGATAAAGATAATGAAAAATTGTACTATACTAGGATTAAAGTGATTAGCTGTCTGAGAGTTTGTTCAACTGTTATGCTAAACTTCTTTCCCCCAGATCAAATTTCCTGCCACTGAGAAAATATATGGGGGCAAAATAAATCTTTGAAAGTACACTCCATATTTCTTTCACATGGGCTCACTTCGGAAAAAAATCTTTAGGGACTTGCTATATAAAATGGAGGAAGCAAAAACTATGTATATTGTAACTTGTCTGATGAAGAACAAGATTTCAAAAAGGGACAGAGATTGAAATCCCAAGTGGCCAGTCAGACTTTTAAAATGAAGCAAAGACTCTCCATCTAACCTCTTTTAATGCAAGCTATCTAGCACTTTGCATGGGAATAGTGAAAATTGGTGTTTGGACAGACAAAAAGTGACAGCAGTAAAGGAGGATAAGCAAGGAACAGAATGAGTGCCTTATGGCCTCAGATAATGGTTGCAGAGGTGAATGGAAATTCTAGAACTTTTAACAGCCTGATCCAACCACATCTGAGTGTTCAACTCCATTTAAGTCTCAAAGAAACTGCAATCCTAAACACAAATTGAGAATCTCTCCTTTTAACCTGGTTCACTAACAACTGTCAGACTGTTTACTTTTAAGGTAAGTTTCAATGGCACTTGCCTACCATAGAAAGTATGCTTTGTTAAGCTGCAACCTGATACTCCTCCACCCCAAAGTCTGACCAGAAAAAGTACATTTTAATTGACAGCAAATATGCACAGTCACTTCTAACCCTTGCTCACAGATGATATCACAGTAGGGTGTTGTAGGTTTTCCGGGTTGTATGGCCGTGTTCCAGTAGCATTTTCTCCTGACATTTCGCCTGCATCTGTGGCTGGCATCTTCAGAGGATCTGATGGTAGTAAAGCAAGTGGAGTATATATACCTGTGGAATGTCCATGGTGGGAGAAAGAACCATTTGCATTGGTTAAAAGTGGTAAGGGTTCAATTTGCAAGTGTAACTGGACATTCATTCCACAGGTATATATACTCCACTTGCTTTACTATCATCAGATCCTCTGAAGATGCCAGCCACAGATGCAGGCATAACATCAAGAGATAATGCTACTGGAACATGGACATACAACCTGGAACACTCTAGTGATTCCGGCTGTGAAAGCCTTCAACAATACAATATCACAGTCACTATGCAAATATGTGAGTGATAAAGAAGAAGTGTGAAGCTATGAAAACACATTTTCCCGTATACTCTGAGGAGATTCTTGAAAAGTTAAAAACAACAGGGAGGGAAAAAATCCTCAGTTTCTCTCATTCATGTGTCATGAATACAAGGGACTCTACCTTCTATAATCTGCACCAGAAATGGCCAAATTCTATATACTCCATTTTGGGACACACCTCCCACCCCACAATATACAGGCTGCATAATAAAGTTGGGTCACCAAGCAATGAGGACTTCAAAGTCACAGATCGCATGTACTCTTATTATCTATTCTGCTTCTTCCTTCATGGATGGGCTTTCAAGGACTGAGTGAAAAGCCCCCTCCTCATCCCAGCTCACTTTATTTATTTGCATCATTTATAGTCTGCCTTTCTCACAGGGACTCAAGGTGGATTACACATAGTGAATCAGTTCAATTGACAAAATGGGACGTTCAATAACCAATGCATTAGGATTTTAGAAGTCTGGAAACACCAGAAAGAACTTTTTTTGCCTGAAAGTTTTTTGAAACTTCTCTAACTTTAAAAAATCCTAGCTCTATTTGCATTGCTTATTGGATCCCTCATACTATTAAATTACATTGCTTTATACCATGTGTACACCTTGAGTCTCAAGTACAAAATTGGTTGATAATGATAAAGCACAAATAACAAACAAACAAACAAACAAACAAACAAACAAACAATGAACGAACGAACGAACAAACAAACGAACAAACAAACGAATGATGGGCTGGCCATTGCTGTACTCATTTGTCACCCAATGAAATTTTTCTGACTACCGGCCGGCGGACTAGGTTGAGTTGATAGAAAGCATTTTTGTAGCTGCATCAGGTTGCTTCTCTAATAATAAAACTGGATCCAGTATGACCCCAAGACTTTTAACAGAGTCCACAAGGGTAAGTTTAACTCCATCGATAGTGGGAAGAACAATGTCCTTCAAGAGCTCTTCCTTCCCCACCAGCTTGGGCTGCTTCTTGTTGAATGTTATTGTTTCGCCTTAATGATGCTTAAAGGAACTTGTTTGTTGAAAGCAATGGTTAAAAGCAGGATGTAGATATTTTAAATGAAAATGCTCAGTCATATTATCTAAACATCCAATTCCCATGTGTGCCCCTGCCTGTGAATACTTAAATCCACAGATAGGAGGGCACACTAATCCCAAACAGATGTTTCTTCAAACTTGGGATATTCCCCAAGTTTCCAGAAAAATGTGAAAAGTAAAACAAACCAAATTGGGGAGGGGGGAATGCAGCTGGGATATCTGTTGTGATTCTGGCAGAATCACTGCTGCCACTGCTGCTGTGGGGGGGGGGGAGGGCAGGAAGCAGGTTGCAGCTGGGTTGGTGGCAGGGAGCAGAAAGAGAAAATGACAGGCATGGAGGAGACAGAGTAAGAAAAGGGGTGGCAAGAGAATGAGAGCTGAAAGAAGTAGGGAGACAGGGGAGGAAGCAAAGGTGGGAATGGTATAGCTGGGTTTGCAAATTTACTGTGTTCTGCTTGTAAATCCTAATAGGAATGAAGCAGTACAGAATGTATTTGCTGCAGTATTAAAACATGAAATAACTTTCCTGCACCTTTAAAGAAATTTTCCAATATTAAAAACTGTCTAAGACTTGATTAAAATTTGGTACACCCCCTCTAATGCTAGGTCATGTGGTTATACTTGTAGTCCTGCATCCATAGATAATACTGTGTGATTACAGATAATGGCTTGGATCCAGCCTAGATTTCCATGGGCATATCCCAAGGGAGACTTCCAGCTCCCTCCCTGAGTAATTCCTGGGGATGACCTGTCACCAGGAGCAGCATTTAGGGGGATAGTGGTAGAGGAATGGCTGATGAAGAAAGGGGGAAATCAGTTAAAATTGCCCTCCTTGTACTCACAGGAATCTAGGCAGGACCCAAGCCAAGAAACCAAGACTGCACATTCACTCACTCTTGTTCCACTGCTACATGAAAACACAGCAAACTTTGTCAACCTTGGAGTAGCCATACAGAAGAGACATTTATAATTATCCTGTCAGTTACATCATGTTAAACGGTGGACTTAATGATCCTCTGGGGGCCCCTTTAAATAGGAACTTGTACTACTCTGCTGATTCAAACATAGGGTTGCCAAGTCCATCCGTTCTGGCAACAAGCAGGAGATTTAGGGAGGCCAAATGAACATTCTGTAATAGTTTCTTCTACCGTCTGTTGAGATCTGTGGGGCTTGTGGGTCAGAAGCAGTTGTTGTCAAACAGATAATGAACATTAGTCTCTATCATTTTGTGACTTAAATGTAGGAGATTATCCAGGAGAGGGCCTCTTATCCCTATTTTTCCCTACTCAGAAAAGCTAAAATTGAGAGGGGGTTGGTCTTCCTAGAGCCACTGCTGGCATTTATCTTGTTGCTCTGATTATCTGTGTCAAAGCAACAGGAGAATCAATGGAATGGACACCACAGCCATCAGAGCACCCAATCAAAAACATGCCACACGGATCATTCATCACCCTATCCCCGTATAAAGGGCAGCGATCATTGTTTCAATACTTGCTACTGCAAAAAGGAAATGCTCTCGTTCATTAATGCAGAGTATATGACAGGTCAGTTATATGACAGAGTATATGACAGTTATATACAGAATTAATGTGTTAATCTACAAGTAATGAGAAAAAAGAAATCTGCAGTATGCCCTTCATTTCTTCATTTGAATGCACAGACTCTACACACATCTTACAAGGGATCTGCAGGATAAATATCATCTGAGAAAGAACACTGTACAGTATTTGGAGTCATGACACCTTCACAACCACAGTTGTGTTTCTTGTACCCAGCAGGCATTTCACTTGCACTAAGATTATAGAGTCACAGTTAACTTTGATGCACCCCAGATCAGCTCGTAATTCCATGCAAGCACTAATGATATTGTCTGCAGGGACACACAAGCATATATCCCAATCTGTGCATGTTCACACATAGTTACATATGCACATTTCATGTCCATTGAATCAAATTTTACCTCCAACTCTTTGGTCCTCTGTAGTATAATATTATGCTCTTCTGAATCCATATTAAAAACCTGCCATTTAAACAGAAATGATTATAACAAAATTCAGGTTTTTTTACAGAAAGCGAAGTCCCATCAATCCACTATGAAAGAGAGTCAGTAACAAATGTTCTGGAATTAGCCCTTTACAGTCAGACTATTGTAAACCATTTATAATAGAACTGCTCCAGATAGTTCAGTGGAAGTCTGAACATCCCTCATCATCTCGCCAGCATGATGCTGGCAGGGGATAATGGGAACTGTAGACCATAACATCTGGAGGGCCGCGAGTTTGACATCTGTGATTTAAGGGAATATCTACTATTACCTCTGTGGTTTCAGTAATAAAAGTTTCTCACTTTCATTCTCTTACAGGTCCTTGGTGACTAAGGGCCCTGGGGAAATCATATCTAATCATACAAAAGACAACAGTAGTTTAATTATAAGTGGTTATTTGGAAGGAGATTAGGAAAACAGAGGCAGCCATTCCTTATAGGTGTTATGAAATAAATAGATAAGGAACAACATGCAACTCAAAATAAAGAAATAATTGCAGACTTCAAGTTGGATAATTTCGAGTGGATTTGGCCCGTGGATCTGACCTTTTGCGCATATGCATATAACTCTTCTGGATCAGCAACATGATTAGGCTCCGGTTTGCCCAAGCGATGGAGAATAGTATAGAGAACTTCTTCATATAGCAAGGTGAGCTGCAACAGAATATTGGGAACAGATCATAATCAAGAATATCTAATGAATTAGCATTCATGCTTGCTGTCTTCGGAATTTGCTTAACAAGGTGTATCCTGAACAGCTGTTTGGTTGGTTTTCATTCACAAGAGCTCTTTTGAGGAGATCAGCCCAAGTTTAACTTGCTCCTGCAACTCTCGTGGTTAGATTATATCAAAAGAGTCAAAACACTACTTCCGTCAAACCAATGTCACATGATCCCTAACCCCATCAAGCAAACGACAAAATTTCACACACAGTCTGCTCAGCAAAAAGAGGAACTAATAATCCTCCAAAAAGTGTCTGCAAAGAAAACCACTCCAGACAAACTTATAAGTACAGGTCAGAAGTGCAATGTGGTTAAGAAACTGAATTCACTCTAGAAAATAATACGAAGGGGAAAAATAACCAGACCATGCCACCTGACCAGCATCAAGATTCAGAGCCAGTCCAACTGAGGGCACCTGGAACCTACATCCTAGAGAGCAGTCTCTCAGAGCTCCCCCACCATTATTGCTACTGGTACAATTTAAGCTTTAGTCATGGTCCATGTGTAGGGAAAGGAGAAGTAGAGTTGCAGTTCCTAGGCAATCTCAGGGTGTGCTTTCTAAAGAAGGTGTGATATGGTTTGGACAGTGATGGCAGAAAAAAGAACTATGAACTGATCAGGAGGGATTGTGGGAAGGCCCCACAGAGTTACCTGTCCAGATCAGACAGTTCTGCATTTGCATCTCCCACAAGGACCCCAAGAGGTTCTCTGCTGAGGCAATCCACAGTTGATTTTATGACAGATGAAAGTGACCATGTTTGTAAACATATGGGAAGTGAAGAATGAAACACTGTTCACTATTTCTCAAAAATGAAAGCTGGACACTAAACATTATCAATTAATTTACTGGTTATGGCTCTATACCACTTGCACTGTCTGTTTATGGAGATTGACAGAATCTCCACAGGTGACGAATCAATCCCTATTTAACAGAACATCATGTAGACTTGGGAATTGCCCAATAAAACATCAAATGGAGGGGAATGCTACATTTTTCACCCAGTGCATTATTTGCCTAGGCAACTTGCTGCCACAAGATATGGAAATGGCCACTGATTTTGAAAAGGAACTAATAAATCCATGAAGAACAGGTCTAGCAATGGCCATTAGTCATGTTAGCTAGATGGAACCAGAGGCGTAGTTGGGCCCCCGTCCCCCCGCGGCACCCTCCCTTCCTCCCTTCCCACACTTACCTTAGTTCCTTTTTTTTCCCTAGAACTTTTTCAGGATGAAAAAAAGGCCTATTCACAGTTCAGGCTTAAAAACAGCCTGATGGGAACTATACTTCCCAGGAGACCTTGTGAGCCCCAAGGTCTCCTGGGAACTGTAGTTCCTCAGGCCATTTTTAGCCTGTACTGTGAACAGGCCTTTTTTTTCAGCCTGAAAAAGTTCTAGGAAAAGGAAAGGAATTAAGGTATGTGTGGGAAGGGGGGTGAGGGGGCACTGTGGGGACCAGGGGGAACGAGGAGGGGTCTGGGGCGATTTTCTGCACCCCCAGGTGTGCATCGGGTACACGGTGCACCCCCCTTCCCTTTGTAGCTCAGCGACTGGACGGAACCTCCCACTTTAGAGGTGGCATGCCTGTGGATACCAAAAGGGGAAGGTTGTTGTCGTCTATTTGTGAGATCCCAGGAAGCACCAAACATCATAATCACTGCTGGAAACAGAATGGTATACTAAATGTCCCTCGGGTCTGATGTGACAGAACTTATCTTACATTATGGCGTTTTCCCCACAACCAGTATATCCTGGGATAAGGAAGTGAACCATCCCATTTTGGGCATGAATTCCGCAAGGCTTCCATGCCTAAATCGGGCCCGCCCCACGAGATTTGCCTTATTCCACGGTTTTTAAAAAATGATAAAATTGGCGGTTCTTTCGAAAAAGCGTGAGCTGATCCCGTGCCCATGCAAACACTGCAGGAGATGGACTGGTTTATTTTTCCTGCGTCACCACCTGCTCTTCCTGCCCCTTAGCTGCAGCCAATCAGAATATCAGAAAAATGCAATCTAAACTGCGTAAAAGTAAACATTCATGCAGAAAATGAAAATAAACCGGGGGCTCAAGCATAATTCACTGGAGTTCTTCCTCCTGGCCTGAATGCGCTGATGGGCAGCCATGTGAAGGGAGAAACCAGGATAAAAACACCCTGGGATATATGATCCCAGGATATTTTGTCTGTGGGGAAAATGCCTATGTTCACTGTTGGGGAGTCAAGTAGATTCTTACCTCTTGTTTAGAAAATTTATGGGATAGGTCCATCTAGAAGAAATCAGAAAAACAGATTTTCAGCAACTCTCTGTACATCAATCATAACAGTTTCCATGTACAAATAAAGGTCTTTCGATCTCCTCCAACTGAAAACTGAGCTGATTTTACTTGCTCAACAGAACAAAAAGATTGAAATAGGATAAAAATCCCAGTTTCCCAACCTAGCGTAGTGACAACCACAAAGATTCTCTTGTCAATTACAGTAAAAATAAAATTATGCTTTTGCTAAATGCATTGTAAAATACAAGAAACAGAAGTAACAGATTGACTCCCACACCCTCTCATATCTTGAGCCTCCCAGCTGCAGTGATCACTGTGCAGAGTATATTATCAAGATTTATGACAGAGTTTGGCAGAGCTCACTCTTAGAAGCAGTCTTCCATTAGAGGGCTTAGCTTTGAAACAAGAGATGAACTACCCCAGATGTACCTCTGAATGCAAGAAGGGGTGGGGTTTAAGAAGCATAGATGGCATCTGTGTCAAAAGTTATAGCTTAGACATTCCTTCTGGCATCTTTTTAACGGACATCCAGCAGCAGTGACTTGGCACTATACTCGTATCTTAATACAAGCATATTGATATCTTCTCTCTCAACCAGCAGCTCTTCTTGTCATTGTAACAGTTAGCATTTAATCACACTGAAATGTAATGGCACTGAAAGAAAGTGCCATTATTAATCATAACAAATTATATTGATTAACGTCAATTGTTGGCAACTTTAGAGTATTGATCAAGGGCACTGCATGGAGATCTCAAACAACTGTTACCATGCCAGGAATAGCAGTTATATCTTAGAAAAATGGGAAGGGTTTACATACGATGAACTTTTATGCAGTACCTGGCAATGGGGGTGGGGGAGAGAAAAATATTAGACTACAGCTCTTTCCAGTTTTGGCGAGGCTGCTCACGCTACTAGCAGAACAAACTTAATAGGCAACAGTCTGTAGGAAAAAAAGACTCCTAAGTATGTACTTAATTTGAGGAGTCATCAGCTACAGAAAGCTGGCATTAACTGCTGGCTTGTACATGGATTGTTAACAGACGGGGCAAATTTATAACTAATAAAAGGCGCACTCGGATGCCTGTAAAGCTGGTCTTGAAAATTAACAAGATGTAATTCTTCAAATGTGCGTTCCAGGAAGGGGGAAACGTGGCTACCATGACAATCCACTACCATTGATAGGAGATGTCTGAGTTAAAGAGGATATTATATGTGACTGTTAGGGCTGTGCATCTGGAAAAAGCTGAACCAAAAAAGAAAAGGCAGCAATTTCAGTGAACCAAAAAGTAGATCCTGCAAAATGCTAAATTCTTCCAGCATTTTTCAGGCCACTTCAGCCCCAGTGCCATTTTAAAAATGGGGGGTGCAGAGCTGAGTGCAGAGGTTGGCTCAGATGATCCTTTAAATCAGCTCTCCCCTGTCACATCTGAAGCCTGTCAGGCAGTGGGGGAGGCAGCAGAGCTGAATGCAGGGGTCAGCTCAATGGTTCAGAATGGGGCAGGAAGGCTATGGCTTTAAACGACCTGAAAATTTCACCCCACCCCCCACCAAGTCAAAAAAGCCAGTATGGAGGTTCAACTTTTTTCAGCTTTTCTGAAAATTTCTGAGACTTTTAAAGACAAATAAAAAAAATGTGCACACTCCTAGTATGCATATGAAATATGAGGCTTGGTCCCAATCTAGTGGTGATAATAAAGCTGTGTTTACCTGTAACTGTTGTTCATCAAGTGTCTTCTGAGCAGGCAGGCATGGGATTGCGCAAGTGTAAGCCAGCCATGAAGAACTGACTTCTAGAAGCTTCAGAGTCCTTGAAGAGCTCCCCGTCCCCTTCATCAAGAACTGAGAGTGGGCTTGCTTCCTGTCCAAATGATCACATAATGGAGGCATGTGCCTCTGTTCTACCTTTGCTGCCATAGAAGAGTACTAATAAAGCAGATGGTAGCACAGCAAAGAAAGGATGGAGGGATGCATACCTGCACAGAAGACGCTCAATGAACAACAGTTGAATGCACAGGTGTCAAACTCGCAGACCTCCAGATGTTGTGGACTACAGTTCCCATCATCCCCTGCCAGCATCCCCTGGCATGGGATGATGGGAACTGTAGTCCATAACATCTGGAGGGCCACGAGTTTGACACCTATGATTAAGTGCAACTTTGTCTTCATCATTGTGTCTTCAGTGCAGTATCTCATGGGAGAGAAGAAAGCTCAATTACTATGGAGGCAGGTGTGGGCTTGTCACCAAAACAATGATTGTAAAACCACTCTGCCAACAGCTGCATCTCTCCTGGAATCCATGTCAATGGAACAGCATCGGAGGAATGTGGATGGAGTAGATCAGAAAGCCACTTTGCAGACATCCTGAAGATTGACCCTGCCAAAGAAAGCAGCTGAAGAGGCTTGAGCCCTGATGGAATGGGTCTTCACAGAAAGTGGACAGTCAAGTTTAGCACTGGTTTTAAAATTAATACATAGAAAACAAAGGTTTTAACAAAAAAAATGAATCCACAAGAACAGAGGAAAAAAATGTTGAAAACAAGGTGAAATATCTCAAAATTCAGTCTCCTCACTGAAAAGATATCTTCCCTCAATGAGGAGGTATTCCACTCTGTCAGGGGATAAGAAGCCCTGAGCAAGAACGACTTTGTACAACCACTCCAGATGCCGTGGCTCTGCTTGCACTGCCATCCATATGTCTTGCAGCATTTAACTACTGTTTGCCCAGCCTGGATCCTTCTGCAAACCTGCCCAACAAGGCTTCTTGTATTCTGGTGAGGAGTCAACACACTATGCCACTTGTATCCAAAGGAAATTTGATAATGTCCCAAGACAGCAGAGAAGTTGGAAACCCTAGGACCAAGGGCACCAGAATAATATACTTTTCACCCTAAGGTGTCTAATTTCCGCCCCTCCTTATCTATTGTGGAGGAATGGGATCCAGAGCAATAATGAGATGGCAGCATCTTGGTAACCACTGAACTGGGCATGAGGTGATGGAAGAGAAATTCAGATCCTGCCTGTTTAATTTTATATAGGTTTTCCACTTTTTAAAACTGAAGGCTTGATTGGAAGATGGTCTAACCCACACATTCTCAGCCATTTTTCAAATACCTTTGATTAAAGGGAGGGCAATTGGCCCCAAATGGCACTGTATAACACACTCATTATCGTATCTGAGGACTTTGACTGAGCTTTGTCAAATTCCAGAGCTTTCACCATTCTGATGACTTGCTGTGACTAGACCTTGAGAGCAGCAGTGGAGTGGTTAAGAGCAGGTATACTCTAATCTGGAGGAACTGGGTTTGATTCCCCGCTCTGCTTTCTGAGCTATGGAGGCTTATCTGGGGAATTCAGATTAGCCTGTACACTCCTACACACACCAGCTGGGTGACCTTGGGCTAGTCACAGTTCTTCTGAGCTCTCTCAGCCCCACCTACCTCACAGGGTGTTTGTTGTGAGGGGGGAAGGGCAAGGAGTTTGTGAGCCCCTTTGACTCCTATAGGAGAGAAAGGGGGGATATAAATCCAACTCTTCTTCTTCCTTGGGCAAGCCTGGTACAGGGTCTCCCATATTATCTTTCAAGGAAGCATCCACGTGGCCTCAGGTTCTCCCTGTAAGTTGGAGATGACAGTCTTCAAGATCAGTTTGCAAATGTGGTGAAGTAGCAGCAGTTTCAAATCTCCATGTTGAAAGAAGCTTGCCAGCCAATTTCAAAGGACTATGAGATATTCCTGAATGGCAACTGTATGAAGACTGACAGAGATGAAACAGGAAGCTCTGAGGTGGAGAGGATGAGTGAAGATCAGACCCTGATCTCTTTGTTTATTTTTTAATTTTTTAATTTTTTAATTTTTAATTTATTCATTCATTCATTCATTCATTCATTCATTCGACTTCTATACCGCCACCCCCGGAGGGCTCTGGGCGGTGTACAACAACTGATATAAATAACAAGAGGAGCACATTCAATAAATACATACAATATAATAAAATTAGGGCTCTAAATTTCACATTAAAATAATTTAAAACAGCGCACAAAACATCGTGTCCGGCAATCTAAAAGTCCCTCTGAGGAGGGAACGGAAAGGCCCAAGATGTAAAAAGGGAAGGAGGGGGCGCCATCAGCTGCCGGATTCTCCAAAGGCCAGTGGACAGTTGGAGGAAGAGCATTCCACCAGGCAGGGGCCAGGGTTGTAAAGGCCCTGGCCCTAGTGGAGGCCAGCCGCATCATTGAAGGGCCGGGGACCACTAGAAGATTGGCCTCCGCTGAACACAGAGGCCGAACTGGGACATGCAGGGTTTTTGTAATCAGAAGAGAGAGTGAGAGAGTGTTCTCAGACAATGGAGGAGCTTGGGGCTATATCTGACAACCACTGGAGACAACAATGTTCAACATCAAGGGCAGCAAGAGCTTTGAAATCAAGAGGCCTTGATTGTGACAAGAGCTCCATCTAGGTGGGGACACTGATGATGGACCTCAAGGAGACTGTTGACCAAAAAACAGGAGGAGACGATGGTGGTTAATGCTGAGAGAAGACTGCTGATTGACAAATCTGGGAATCAGACTGTGGAAACATTAGCAATGAGCCTTGGTATCAAGGAGACAATGGCTTAGGCTGAGAGGTATTATTTACCTTCTTTTTAGCCTTTTTAATAGGGGACTTAGAAGTTGCCCATTTGACCACCAAAGCTGAAGTCAGATCGGATGAAGCCTTTGGGACTGAGGAGACCAAAAATGTATGAGTCCTCTTTAAAGATTTATCTGTGGGAATATCCACCAAAGTGAAGGATTTTCCCCACACTGCAACCTTAATCCCAGAGGCATGTTCATGTCTGGCCTTTGGAGTAAAAAGGCAGCAAAATGAGAATGTCTTGAGGTACGAGTCTCACCGAGGCAGAAAAGGCACTCATTATGCTCATCTTTCTGAGCCATCTTCACTCCACACACTGAACACTTCTTGAATAACGCCATTTTGATTGAAGAAAACAAAGAAAAGAAAAGTTGAGGTTAATGAAGTGCTCATCCGAAGCCAATCCTCTCTCAAGGCAGCAAAGAGAGAACTGAGGGAAGAGCACTCTCCCCCCTGCATCATGTGTCCATTTGGGCAGCAAACCAACCTGCTCTCAGCTCCAGATGGGGGGGGGGGAGAAGGAGGGTACTACAAGTGCTCTGAAGCTTCTAGAAGCATTCTAGTCAGTTCTCCGTGGCCAGCCCATGCAGTTCCATGGGTGCCTGCACTGATAATATAGTGACAAGAATATTGGACTTTGATGTTGGATTCCTTGGCTCAAAACTCTACTAATCTATGGAGCCAATTGCCACTCACTAGGTTGGTGTGAAACTAAAATGTTTCTCTGAGGTCTCCAGAGTAAAGGCAGAATACAAAAGTAAGAGTTAAATCCAACAACCTCCAAAAAGCATTCAACATCTCAAAATCCCAACAGTTAAATCCAGCACCTCCAAAAGTATCTCAGCAGGTGGAAGCAGGCCATGAAAGAGAGAAGTAGCAAAGAAAGAAAAACAGAAGTATTAGTTTCAGTTTAAATATCTTCCTACAGTAAAAAGGCTACATACTTTTCTGCAATCTTCTCTGGAGGTTTCCCTCATTTGGCTTTCACTGTCGGGCTCAATGCTGGGATGAGCAAGGGAAAGCCCAAGTTGAGTGGAGGAGGACATTGCCACTGGGGTGCTTTAGACCGAAGCACACTGTTCCCATCAGCACACAAGCTTAAGAGGAAACCACATTCTTTATCACACTCTGACCATTGTAACAGCAAACGGAAACGTGCAGAGCCCTCCTTTCACAGCAACAGAGCTGTAATTTCTCAACACGTCCTGAAGTCCTGTGTATATCACTGACTTAACCCAAAGAAATGTTCAGTGTTTCATTGACTGACATCTCTATAATGGTGGTCCTTGGTAAGCACCTGTTCGACCATATCCAGGTGGTCGCTGACACCTGCGTGTATGACCCCCCCCCCCCAAGGCTGCAGAGACTCCTGCAGCTACTGGCATTGGCACCTCCATCCCGAGCAGCCTGAAGGGACAACCGGCCCCATCAGTGAGCCGTACAGCACTGGCATGTGCCCCCTGCACACCCTGGTACTGTGTGTACCCCTGGAGAAGAAAGTGGTGGGAGAAGTTTGTTTTGGGTGTCTAGAACAACGAGGAGTGGATGGCCAACTTCAGGATGACAAGGAGTATATTCATGCGCCTCACACAGATCCTCAGACCACACTTGGAGCATCAGGACACTAACATGTGGTGCGCCATCCCAGGCGAGAAGCGGGTGGCCATAGCCCTGTGGTACCTGGCAAGAGCCAACAGTTACTGAGAGGTGAAGTAGCAGTTCGGGGTTGGCCTGTCCGCAGTGGCAGAATGTGTCCCAGAGTTCTGAATGGTTGTAGAAGTCATCCTGTTAATCAAGGTGGTCCGGTTTGGCTCCAGGACTGAGGAGGTAGGTGGACACTCTGGTCTGCAAAGCCTTCCAGGGCAGCCATCCTGGCATCGTCCAGAGCATGACTCCTGCCCAGGGACAAGGGGGGGGGGCATGAAGTTTCTGCATGGGTGCTGGGCATCCCAGACCATCCTTCAATTCTCCCGCTTTCTCCTCCCCCCCCCCACCCTTCAGGTAATGACTGGATTTGCATGTCTTGGTTTCCCTCACTGTGTTGAAGCAGTGGCATAGCGCCCACGGGACAGGGGGGCGTGATGCCCTGGGCACACCCCAGTGCGGAGGCATGACAGGGCATTCCGGGGGCATTCCGGGATGGGGTGGGGGGCAGGCGCAGCCACCACAGGGGCGCAGGGGGCACGCATTCCCCGGGTGCAGTTTCCCCTTGCTCCACCCCTGCATTGAAGCCATAGACAGCTGACACATCCCTTTCTGCCACCCAGGAGGGGCTCCAGGGCAGTACATCAACTGCAAGAATGTCTCCTCCTTGCTGTTGCTGGTGATGACCTGTGACCACAGGGAGAGGTTCTTCAACGCAGAGATGAAGGCCGCAGCAATGATGCCTTCGGCTTTCTGGAACTGCACTTCTGCTAAGCCATGGACAGGTTCTCCATCCCCAGCATGGCCGCTGCCAGTGGAGCCGCCATTGCTGGAGGCAGGATTAATAAACCCGCCTTCTGCTGGGCCCTTCGCACGGCGCTGGCTCATTGCCGGGTTTTTTGAGAAGAATTGCATTTTCGGCAATAGTAAAAAACCCGGCTTGGCCACAAAAATGTAGCCCCGACTCATTTTAGGGGCAGGAACCGTGCTAAGTTCCCCCCTCCCCAAAATGGGTTAGAAAGTGGCCGTGGCCTGTTTTAAATGGCCCATGCGGAATGGGCACCTGATTCACATCAGCTATGTCTTGACTGCTTTGCAGATTTCTGGGAGCCCCAATTTGCCTAGCTATAAACACAAGAAACCACCTAACATTTGGGAAAGATTAAACTTGAACATTTTTAATATAAAGTTTTGAAAAATCCAAGTCTGTTCCCTTCCAAAGAAGTTTTTTTTTCCCTTAACAACTTATATGTCTTTTTAGGCTTAGTTATGAAAAACAACATTTTTTCCACATCTGTTGCCGAATGACTTGCTGTCAACCAACCACAAAACCAAAGGAGCAAATTTGTCATTCATAATTCGTAGCATGACACACACTCCTACTTGTTTCTAATGAAATATTAGACAATTAGACTGTTATATTCAAATCTGATATTTCAGAATCATCATTCTAAATATCAAAAACAAGTGCAAAGAAAATTGGACTAGGCTCTGTAGAAGAAGAAACATGAAGTTGGGACTTAATTGCCTTGTAAAAGAGATCTTCCATGAGACCTTCTGCTACCCCTGGTGTTCAAGTATCCAGAAATCTTCTCTTTTCCTTTCTAAAGTAAAGTAGCAATGGAGGCATATTCCCTCTACCACATTTTTATCTTGCTGTTCTTCCAGGGAGCTCAGGCGGCACACACCTTATTCTCATAACCATCAAGTGAGGTAGGTTAGGCTGAGAGAAGGTGAGTTCAAGGCTCAGTGAGGATCTGAATTGAGGGGACACTTTGCTAAAACCCCATTATCAGTTCATTCTGCTGTTTAAAGTCTGGTGCAATAGAAATAACAGATAATCTCATGCTATTTTGCCATCAATTTACTGTGCACAGAGATTGCTAGATCACTCCTATCTTAACTAAATATCTGCTGTCTGCTAATCCTGGGTGATCTCTTTTCCACTGGCAAATGCTGATCCAGTAATAACATGATCTGTAGCCAAATTTTTGGCAGCAGCGATTTCTTTAAGGCACTTATCAAGATGGGTTTTAATTTTTTTATGTTTTCTGTGAAAATTGTACATTATTATTGTAAAATTTTATTCTGTTATGTATTTTCTTCTATTTTATTGTATGGATTTTTTAATGCTCTGGTCAGAAGCACTTCTTAACAGAAGGAATCTCTTTTTTACAGAAAATGAAACTCTATATAGAAGTTTGGTAGCCAACTGGCTACAGCTGAACAATAGTCCTGGATCTCACCTCCAGTAGTCTGTGAAAGTAATGTCACTTTTTTGTTTTTGTTTTTCTATATACTATTACTGCAAGCAAAAAAAGATCAAGCAAAAAAAGCAAGCAAAAAGAAAAACAGAGACAAGTTACAATAATACATAGAAAGCAAATGAAATACTGTTTTGTATTTCACCATTTCAAAACACAGTATTATCCATCATTCGTTAAACTCATCTGAACTTCAAACATTATTTCCTAAGGATCTCTGATAGTACATTAGTTTTACTAGTAGAGCAATATGCCAAATACAAATAAAGTAGCTATTTCTAGGCAAGGGTTCTGTCTTTCTTCAGTTCTTCCCCCCCCCCCCAAAAGTATTATTAAAAAATATAAGTAAATTAAAAACAAAAATGCAACAGTAGTGGCAGATCTAGACATAAGTTTCTATAAATGATTTCTAAATATCTAAGTCTATGTGCAACTTACAAATATCCATATGTTATGCATTCAAATACTGGTAGAGTTCTAAGGTCCTCAGTCCACTGGTTTACCAGAGATGATTTACCAGAGATGGGATTTTATCTGTCCAAATTGGTCTTAATATAGTATTAATTTAAGTCAGCAGCAACTTTACATAACTACAGGAAAAGCATTAGGAAATACTGATGTTGCAAGATTCATCTCTGCCTCCTCAAAAAGAAAAGAAAAGACTTATTGCATAATATACATGTTTCCTCCCACACTAACAAAGCAACTTATTTAAGATGACTTTGTCCCATATTCAGAACTTATACATCTCTGACACACATTGAACAGATGAAATAACTTGGACACATACTACAAATCAAAATATTATTACATGACGAGGCGAACAAAAAAACCAAAAATTAGTTCTCAAGATAATGAATTCATTCTTCCCCATCAATAGGCTTCTTGTATCCTAAATAGTTATATGACAGGAGTGGGGAGGGGGGGAGTAGTTTTATTTTCCACTATAAAACTGAATTTATGGGGAAAGCTGCACCTGTGTAGTAGATGTACAACAGCCAAGGAATTTATGACACTTAAGGCCTACACCAGAAAAAAATGTTGGAAAACAGCAATTTATGGCCCCTTCCGCACATGCAGAATAATGCACTTTCAATCCACTTTCACAATTGTTTGCAAGTGGATTTTGCTATTTCGCACAGTAAAACCCAGCTGCAAAGTGCATTAAAAGTGGATTGAAAGTGCATTATTCTGCATGTGCGGAAGGGGCCTATATAAAAGGTTACTGTCACCATTGTGTGAACATGTCTTTAGCACAACAAATCCAGACCCTCTCAACTGTTGCTCTGTTACACACTCCTCATTTCCCGGAAAACTGAGAAGTCCAGGAATAGCACTCCAGGAGGGCCTGATGGATATTTATGGTGCCTTTATAAACAAAGCAAATGTTACAAATATGCAAGCAGATCCCTCAGGCAGATCCCCACCCCCACCCCCGACAGGTGAAACCCCACTCCCAGTCCCTGCAGTCCGATTCCCACAGCAGCAGTTGAGGTATTCACAGTTCTCCTAGGCTGCCTACAACCTCCAACTCTGTTTATGCTTGTCTGCATATGTAACAGCTGATTCATCTACCTGCCAGAATACAGGTCCCAGATTCACATATTGCCAGCAAGCTGCCATTCAGGAAAGCACCTCCATTCATTAGCTCCCATCAAGAAAGTATCAACCAATCACCCTCACTGTCAGCTAGACCAAGCAAGCAGTGAATTTAACTCAGCAACCAAGATCCACTCATGAATATGTATGAGCATCTAAAGATAATTCCAGGCAAAAATCTGATTTCTGCCAAGTAAACTCCCTAAAACCAGAATACATTTTGGAAAAGAGAAGCACTTTTGTCAGGCATACTGGAGATACTTTTATCAATTTCAACAGAAAAGAGAGAGAGAGAGAGAGAGAGAAAGAGAGCAGCATTTTTTTCTGAGGAATGGAGCTCAAAGTATAGGGTTTCATGGGACGGTTGTTTTATATACTTCTGAAGTGTGCATTGGGATCAGTTTGTCACTGGATTGTCATTGTAATAGAATCCAACATTTTGACATTTTTAAGGTAATAAACAACCCAAAAGAATATCAAAGACCAATTGGAAAACATAAAGAAAAACAAAGGGTTTTAAGTTACAGGTTTAAAAAAAAACTTGGGGGAGAGATGGATGCTCCACTGATGCCTGCACTGATCTGAAACACAAAGATGCACATACATCCAACACTACACATATTTATTTACAAACAAGCCCTACTTTTCTAGATATTATGTAATCTGTGCCATCTGTTTAAAACTGATCAAGTATAAAGCTGTAATCCTGAGTATACTTATGTAGAAGTAACGTCCATTAAAATTCAAAGGAAGGCCCTTCCACAAAAATGTATACTGAAATAACCTGCAAAACGTGTCTTCAGTCTCCTGGGAAAACAAAAGCATAAGCAAATACCTTCACCCCATGCTATGTGCAAAGACCTTTTGAAGTACTTTAAATATATATTTTAAAGGTATTTAAAGATACCTGAAAAACTCATTTTAATGGATTTGCACTGAAGTTATAAACATATCATGGGGGAGGAGGAAGTCACAAATCATGTCTCTCTTTCACTGAAAAGTCAAAGTTTAAAGAAATCTTTGGAGATTATTTTTAAGGCTGAGTCTTGCTTACCTCTTGTCTTGATTGTCTTCAAGTTCTTCCTTTCCTTTGATTTTACTTGGAACAGTAACCTAGAAATAAATTAACAGAGTGCTTTGTAAATCTCTCCTGCCAGAGCAGTTTCAATATGATTGGCTCCTTTTTTCCTATCCTCTAGTCAGATGGTAGGGGGGGGGAGGTTAAGTTCAATGACTATTACGCAAAACTGAGGTGTTTCAACGCCGCTTCTCTGGAAAGAATCAAGTTTGCAGTCATTGTGGAAACAGAAATTACATAATACAATTATTACGACATACAGATGCAGATTCCTTCATCTTAGGGTTGTCATCAACCTCCAGGTGGGGTTTAGAGAGCCCCACGTATTACAGTTGACTTCCAGGCATGGCGCCTTTGGAGAGTGGACTCTATGGCACTATACCCAGCTAAGTTCCATGCCCTCCCCAAAACCCATCCCCACCACGCTCCACCCCCAAATCTTCAGGAATTCCCCAACTTGGAGTTGGCAACCCAAATTAATTCCCCTGGAGAAAATGGCTGCTTTGAAGGGTGAATTCCAAGGCATCACACCCTGCTGAGGTCCCCTTCCTCCCCAAACTCTATCCACAAATCTTCAGGGATATCCCAAAGCTGAGTACTATTAACAGACTATTCACCACGTGTCTCAAGACAGAGATGCTATGTGCCCCAGACCCAGTGGTGGGATTCAGCAGGTTCATACCACTTCGGCAGAACCGGTTGTTAAAATGGTGCTTGTAAACAACCAGTTGTTAAATTATCTTAATCCCACTATTGGAACCGGTTGTTAAATTATTTGAATCCCACCACTGCCCATACCCATTCATTGGTGTTTCTGACGACGACAACTACGACTACAACTACTATCACTACAGGTAGAATGTGCCAGAGTTCCACCTAATCCTCTAGTATGCCTTGTAACTATACTACAATAAAAGTCATATTTGGGGGGTAATATATCTATTCTAGCATGGTCTAATTGCATGATGGGATTTAGACATCAATATTTTTGAATACAAATAGTCAAAAGCACAAGAATGCTACAATCCCAGTGAGTTGGGCAGAGTTGCTATTTTCCCACCCCCAAGTGGCCCCTTCCCATCAATACTCAGCTGGGCATTGGGGAAAACATGGGAATGAAAACGAGGCGGGTGGAACAATTGCCAGAATCCCAAGATGCTGACCTCACTTTCTTGCACTGGCATACCAAAGTCAGGATCAAAGGTAGGGTTGCCAGCTCCAGACTGGGAAGTTCCTGGAGATTTGGGGGTGGAGCTTGGTTTGGGGAGAGAGGAACCTCAGCAGAGTAAAATGTTGTTGAATCTATCTTCCAAAGCAGCAATTTTCTCTAGGGGAATTGATCAGCAGCAACTCAGAGATCTCCATGCTCCACCTGGAGGTTAGCAGCTCAAGACAAAGGCAACCACAGGCTTTCATTTCTCTCCACACATTAAAACTTACAGGTGTTGACTTTGGCTTAGTTGTGGTAGAGTGTGTGTGATTCATGACTGTAGTGATGGTCAACCTGGCTAACCAATTTCTGTAATTTTCTATGCACAATCAAATGAGGACTGCTTTTTGTCCAGTTCTCTAAAGCAGTCCTACCATCATCTGATCCCCTAACTCCGCTATTGACACTTAACCAACTTTGAGGCAATTAGATAACACATTCCAGAAAATAAGGTACTTACACATGACCCAAATGGTTTGGTCAAAAAGAACATATTGTCAAGCACTTGTGAGGGGCTACGTATTCTAAAGGTGTAGAAGGGGTTAGCTCTTTGCATGCTGAAGTCTCCTATTAAAATATAAAAATTCAAAGCTGTGTTCATCTCAATAACGCAGAGTGGAAAATGAGTGGTTTTTGACCAAAATATCTCTTGATGACTCAGTCTTGGAGGCTCATGATTTTGACAAGGGCTCCTAAATTTAAACACTCTGAATTACTATTTCTAAATAAAGTCCTGGACACTTATTCATCTGAAGTTCTCAAATGTCAGGGTTTCCCAACTGACTGTGGAACTGTAACTTTATATTCTGCACAATGTGGACAAAGCACTTCCCCATGTAAACCATTCTGTGAAAAGTGTTGGCACATTGTAGATGTAGTGGCTAGAGTTTTGAACTAGGATCTGGGATATTGGGGTACTAATCCCCACTCTGCCACTCAGCTCACTGGATGACTATGCTCCAGTGACTCTTTCAGCCTAACCTATTTCATAGGACCACTGAAAGGATAAAAATGTAGAAAGAGATAACTATCAACAACATTCTGAGCTCCTTGGAGGGAAGGTGGAACAAAAGTGTATAAGATAAGTGGTTGGATCCCATGCAGGATCTCCACAGATGGAAGGAATTTCTGCCTGCAGCACACAAATTCCTCACCTCCCCCTCCTGCTGTTGCAATACCCCCAAGATTGCTCCTGTAGGACCGGTGACACCTCTCCCCCCACCCCTGGAACAGCATGAGGGAGGAAGAGGAACTTTGCCACTGGGGAGGAGGAGAAAGCAATCAATGGATATTGCTTTCCCTTCCATCTGCAGAAATCCTCTGAATTCCATCCCAAACAGACTGCATTTCATCTATCAAAAGGAGGTGATGTGCTTATATTTAAAATGCAGATAAACGGTATAACCTGCATTATATATGCACTGTTGTTTAAGAACTTAAACAAAAAACCTTTCTGGGTTAGATAAAGGGACACCTAATCCAGATTTTTTTTTCAAGAATTCAGCAGGCTCCAGAAATTGGCCAGTGGTCCAGTAATTCCATGAACTATCTTCTGCTCACACAGAACGTCAATTTATGGTTACTAGCCATGATGACTAAATGGACTTCTATTTCCAGAGTCAGTAGGCTTCTGAATGCCAGAGTTAAGAGACAGTGTCAAAAGGAATGTTTGGCCTCTACATCCTATTTGTTGGCCATTGGGCAACTGGTTGTCCACTGTGTGAAACAGGTTTCTAGATTAGATGGACCACTTGTCTGATTCAGCAGGGCTCTTGTACTTCTTTGTTATAATGATTTTGCAATCATATCAGGACCAATGTTGGCCCTTGGGGCAGAATTACAGGGATTGTTAAAGAATGGTGTCAAGAACACTGCAGAGCAGAAGACAAAGGATCTAATTGGAAGATACTTGTCAGAAAAGCATATTTTTTCCCTTTTGTGGGTTCTAAAATTCTACTATCAAGAAGTTTGAGTACTACTAAGAATTGTAAGAAGAAATTCAGTGATGGAGACTTAAACTGAAGTGTTGGCTAAAAACTCTTTCTGAATCTTTCTTACCTTTCCCTAGCACCTGCCCCCCACAAACCTGGCTCTGGACCTATATGGACAAAAAGCTATGCTGCCTTGGTGATTACATAGAAGAGAGGGAATCGGGGAACATCACTACCATTTTCATCTTCCACAAACAGAACTTTTGTTGACTCAAGAGGGACTGCTGGCACAAGAACAAAACAACTTCACCAGGTTTCCCCTCCACACTGCAAACCCACTTAGCTACCTTTATTTGCCCATGTGAGTCCAATACAATTCAATTGAACTCAATAAGATTTTCCAAAGTCTCGGTGGACAAGGTGGTACAATACTATGGATCCTTCATAGGCTGAAATTCTGCCTTGTGAACCCAGAAAGACAGCTGTGAATCACCCACCGGCTGCAGTTGCCTCTGGGGGTCGGATGGGTGGAGCCAAGGTGACCGCTTCCGCTTAACTGAGGGCGGAAGCGAAGCCCAGGCCATGTTGGGCAAGGGCTGACGTCACCAGGAGGGGAAGGTGGATTGACCCTTTAAAGGGGAAAGCCCTCCTTTGTTCTGGCCATGTGCTTCGGCCAGCCGGCGATTTGCCCACCCACCTCTCCCTGGGTTTATTCGGTTATTGCATGTTTCTGTCATAGCCTTTCGGCAGTGGCGCATGGATAATGATCTGAAAGTGCCGACGGCGGCAAGAGGCAACTGCCCTGCCAAACGGGCAAATGGGGATCACCTCTTGCCAGGAGCGTCCGCCCGGCAGAGCCCTTCAGTGGAGCGAAGTCCAATACAGGGCATCCGCCCATTGGAGCTTCGCTATGAAGCAGACGGGCCAGATCAAGACCCATGCTACGCCTCACGCTTCTGTTTTGGTTGGCTAATAAAATGGCTATGGCCAAAATGTTTATCCAGCAAAGAGTCCAGTGTGGTTATTGGAGAGGATTCACCCAGGTGGTTCCCACCCTCAGAAGGCAATATATACTGGTATATGTTTTTAATTTTGAAAAAATAGTACCAATTCTTAGCATTGTATAGCACTGCTAGAGTTGTCAACAATTTAACAATAGACGTTTCTGAATGATCCTTAAAGGCAGTCTCACATGCAGCAGATTGCAGTCATCTAATCAGGATGCAATTAGAGTATTGATGATCATTTCCAAACCTGATCACTAGGAAGGAACACAGCTGCCAAACCTGCTGAAGCTAGTTAAAGGCACTGCCTGCTACAGCATAGCACAGTAAAAGTAACAGTTTCACATGTTGTTCCCTGTTCAACCTTGAAATAACTTTTTCTGAGAAAAACAGAATTCCCTTTGAAAACTGATTCCCTTGATAACAGAATTCCCTTTGATAACTGATTTGCCTATACATTCATGAAAGACACCTGGACACAATCTGATAGGATTGCTAGCCTCCAGGTGGGGCTTAGAGTTTTCCAGATCATAGAGATCAGCTTGGAGGTTGGATTCTGTGGTATCATATCTCCACTTGATAGCGGAGTCAGAAATGAATTATTCCATTTCTGATCTTGTTGTTAATAAAGGTGAAATTCTGTTTTATTGCTTTATAAGTTAGATAGGAACAAGTTGTATTAGGTAGAATGTAGGAATTACTGTTGTATTTTGTATTTGTGTCTGTATGGAACCTCCTTTGCTCAAGGCTGGAATCGACCCGTGCTCCACCTGGGCATGTCCCTTTCATTTGCTAAAACCATGAATGGAAGTTTGACAAAAGGAATCCCGGAAGAAGCGCCTCCATCTGCCTTAATCCCACCAGCAGGCAGATAAGGGTGCCGTCGTCCTTAGGTTTCGATTCCTGGCCCTAAGCACCCATAGGATTCTTTTGTGTTTTTTTCTGCCTGTGCCTACGTCATCGCCTCGCCCTGTTTCTGCCTTCAAGATTCAGGAAGGGACTGCCCTCTGAACTCTAATTGGTTGCTATGTATCTGTAAATGAATGGTTGTGGGCTGTCCTGTATTTCCGTGGACTCCCGGGCAGGAGAAAGTGTATAAAGGTTTGTATTGTCGAAGGCTTTCACGGCCGGAATCACTTGGGTGCTGTGTGGTTTCCGGGCTGTATGGCCGTGTTTGCTAGAACACGGCCATACAGACGGAAACCACACAGCACCCAAATGTATAAAGGTTGTTGTAAAGCTGCTAGGCAGCTGCAGTTGCCGTGGTGTGGAGGTGCTGACACGTAGGTCAGTATCTCAATAAACTCATTTTTATTTTCAATATTCTCGCTGTGTTGGGTCCTGTTTCTGTTCCTCTGCGCTGCTGGGAGCTGGCAGATCTGGGGAAATAAAGTTACCCAGGCAGCGTGGTAACACACTGGTCTACTCCTTCTCCAAAACTCTGCCATTTTCAGGCTCCATTCCAAAATCTCCAGAGATTTCCCAACTTGAAGTTGGCAACCCAACACACTGACCTTTTACACTCAAAAATCAACAGACAAGATAGATTTGAAACAGAAAGCTTCCAGAGTGAATGATACTGCCCCTCATGCTCTCTTCTTTCTGTCAGTCAAGTTATCAAGGTTATCAGAGCTGCTATGCACAGAATGTTAGCCAAGGGGCCAAGCCATGTTAAATAAATCGTACAAACACCCCACTAAAAACATTGGCAACAGTTCCATGAGTCACATGTGGATCACCACCAAATTTCTATAAACCACAAAGCAATGTAAAGTACACAAGGAATCTGAGTGCTGAATTCTTTATTTTCTCTGTGAAGTAGTCTTCTCCACAGTGGTTTCTTCCAGATTTGGAGCTTTGAACACTTAAACCAACCTTTAAGAATGCAAGATTTGCCAGATTAGGTCAATGTACTGGTTTGGCTTGTTCAGTTTAAGCCGATACTGTCCATTAATTGAAGATGAAAGATAGGAATCGAAACCCTTTTTCCATGATCAGCCCCTAAATTTAGAATTTCTGCTCAATCTGGATCCCTTATAAAGGAAGCAACCGTTGAATCAGATTTTGTATTTATTTTATTTATGAACATAAATGTAAACCCTACATTAAGTTCAAGGGACTCGCTTCCATTTTGTAGTCAACATAAACAAGCAGAATCACTGTGGTGAAGCAGTCAGTATGCTGGACTTACATGATTGGACCCTAACCTACTGTGCAGCATTGTTATAAGATTAAAAATACAGATGACAGTCTTCAAATAGGGCAGGAGTCTGCAACCCGCGGCTCCAGAGCCAGATGAGGCTCTTTCAGCGTTCTACTGTGGCTCCACATGGCCTGGAGGTCGGAGGGTAGTGTGGGCATGTCCCTCCAGACCTCCAGAGCAGTGCTGGAAGAAAAGGTGAGTGCAGCTCTGTGGGTGAGGGCGGCTCTGTGGGTGAGGGCGCCGCTTTTCATGTCCCCTCCACTCACCTCTCCTTCCAGCATTGCTCTGGAGGGCTGGAGGGACATGCCCATGCTGCCCTCCAACCCCTGGAGGTCGGAGGGTAGCGTGGGCGTATCCCTCCAGAGCAGCCGCCATTCCCCCTCTGCCATCCCCACAGCCGCCATCCTCCCTCTGCCCCACAGAGCAGCGCGAGATACAGTGGTACCGGGCGTGGTACCGGGCAGGCTGCAGCCACCATCCCCCCTCTGCCCCACGGAGCAGGCGGCTGCCTGCTTCATTGGGCAGAGGAGGTTTCCCTACCCAGGGCCGCTGCCTCCCGCAGCTCGAGAGGTAGCGGAACTGGGCAGGCTGTGGCTGCCATCCCTCCTCTGCCCCACGCAGGCGGCTGCCTGCTCCATCAGGCAGAGGGGGTTTCCCTGACTGCGCCTCCGCCTCCCAGGGCTGGAAGGAAAGGTGAGTGGAGGGGCTGAACTGGAGCAGAGCCGCCTCTCCGGCTCGGTAGATCTTCGGGGCTGTGGAAAATGGATCCAAATGGCTCTTTGGGTGGTAAAAGTTGCCGACCCCTGAGATAGGGCCTGGGGATCCCTCAGAATTACAGCTCAACTGCTACAAAGATCAGTTCTCCTGGAGAAAATGGCTTGGAAGTGAACTTTATGGCATTTGCCAAATGAATCCCCTCCCCAAAGTCAACCCTTCTCAGATACCATCTCCAAATTTCCAGCATTTCCCAACCCAGAATTGACAACTCTAGGCTGAAAGCAGTTTTACTGGAACATGTGGAGGCACTTTGAGTTAGCAAAGCACTTTAAGTGAGGCACTTCATTTTCAATGATGAGGGAGTATTCATACTAAGGGAGCAAACCTGTGGGGGAATCCAATAAAGTTGCCACAGGGGCTCTATACCTTTAGGGGCCACAAGCAGAAAATCAACAGGTGCAGATTTTCCCTTAAGCGCATTTCCCTACTGGCAAAAGCAGCACTGATTGCATCAACGCAGTTTTATTTCATTTTATTTATTAAAGTATATCTTATCTTTCCATCTAGCTCAAGATTGCTTACAATGCATAAGTAAAGCGTCATATAATAATAAAATTCTACACACACACACCCCAACCTAGTGTGTGGGTTAAATGCTGTTGAGTCATTTCTGACTTGTGGTGACCCTATTAATCAGTGCCCTCCAAATTGTCCTATCATTAACAGCTTTGCTCGGGTCTTACAAACTAAGAGTAATGGCTTCCTTTATAGAGTCAATCCATTTCGTATGGGACCTTCTTTTCCCACCATTATTGTCTTTTCCAGTGACTCTTGTCTTATGTGACCGAAGCATAACAGCCTCAGTTTAGTCCTTTTAGCTTCCTGGGACAGTTCAGGTTTGATTTGATCTAGAACCCACTTATTTGTGTTTTTGGCATTTCACAGTATCTGAAAAACTCTCATCCAACACCACATCTCAAAGGAATCTGCTTTCTTCCTGTCAGCTTTCTTAATTGACCAACTTTCACACCCATACATATTAAAAGGAAATATTATTGTATGAATTAAAGCAACCTTGGTTGCCAGTGACACATTCTTACACTTAACAATCTCTACTAGCTCTTTCATGACTGCCCTTCCTTGTCCCCAATCTAATACAACCTAGGAAAACCTAACAAGGCACAATAAAGTGCCTGCAACCTATATAACATAGCTTTTACAGAGATGGTACACCTAAATACATTTAATCAATGGCAAATCTGCAGTTCTTAATTAACCTCTATTAATAGGCTGCATAAAGATTATTTAATATGAAAATTGCACCATGGAACTATTACATGGAAAATTACACCATGGAATCATAAGCCCATTTTCATAACTGAGGAAGTTAAATGCTGCCAAAAGGGCAAGTTTTCTCTCCTTTCAAATAATTCTTATGAGGCGATCAATGGAGAATTTCAATCTGTATAAGCAGAATGTGCTATTATGGGTTAGTTTATGCACCATACAAATGTGCAATCGTGTCTACCTGCCTTGTGTCATTATTAACACATATAGGCAAAGCCTTCTTTCCTTCACTCACAGACAATTTAGCATAAGACATAAGGAACTCCACAAACCCTTCCATGTTCCAAAACACTTGAATATAAAACGCAAACACATACACAGACAAGACATCCTCTCTCCTATATAAAACGCTTACCTGAGAAAGTTAAAGCAGGCTATCAGAGCAATATTCCATTCAGCAACTGCCTGTCCAATAAGGCAACCTGAACTTTGTCCCAGCTGATACATTCCCTAAGAGATATTGTTCCATTGGCAAGAATGACTTCCTTCAGCTCATACAATCCCATTCACTGTAGCGGAAATGAAAATCAGTCATTGATTTAATTATCTGTTGATTATAGTAAGGCAGGCAGTGATCCCATCCTTGTTGATACACTTAGGACATTAACAATAGGCAGCTGGTCATGCCAGAGCTAGGCCTTGCTCTACTTTAATTGGCTGCTCCAGACCCCAAAAATGAATTAACTCTAAATCTGGTTTTGGTATTCCTTTGAATCTCATCAGCAGGGTTTTTTTCAGAGCTTATATTGTGAGCTCAGCTGGACTGTTAATACTTCAAAGCAGGTCTGGCTTGTTTCCTGTATGAGGCAGTACTTCAGCTTATTTGTGGGAGGGGGAGAATATGGCAAATCACTCTGCCAAAGTAAGAGCATGGCTGTGTGAAAGGAAAAATCTTTTAGCTGTATTCATATGGCCAAACACACTGGCATTTGTGTCAAGAATATATTCTGATGTATTGTTCACTTTATTGATCACTCACCCTTTACCTACAGTAGCATATTTCCCATAAGGGGAAATCACTTCCATACTAGGAGGTAGTAGACTCTTCTGTCTGTTATTCTTTCCAGAAGGTGTCTCGTCTGTGATGTACAAACGCTGGATTGATATTGACATCACAATCCCAGTTAACAGTCATGCTCACAGGATCTCCAAACACTGGCTTTTCATACTGGTGATGACCTAGTCCTAGGTTGTTCTTGTTTTTAATCAGAATCTGGCTAACTGTTGTCACATACACATGAATAACCTCCAAGCTGGAGTACATATTCATTTTCATATATATGGCCCCTTCCGCACATGCAGAATAATGCAGTTTCAATCCACTTTCACAATTGTTTGCAAGTGGATTTTGCTATTTTCACACAGTAAAATCCAGCTGCAATGTGCATTGAAAATGAATTGAAAGTGCATTATTCTGCATGTGCGGAAGGGGCCTATTGCAGAGGACCTTGTGCCTGCAATTTGCCACAATAGATTAAAGGCCAGGAACTGGGAGGGCTGAGAATTTTGTCCCTATTAGATAGGGAAAATGTTTTAAATAAAAGCTTCAACCTGCTGATTTCTGCAGATCAAACTCCTGCTAAAAGCTCGTGTGTTTCTGCATACATACACATATACACAAATGTGGGTATACAACATTGCAAGATATACCTTAAGAACTGCCTACTACTGTATAAAACAACCCAGCCACTAAGATCTTCAGGATCACTATTTTGGGCGCCCGGCCCTACCATCTAAGAGTAGATGGGTGGTAATCCAAGAAAAGATCTCCCACTCATGGAAACAAAATTATGGAATTCTCTTCCCAGGGAGATTCACCTATTCCCTTGCCAGCAGATGAAGACTTTTGTTTGTTGGCATTCCTTCACTGACGTTCCCACCCATTTATGGATTTTATGTTTTATTGCTTTTATACTTGTGTTTTTAAAGTTGTTATAACGTCTTTGATCGTTTGCCACCTTGATCAGCTTCAGTTGGCTGGAAAGGTTGCATAAAATGTTTAAAATAAGTAAAATTTTAGAAAATAAGCAAGCAGTGGGCTCAGCGGGCTATCAAGTGCAAAATGTTTATGACATTTTAATTAAAAGTACAGATTTCTATAAAACAATCAGTGCCCATTTACAACAGCAGCAGCTAGCAAATCATCTGTAGTTTTGCTGTGTTAATTTTACACCCGGCGCAGGAAACAAAACCTTGATATCTACTGAGCCCAAAACCAACAGATTCAAACTTACCCATAAGCAAGTCACCTTTTGGGACTAAGTGCCTAAAAACCCACCATCTGCTTTTTAAGATGTTGGTGAGCCAATAGACAAAAAAGAATGGGAGAACTGAAGGTTATACTGGGTCTCAACATTGGAAACAAGCTAAGCCCCACCCAGATGCCCAAGTGCAGAGGTGATAAATGTGGCCGGCTGGTTGCCTTCTCCCATGCTGTCAGCTCCTCAGGGGCTCGCTTCAGTTACTTGAGTGAAAAACTGGTCCTGCATATCCAGAAAAGTGACCCAACCTGCAGGGGATTGCCTACTCCAGTTCAACAAGCTGGAATCTGAAGTTTTTGTTGCTGAGGTTGTTAAATAAGGTGTCTGTCAGTTCAGCCGTATAATCTCCTTGGAAGACTGAATCTGGGACACTCTACTGCTGACCTGAAAGTCACCTTCCCCTAAACCTTCAAAATCAGAGTTTTCCAGCAAATTTTATTCTATTTGTTTTAGCACTCAGTCGAGACCAGGATTTTCACTCCCACTCTGTGTGATATTTAGTATACCAAAGACAAATTCTCATAAATAAACAGAAAAATGCAAAATAGCATTTTCATATAGCTGATGAACTGTGCTCTAGTCCACCCAAGATATGCCAAAGACAAATTCTCATAAATAAACAGAAAAATGCAAAATAGCATTTTCATATAGCTGATGAACTGTGCTCTAGTCCACCCAAGATATGCTGTGATGAAACCAGTCTCTAACATGCCAAAATGCTGTTTAATTTTTGTTACAGCAGGCTAACCAAATCATTGTTCTATAAGTTTTTGCAGTGGATTTGACCAACACAAATGTTGCTTTCTTGTTAAATGGTTGAACCTCACTAGTGTTAAAAGCATTCTTGAGGACTGTTCTTTGCAACGAGACGTCATCTCTCCGTGTTTTCAAAATGGCAAATAAACGGATTGAAGTCTATTTGGATGCTCCATTCTGTCTTTGCAAAGTGACAGGCAGCATCCATTATGGACTTTATTGCTTATTATTATTATGAGCAAAGCTTTTGAAATATGAGTGGCCCATAAAATAATTGGGTGGCAATCTTAATGCAAACAGATTCAGAAGCAACTGACCAGTACCAAACGCTAAAGTTAAATTAAGGATGACTGATTGTAAAGATTCAACATTCGCGAGATAAATCACCCATAACGTTGGCAGTTGGTTTCCTGAAGCAATGAAGCAAGCATGTGACCTAAAACAGTCCACAAAAATAATGGATGCCCTTCAAAAACAGTGTTGGTATCAATGCAGGAGAGAAATAGGACAGAGGGATTAAAACTTAAGTCAGGGATGGTAGTCATGAATAGTCTACATTTTGCATAGGAATAGTGATCAATCCTGGGACCTGGTAAGATTCAACATCCCAGAATGCTCACAGTTAGAATAAATGAGGGAAAACACACAAACATTTGCAGAGGACATTTAATCCCTCTCTCCTTTCCCTGTTTCCTTCTATTCCTCTCACTCACCAGCCAGACTACATTTATCTGCCACCCACCCCATTTTCAGCTTTCTATCTTTCTCTCCTCAGCAGCCTTTAGTCAGGGAAACTGTGGCCCAGTTGTATGGGCACTAGGCTGAGCCAGCTTGCATGGTGGGAAACTCACAAGGACTTGTGAAGGGTACCTCATTTTCTGCTCTCTCCCCCTCTGTACAATATTTCCTCTTTCTCTCCTCTTTGCATATCCTCACTTTTCTCTTCTTCTCAACCACCCACTCACGCACATTTTATCTGTTCTCCATCTTCAGTTAGTGTTATTATTTGTTTACTTGATTTATGCCCTGTTTTTCTCTGCTATGGGGATCCAAAGTAGCATATATAATTCTCCTCTTCAGTATCTTCACAACAACCCTGAGAGGTGGGTTAGGCTGAGAAAATGTAAGTGGAAGATTGGAGATTGAATCCTGGGTTGAATTCTAATCTAACATTCTAACCACTATATGACATTGCTTTTCATGGGATGGCTGAAGTTTGCTACTGTTTAACAGCCAATTCTGGGTGAGTCTTACAAGTTGGATGGTAGGAAGCTGCCTGGTGGTTGCTGCCAGGCCTGGCTCGGGTTAACTGGTAAGTCCTCTCTCAAAGGCCAAAACAGGCTAGGAAACAGCCCTGGCCTTCACTCAGCCCTTTAGTAACAGAAACCAGTGCTAGCAAAAACTACTGAAGGCATTAATTTCTTAAAGTTATAGGTGTTGCTTCTATTGTTTGGGAGTCTGGGACCTTGGCTGAAAATTGGTCAAAAGGAATCAAGAAATCTGTGAACCTGAACGATCAGCATTGGATCATTCCCTAATGTATGGCTGATGTATATCCACCTCCACAGCTCTGAACAGACTTCAGATCTGGAAACAGATCTGTTAATTGTGCGTTTGATGCAGCATTTTCTTGCTGCTCTTAACGATAGTTATTTTGCTTCCCCTCACTCCTTCCCCAGAAGCTGTAGAAGTAACTGTCATTAAAACCACAGTCAGCTAACTCCAGAAGCCTTTTGGCTAATGCGTCTCCAATTGTGCAAAACCACTACCTCCATGAGTAGGCTTGCCATCATCTTGGGCCAACAGCAGGAGATCAGATGTTTAAACAGATGATTGGGAAATGAGTTTGACATGGCAAACCTGTTTTGTGGTGTGCCTGCTTCTAACCTTCTAGACCAGGGATCTGCAACCTGCGGCTCTCCAGATGTTCATGGACCACAAATCCCATCAGCCCCTGCCAGTATGGCCAATTGGCCGTGCTGGCAGGAACTGATGGGAATTGTAGTCCATGAACATCTGGAGAGCTGCAGGTTGCAGACCCCTGTTCTAGACCAACCATTAGACAAAAGTGGCCCACCTCAGAAGGCAGATTATGAAGCCTTAAGCAGCAAATTGTTATTTCTCACAATAATTTTAACCATCTTGGATAGAGTCACTTTGCTTTTCTGTCTCCAGTGACAAAATGGCTAAGGTTCTTGCTGTAAGCAAAACTCTTCAGTTCCAATTTAACCTGCCAGTTTCAGTTCTGCAATCTTCCCTCTGTTTATCCAACTGAAACTTGCCCTGCCCTTCTAAAGTTGTCTTGAATTCTTTTGAAGTAATTTCCCATGTCCTTTCTCTTACACCTTCAGTACGGTGTTTTAGAGACCTTGCCACCTAGAGTGCAGATATATAAAGATGAGGTGGGTGGGATTTTGACAGAGATTAACAGAAAAGGGAAAGCCGTAACTAACCTTAGTCAGCACGCTGAGCTTCCGCCAGCTGTACCTTTGCTTTTCAAGCAAGAGATGGTTTAACAGCTGTAGATCTTAACTGACTCATTGCATTGCAAAGGCATGGGCAAAACCCTACCAGGCAGAAATGTAAATAGTAATGGTGACGTAGAGAGAACCTGTGTGCTTGTATATTAAAATGATCTCCGGCAATAAATACAGGGCTGCAATTGAAATTCACAGCTCTGTAATGCACAGCTAAAACTTGCCTGTGTCCTAGTATCAGGATGTATGTATGCATTTCTCTACCCTACCAAACTACATGACAAGAGAAAAAAAAGGAAAACTCTACATTGTGCTGCTTTTCAGTTGGATTGTGTAATTTCACCAAAGGGCAAGTCACAAAAATAATCAACAACATACTCCACAAACGGTCACCCGCAGAAGATGCAGGGTTCAGGTGTCTATCTCCACCCACTCCTTCTTTCCCGTTTCCCTCACATTTGACCCTTTAAGCCTCTATTCTGGTTTGCAACAAGATTTTCTGGATCAGGTGAGGGTGCAAAAAGTAAAAACTACTGGCTTGCAAAAGAAGGCATGCAAAGGAAAAGACCTCTGTGTGGAGGCAGATTATGCTGAAAAGAGTCTTTGGAGCATTTGTGAGGGGCTTAGACTGTACAGCTGAGCCCCCCATTTGTGTTGACTTAGCTCAGAAAAAAATATATGATGCCTTCATGGTTCAGGGGCATCACAGTATTTTCTGAGTTAACTCAACACATTATTGAGCAGTGGTTCTCAACCTTCCTAATGCCGCGACCCTTTAATACAGTTCCTCATGTTGTGGTGACCCCCAACCCTAACATTTATCCATTTTACAGATGGAGAACACTGATGCAGAGAGTTTTAGGCGACCCCTGTGAAAGGGTCATTCGACCCCCAAAGGGGTCCCGACCCCCAGGTTGAGAACCGCTGTTATGGTGGAATCTGATAAGCAGATCATTCTAGGTCACTGTGGGAAATTAGCAGCAGATCGAGGAATCGACTCTTTCCTCCCACCCCATGTTTTAGATCTTTGTTCTGAAGGAAGCCTCTTTCGGATCAAGCCTGTGAAGGAAGTATTACCAAAACTGAACATTCACCCTCTTGTCCCCAGTACACAGACACACTGAGCCGGAGATTTTCAACATAGGTTGTCTTTATTTCACAGTCTTCGCAAATCAAAAGAGAACCTTGCATTCAAAAGAACTGTTTCACAGCCATAATATATTAACAATCTCCCCTAAAATGCATACTAATTCTTTAAATAACTATTTCTTTACATCACTGCAGTTTAATTAGCAGATCTAGAGAAAAAAAATCAGAGCATGAAGTGGAAAGAGAAAGGAAGGCAGGGAGAGTGCACCCCTAATCAACACTATCAGTTAGAAAGTGTTTGGGAAACAAATTAACTACCTTGACTGCCAGGCAAGCTGCATGCCTGGAGTTTCCAGAAGCTTCCACTACTACAGGATGTTTTTGAGCTCCAGCTCTGCAACACCCCTAGGATTTGCATCCTGTCAGAACTCAACACTCTCATCTACGTGACAGTCATTTGATCCTGCAGCGGCGACTGCTACCCGAGATCAATGCAAACAGGGACATTCTGAACAAACAACTTTGTATCTCCATCCCCTGGAAACTCACAAGGTCAGTAACGTTACTCAAAAGCGAAATGCGCAGCTAAGTCAGGGAAGCAAGAATCTAGCATTGCAAAGGCATGCAGTTAAGCCATCCTGCCTTGCCATATTCTTGATGAGGGACGCTGTCTTCCAACCTCCTTCGCCCTTGGGATGTCTCTGCAGCAACAACAGAAAGCAGTTGGCATTCCCTGCTGAGTGGAAAAGAACTGCAACATCCCTCCTACAGCTGGAATAAATCAAGAGTTGTCTCAATCAATGCCTGATACCCAGCATCAAAGTGACTTTGGAAAGAAACCCAAGCTGACTGCACTGGCTCAGTAAGTTAGCATTCCAGAGAGCGGCGATTTCAAACACTTGCATTACCTCTGGTTACAAGGTGTCCAGCAAACATGGGAGAGTGTGTACAAGTCAGGCTTTAATAATTTTATTCCAGAATAAATCAGAAGTAATGCTGATTAAATGATAGCGGCTTTCTAACTGTCTAGGTATGCAGGCAGACTCCTCATGGGAGTGCATAAACCTAAGCCTAACAGGTTTGTGAGATCTTTGGGAGCCAGATACACGCCAAAGGATACTATCACACATATACTAGATCAATCCTTAATATTACTCCTATGCTTCCAGCCCCATAATTCGGCACAGGAAAAACAGGGGCCACTGCGCAATTTTACTGGTCAACCACTTCACATGATTTTGCTGTGGATGGCATTTGCTAATATTAAAATTACAGCTAGAGGGAATCATTGTAAGACAATCTGTTGTTTGCCTGAAGGAGGGGTGATGGCTAGTGAGTCCATGCAGCTAAAGGGGAAAAGCTCCTATACAGGATGAGATAAAAATAAATAAATACTTAAGTTATTTAAAAGGCCAAAATGTGCGAGTCACCTCCTTCCTTAGAAAGTCCTTTTCAGACATTAGGAAAGAGTTCAGACAAGCAGTCTACAAAATTCACCCTACAGGCTCAGATGCTTTACTGGCCAGAAAGTTGCAGCCATCATTTTGTTGCTGTAAGGAACAAAATAGTTGAGATTTTCAAAATTAACACATAAAAGCCACCATACATGCATCCTGTTGTGGAAGTGACAGAAAATCCCAGGGTCCGTAATAGAATCAGCGTTCTAAGTACATCCCATTAGATGGTCTTGTCAGTAGGTCGGTGCATTTCCTATTGTACCGTGGCAGAGTTCATGCATTGAAACTGATCAAAAGATCAAAGAGTCCATTTTCTTCCAAAGTTTCACCATGCAAGGGCTGAGCAACAGAACAAGATGCCAACGATCAATCCCACTATCTGTTAGTTCTGAAGAAGTCTTTGTCCAGGTGAAAAACGGAGAGGTGAGGAAGAACAATTTTTTCCCTTCGCTATTCATCGACATGAAGAACAATTCATATAGAAGGGAGAAGTAAATTCTCAGGTTTATATATGACAATCCAAGGAACTTTAAAATCTCTTTCCCGGTGGCACACGTATCCACCACTGCTGCTTGTGGAAGATACGTGTACAGGAGGAAGACTGGACTCTCCTTATCACCATCATATCCCTAATCATATCCCTATTGAGCCAAATGGAAATAAGGAATCAATGAGAGGTGGTTTACTGCGTTTTCTTGTCCTCTGGTGGGAAGTAAGGAGGAGGAGGAGGCTGGTCCTAAAATGAGAGGAAGAGAAGAAATGCACATATGTAACTCTACAGCTAGAAGTAATTACTAGGACGTCTACAAATTGGCTTGCTTGTTAACAACTTTGCTTGGGTATTTTAACAGCATGTGTTGTATAGTCTGCATTAGTCAGTTTAGTAGTTCTTTCCACTAGTTTCAAAGGGATCCCTCCAGAGGTGGGATTCAGCCGGTTTGGCCCAGTTCTGCCAAAACAGTTGTTAAAGGCCCCCTCACTCCCCCTATCCTGGGAGAGGGAGTGATGATGGAGCTTTTAGCGCCAGCCCAGGGCAGGGAGGAGAGCTCCGGCTCGGCTTTCCTCCCTGCCCCGGGGTTCCCTGACTGGGGAGGAGACTTCCCGAGCTGGGAAACCCTGGAGGGGTGTGTGCATGGAGGCGGCTGGGAAACGCGGGGTGGGGGGCTGGCCAGCTGATCTGCAGTTCGCCAGTCCCCTGTGGTGGCATCTGGTGGCCGCAGCCCTGCTGGAGGTCGCCCAGGCCTTCCGGTTGCTGCCCTAGCCCTGGAAGGCCACTGCTGCACAGCCTGCCAGCAGTGGCCTTTCCTGGCCAGGGCAGCGGCCAGGAGGCCTGGGCGACCTCCAGCAGGGCATCTGGCAGCTGAAGCCCTGCTAGACTCCGCCGGCTGCTGCAACCCCGCCTATATCATCCTTCTGCCAATAGTTGGATTGGGTGCCGCCAAAATTTCTGTGTGTTGCTGCTACTGTGTTTTAAATGATTTTAATGTTTATATTTTATCATTGTATGTTGGGTTTGCCTTTTTTGGCCTTATTGTTCACCGCTCAGAGCCCTTTGGGGGTTGGGCGGTATAGGAAAAGTAATAAATAATAATAATATTAAGGTACATTATTTGTTTCCCATCAAAAGTGCAGGTGAACTATTTAGAACTGGTGACAGTGTATAAAACAGGCTTTTGCGCTGAATCGTCTTGCCCTGCAGAACGAAAAGAAGTCTTGTTGCTTTTGTCACCAAGATGCATTTCATGAGATTCACCTTCTGCTTCTATTAGCATCTGGTGCATTGATTCCTCCTGCCCTCTCCTACAGCACTCATGTTAATTTGGTTTGCTCACTGACAGAATCCTTCCAGCATTTGGACTAATTGACAATAAACGGCTAGACGGGATGCCTAAAAATAGATTGGGAGATCAAAGGTCTCTTTTCATTTCTAAGAAAAATCTTTGATGGTTACAGGACTATGTGCAGCACCTACCATGGGCATGTAGACATTGTGTGGGTTGCCTGGGCTGTAATAAGCACTCGCAGCAGCTTCTGCAGCCTTGGCTTCAGCTGTAGGAAAAAATTAATTCAGGTCAGATAGGAGCTTTGGGACTGCGACATCTCATGACAGACTGACCAAACAAACGCCACAAAAAACTTGTCGCAGTTCTGCAATCCCCTTCACAGTTGTCCAGGTCTCTTTCCAAGACAGGTGTTGTCCCTTGCAAGCCTTTTATGGTAGAAGGCAGCTGATGCACAGCTACCAACCACACCTCACCTCACCTTTTTTATTCCAGGAACCAACTGTGTTCTTTGTGCCCAGTCCAGGATTCAAAGCCACTCCTAAAGGCATCCAACACCAAACACATGTCTTAGAAGTACGAGCCTGACTCTGCACAGGACCCTCCCCCACCCAGCAGCAAACACTGAACCATCCTGCACAGTTCCACCATTTGTTCCACAGTCACAGACAGACCGCCTGGAAGGCTCTACTGCATAGGTGTCAAACTCATGGCCCTGCAGATGTTATGGACTACAGTTCCCATCATCCCCTGCCAGCATGATGCTGGCAGGGAATTATGGGGACTGTAGTCCATAACATCTGTAGGGCCGCGAGTTTGACACCTGTGCTCTACTGACTTAGGTCTGGGAACTTGGACTGCCCAAGTGGCACTGCAGAGGGAGAGACGAAGTGTTTGCTGTGTCAAAGAAAAAAGTGGCTGGCATCTCACTCCACACAGACATATGTGAACCATTAAGGGTGGCGTGTATCACCCACTGCAGATTTTTAAATGTGTTCAAATGTTTTTGAAATTGACAATTCACTTTGTTACTTAAGTGCTGGGATATAACATGCCCTGATCCACGTTACTCTCCTGGGTTATTTAAAAGGTCATGTAGATATAAAACTAATCGTGAGCATACTTACCACTGCTAAATTAGCAATAGCCGCACAATGGAAAAAGTTAGAACCCTGCTTCAGAGGATAAAAAGTTCCATTGTATGTGGAATACTGCACTACTAACTACAGTAATATATCAAAGGGCCCAGAGAAAAATATCTAATATTTGGACAAAATTATTGAGCATTAATTATTGCTCATAATGTGGTGCAATAATAAAGACAGAGTTTCCCTAGATGTTTCTGTTTCTTTCTATACTTGAGACTATGAAATGTGTAAAGTTTATATGATTCATTATGGTATATTAATACTATGAAAAATCTAATTTAAAAGCTGTATTTTAAGGGAAAAGCAAGAAAAGAGAGTAGATGAGATGAAAGGAATGGATGGGGAACATGTTAATCGTCCCTCTCTTGCCAGTTGCTTCTCCACTTCAAGATGTAGCCTGCCCTACCATAGCCACTGTTCTGCAGGAGCCCAGGTTTTCCAACAAGAATCTAGCTTGGTCCTCCGAAATGCCTAAAAAGCCCCTCCTTCCAGCTTTTCTCCTATGCTTCTCAATCAGTCTTGCTGATAAAACAAAAACTTGCACTGCTCTTCTATCCTTGTTAGCCCGAACAAGTTCATCCCAGTGGAAAACAGCACAGTCTTTGCCTGACTCATGTGTTGGTGGAATTGCTCTGTTTTTCCCCTTTTCTTATTAAAATCTTTCTTAATGATACACAGACTAGAAGAAAACCTCTACTTTGCTTTCCGGATTAACTGCATTTGAAAAGTTGGTGAAGGAACAAGCATTCCTTTGCCAATAGAACAGGATAGTTCTGCTTTTAGAAACAGATGACTAACAGGAAACTTCAACTGTACCATTTTCAGCAACTCAACCTCTGGGATAAAACTGTACATTATACATTATATTTATACATTATAGCTTTCCCAAACATAAGCCCTTTTCTTGAAATAATTTTAAATAAACCATAGCTAGGGCTACTTCAGATCTGATGACCGCAGAGAGTCCTTGCTCAGTCTTTTCATACTTCAGATCTGGACGCTGGGCACAGTACATACCTGCTGGAGTAGAGGGAAGGTTTGGGCCAGAGGCAGGTGGCTCCATGGGCCCAGGATAGGGAGGTGGAGGAGGCTGCATGTATCCCATGGCTCCATCTACTGGAGGACCAGGATAAAACTCTGCTGCAAGGCAGAAAGACAGGCTCAGATAAGGAAGATACAGTTGATCAAGTCAGACTTCAACAAAAGGGTATGTTTTCATATTTTCATAATTCAGTCTCATTGCAGAGAATTCCATTTCCAAGACTCACCAGGAGGCGGTGGTGGATAAGGGTACCCTGCAGGAGGGGAAGGGTACATTCCATTGGCAGCAAGGGGTGGAAAGGTATAACCTCCATTTGGCATGTATGAGTAGCCATAAGCTCCATTGGGGACCTCGCCTCTTGAAGCTGCAAAACCAAGATAAGCAAATTCTATCAGAGACTGCCAGAACTCACATTTCAAGATCATGATAGTCAAAACAATTATAGGGCAACAATCTCGACACATTAGAATTCATTGCAACAATTCGCAAAGCACAGGGCATGCAGACTGCACACCATGTCTTATAAACAGAATGCAATCTTCATTTATGCACAGCTCCTTCATGAATGATGCTCAAACTTGGTATGACGGATTTGGGGATCTGGTACAACAGGAAAGAAAGATGCCTTCTGTAGTTCAGCTGGGGTTGCCAAAAGGCTTGCAGAAAAATGAAAGAGATTTATTGTGTGGATTCGGGAAGCTGAAGCTTTTCATGGCAGCAGGTAAACAACATTGCCTGCTGAATACTACCCCATTAAACCTTCATTAAAAGTTCAGGACATTTCCCCCCAAGCAACTGGCAACTCTACATGTAACATGTTCTGACTTTTCCCTAGTATTAGTGCAGGTGCGACTGAGTGATGATGCAGGGGAAGGGGAAAAAGTCAATGAGTAAAACACAGTTATTAAAACATTTATACCCCACCTTTTCTCATAGTTCAAATCATTTTACAATAGCTTGAAGCATTTAATAGATGCCTGCCATTCAAACTCCCTCAAAAACCTTGACAAACAAGCAAGCCTAGCAGAGCCTCCTGCCATCCCATGCACCAACAAGAGAGTTGGAAGCAGAAGATGGAGAAATTGCTAGATGTCATGACTGCCAGCTACCTGATACTTGGGAGTGGCTATCTGAAGCTATGAGGCTAAGTACTGGTGAGCAAGATTATGAGGAGGAAGACAGCAATACATAAGGAAGCTGTAATAAAAAGAACTGACCTGTGATAGTCCGCTGTTCCATGGAACTATTGTTCACTAACAAAAAATACCTATTCCAGGTACGGTCTGAAGGGACCTATTTCTCTGTTGAAATCAGGGTCAATTTTAAAAAGTTAGCTTAGAGCCTTACTATATAAGAAGGACAGTATCCCATGATCAGATCGCCCAGCTATCTCTCTCTCTCTTTTAAAGGTAAAAGCAACCATAGAAGGTGAAAATTGGACTGGGGTTGTGCAGAGAGAGGAGGGAGGGTTAATAATTTTCTCACATGTAGATTTCTGATACAAATCCTGTCCCTGAACTGCTATTTGCCCTCTGTTGGAAAAACATACAAGTACCGTACAGGACATTTCCCCTACAGACAGGAAACCCTCCTCGACAACCTTCCGAAGACAGGAAACCCTCCCAGCAGAAAAAAAAGGCTATGCAGAGGACCCTGCACCTTGTCTTGTCCTCGTGCTTATAACCAGCACAGAACCACCGGACTGTTGTCTGAGTTTAGTTGAATTGGCTTCCAACTATTTTGAAAAAAGCTGCAGTACCTTGAGATGCTACTTGAAGCATACGTTGTCCAAATTCAATAGCACCTCCAGCTGAGAATGTCATTTTGAATGTTACAGATCCTTCCCAGCCACCTAGAGAGGAAAAGACAAAATAGTATGTCGGAGTAGAACGAGCTCCTGTTCACATGAAGACTGAAGTAGTGAACCAGAAATTCTTCTCACAACCCCACAAACTGTCCCCCATGCTATCTATCTTCCAAGGGTCCTTTCACAAGATAAAAAGAACTCTTAAAAATGCTAGTACAGTTTATAATGGAGACAACATTTATTTTACTTTTTTAAAAGTCATCATAACATGGCTAACCTAAATGATTATGTAAACGTTAAGTCTTCCTATGTACAATATAAACAGATAATCATTTATTTCCCCTGAAAATAAAGAATCCAGGCTTTACTACTCCTTATTTACCCACTTCTCTCCCTCCAAAACAACACCTACTCCCAAAAAATCCCCAAAACTTAGACTTCAATATCCTGTTCATAAAAACCGAGCAGGTGCATGACAATTATAAACATTTGTTTACATTTCTGATTTTTGTAATAACATTATAAATACAGAACTGTAGCTTAGTGGATGCAAAGCATAAACCGTTCTTGCCTTTCCTGATATCTTTAGAATTCTGTAAGTGTAAAGACTCAGTTCTTCACCTGCACATTAATCTTAAAAGTATCACAGTGAAGGAGGTAAAAAGAACAACAAAGTACAGCAAAATTCCCTCTGTCAACCACTAACAGACAAAAATACCAAGGAGATTAAATTTCCCTGAGTCAGCATGAACTAATTCAGCAAATCCAGTTTAACAGAAAATCAGCCAGTGCTGCTGGTTATCCACTGAAATGTGACATGAAATAAAATGAGTGGTATGACAACGTATGAGGGATAATGGCTACATATATTATAAGGTACAAGGAAAATGTCCCAGGTTAGAAAAACAAAATTATTAGTGAAAATATAGCTTGCAAGATAGGGAAAAATGCATATTATGTTTATTCATAGTACATCGCTAGTACTCCAAGAACATTACAGTGAAAGGAAGGCTACACCAGGGATCACGGGGAAGAGGAAGAGAAAGGGATCACGGGGAAGAGGAAGAGAAAGAAGAGGAGAAGGAGGTGTTTGGATTTATACCCCACCTTTCTCTCCTGTAAGGAGACTCAAGTTGGCTTACAAGCTCCTTTCCCTTCCTCTCCCCACAACAGACATCTTGTGAGGTAGGTGGGGCTGAGAGAGTTCCGAAGAACTGTGACTAGCCCAATGTCACCCAGCAGGAATGTGGGGATGTGGAATCACATCTGGTTCACCAGATAAGCCTCTGCCACTCAGGTGGAGGAGTGGGGAATCAAACCCAGTTCTCCAGATTAGAATCCATCTGCTCTTGACCATTATACCACGCTGGCTCCCTAGTCATGCAGGATGGTATTGCACTGACAGGGGAATCTAACAAAAAAATTTGCTCCTCTTCCCTCTTGTGCCAGCAAAAAGCTGATAAAGTCCAACCCTAAGTGTTGTTCCACTCCCTGGACCAATAGGGATATTTTCTATTATCTTATCAATTTTTAATTTAAGGTCTATAATTAAAGAGGAAAATGCTATTCATGCACTGGTTAGTGGTTTCTCAGGCTATTCAGAACACATATATAGTTGGTCTTGGGGTAAATAATTACTAAGACAAAAGAGAAGGCAAGTTTCCCACTTGTTTCAGAATTGTGGCAAACTTCTTGGTCAAACCAAATTATCTGATCAGTTTAACCAGATAACACTCAGGCTCTTTTTATAGCTTGAGGTCTTTAAATGATCTAGATTGGTGAGTCACATTTCTTGAGAACATTTTTAATGCTGTCTTTTCAGGGTGGGCAGAAACTGATATAGGTTGTTAATTGGGGGGAGGAGGGGGAGGGGAGGAGGCAGAACAGAACAAAGCCAAACCAGAAACTCCATAAACCAGAAACTCCATGAAAACAAAGGACTTCTGGGCATATGAGTGAGAATAACCAGATCAAAAAGCATCTGACCTCTCCCCACTGATTTCCGTAACAGCATCAGCTGAATGGAAGTCCAAAATAGAACAATCTCTAACGCTTGCCTCATTTAATCAGTAGCTTTGTAAATTTACTATTGTTTAAAATATTTATCTCCCTCACTCTCAGTTTTTGAAAGGTGGCTTACATTAAGAAAACCATGCTGACAAGGGAAAATCAGTAGTATCCCACTGCTACCACTTGATAAAGAGGACTCTTCTTGATCCCTTTTAGAAGAGCAACTAGCTACTGAGAGAGAGGGGGAAGTCAGATGACCCCACACAAATTGATCTTATACATGACTCGAACCAAGGGGCTGAATGGGTTCAGCTTGGTAATGGTTAACAGCAGTTGGACTATAATCTGGAGAACCGAGTTTTATTTCCCACTCCTCCACATAAAGCCTGCTGGATGACCTTGGGCTAGTTTGAGTTCTCTCCAAACTCTCAGCCCCACCCACCACACAAGTCGTCTGTTACAGGGAGAGGAAGGTGATTGTAAGTCACTTTGAGACTCCTTGAAAAGGTAGAGAAAAAAGCAGGGTATAAAAATCAACTCTTCTTCTCAACGTTTAGGTTCAGCTACTCACTGGGTCCAAATCAAATTCATTTTTAGAAAACTGGGATATTTTCTTGATGGAAGGGAGATGGGACTGCTAATATAACTTTTGGCAACAGCCTCTCTTTGCAGCAACGAAGAAGCAAACTCTATGCAAGTTCTTTCTAGCCAATTAAGCAGGAAGCCTGCAAGAAGAAAAAGTGGTGCTGCACAGCCAAACAAGATAAGGCTGCAGTCCAGATAAGGCTCTGGGTATAACTGAATGACCCCTCTCAGAGCTTCTGAGGCACTGCTTTGCCGTTTGCCTCCAGCCATTTAAGGATGCTAAGTGGATGAGATCATTTGGCCAGTTTTACTTTAACAAACGGAAGGAGGAAGATGAACTCATTTTCTGTAACATATTGCTTCATTATCACTGCAAAGGCAGCAAATGAGTGGAGTGAACCCTTCCCCTTACAGTTGTGTTATTTTAAAAAAAAAGTTTTAACAAACTTTATCACTTGGGTAACAACACGATCATCTCATGGCTTACAAGCAGGATTGGATGTTATATCAAAAAAGAAAATCCCAACTCTATTTACATGTGTACAATTCGTTCTCTACAAAATCTGAAGTCAATCCTTGTAATACTACAGCAGTAATATTGGGGCTTCCACAGAACCAAAGGTTTTAGCAAAGGCCTGATTAACAAAAAGACAGAGGAAGAGAGACACAAAAGAGAATACAGCGATTCAACTACTAACTGTTTTATGGGGTGAAGGCTTGTTGCCCCCATCCTCACCCCACCGATTGCCAGTTGGTACAAAAGGTACGAGCGAAGGAATGACAGCAAGAGCAGTAATGAAAGGTCAACCCAGACACTTTTTCGATCCCACTGTTCTCGATTTATGTATAAAGAACAGTGGGAGTGAAAAAATGTCTGGGTTGATCTTCCATTAGCTCTTCGCATCCACAAGAACTAGAAGCAAGGTGGTTCTTTTGCACTGAAATGTAGACATCTTCATGTAGTTAATTTAAGCAACAGAATACATGTTCTTTCCAAAGCTGCCTTTCTTTTTTAGCAACTGGATGTAAGAAATTAATAAAAATTCTCCACTTCCAGAACAAGCTTGGCCATCATCCAACAAAGTGTGGTGGCAGCAGACTCAGACTGGCCAAACAGAACTAAATATATGCCGCAATGAATGATTAACTCCGTTCAAGTTAGCTCCTAGCACAATGTTGAGAACTATATTTGTTATCTGCAAATTTATACCCAGAAGCAAAAAGATCTTGGGGCCACACAATAGAGGAGGGCTTCTGCTACTTTACTGTGATTGTCAGTTTTCTGGGGCATCTTGCTCTTTGCAGTCAGCTGTTGGACTAAACAGACTTCTGATGAGACCATGTTATAGTTCTTATTTCCTTAAGAAAATTGCATATGACAGCTGGAAACAAAGTTGTCCTATAGTCACAGGAAGCTCCCAATGACCCTGCAGGACATACTTGTGATACTAAATGCATGAAAATAGAACAGCTTCTGTAGGGAACATACCTCCTGCCTCGGCCTTGACTGCACCCTTGATGTAGTTTGCTCCAAAAACCGGCTGCTTAATCTCACAATCTTTCATCAAATAAAAGGGCATCATGAAAGACTGCATGGGATCTTTTCCTTTAGACACAAAGATTACCTGCGGGGAAAGAGGACACAACTGTCGAGGCATATTCAGAAAACAAAGTTACATGCTGGGAAAAAGAGCTTGGAGAACTAAAGAAGTCTGGCAAGGTAACTGGAGGAGACAAAAAAAGTTCCCGAGCTCCCGAACACAACCTTCAAAAGTAACAAGGCGGTAACTATCATGTACGCATCTTCTCATTTTCAAGCTTTGTACAATCAGGCTATCAGCTAACTGCAAAAGCCAGCCACCTTTTAATCAGAAAAATATGGTTTTTTTTAAAATCAGTCATTGTGCTCCCAACAAGAAGAAGAATCAATCACTCAAGTTCTTCCACAATAAACCAGGGGAGGAATATCCCAGTGTTTCAAGAATGAATAACTGCTGGTTCCATGAGATTTCCACCACTGCATACTGAATTTACATACATAAAGTGTTTGCCCACTTACACGATATGGGGTCAGGAAAACACTCCCTTTCTTGGTCCCTTTGAACACATCTGGCATATGGTCCATATCATGGAATGTTATTTCAATGTGACTGTAAGTCATCAAAACACTGCATATAAAGAAAAGAGAGGGATGTTACTTGGATGTATTCCTTGGCAATAGTTTATATGTAAGAAAGGTAATCTATCCTCATCCACCCCAGGTCAGAGAAATCTGTACATCTTTGCAATGTTTAGATTTATGTTCTGTTCTGTCCACGTGCTAAGTACATATTACCAAAAAGATAACTGATGGCTAGGTTATTTGAAGCTCTGTGAGATAACTGAAGTTGAGAAGGAGAACCATTGCAAAGCTGACACGCCATGCCATCGGCACAAGTGGCAGAGCTGTGGCTAAGACAGCATTCATAACGTAGCCAGGACTTCTCAGCCTGTGCTTCCTAGACCTGATAAACTGAGCAGCTATTTGTAGAAATGCATATAATGACTGGAGAGCTGGATGAAATAAGAGTCTTCGTACTGTGTTACAGCACTGTAAGAGAATTCCTCATGGCTTTTACGTTCACGATTTAATATATCAATACATTGAAGGCTGAGACAATATGAATTCACGGAGCACTTCGATCATCTTTTGTTCTCTGCTGAACTACACAGAATAGACTGAGCCAGCATAAGGTTTCTCCCTTCAGCATAGGAATGCGAAGTAACCTAAAAAGCAACAAGTGAAGAGGGGCAAGGAAGAAAGAGGTAGCAGCCTTTTTTCAGGGATACTTTCTATGCTCTGTGGGAAATAGTCAAATTGATGCACCTTGTGAGAAACGGCTCTGCAATTTTCATTTAACGAATAACCCCTGTAAGAGATTGTTTTTTCCATTCTCCTCCCTTTACTACTCCTTGAAAATGCACCTTAGTTCCTTTTCTCCTTTGTTCTTAGCTACCACTACCAGTAGCACATTGATACCCTGCAAGAAACTATGTTTCAAAGAGGCAACACTCATATGAAATTTGTAATGACTATCCATGTTCATGTGTTGCCATCTCCAGAGTTCTGTGCCATCTCCCAACTCCACCTATGTGCACAAAGCACTTGTTGCGCCCACAACATTAGGGGAACAATAGAAAAGGGGGAGGCAGCCATTCCCTGAGAGTGTGTTTGAAACACCATGAGATGCTGGCCTCTATAAGCCTTCAGATGGCTGGTTTTATTTATACATATATATTTCAGTTTTCTTTTTATCCTTCAGGCTGCAGACTGCTGGATCCAACCTTCTGTCAACACTTCAAAGAACAAGCTTTTTACAGTACCCTGTTCTTTGCTCCTCAATATTCCCAATAACACAAATCAACATTACCAAGGGATAAAGGCAATGGGTTCGCAACTGTGGAAGAGCAGAGACGGTATTAATTACTTCCACTTCTAGTACCTAAAGAAGTTCAGAAATGGCTGTGAAACATTATACAGGAGGCAATCTGCAGGCTGTACAGGTAAGATGAGGTTGTGAAACCCTGTACATGGAGTAATTAGGAAAGCTAGATGAAGCTAAAATACAATATCAGCATAGAATGTCATTTGGATCCCCTTGCAAGTTAGATGTGACCTTCTCAACTGTTCATTATTCATGCCATTCCACAGACGCTGGTTCTTGCTTCTTGGTCCTTTGGATTTGCTACAAGGCTGCCAACTCTGGCCATGCCTATACTCTGTCCTGCTATCTGTATGATGCTCCCCTTCACTATTTCTCAGTTTGCTTCTGCTTGTCCTGTTTCCATAGGACTCTGTGTGAGGTGACCCTGCTGTTCTCCACCCAGGTTTGTCTTGTTTCTGCACAGGCTACTTTGAGCTTGCAGCTAAGAATCTGCCAGGTTTCTTAGATTCTGAATATAAAATAACTTTGGGGAACAGTTTGACCCAGGAGAAAATAAAAGGCAAACAACAAAATCTATTTACTTCATTTCAACCCCACCATTCTCCCCAATGGGGACCCAAAGCAGCAGCACATCATTCTGCTCTTCTCCGTGTTAGCTTCACAAAACCACTCTGAAGTAGGCTGAGAGTGGTCCAAGATCACCTGACGAGCTTCCTTGGTAGAGCAGGGTTTTGGGGTCTGGGGCTCCCAAATTTTAGTCCAACACTCTAACCACACTTTCTCTGAACAACAGTTAAGACTGGAACTCCCACCTAGCAGCTGCTGAGGATTCAAAACCATCCACAGAATATCGTCATCATACCTTATTTGCATGCTTTGCATACTTCCCAAAAGTATAGTTAGCAAAGCTGGAGGAAGTGCTACATTAAACGGATTTTTGGAGCTAATCCAGTGAAACAATTTCATTATTTCAGAGACAAGGACCAAAAAAGTGCTAGCTGGGTTAACCTACCAAAGACCAAGGAAATTATTACAAGTACTTTTCAATACTAAATGCAGTCTGTAGCTGTTAACGGAGGTTCTTTGTAACCCACCCGATGAACCTCTCGGCTGTGGGAAGAAATACTACTCATGCAATGAAAAGGGCTGAAGCCAGCAAAGGGCGGGTGAGCCCACCCTCTGTCAAAAGACCACACAAGTGCGTAAGAGGCAGAGAAAAGCAATGGAAGGGGACGCAGAACAAGGAAACGTTCCGCGGGTAACCCCCTTCTCGCCCCGCCCCTGTGGGAGGGGCATCTGACGGTGGGAGGGCTCGCGAGGAATAACAGTCCGAGGAAGGAAACTACAGAGCAGCCGCCATATAAACAAAACGGCAGCCGGGAGGCAAGCGCAGTTCCCCGCCCGCCCACTCTTTACCTTTCACTGTTATTGACGATGACGCCCCCCTCCTCCGAGTGGTTCCTGTTTAGCGCCATGTTCGCGGAGTCACGCCAGACCTTTCTCCCGCTCCGGCCGAACTCGGGAGGTTGATGTTCCGAAGCTTCACTACGCAGCTGCAGAGATGGATTTCCGGCGTATCTAAGCTCCGGGCAACGCGGGGAGAAATGCTTGATGGGAAATGTAGTTTATGGGCCGAAAGTAAGACTGAGTAGGCCGCTCTTTCCATCGTTCGGATTGATAAGTGTGTTGCGGGGAGAAGGGGCTAGGCTAGGGAATGGAAATGTCCATAATGATCCTAAAACACTTACTTGAGAGTAGGTCCCATTAACTAGAGCGGGTTTTACCTTTGAATTAGCATGTTTGTGCTAAGTGCCTTCAGATCGCATCCTGTAATTTTTATAACGTCCCATGCTAGCAGCCATTCTCAGCTCCAGGGGCGTACCTAGGCAAACTGGCGCCCGGGGACAAAACCTGAGTTTGGCGCCCCCCCAGCCCGGCGTATGGGCAGCCACCCTCCCCCACAATGACCAAACAATTATTTTTTCTCACCACAAAACACCTCCCACCTCTAGCAAAACATACATGGCTCTCTCTCCCCACCAACTCCTTTCCTAATTTCCTAATCACAACAACCCTCTAGGTAGGTTGTTAGCCTGAGAAACAACCTGCCAGTGCAAGGGTATTAAGCACAAAATCTCACAACGCCCCCCAGCAAAACATTTACCAAACAAATGTCAGCATCATCTCTCACAAAACACCTCCAGTGGAATCCACCCACAAACACCATCACTTTCAATGGTGTCAAATTGTATTCGACTTTTCTTTAAATCTATCTAAAGTGGGAGAATCTGGGGTTCCCGGTTAAAATTGAGTGATGCTGTTTGGGGTGGATTCTCCCTCACTCTGAAACAGCATCACCTTTGAGGGTTGGAGATCTGTGATGAAAACAAATAGCAGATTCAGCTGAATCTGGGCAAATTTGGGAGCATTCGACGTGCGTCCACTATGTCCCGCCCAACATGAAACAAAATGCTTAACGCAATGTATCGGGGTCATGTGGGGGGTATTTCATGGTTTTGTCTGTAGGGAGCTCATTTGTGCCAATGCATACTTCATTAGGGCATCATCCAAGACTGTCTCTGACATGGCATGCCTGTTCAGGGGAGCAAAAGCATGGGATCTTTCCCCAAAGTCCCCATTGCTGCATGGAAGCTACTCCGGAGACGGGGGCTACCCACTGAGTGACCATAACTCTGGTCCCCCCCCTGAACATTAACTCACCAAATGCATCATAAGAATAGTTAACAGATGACAACCCCGAGCCTTGAGGTCACTCAGTTTTGTGGTCACATCTCTTTTTCCAGGCACTTCCAAGAATTTCTGTTCAAGATTCTTTGTTTTGCAGTGGCTTCTGTCTATCAGTAGCCAATGAGGAATTTTCGATAGGTTGCACATTTGAGCCGAGAGGCACCAGATTTCATGCACCCAAGAGGTTCGAGTACACAGCATCCCAGCCAAGTGAGCTTTGGTTTCTGGGGCTGAGAGTTCTGAGAGAACTCAGCCCACAGGCTTGCCATGTGCAGGGAGCTGGGAAACAAAATAAGCCTTGGGGGCTTACAAAATTGAACCCCAGAAGCAAAGCTGGGTCTCCAAATCTGGATGCTATTACTAGGAGGCACTCCTGGAGCCACCCTGAAAGTCTGGTGCCTCTATATTCAAAAAAAAAAAAATGTGCAGCCCATTCCCACACACTCAGAAATTCCCATTGGCTACAATGGAGCAAAGTCACTGCAAACAAAAGAATCTTAAGCAACTCTTGGGGTGCCTGGAAGGGATGTATTTTAAAAGCAAGGACACCAAAATTTCAGGTATCATCTGTTAACTTATTCTTATGATGCCAAATTCCTAAGTTTGTGAGGTTGAGGTTCAGGGGATCAAAGTTATGGGTCCTCGAAATGGGTAGCCCCATCTCTGTAAGCTCCCATTGAAAACAATGTATAAAACCCCTTTGGGCATCCATAACTTTACTCCCTCTGAACCAAACATCACAATATTGGGGAAGTATCAAAAGTCTCTGGATGGTACGCTGAAAATTTGGTGCTGCTAGCCTTAAATGTTTCCTTGCAGGCCGAACGTGAGCACACTTAAAAATTTAAACACACAAATGACCCTGAAATGCTGGCTTCCACGTGACTAAATGGGGGTTTCCGGGACATAGGGTACCCCTGTCCTAGGCAGGAACGCCACTGCTCAGCTCCAGAAGGAATTACTGAACTAAGCGGGGACAAAACCTGAGTTTGGCCCCAGCCCGGCGTATGGGCAGCCCTCCCAATGACCAAAACAATTATTTTTGGCACCAGCTCTGCTTGCCTCCACTCCCAGCAAAACATACATGGCTCCTCTCCCCACCAACTCTTTCCTAATTTTCTAATCACAACAACCCTCACGAGGTAGGTTGTTAGCCTGAAAACAACTCCAAGCCGAATTATCAGAATTAGATTGCATGTAAATCTCTGCAGTAGCCCCAGCAAGAACACCAAACAAATGTCAGCATCATCTCTCACAAACACCTCCAATTGAAGTCCGCAAAGCTGGACAGCAGAGGGGATTTAAATAAAAAATTGAAATTATTGATGCTGTTTAAAGGTGAATTCCGCCCTGAAACAGCATCACTTTTGGTGGAGATTCAGATAAGGAAACAAATAGCAGATTGGCGGCTGGAATCTGGGCAGAATTCAAGAACGGACAAAGTGTCAATTATGTCCTGCACGTATGAACAATGCGAGAATGCAATGTATTTGCGGGTTTTGTGTGTGGGGAATTATTTTGGTGGTTTTTTTTTTTTGGCCTTAGGGAGCTCATTTTAAAAGCTAAGCGGCATAATGATTTCAGGGCATCATCAGAGACTGTTTGATGGCTTAAATATGGTGATGTTTGGTTCAGGGAATATAAAGTTATGGGCCAGCCCAAAGGGGTGCCCCATGCCATTGTTTTCGATGGGAGCTTTACCTGAGATAGGGCTACCCATTTGAGAGGACCTTTGGTCCCCCCTGAACATAACTTCACTGGCTTTGGAAATAACATCATAGAATAGTTAACAGATGATACCTGGGGTACGAATAATCACTAACTTTAAAATCTATCCCTTCCAGAGCACCCAAAGAATTGCTTAAGATTCTTTGTTTTGCGTGACTTTGCTCCATTGTAGCTAATGAGGAATTTCTGAGGGCAGGCTGCATTTTTTTGAATAGAGGCACACCAGACTTTTAAAGGTGATGGCTCCAAGAGGCCTTCGATGGCATCCGAGCTTGGTGAGCTTTGCTTAGCTGCAAGGGGGGGGGGTTGAGAGTTCTGAGAGGAACTCAGCCTGAGCTTTCATCTGTGCAGAGGCTGGGAAACAAAACCAAAGCCTTTTGAAGTGGCATGAAATTGAACCCCAGAAGCAAAGGTCTCCAAATCTGGATGCTATTACCCGGGAGGACACTCCTGGAGCCACCCTGAACTCTATATTCAAGTAATACAAGAACTATAAAATTCCCCGGTGGCTACAATGGAGCAAAATTTCTTAAACCCTAAGAGGATGTATTTAAAAACTAGTGACGCACCATCAAGTATCATCTGATAATATGATGCCACCGTTTAATTGAATTATGTTCAGGAATCCGTTATGGTCCCTCAAATGGAGCATCTCAAACAGATAAGGCACTTATCCCCTTTCCCCATGCTTTTATCCTGCTAATTTGCCTTACATTGTAGCCTTAAAATCTTTAGCCTGCCAGGCGAGGCGATAACACTTAAAAGATTTAAAACACACAAATGACCTGAATGTTGAAATTTTGCGTGACGATAGGCCGAGGGTTCGAACCTGTCCTAGGCAGGGCATGCACTGCTCCGGCTCTGGCACTTTTACTAAGAGCCACGGCTTCCTTAGTCAGGCCATCTCATGCTGGGCCTTCCTCTTGTTCTGTTGACTTCAATTTTTCCTACCCTTATTGTCTTTTCCAATTACTCTTCTTTTCTCATTATGTGACCAAAGTACAACAGTCTCAATTTAGTCATTTTAGCCTTTAGGGACAGTTCAGGCTTGACTTGCATCTAAACCCACTGCTTTGTTGTTGCTGTAATGCTCTCTTACAACATCACATTTTACTTTCCTTTCTTCATTGTCCAACTTTCACATCCGTGCACAGTAAGAAGGGAATACTATGGCTCGAATTAACTTTATCTCCATTGCCAGTGACACATTCTTACCCTGAATAATATTTTCTAGCTCCTTCATGGCTTTATAGCTCCTTTCTAGTCTCAATCTCCTTCTGATTTCTTGGTTGTAGTCTTGCCTTTGGTTGATGATGGAGTCTTGCCTTTGTAGTCTTGTAGTCTTGGTTGTAGTCTTGCCTTTGGTTGATGATGGAGGCAAAGAATAGAAAATCTTCAACAATTTCAATGTCCTCATTGTTCACCTTAAAGTTGAGTAATTCTCCAGCAGTCATTACTTATGTCTTGAGGTTCAGCTGTAGTCTTGCTTTGGCACTTTCTCCTTTGACTTTCAGCGGTAGTCATCTCAAGTCTTAACTGTTTTCTTCCAGTAATGTAGCATCATCAGCACATCTCAAATTGTTAACGTTCCTACCCCCAATTTCACTCCCCATCTAAATCTAATCATTTCCCTTACATTTTGCATATAATTTGAAGAGATAGGGAGATAAAATACATCCTTGTCTAACACCTTTGCCAACTGGAAACCATTCTGTTTCTCCATGTTCTGTCCAAACAGTACTCTTTTGTCCAGAGTACAGGTTGTGCATCAAAATAATCAGATACTAAGGCACACCATTTCCTTTAAAACCAGACATAGCTTTTCATGGTCCACAGTCAAAAGATTTGTGGTAATCTATGTAACACAATTTGATTTTCTCTGAAATTCTTTTGTATGCTCTAGTAATCAAAGTAAATTTGCAATATGATCTCCAGTGCTGCTTCTGAATCCAGCATGAACATGAGGTATTTCTCATTCCATATATGGTTTCCAAACAGTTGGACAAGTTTGTATAATATATTCCCGTGTTTCCATGCAAAGGTCACCTCCAGGCTAGACTATTGTAACTCGCTGTACGCGGGCGTTCCCTTGCGTTTGATTCGGATACTGAAACTGGTCCAACATGCGGCGGCACGCTTGCTCACAGAGGGCGCCTTTCGTGATCATATTCAGCCTGTGTTGGCCAGCTGCATTGGCTCCCAGTGGAATTCCGAATCATCTTCAAGGTGTGGGTTTTGACCTTTAAGGCCTGGGACCCTCGTACCTTAGAGACCGCATTACCCCATATGCCCCTGCTCGGCCTCTGCACTCAGCAGAGGCCAATTTGCTAGTGGTTCCTGGCCCCTCGATGATGCAGCTGGCCTCCACACGGGCCAGGTGGAACACTCTTCCTCCAGCTGTCCGGGCCCTGCGGGACCTTGGTGAATTCCACAAGGCCCGCAAGACTGAGTTGTTCCGCCGGGCCTTTGGAGTGTCCAGTCGCTGAGTAGGGCGCCCCCCCTTACCCACTTATTTTTACTATTCTATCTTTGTTTATATCTCCATTACCCTCCTATGGAGGAGTCCGGCCGTTCCCTCTTTTTGGGGACGCTTTTTAATAAATTGTATGCTCTAGTTATTATTGTTTTGACCGCTGTTTTAATGGATTTTAATGGATTTTAGTAAATGTAACAATTGTTTATGTGGTCACTAGTGTGATCCTTTGTTATACATTGTATATATGCTGATGTTGTTGTGCACCGCCCAGAGCCCCTTGGGGATGGGGCGGTCAAAACAATAAATAAAATAAAAATAAATAAAAAATAAGCCTTAGTCCCAGAGTCCCAGGCACCACCATTGTAGGTCACATGGAGGGTGCAATAAGACCCCACTATAAGGCCATGCCCCCTGCTAGGCCAGGCACAAGTGCCTCAGATGCCCCAGCTACTGGGTTTCCCCAAAAATAAAACAGGGTCTTATATTAATTTTTGCTCTAAAAGATGCAGTAGGGCTTATTTTCAAATTATTAATTTGTATACTTAGCAAAGGCTCATGGGTATTCTGTTAAAAACATTTTAAAATTCATTTTTACTTTTAGTTTCATATCCTGCCAATCCCAGAAGGGCTCAAGGCGGCAACAACATATTAAACCTATATTACAGTTGGAAATCATAATTTTAAAAATGCTCACCATAACTTAAAAGATAGCCCAAAGGCAGGACCACACCTGCTAAAAGACAACCTTTTAAAATGCACTGAGCTAGCAAGCCTGTATGTAGCTTAAGTATCTGAGGCATGGATGGAATGTATAGAAGTGAAAATTTTTTGGACAACCGTAAAATTATATATTGAAAAACTGGTGAAGATTAATATTGGGATAAATAATGATTTAATGTTCATGGGTGTAATGGAGGATAGAAGGGTAGATAAAAATATAACTATGTGTATAAAATAATGATCAAAGCAGCACATGCAACAATAGCTTTAGGCTGGAAAGAAAACAAAAAAGGACAATCCAGAAATGGTTGGAATGTATCTGGGAACAAGTGACACTGGACATTTTCGAAATAATAAAAAAAATGGCAAGATAAACAGAGCGAAATTTTGAAGATATGGACAATATATGCGGACTGGATGAAAGAAGCTGGAGTCAATGAGGAGGTATGGGAGAATAGATTACAAAGAATGAACTTACTGTTGTTTGACAAAACTATGAAGAAAATACAGGGGGGAGGGGAAAATGTATTGTTTGAAAACGAATGAAGAAGAGTATTAATATAAAATGGAATATTCAAATGATACAATAAAAATTATTTTTTTAAAAAGTATCTGAGGCACTTGTGCCTGGTTTAGTAAAGGGGTGTAGCCTTGAAATGAGGCCATATTGCATCTCCATGTGGCTTATAATCCAGGTGCCTGAAACTCTGTAACTAGGGCTTATTTTTGGAGGAGGCCTTATATAACAGCATATCCATGAACCTTTGCTAAATATGCAAATTATTTGTCTAGATTAAGGGATTTAATTGTACTTCTCTATTTTGCATTAATTAGACCTCACTTGGACTATTGTATACAGTTCTGGGCACTGCAATTCAAGAAGGATATTGACAAGCTGGAATGGGTCCAGAGGAGGCAACCAAAATGGTAAAAGGTCTGGAATACATGCCCTATGAAGAGAGACTTAGGGAGCTAGGTATGTTTGATGAAGAGAAAGTTAAGAGGTGACATGATTGCCATGTTTAGATATTTGAAGGGATGTCATGTTGGTGAGGGAACAAGCTTGTTTTCAGCTGCTCCAAAGACTAGGACCAGGAGTAATAGGTTCAAGGTGAAGGAAAAGAGATTCCCTCTAAACATCAGGAAAAAATTCCTGACAGTAAGGGCTGTTTGACAGTGGAATGCACTACCTAGGAGTGTGGTGGAATCTCCTTCTTTGGAGGTTTTTAAAGAGAGGCTGGATAGTCATCTGTCAGGAGTGCTTTGACTGTGTGTTTCTGCATTGCAAGGGGTTAGACTTGATGGCCCTTGAGGTCTCTTCCAACTCTATGATTCTATGATACACACTGGATTGGAGCCAACATCAATTTTCTTCTCTTTAACATCCCATAACATTTAAGAGGGATCCAGCTGTAACTTTCTCTTTGCAAAATGTGCTGGTTTATGTTTTCCATACCACTACTGTAAAGCAAGGCCAGAGATTTATTTCATTCTCTTTGGACAGTATTGTCATTCATAATTTATAGTACATATTATTTTTATTTGCCTTTCAGCCTTTATAACAAAGTACATTAAATCATCTGATTATCATTTAGACAGGAAGCAGCATTCATGTGAATCTACTGCTAGTGTAACATAATTTTTGGTGTATTAGCCAAAGAGAACAGATGCAGTTTAGTGCTTTGTGGTGTGGGGAGGAATCTTGGCACTTCTGTGGTTTTACAAGCTATTTTTATCACAGTTCTAGTTTGTTGTAGTTTTATTCTAATGGTTTTTATGAAGAAATTTCCTGGCTACTTCAAATGTGGATAAAACACTAATTTTTCCAGGGCTCTAATCCAAGTTAAGATGCTGTATGCAAGAACTATGTGTACATTTGGTTTGGGGAAGTACTGAAGTTTTGGTAGCATTGGCAGGTTTTGTTTGAGGGAAGAGCAAAGCTACAACCAAATGGAGCAGAATTAATTTTAGCCACTTGGTCAGAAATTAATGGGACTAACAGATACACCTTGGCAACTTGCCCATTGTCTCAAACTATTATTTGTATACATCATTTATTTTTGTGTGAGGGCTTATGTTCTTACCTAAGCAGAAGACAAAGAAGCCCAGTTAGATAATATCGACGAAAAGACTCCTATTTCTACTGTCTTATTTCTTGTCCATCTGTTTCACCTCCAACACCAAGTAGTCATGGTCTCAGCCCAGCCAACTGTTGTCCTTCAGAGCCCCAACTACTTATGCATTAGGGCTCATACCCAAATCCCACACCCCTCTCCAAAAGATGGTCACTACTCAAACCATGTCATGCTTTCTGCAAGTTCACTCCCCTTAGGGAGTCCTCCAGAATCTCCGTAACTCCTCATAATTCATTACAGACCAAACAGGTCTGGTACCTTTGAATACTGGTCCATGCATAATATTTTCTATCTTATTTGGCAAAATAGTTTGTCCAACATGACCATGCCATATTTCTGTGAGAGCCATTGTTATAGCGGAATTGAGTTCCTTGCTTTTTGATGTGATTCTCAAATTTGCTGTGCTGGCAAATTAAATCTTTAGCTTGGGGCACATCAAAAGTTAAGCTAGTACACTATCTTAATCTGTAATATTACAGAGATATGCTTCCAATCTGTCATATTACAGTGATATGCTTTGATAGCATAGCACCAAGCCTTTATTGGCATATAAATATGTGCTTTGATAGTACATCAGTACTGTAAGTAGATAGGTCAGTACAAATGAGGAATAGGACCTTTTCACTGACTGTTTTATTGATTGTATCCATTCTGTTACCTTACTGTGGAAAAACATTGGAACAATAATGAGGACAGCAGAAGTTGATAATGTTTGTGTGTTATGCTAGGTTAGCTGTAAAACGAGTTGTGTTGTCATGAGCCTCTTCTCATGTGGGTGCCATCATTATGTACTTCAGTAACTTTAAAGCATTTCAGAACAATTTCAGCACAGTTCTTAATATTATGTCCTTCTAAGCCCATTGACCTCCACTCAGGACAGCAGTGTTTGAGACACGGACCTACACTGATGTAATCAAGGAGATAGCAGTACTCCATGAAACAAAGGAATTCAAGACCTTTATTTGGCACAACAGTGTGTACGGGTTTTTTATCCAATATATGGGAAGATGGGTTAAGTAGTAATCTTAATAGTTGCTGTCTGTGGCACATTGTTGCCAACTACTGTCTGCCTATAAGGGACTGGTGTAAGTGGTGAGCATTGTACAAAGCAGATTAATTTAGTCCTGGCTTGCAAAGAAAGAGAAATTACAATTGGTTTTGAATACTGTTTAATGACAGAGTTACTGTAATGTTTCCTCTTTTCCTCACACACTTTAGAACACTACACAGTAATTGTGTTTTGTAGGGAAAAAACAAAGCAGACAGGTAGTCACCATCCAAAAAGAGAAGAAAAATCTGGTGTAAGTAAATTAACAATAGCACAGTATTATCTGAGGAAACAAACATACTAGGTTTTTTTCCTTATGAAGGCACAATTAATGTAGTCAGGTTTAGTTTGGTGTGAAACTTCTGATAATTCCAGTTACCCCAAAGACTTAGGAACAGTGGCTTGGATCCAGAAAGACATGAAAAGGTCTGGTACATTCATCTTCTTGCTCTAGCCCATAAAAAGTTGTTCTCAAGGGTTGGTAGACCTTCTGAAGAGGGCTGCATTGAGGAGGAAGAATAGGCCAAAAATTTCTCCTATCTCCATTTCATGGTACACTTTCCATTGCACAAATGGAAGTCCCCTGGTACATATGGATCCAGCCTACAGAACTTGCAGTATTACTACAGTACAATAAGTAGTACCAACAGCAGTAAAAGAAGATATAAGGTTCAGTCAGTAGACATAGCCAGCAGTAACTTCTACTCCTCAGTGATACTGGATAACCCAAATTCTGTCCTTTTTTACATGGACTGACAGATAATCGTCCACAGTCTGAATGAACATATTTTAGAATTTGAAAGAAAAGTAGGCCAAACCGTTCTATAACCACGTTGACTAACAATGATCCTTTTTTTTTTTGGTCATGTGAGACTTTGGCACTGTTGCTATTTCCACCGGCAGAAGAAAATAACCAGAATGACATCACTATTTCTTGTCATGTGGGCCTTGCACCTTCATGCCCAGCAGAATAGGATGAGCTGAATTTGTGGTAGTCATGATGAATCTCAGTCATAAATATTTTTACAACATACAATACATAATAGAATTTATTCTGTAGTAGATGTGCATCATACTTATAGAAATCTTTAACACCAAGCTCATGGAGGCACATTAATATTTGCATCCCAGTTACTATCTTCAAGGAATTATGGGAAAAATTCAAATAGTAAAAATAAATGCTGCCTCAAAAGTAGCAAAATTTTATTTTCTCTTTGAGTACTTCCAGAACAGAAATGCTGTCATAATTTTAATTAAGAACCATCATTAACTGATATTCATAATATGCCACAGAGGCAGAGAAAATGCCATAGATTGTCTTGTTCAACCTCTTTGTGGGGGGTGGGGTCTGTCAGTCCTACCTCAGACTTGTGTTTTTTGCCTTGGTCCAGTTTACTTCCCTACCCCAGTTCCTGGTATTCAAATTTACCATACCTGGGACCAACTTCGAGCCTATATGTGGCAGTATAAGACCTGCCAAATGGCAACATGCAACAAGACGTCACATGAAAAAGAGCTACTACCTAGGAATCCTCTCAACCTCTGAGAGAATTCACCTGAGCATCATGCTATTTCTTCTTTCAGGGAGTGTGCAAAGAGAGGCAGGAAGTGTAATATCCTTGCTCTAAGTATGGGCACTAGCAGCAGGTCCTTCCAAAAAGCAAAATAAGGTGGTTCAACAGGGGATTGTAGCCCAACAGGTGGGGCTCTATGACCCATCTGAGTGTCCCAACCCATGGACTGAAGTTCAGTTGGCAGCAAGACTTTCTGCTAGAATGGCAACTCATAACCAGATGTTGTAGAAGTCCATTCTCCTGCCTTTCTCCTCACTTGCTATAGCTAATATATGAGAATTTCCAAACCAGCAGGTTTATCTTGTAGTTCTTTTTTAACTATCACCAAAAGTATACCATTATAGAATTACAATGTGCTTCAGCCTTGGGGTGCCCAGCATAACTTCTTTTAACGTCAGTACTGTGTCTTCAGTACTCAGACCACATCTTTACAGTGGGGATGGTCACGTAAGAAAGCCAGCCTGGTTCTTTCCTCCAACCTTTACACAGTAATCCTTGTCATTCTGATTCCATGGTGCGTGGTGATTGTGTAAGTATCCTGGGAACTTACAGAATAGGTGCTGTGGTTACTGACCACTGACCCAACTGCTGCCTCTGCCATTTTGTAAATTTTTGAAACAAATGCTGAAAGCTACATTATGATGACAGCACTTATGCAAGTGGTGATCAGAAATGTTACCTTCCAGCCAAAATCAACTCACTATCTATTATGCCTGGATGGGATATCACATTTTAGCCATGGAAAGATCATGAATACAAGCATCCGGCTGCAGTCTGCCATTGCTTGTGGCACTCTGTGCCATCTTTATGGAAAAACCTTGAGTTGAAGACATGTGGCCTCACCATGCTTACATTTAAACAAATTCTGTTGGACACAGAACAACAGCCATGACAAATGGTTGTGGTGGTTTTTCCGGGCTGTGTGGCCATGGTCTGGTAGATCTTGTTCCTAACGTTTCACCTGCATCTGTGGCTGGCCTCTTCAGAGGTGTCAGACTTTTCTCTGTGACACACCTCTGAAGATGCCAGCTTTAGATCTGGCAAAGCATGTCAAAGGAACAAGATCTATGCAAACACACAGCCACGACAGCCTGGCAGCTCCACCACAACTTCCTATGAATCGAGCCCGTGAAAGCCTTCGACAAGCCATGACAAAGTTACATTTTCTGCACTAATGGGATGTCTGAGTGGCATCCATTACTGAAAAAGCCTAAACAATATGAATTCATGATCAGAGACCCAAAGATAGCCAGAAAATGCCCATCAAAAAAAAATACTCATCAAGTTACTCAAAGGTAGCAAGGCTGTAAGAGTGACAAGTTAACAATCTTAACTTGTGAAGGAGACAGATTTCATTTTAACCTTCTCTGATGAAACCTTTACCTGGTTATGAGCAAGTTACCGTCGCTTCAACACTGAAACACAGTCTTTTTTTAAAGGCCCAAGCTGCATGTGGGCATCTACACTTTCAAGGAAAAAAGCTGGTTTGAGGTTGTGCATAAACAGTGATGGAAACTGGTGGTTGATCTTATTCTGGAAGGGATCGAAGTGGCCTTTTTTAAAACGGGCAACTTTGAACTGTTGTAGGCAGGTTGTCTTGGAATCTTTGACTCCATAGAAAGTCAGTGCTTTCTCTGAATACTCCAAGTACACCCCAATGGTATGAAAAAATGGCTGTTGTATGGTACAGTCAAAGCCACCAAACCAGGCGACGTAGTTCTGTCCATTCCACTGTAGACAGCAGGATTTCTCATTCCTACCCAAACGGCCCCTGTCATAGGACTCCCGGGGGTTGAAATCTTCTGTGATGACACCAATGCTCACCCAGCCATCAATGATCTCCACTTCCCAGTAATAGTTGCCACGGTTCATTATGTTCTCACCCAGCACCTGCTCGCAGTTGATGAACCTTGTTGAACTCTCAGGGTAGGCGATAGGATTCAGCACACGTTTGGCACCCTTTGTTCCAAAAAGCTGAAGGAATTTATCAGCTGTATCACTGTCCAGATCAATGATGAATGCAACTGTGAAGAAGATGAAGTAAAAGACATGGAAGAGGGTTAAACAAAGATAGTCGTATGTATTATTCCTTTCTCTTGGGACACTGAGATCGCACTAACTGATGGTGATATTCTTCAGGACTACACTAGTCTCCTGATCGTGCCCAATTAAGTAAACACTTTAATTCCTACAGCCCAAAATTTTCTAATAGCATAGCTCCAGTTAACTGCATAATTTTTGTGTGGATCAGCTTTATTTGCACGCTTTGGCCCTGAGCTACTAGATATGGTTGAATTCCCCTGAAAGTAGCAAGATTTGGTTATATCTTGACTAACTTGTTTTGTTGGTTTCAATGTGACAATTTAATTACAAATGGCTTAAGTTGAGGTAGGGGGACTTTGTCTTCATCCTCACTTTTTTTGTTAGCACATAAAATGGAAAGAAGGTTCAAACTTTCAACATGAGGGAAGGAGACATAGTAATTGTTTAGACACAGGGCAACAAGTCTACAGAGACCAGGAACTGAATGAAGCAGTACTGCTATTAATCTCTCCCCAAAACCCTTCTGTCCTCTTAAGAATTTAGCAAAAACTGCTGTGATGTTTAGGGTTGCCAACAGGAGAAAAAATAAATTCTGTCCTTTAAATAGAGGCAAAACTGTGAAAATGGGCTCAAACCAGCAGGAAAAAACCAAGTGCAAAATGCAAAAGGTGCACAAGCAATCTGGAACGCATTGACGGAATCATCTTGATGCATTTTGTGTCAAAGAGCTTCCTCACGAGATCAAAATTTACTCTCAACATTTTGAGGCGAAAACATCAGGGTCGTTCTATTAAACTTCGATCAAGACATTTTGTGCACCTTTTCCATTTTGCAATTGTCACTAAACAGAGGTTCAATAGGATGTTTAAATCCATGTCATGAAAAGCTTCAGCTATCTATTTCCACACATCAAGCCTTTGATAAAGCAACCGGATATTGATTCTTCAGGCCTGTTGGCAACATTATGATGGCTGCAGGTTTATCCCTGGAATGACAAGTGCTTGACATAATGTACGTTTCAACAATGAAAGTTCAGCTTTCAAAGAAACACACAAAATTCTCCTTCAGAAAACTCTAAAAGTATTCTTCAGCTTGCAACACTCTGCTATGCTCCTTGCTGGACTGCATATTAGTGGAAGATGGAGCATGTCAAGAATCCTAGAGGTTTTTTTAAAAAAAAACAACAAGTTGCGGTATGAATAAAAAGTGACTTATGATCTTTATGCCAGTTCAGTTAAATATGCAGTTCACTCTCTTTCTGCTGCTGCTTTCTGTCCTTTTCCCAGTGATAGAGAATAGGTCCGTGGTGGCGAACCTTTGGCACTCCAGATGTTATGGACTACAATTACCATCAGCCCCTGCCAGCATGGCCAATTGGCTATGCTGGCAGGGACTGATGGGAACTGTAGTCCATAACATCTGGAGCGCCAAAGGTTCGCCACCATTGGAGTAGGTACACTCCTTTAATATGCTCCTTTGATATAGGAACAGCAGCAGACAGTGCACATGCATTGTATGTATGAGCTACTCCCCTCCATTCAGTCACCAAGACAGCTAGGCCGCTTCCGCACGGCCACGCTGGGGGTTGGGTCGGCGTACATGACGCTGACCCAACCCCCCCCCCCGGGACCGTTCACACGAACTGTCCCGGTAATGACAGGGAAGACGGCGCCGTGCTGCGCCGTTGCCTGATTGACTTACCTTCCCTGCGACCTTCCGGCGCGTTACGCCCCGGAAACCAGGAGTACCGCCCCCTGCCCTTAGCGACGGCTCGAATTAAGCAGGGCTTGAAAGCGTGTCCCCAGGCCTCAGCGACTTCGCCCGGAACGATCACAGGAAGGTAAAGTCGATGTCGAGGAAAGGGAGGGATGGCGCCTTCCAGCCGCTGCCATTCGCATGGCAGTGGCTGGAAGCCGCCGTTTTTCAAAAATGACAATGGGAAAATGACAGCTTCGTGCTGCTGCTGGGGGGGGCCCGAGAGGCGGCCAGCGGCTCAATGAAACAGCTGTGCCCCCCATGTCGAATGAAACTCCCTAAAGGGGCGGCGTTTTTGCCGTCCCTAGAACTTCTAAGCAACCCGTGCAAACGAAAAAGGACCCTAGTTTTATATTTTTCACACTGCTTTGCTTCATAGAAAAGTGTTCTATAAATCCTGCACATATTCTGAATAGAAGCTGCAGGGCTGAATTGGCCAGTCATCTGAGTCAGGCAGTTCCTTAAGTTTTCTGCCATGGGATGCAAGGAGTTCTCTCTATATTCAGAATTACTGAGCCAAAATTGGAGAGTTGTGGGGTTTCTGGGCTGTATGGGTGTGTTCCAGTAGCATTTTCTCCTGACGTTTTGCCTGCATCTGTGACTGGCATCTTCCTCTGAAGATGCCAGCCACAACAGGCTCTGAAACGCTTATCAGGAGAAAATGCCACTGAAATACCCGACCCTAACCTAAATACAACACTCTAGAATTCCGGCACTGTGAAAAGCCTAACCGACAATACATTGAGCCAAAATTATTTTTAAATTCTGTTGATTTCAATGTGGAAGTGTTGATTTTTTTTCTTTTCTTTTTTTGCTGTCAGGTCGCAGCTGACTTACGGTGATTCCTAGCAGAGTTTTCATGACAAAAGACATTCAGAGGTGGATTGTCGTTGCCTGCCCCTGCGCCACAACTCTGATATTCCTTGGAAATCTCCCATGCAAATACTTGCCAGGGTCGTCACTGCTTAGCTTCTGAGGTCTGATGAGATCAGGCTCGCCTGGGGGCTATCCTGGTCAGAAGATGTCTTAATTATCCCGTTTGAATTAATGGGACTTAGGTCTGAGCTAAAGATGCTGGACATTCACATTTGGCTCTGTACAGGACGGATTCATATATTCACATTTGTTTCAAGCGTTAAGCATCCTTATATCTGTGCAATAAGCTAAATGGGAATTTGTCTTTCTACAGGGAGGAAATTGCAAATATAATAAATGAGAAACCATGGCCTTACATTTGAGGAAATAGTCTCGTGATTCCAAACAAGCAGGACTGCTTTTTTCTGAAATCTGGGATTCAGCGGTCACTGTGGAGAGAAATTTACAGCAAGTTTCCATCAGCAGTCTTGAGAGCAAAACAAAAGTTACAGGAAGGAAGTTTTTTCATTTGCAAAGAACCCTTATCTCAGAGGCAAGCACGCTGTTCCGTACTGCCACATGAAAGTGATCTCTTTTCCACCTCAAACTCTGCTATAAGCAGCTGGGCCACAGTGTTTAGCGATTAAAATTTTATAAAATTAAAAACTGGAAAAATCCAAATGTGATTCAATATACGGTGGTGCTACCAGTGCCAGCTAGAAACAAGTTCTAGTCAGAATTGTGTTGTCCTTTGTTACTGCCACAGAGACAGGAACAAATAAAGGGACCTTTATTAAACAAGGTTGTTAGGATGGGGAACTCCTTCTCTAGGTCTGTTCATTCTGTTCACCAAGCTCCTCTCCCAACTCTGCTCTACCTCCCTCAGTCTTTTCCCAATACACATGGGAGTATCAAAATAAAAGTCTACTAGCACCTTAAAGACTAATCGCATTTATTTCAAGATGTGCTTTCACGTGCCAAGAAATAAAAGTTAGTCTTTAGAGTATCACTAGCGTTTTATTTTGCTACAGGAGACTAGAATGGCTACCCATTTGCAATTGGGAGGGGGAGAGGGGTATCACCAATGTGGTCAGGGTTCCAGTCTGGACAACGAAAAGAAGGAATAGATGAGCTGGAAATACTAGGGCAAATATCCTTGACTTGCCACATAGCTTTTCCCACAGCATCCAGCAGGCCATGAAACATGGTTGTAAAGGGAATCAGGGAGTTGGTGGTACCTTTGGAAGTTGTCTTTACTCAGACGTTGTCCTTACTTAGGCCCCTTCAAACAAGCCAAACAATGCAATCCTAAACAGTGTTGTGTGTGTGTGCAAGTGCTGTCAAGTCACAGCTGATTTATGGCCATTCCATAGGGTTTTCAAGGGAGAAAACTGGAGGTGGTTTGCTATTGCCTGCCTCCACAAGGTCCCAAGGTCATCGAGAAGGCTTCATGTGAAGGCCCAAGGTCATCCAGAAGGCTTCATGTGGAGGAGTGTAGAAACAAACCCACTTTCCCAGATTAGAGTCTGCTGCTTTTAATCACAGCTCAGGATTACACTGAAAGTTATGTGAACGCTCCAACTGTGAAGCTTTCTGGAGTGTTGTATCTGACGAGAAAGATCTAAAGTACAAAAAAAAGTAATAATAGTGGCCAAATTGAATTTTTAAAAATGTTATTCTGTACAGCTGTATAAGGAAAAAGAAAATTGCTCAAACAAAGCAATTCAGGGATAGAACGGAGCCAGCTGCAGGACTCTGCAACTCAGCCAGCAACATCCGTGCTTCAGTTGCTAGAGTTCCAGTCCCATCAATAACAAAATCCTTCTCTGTTTGGAAAGGCAAGGAAATCCACTTTGGACGTGGTTCCCAAACCACTCCTGGCCACACCCGGTGATGGTCTGTTTGTTGCCTTCTGTTTTATTTGAGTCATTATGGAAACCTCATAAAACCTCAAGAGGGAGGCATGGGCCCAGAAACCTGAAGCCAAGTTCGAGGCTTGTTATTACGCAAGTGTACAGCAGCTGTACTGCATGCAGTATGCTGAACGGGGGCTGCAACTTGCCACATCTCCTCCCTTGGAGGCAGCTGGCATTTCTTATTCATTTTTTAATTACAAATCCCAACCTGAAAGTGGTCCATTTATAACTCTAAGAGGGAGATATAATAGGTGACCGCAGATCATGCCAACAGCATCCTGTGAATTCTAACACCGCAATTTATAAATTAGACAATGGGAGAAGCACAACTCGGTAAGTACAATGTATGACATCTGCTATAATCACTTAAGGTCAATTCATCAAGTGCAGTGCAAGGAGGTATTATGTCAGACTGGGAGAGGGAGAGATCACTGGACTGGTGCTAGAAGGCCAGAGGGAACTGAGTGAATGAAAAGAGAGGAACTCATTGCTGATACTGCCAGGTCACTCACATAGGCTGCCAGAGCCGCAGTTCTGGAGACACTGGATCCTCGTGGACAGAAACTGCTAGGATTCCTGGATCTAATATTTACTTATCTATATGTCTTTCTTTTCCTCCAAGGGGACGGGATACTGGTCATAGTTATTTAACTGTTCCATTTTATCTTCCCGATAACCCTAGGTAGGAAAGGCTGAGAGTCTGACCCAAGGTCACTCAGTAAGCTTCACAGCAGAGTTGGGGCTTCAGCCCATAGGCGTGGTTAGCTATTAAACTGTAATGATTGTAGAGATAATTCTACAGATATTTTCCAAAGAAACTACCCAGCAATTATCAGACTGAGAAGAAGATTCTGTAACTGAAGCAACATTGACTGCATAAAGCACTGCTTAGAGCTCAAGGGTTGTGTTCTCTTTGTTACAAACCTTCTGGAAATCCATAAAATACTGGCACATCGTCTCCCTTCCCCGAGAGCTGATCCCACTGGTTCTTGCAAATGTTCACTAGCTGCTCCCTCACGGCAGACACAGCATGGCTGGACTTGATGAAGCTCAGCTCTTTGGGGAAGCTTGTACAGGGAAAGTTTTTTTCCTCCGCTGCTATTTTCAGTGCCTGGAACTCCTGGACCAAAAAAGGACATAGCCATTGAATGCCTGTTGAATTCGTTTCACAGACCCACCTTCTCCCAGAACACAAGAGAGCCTATGGCCACACCTCATAGTATGGAAACAGACATACCAGAAGGCAGGAGAGGGAAAGAAAAAACAGCAGCTATGCTGGCTCTAGCCTCTGGCACTCTACTTCACTCCAAATGCAGCTCTAGGAATAGAATCCAAGTCATCCCTATACTGTCCCCTTACCCAGCCTGTACAAATTAAACATTTAGCTGCATTCTGTAGTAGTTATTCTTTTTCCTGATCAGATTAAGCTTGGTGGTAGTTTTATTTATTTATTATTGGTTAGTTTTAGAGGCCACCCTTTCCCAGAAGGACTCAGGGCAGCTTACAACAGGAACTATTACAGCAGTGAAAATCAATTGAACCAATGATATGTTCCTATCATATCTCAGTGCCATTCTAAAATCCAAAGGGAAAATGAGTGGCAGTCCTACAAATTGTGGGCTTAGTGCAAAGAAAGCTCCGTTGAAGCCTCCCCTACAGTGGTTGGGTACCTAACAGTAACATATTTGCTATTAAGAGTATATGAATTCACAAACACACACACTTACACTATAGGTTCTAGTTCCACACTATTCCTCTGTTAATCCATTATTCTTATGGCCAGGTGATTTCCTTCCTGCCCATGCTCCCAAGAACGCAATAACCAGAGCGTAGAGACCATTTCCTAAATAATTTTTAAAACGTTTACTGAAATGTTTTCTGGAAATATCTTAAAATGTAACAGACATGTGTTTGCAAACCTGTCACACAGGTACACTCAACAGAGAGCTAGGATTGACTGCTACTCTTCTGCAATGTACAGGGGGCGGCACAGTAAGGTTTACCATAGCACAGTGTGTGAAAGAGCACTTGGTCATTCACCCCCCACCCCCAGTACAAACGTCCCTCCTTACCATGAGGCATAGCTCAGCTGCAGCAGGACAAGAAAGCTCCTGACCATGTCATAGGGGAGCCAAATGAAATCAAGCTCTCCACTTGCATATCCCAAAATGAGTGTGAACCAGAGGCGTAGCTCCAAGGGGCGAATGAGGCGATGCACTGGGCGCATATCTCTTTGCTGCCTGTAAGGTCAGTGGCAAGAGCGCGTTCGGAGGTGACGAATTCCGGAATGAAGGCGGGAGGACGGAGGAAGCAGCATCCAGTGCGCAAAGCGCTTACCCTTGCTATGCCTCTAGGACTTTGGAACAAACTTTCACGATTTGCACTATGGGAATTCCCTAGGAGTGGAAAAGCTGAAGGAAACAAGCAGTGGATGCATGCCTTCTCTGCCCCTGAGGCTGACCCTCTACTGAAAGATTAACTGGACAAAGAGTAATACTTGGGACACACCTGCAGGAAAGAGATGGTGTCAGTGCTGGGGACTGACTCCAAGTTCCGTTTGTATTCAGTCAGCTTGGCCCGCCTCTCCTCTTTTTGCTGCAGCTCCTCCTCTGCGTCGCCCAGCATAGCTCTTTCACCATCCTCAATGAACCCAAAGACTTCCTTCTGGAAGGCTGCAAGGACTCTGGCAGTCTCAGCAAACTGTTTGCTGACTTTCTCTTTCTCTTTCTGAGCAGTGCCCTAAATAACACAGAGATGAGATTATGCCGGTTATTCCATTCAACAAGTCTTGTGGTTCCCAAAAACATGAGCAAGCCAAATACCTCCCTTTTATAGCTACTCAAAACTAATGAGCTTGAACACTCCTCCTCATTTTACCAGCACTCCACGCTCACATTCATCTCCTTGAGCACTAAATATGGATAGTATTACATCTGTATATCTTCAGTGAGATAATGTGGTTTAAACCTGAGTATGAAACTAATGAGTACTGAAAAGAAAAGGAGGAGCATGAAGTGCACAAGGACAGGAAGAGCTCCTTCCTCAGAATTTTTGACCAAATTGACCTTCCAATTAAAAAAAAAGAACTTTAACTTTAGTTATGATAATAAACCAGAAAGTATAATGTCTGGTATGGACTGGTATAGCTCTTATTAGGAAATCTTTTTGCCCCAACCAATGTTTCAGGAATGGGCAAACACTTCTTTCAGAGAACAAATATTCTACTTTGGTGCATGCATGAAGGGAGGTCTTTTTGTGCAAGAAGGGATGGGGGAAACTTGGTAAAACAAGGGCAGAACTATTACTGTAACTTTATATATTTGGGATTAACTACTTCTGATAGTCAATTCAAAAGGCAGCCTCCACTCTAATCCTCTCACATTAGGAAATACAGCAGAAATTCTGCAGAGGGCAAAGAATGAGGTGTAGCAGAGGAACACTCAATATTCCATTTCTGCCACTCTTCTGAAAGAAACTGAACTTGACTTACTTTAATAAGATCCACTGTTCTTCTAGTTTGTGCAATGGTAACTCCAAGTTCATCCATCTGATTCTCAACGCTGCTCAGAATTTTTGGTCGCTGGGCCTTCCAATTCAAGAAACTAAGAATCAGAACCTCTACTTTAATGTACAAGAAGAAGCACATTTCTAATTAAATCTTCACGGAAGCAGAGAAATGTATGCAGTTAATTTATACAAATACTAGAATTAATATTTTTCTCTCAATATGCTAAACATCCAGGGGATGGTGGGACTGAGATTTCCAAGGCAGTAGACAGGATTTCACTTTGAACCGTATCTCATCTTGGTCTCCAGTAATCCCCCTCCCACTATATTCTCCACAAAAGGAGATATGTACAAGCTGTGTAGTACACAAAGACTATGGGTAATACTCATGTTTATTTTTTAAACAAAATTACAAATAATGGCCATGCCTTTTTATCAGGACCACCCAAATTGCTATAAAGTGCTGATCGTGCTTAAATGCTTGCATTGCTATCAGTGCAGTCTATGCAGAGTTATGCAAGTCTAAACTCCTTAATTTGACTGGAATAACACTGCATAGGATTCTAATATAAAATGGTTAGATTAAATGGTGTTGGATAAAAAGATGCCAAAAAATGGCCACACTTCGAGCATACAATCAGATCTTTCCCTGCCACTAAAAGAAACACATTGTCAAGTAGCCTTTGGTGTATCCTGAAAACTTTTTTGTATCCAGCACCATTAAACCCAGTTCAATCCACAATATCTTTTAAGGTTGTGGCCTTGGGACTTTTCCATTTTTGGCTCTTCCTGGCTGAGTTTTTTTTTAAATTTTGTATGGTATTTTTAAACTCACCAACAGAAACAAGAGATGGGACAGCTGAGCATCAGAATATAGAATTAGTCTGCATTATCAATAGCAAAAATGGATCTGTAATACAGTAAAACCTTTCCTGATTTGAATGGATTTAGTTCAGTTGCGGAATTCAGTTTTCTTGTACTTGATCATTATCATAGCATATTATGCCTGTGTTTCCTTTTGTAAAAGTAACGGTCATCTTAAAAACCTGCAACGGAACCTGTGTTCTCTCATTCCCAAATATCCAGTATTTAAACTGCATCAGTACTTGCCATATCTGGAAAGATACAAATAGTCGAGCTAGGTGCCCATGTGGGGGTTCCAAACACTATGTAAACTATGTGCTGGAAGGAGATAAAGACTGGGCTGAAAGCATTGTGCTAAAGAAACAATCATTGTTCTATCAGAGAAACAGCAACAGCCCCCATCTTTTCAACACCTCCACCCCTACCCAAAAGCAAGGAAATTAAGAGTGCTTATCTGGGGAAGCTGTAACAAGCTACTGAGCTTTTTAAAGGAGTGGGGAAAGCAAAGAGGCTAAACTGTAAGGCAATCCTGATTGATTCACCAGAATGACAAAATCTGATAACAAGAATGCTCCTTTTCCCAATGCAGGGATTAGTTGTTCCTTATTTGTATGTGCTAATTTTTCCACATTTACATAAACATAAACATGTCTGTTGCCTAGCTTTGTAGAGCAAAGATAAAACAGCTGGTTAGTTTTTTTTAAAAAAAACTGTCCGTGAATTTGATACTGATTAGACAGCAGTTCTGTTTGTTTTGTAGAAGGCCCTGGGATATTATCTCTCTGTGGGACTGCCACACTCTGTGTAAGCCACTCTGATTTACGTGTGCGCTTATAGGCATGTTTGTTCACACACACAGCAGAACAGTCTTTCAGACTTGCCATTTTTCCAAAAATGCACATTTGTTAAAGGTTTGCAAATGTGGTAATCCCTACTACAGAGCCAACAGCAATCTATTTTCACCACACAGGAAGGCTTCTGTCTCTTCCCTTCCACCAGGAGCGATAACATTTTATTCTCGGAATAGAAGTCTCCCCACCCTCAGTTACAGACTGCTCTGGCACCGCAACAGTATTGGGGACAATTTATAGCTGCTTGGCAGGAGGGAATTACTCAGAGCCTAGGATACAGGGCTGCCTTTTACAAAAGGCAGGCTATTGGTCCAACTTGCCAAGTATTCTGAGTGGAGATGCCAGGGAATGAACCAAAGCACAGCTCCACTTTTAAGCATTGGGGCCATACGTGAAATATCCAGTGCTTGTAAAAGTATTTTTAAAAGACAAAAAGGGGGGGGGGGTACCACCATTTTTAACACACAATACCTCCTTTGTCACAACTGTGCTACTCATCACATTTAGGACATATTTTATGTATGGCTCCTATGGTTCCGTCCCCCACATCTCCACAGAGACTGACTCCACTGTTTTAAGGAACCTGTTTCCACTGTGACAACCAATGCTGGCTAGTCTGTCTAGCTAGTCTATCTATTGTCAGCTTTTAAACTGGTTCCTCCAGCTGTCACTTTAACATCAGTTTGTTCTGCTTCAATTGTCAGGTGATGATACTTAACCCCATGTCATGAAAAGCTTTGTTTCCTCATAGAAATGTAACACTGGAAGGTCATCTAGTTCTAATCCAACGCCCTGCACAACACAGGACATTCACAACTGTGCTGTCAAAGGCTTTCATGGCTGTAAGTTGCACCACGGGAGAGCAACATGCACATCTCTGATAACCAACCCATTGCCACCATTTTAGTTCAAACTGGCAGTGGGTTAAGGGACCCCTGGCTCCTATCTAAACCAGCTCCCTTCCCTCGAGACTGTGCTGCTTAGTTAAAAAAGACAATTCTGTACCTTTGTACGGACTATGGAATCAAAGAAAAGGTGATATAGACACCAACATCCAAACCCTAACTCCGCTTTCATGACAAGTACATGACTTGAACTGTAAATGCTAAATAAGCACAGTGCCACTTACTCATATTAAACCTCTATTAAAGGGACAGGATAGTTTTTTTCTTAGCCAGGTAGCCATCTTAATGTCTATAACACCTTCCATCCCCTCATAAAGATGACATTTCAAGTTGGGGATACAGAACCTCAAGTATGTCTTCCAATTATAATGCTCTGAATATATCACAGCAATTTGCAGCTTTTGTGTAAGCGCCATCTTTAGGTAGCATCATGTTTAAACAACATATTGACACCAGCTTGTGCTCTACTTTCTAATGGTTTAAAGTGCTTCACTTTTACATTTAATATAAAATTGCCTAAAGGATCAGCGTCAACAGGCACGTGGACTGTAGGTGTATCTTGCAGGACGAGCATCTCAGTATGATTTATGATTAGAAAAGGGCATTTGCCCCTAACTCCATGGACAGTGCCCAAGTGGTCTTTTGAGGATGTATGTCTGTAGCCCAATTGTAAAAGCTTCCCTCTCCCCATGCTCAAATGCTCCATTTAAAACAAACTTTTCACTTAAGTGGTTTTTAAATTACTATACATCACAGCTTCAAGCCTTTCCAAATGTAACAATCTGCACAATAACATAGTGAATGCACCTTTGGGAGATGGGGCTTCCTAACAAACTCTACTGTAGGATGAACTCCATTGAAACTGACAGCTCAAATAAAACCAGCTGAAGATTTGGGAGATGAGTCATTGCCATCTGGGAAGGGGAGTGATGGAAAAAAAATCCCCGCCATCATCAGTGGAACACAAAAGACTAACAGACCAAGGAATGGAACCTGGGAAAGGAGCCAAGGGAAATAAAGGAGCCAGTTTCAGCCACTGTGGGAAAGAACTGTGAGGGGCGGGGGGATAGCAAGTCAAAGCTGCCAGATCAGAAAACTAGTTTGGCCCAGTAACACCAGAAGCAGGATAGTCGCCCCCTCTCTTTCCCAAGTGTTGTGTTTGCCTTGTTCCAAATCACAGTTCACCAGATTGCTTGCATGTGTGTAATCTGGCAGACAGAACCCGCCAAAATGAAGATTAGCTAAATGCTTGTAGAAAGTATTAACATCTTGTTGATGGATTTCGGAACCTGATTCCTCCCCTCCCCTTGTAGGACAGAATTCTTGGAGTTGTCTAAATATAGAGCAGAACCAGAAGAACATACACATACAACCCCCCCCCAAAAAAAAAAATCCAGGTGCTTTCCCCCTTCCCTCTGTATTAAGATGAAAATAATTCAAATACAATAAACTGTTATTTATCAGCACTTCATCAAGTGTAGCTTGTTGTGCCTGACACAGGAATTGTTCCTCACTGAAAAAAAATTATCTCTCTTCCACCACCTCCCTGCCAATGTCTTTTGGATTCACATTGTCTAAAATTCATCCACTAGTAAAATCCCTCCCGACATCCAGTTCCTTGACTCCAGCAGCTCTCACCCTTTTTGGCTGTCACTTAGTCCTTACTCAGGCTAACAGGCAAGCCCCGGGGCAAGAATCACCACTAAACCATGAAGTGGAGAAAGCAGATAGACAGGACGTTTCCTCCTTCTCCCACAATGCTAGAACTCAGGGGTTCCCAATAAAGTTGATGGATAGGGATCCAGGATGGACAATGAAACACACGTCTTTACTCATTTAGTAACTGACACTGTAAAATTCACCAGTGGTAGATGTAACGATGGCCATGACCCTAAATGGATTTAAAAGGGAATTAGATTTATAAAGTAGACATTCTTCAATGGCTATTAGCCATCGTGAATCAAGGAATGTCTGCATTCAAAAGCAACACACATCTGAATACTGATGCTAGGAAGCAACATCAGGTGAAGGCCTTGACCTCTGTGCTCCATCCATGTGTTGACCTCTAGTGAAAGTGGTTGACTGCTATGTGAAACAAGGTGCTGTAACCACTGGTCTGATCCAGCAGGGTTTTCATGATGTTCATCTGACACCTTTATTGCAAAGGCCAACTTGAGATCGGATATCATGATAATGACAGTGTCAGTCTTATAAAGGCAGCAGAAAACAGCATGCAAGCAATAAAATCATACTAAGGAGGCTAGAGTTAATAACATATCCAGGACTACTCCATAGCAGGACATAGTCACATGGTTATTAGTGATGAACACATACAACCATAGCCTGCAATGTGATCTTCCTGTTATCACTTTGTACAGTCCATGCTGATTCCTACAATCCTGTTCCCCACAAACAGTTAAAAGTTGTTGATTCACATATACATGATCAGTTATCACCATTCAATGACTCCTCTGAAAATGGGGTAAATCCAGCAAGGGCGGGGGGCGGGGGGCCCCGGCTGATTTAGCTGAAAACGTTTTTTCCCCAAAGTTTTTTAAAAATCCAACCTTTCCATAAAGCTCAAGGTGATTTATAATATTAATCTGCATATAATATGAGCTAAACCTCCCCACAAAAGTTAGTTACAGTACTTTTACAACAGCCAAACGTTTGCCGAGGCTAGGAAATACCCTGATAATTCCAGATGGGTAGCAGTTCTGGCATTTTGAACAATAACAAATTCCTTCCAAAATTCAACAAGTAGTTTTTGCCTAGGATAAAAGAAGCTGTGGATGGCCTGCAGTTTTGATGGAGCAACTTCTCCATAGGGCAGCACTAGTCCTAATCCAGCATCAATTGTGCCAGCTGACTGCGCCAGCATAATAAAAGACTTGCTGGGTAGGGAAGTTATTGGCTCTGTTTTTTTTTAACTACCATCCTTTCCCTCTTGCATGTTGTATGCTATTAAAATAACTTAGCCATTTAGACCATATTGCAAAAAAACTTTGGCCTAGGCAAATACAGTCTTTAGGAAAACTTGTTGCCTCATTTTTCCTTTTTAAAGGGGTGCCCAATGTTTATTACTTTAAATAAGTAGTAGCCCCGCCATTTCTAATTTGGGAAAACTAAACTGCGGGCGGCTGCAACCTGTTCCCTCTGCCTCCAGTAGGAACAGACCTGCAAACGGGGCCCCTGCTTGGCTTGCCGCCTTTCCGGCCGCGAGTTCTCCTATCCAAACCGTTTTTCCCCTCCGTTTCCGTCACTTTCCCCCCAGTGCACCCCTAGCAATGCTCTGAGCATTCAATGGGTCCCGCCACATCGTTGCTTGTGAGTGAAGCTTGTGTTAAATTCCGCGACTGCGCCCGCCGCCGCCCTCCCGCCCCTGGCTGCACACAGGGGCGCCTTTGTGGCCGGCCGGCCGGCCGACCCACCTCCACGAGCTCCCGCTCCACCTCGACCGCCACCACCTCGTGGCTCCGGTGCTCCTGCGCCCCGCACAGCCGGCAGATGCAGCTCTGGTCCGTCCGGCAAAAGTTCTCCAAGGGCTTGAGGTGCAGCTTGCAGAGGCTCTCCTCGATGTGCCGTAAGGGCGGCACCAGCCGGTGCCCTTGGAAAGCGGGGCTTTTGAGGTGGGGCTGCAGGTGGGGGCCGCAGAAGGACGACAGGCACACGAGGCACGACTGCGCCGCCTGGGCGCGCTCCCCTCCGGTGCAGAAGTCGCAGAGCACCTCCTCTGGCCGGGCGTCGGGGTCCTCGGCCGGGCGGCAGATCTCCGGAGCGCACGGCTCGGGCGCCTCCTCGGGGGTCATGGCCAAGCGCGGGCTCTTGGGCTGCCGGAGCTGCAACAACTCGGCCAGGGTGTGGTTCTTCCGGAGCTGGAGGTCCGCCGGGAAGGGCTCCTGGCACAGGGGGCACCTGGCGCTACTCTGGCCCCCGGCTCCTGGCACGCCCCCTGGCGCCGGGTGGTGCCTGTGCGCCCCGATGCAGCCCAGGCAGAAGTTGTGGCCGCACGGGATGGTGACCGGGTCCCTCAGGGCGTCTAAGCAGATGGGGCAGCTGAAGGGCCCTTCTTGGAGGCTGGCGACGGGGCTGGTGGCGCGGCAGCCCGCATCCATGCTGCTCCAGGAGCCACAGAGAGCCCGGCCGGGCTGGTCCCCGTCCCGGAGTCAAGGCAGGGCAGGGCCGGCAGGAAGGACGCCAACTCCGCCCGTCAGGAACTCGGGGCAGTAAGAGGCGGCTGCTGGCTGGCCAGCCCGGGGCGAGGCGCTGCTACAAGGGCCGGCCTTCAGGGGGAGGGGAGGGAATGGCGCCCTCCCTCTTTCTGCTGGACGGGGATGGGAGGAGGCATTCATTCATTCAAGCCCCTTCACGTGGACGTCCACTCCTCTGCCCCCCCTCCTCGAAATTCCGCCAGGGACGTGGCAAAGGCGTGGCGCCAGTTCTGTTGGCCCCCAAATGGGTCCGAGGATGCCCTTTCCTCCCTGCAGAATCTGGCAAAAATCGACTCTTGGCAGGTGGTGCTAAAGAGCTAGCCCCTGCCCACTTTTTGTCACCCTGTGCCAGTGAGCCCACCTTTACTGTTAGGACAGCTGGGCTTAGCCAGATTCCAGACCCAAGTTAGTCAGTTCAGGTTTCATCCAAAGGAGCCAAGTGTCTCCTGCTATAGCTCTGGTTTTAAGTGAGATGCTGAGAGTTTGGAGGTAAGATGACACCCGTCCCTCCCCAGTCGAGGAAGGGTGTGTATGCTGAGAGGCATCTCTGGCATAGAAAGCTTGCTGGAATGCCCAGCAGCTCTTTGCATTAGTTTCCACTTACGCTCTGCTTTTAATTTTTTAAAAGAAAGCAACAATTATTTTCCCTGCTTCGGAGCTCTTGTTAAGTCCTGGTTGTTGGCATCCCCTCCAGGTGTATCTGGTTAATTTGGAATACTGAGACCGTTTTAATACAGTTTGTTGCCTGCACTTTCACTATACAATTCATTGTGTCATCCAAGTGTTGCATGAATTGTAGTTAATTTAGCTGTAAATTTCTCAACCAGGAACTTTATCCTTGACTGGTCAGTATATTTAGGATTGCATCTTTAAAACTCATCACGTCGGCAGATCTCGTCCACCACTGCCCTCTTCAGAGCACTCCTTTTAAAGACAGCTGGGAGAGAACGTTTTGCTTTAATTCCTTTAATCTCAATCTGCTGTGATTCTCATGCTTGAATGGGAAATTGAAACAGACCCCTGCAGCATGGTTCTAATACTTGCTCAGACTACTGAGTTTAGTGGGACTTACTCTCTTGCACATCTGCCAGCACTCTCAGTCATTGCTTGAGCTGACCCTTATGTTGGTGAGGGAGCAAGCTTGTTTTCTGCTGCTCCAGAGACTAGAGCCAGGAGTAATGGGTTTAAGGTGAAGAAAAAGAGATTCCATCTAAACATCAGAAAAAACTTCCTGATAGTAAGGGTAGCCTGACAGTGGAATGCACTATCTCAGAGTGTGGCGGAGTCTCCTTCTTTGGAGGTTTTTAAAGAAAGGCTGGATAGTCATCTGTCAGTGCTTTGATTGTGTGTTCTGGCATTTCAGGGGGTTGGACTTGATGGCCCTTGGAGTCTCTTCCAACTCTATGGCCGCGGCCGGGTCGGCGTTTCCGATGCCAACCTGACAACGCTGGGACAGTCCACACGGACGGTCCTGGAAAGAGCCGGGCAGCCAGTGCCGTGGAGTGCCGGCGCCCGGCCGACCCGGCATGTTCCCGGGCCTCCGGCGCGTCGCCGAGGCCTGGGGACACGCCCCCCTGGCCCTGCGCGCCTCTGCGCCTGCTCCAGCAGGAGCAGGAAGTGTCCCAAACTTTGTGGCTCAAAACCTTGCCGAGGCGCCGAGGACAAATGAATGCGCGAGGTGGGGAGGTGTCTCAAAGCCGGGTGGGGGAGGTGTCTCAAAGCCGCTGCCGTTCACTCGGCAGCGGTTTCGAGGCGGCGTTTCCCCAACAAGAGTGCTTCCAGCTACGGCGCTCTGGAAGCAGAAAGCGGCTGGAGCCCAGCGGTAGCGAGGGGCAGCGTGGCTCGCGACGCAGCTTAAGCGCCCCTGTCCAGCCGAATGGCGGCGCCTGGAGGCGGCATTTTGCGATCTCGAGACGCCATTAAATGCCCGTGCGGAAACGGCCTGTGATTCTGTGATCACCAAGTTAGTTCTTGCTTCCCAGATTCTTTGTTGACAGATAGGTTCAGGAATAGTCAGAAACAGTGAACTGTAATTCAGACACCTCAACAGCTACTGCCCCCCAACCCTGCCATATGCTTTGGGTCATCCCAGTGGTCAAGTTGGATCCAGCCCATTTTTGTAGAGGAAAAAATGGAGAACTTTGGGTATCCTCGCTCTTGAATACTCTTTCTTCATAATAAAGTACACAGTGTTAGAAATTATTTAGAAAGTTGTTTAAACTAAAACTGTCAATGCCGTTCGCTTATATGAGTCTGTGGTTTAGTCACGCTTGGAATATCATGAACAGTTCTGGTTTCCCTCTCTTAAAAAGGATTATGTGTTGTGTAGTAGTTAGAGTGTCAGATTAATATCTGGGAGACCCAGCTTCAAATCCCCATTCTGCCATGTAAGCTTGCTGGGTGACCTTGGGGCCAATCACGTAACTTACTTCACATGTTTGTTGTGAGGATAAAATGGAGGATAGAACAGGGTAAGCTGCTTTGAATAGCCATTGGGGAGACCAACAGAGTATAAATGAAGTAAAATAAAACAGTTACAATACACCAGCATGGTGTAGTGGTTAGGAGTAGGGGACTATAATCGGAAGAACTGAGTTTGATTCCTACATGAAGCCTGCTGGGTGACTTTGGGCTAGTCACAGCTCTCTCAGCTACCTCACAAGGTGTCCATTGTGGGGAGAGGAAGGGAAGGAGTTTGTGAGCTGCTTTAAGATTTCTTTTGGTTGAGAAAAGCAGGGTATAAATCCGAACTCCAAATTAAAGGAGACTAAACTGATCAAATCAATAGAGTATAAATAGCTTTTTAATTTTGAAAAAGAACATAGAAGGGGGCATATTTATAAACAGGGTTTTTTAAATTAAAAAACTCCCTTATAACAACAAGAAGTCAAATTCCACTTTACACTGATGCTAAATTGATTTATGAATTTGAGAGGCTCAAGGTACAGTTGAAGCCATGAGCACAGATGGTTTTCAATAGGGATTTCATGAGAGAATGGCTGTGTCAGCCAGAACCTCTTTACTATCATGACGGGGCAAACTAACAGGGAAAGTTTGCACAAGGACTCTGTGCTTCTACTCTTCTCAAAGGCAAGTCACTGGCACTTGGGGATGCAGCATGCTAGACAAGCTAGAACAGGGGTCCCCAAACTTTTTAAACAGGGGGCCAGTTCACTGTCCCTCAGACTGTTGGAGGGCCGGACTAAAAAAAACTATGAACAAATTCCTATGCACAAATGATTGTAAAATGTTTGATTTCACCTTTCAGCCTTTCTGTCATGGTCTATTTTTAGAACAGTGACCAAAGTATGTCAAGTACAGGGTGGGCTCCAAATATTGTTGGGGAAGCTGTGGAATACCCTGTAAACAAAAAGCAGAACTTTCCCAATGAAGCATTCCATCTAACCCAGGATCAGGTATCTTCCTGGGTTCTTTCCTCCTAGCAGCCAGCGAGCGATTCACCAGCCTGGCTGATGCCAATGGGAGTGAGGCGGAACAGAAAGCCTGAGAGCAACACATGGAGTAGCCGAGAGGGAAGGGCGGAGCAGGCGTTGCCACATGTAAGGTTTCCAACTCTGGGTCAGAAAATGCATGGAGATTTGGGGGTGCCATCATGTAACTGCAATCAATGGCCGTTGGGGCCAGTTCCTCCTCTCCCTTGAGCCCCACTGCACATGAATGGAGCTATCGCTGCCATGCCTGGCGGGCCGGATAAATGCCTTCAGGGGGCCACATTTGGCCCCCGGGCCGTAGTTTGGGGACCCCTGAGCTAGAATCTTGGCTTGACCAGGAGAGCTGATATTCAGCCTAAAGCAGAAATGACAGATAGGATTGTGAGTGGGCATGAAGAAAAGTGTTTTGCCCCTTTAATAGAGGCTTACTGAATAAGGAGGTGAAACTTTTCATGGCATGGAAGTAACACCCCCATTAAACTTCTGATAAAAGGGGCAGGACATTTTTTCTTCAGTTCAGCTGGTAACCTTAGTAGCATTCCCCATCCACCAGTGGCAGGTAGGACCTCATTTTCATTACTGCTTCTATCACAGGCATCTACTATAACACATGGCCTGGTAAGTTTAAAATGAGAATTATGATTATGAAGGACAACATTTTTGAGCAAGCCAGGATCCCCTTAAGAAACTTACAGACATGTCAGGGCAGCAGCAACAGCTCAGGTGTGGCTCTGCAGCTCTAATAAACCTCTTCCTTCTTGAATCCAGACTTCGCAGCAGCTAATCACGGAGCAGCGGGGCCCTGTCTTGAGATACCCAAATGCTGAGGAACCAGGCTCCTTCCACTTCTACCACACACTAGGTGGATTTTGTCAAGATGTACTTAGACAAACTGACATCAGCTACAAGATCTTGTGAGTTCTACAAAGTTCTACAAGAACCTTAACACTGATTACATAGTGACAACTCAGTATTGCACCAAATATAAACCAATAGAATAGTGATCTGTAAGCATACCTTTAAGAATGCCACTACCTTATATATTCTACTCTACAAGCATTAGTATAAATGCTGACCACCGCAGTTTAGAAAATAGTATACAGGGGGAAAGTTAGTTTATCCGTACAAGCCCAGGAATGCAGACTTTTGCAGGTTTCCGCTAAAGCACAGATAAGCTGCTGGCTCCATACGATGTCAAACATTCCCCTTTGTTATTTACTTGACCTTCACAGGCATGTGAAGACATGGCTACATTATGATTCATTCACATTTCTCCTTCAGGAAAGGTCAGGGGATAGCAGGATGGTAAACTAGGATAGCCCTAAATACCAGGTACCCTAGTATCTTTTGGAAGGTGCAATATTTACTACCACTCCTGAAACTGACACAAATTTAACTAGAGAATTAACACAGTTTGAGAAAATTATATTAGATTGCCATTCACACTTTCATGAAATCATTTCCTTTCTTTATACAATTCTGAGTTCATATTGTTAGATTACAAATCCTAAATATGACTCATCTTTTAATTGATTTTATATATAAAAGAAGTATCCTTCAAACATTTCACATAATGATTTTAGCTATGAATAGACTACAACACATCTAATAAGGACAACTGTTTTATGTTGAAGGAAATGTGGAGAGATGAGCACCTCTGGATCCACATGTAGGGATCATGTATCACAGCTCAATAATTGGGATTTAAAACAATACCATTCAAAAAAAGTATTCCAATCCAAGCTGGAAGACTGTTGCTGGGATTTATAGGTGATCAACAAAATACTTTCAATTAGGAGAGAATTTATATATCATATTAATAATAGCCAAATCACTAGTTCAAAAGTGGAAGAAAAAAATCTTCCTATTGTCTCAGCTTGGCACTACAAAATGGTAATGGATAAAATATTATCTTAGTTGAATGGAATGGAAAACCCTACAAATACATTTTCTATTATGCTACAAATGTGTTTTTAAGAAAGATATTGATGTCAGCTCCATTTTTGCATTCAGTGACACAAACATTTATTGCATTTTATATGGGCAGTTTTTTTGCCCATATAACTGAAGTTGTTACATAGCATGTATTGCTTCTAACCAATCTCTCATCCCTGTTTTTGTAAGCTTCATTCTAAACTGATGGTCCCTTCTTGTGAGACTTTTCGGCCACCTGCTGTATTACCTGTGTGACCCATTTTCAAAGTTAGATATTGAGTTATGCTTAAATATGAGATTTCACACAATACCCAGTTCTTATTTAAATCCTAGAAAAAATTCTTTATCTGGGCAATCACAGCATCTGTTAATGTTTCTTAGAATGACAGCCCTAAATTATCATTGTTTTCCATTCACAGGCCTACATATTGTGCCCCCTAACTTTCTACTGTGACCTTATGGTTACCCTGGTGGTAAACCACCCCAGGCCAATTCTGTTTGCAAGTCTGACCCTGTCTATTACTTGAGATCATCATCAAGTTTGCAGCAGAACAGGAAAATAAAACAGGAGTGGTGTTCAGAAATCAGACTTTAAAAAACAAACAGAAAAGGAGAACAGGAAATAGCTCACAAAGCTTATCTCGTCCAGACAAGGAAAGGTTCTTTCTTCCTTTAGACTTTAAAATATTTCACATCTTCTGAGGGGTGGGGAGGGTGGGAACTAAGCTTTTAGTGCCAATTCTAGATACCTCAAGAGACCAGTCACGATACTCCTCCCCTGCTAACGTGGGGCCTTTCCCCACTTCCCTTAAGCCCCGTGCTACTCGAGGAGAGTAGCGCAGGGTCCCTTGGCACTCCCCACTGAGAGGGGCGACGACAGCACAGCCGCCCCGAAGCTGCTGCTGTCGCGCCCCTCAGCACGCAGCATCCCAGGCGCTCTTCTAAACGGCACCTTTTGATGGCCCTGCGCAGAGCGCGGGGACGGCCCGGCGCGCGCCTGGGATGCTGCGCCCTGAGAGCAGCACGCGGCATAGAGGGGAACAATGGGAGTGGGGAAAGGCCCTTACATGCAGAGAAGGAAAAAGGTACCCTCTTTAGAATCTGCAATCCAAGTAAAAGCAAAGCATAGTATACAGCACAGAATCTACATTTTTATGTATGGCAAAGGTTAAGAATTTGAACCCACCATGAGGATTAATTTCTTCTGAAGCCTGTTTCCAACCAATAATGTGATAATTTCTACCATCTCAGTCCACAGAAGTCCCCACTGGGCTGTGATTAAAATTTGCTTACTGCAGTTGCCTGCTCTTTGGCTGTTTTCTTCTGGATCCTTAATGCAACCTAAGATTCTCAGAAAACCAAGATTCTCTATTGAATAGTGCAGTGATGGCGAACCTTTTCGAGACCGAGTGCCCAAATTGCAACACAAAACCCACTTATTTACCGCAAAGTGCCAACAAGGCAATTTAACCTGAATACTGAGGTTTTAGTTTAGAAAAAACAGGTGTGCGTTACTCGGGAGTAAGCTTGGTGGTAGTCAGTGGCTTTGCTTTGAAGCAACTGTGCAACTCTTCCAATGGGTGAATCACGACCCTAGGAGGGTTTACTCAGAAGCAAGCCCCATTGCCAGCAACCAAGCTTACTCCCAGGCAAAGGATCGCGCTTTAGTTCTTCACATGAAAATCAGTGGGGTTTAACAGCGCTTAACAGGGTTACCTACACTGCTTCCCCAAAACTAGGTCTTAGGTTTAATGCCCAGAGGCAGAGGCCCAGAGCCCAGAGGCTGGGGCCAGCCTAGATGTGTGTAGGGGGGGGGGGCGTGGGAGCGACTCTGTGCGTGCCCACAGAGAGGGCTCTGAGTGCCACCTCTGCCACCCATGCCATAGGTTCGCCACCACTGGAATAGTGGGTGCATAAGCTCTGTCCTGTGTTTCTTAGCTAACTATTAAGCCTTTTGTTTGCCAACCACATCTCCAGTTGTGAAGACAAGGAAATGTGAGGGCTTCCATTATCACCTCCTTTTCAAACTCACCCTCTGGAGCCTTAGCTGTACTCTGAGAGGAATGCTGATGACTCAAGAGACTCACCTGTCATGATATATTTTATATATTTAAAAAAGGTTCACAAAAGGGACATCATCTAATCAGCATAAGTTTGCCAACACAGAGGCAGGAGACAGTCAGTCTAGGGACAAGGAGCAACAGTTGACCTTTAACATGATTGGTGAGTTCAACTGTGACTCTAGACCAATGAGAGGCTGTTGCCGGGGTGGGGGGGGGAAAGTATCCTTGTTAAATGTATAAGAACCAATGCATTGTATATGCTAAGTTCAGTGGTTGAGTCTAAGTTCAGAGAGTATGTGTTCAACTTTGTTTTTGCTGAAGAGTTCTGTATAGTTTTATAGTCTTGTATAGCATAGACTTGTGTAACCTTGCAACTGCTAAAGTAAAACCTTCCTATGGAAAGAACATATTGTGTGGAGAGTATTCTTTTCCAAGTGTGCTAGGAGGCTGCAATGAGTGCAAGAAGACTATAGATCTTCTCATCTTACCAGAGTGACTCTGCTTTAAACTCTGCTGATATCACCCTCAGTGTTCCAGAGCTATCTGCCCATCTCATGGTTGCTCCACAACACCAGAAACTGTCTGTGAGCCAGGAAGCTGACCATCAGCTATAACTTGGCCCTGGTTCTTTTGGCAGAGGGTAACTGCTGTGCCTTCGCAAAGCCAAAAAATTGGATAAAGGGGCTCTGTAAAAATAGCATGGAAACAATGGAGGGGTTCCATATGGTCCTCTATGCCATAGAAGGATAGGACTCCTTCGTCATAGTCCAACTTGACTCCAATTAATTTGCATAAGGGCTTTTTTATCTTCTTGAAATCACTGTTGTGGTAAGCCCAATAGCAATCTTCTTGAACATGCAGTCCCCAGGAGAGCTCATCTAGCCCAATGGTGAATGTGCGACCAGCCCTTCTCTTTCTTGGGATTTTCTTGTAAGCAACGCCAACAATGACAGACTGGCCAGACAGCTTGACTTCCCAGTAGTGATTGCCCTGGGTGAACTGCTGTGCACACAGGATCTGCCATGGCTCAAACCTTTGTGGGTCACTGCACAGTGTACTGTGAAAGCCTTGAGTGTGTTTGGCCTTCCGGCTCTGGTCGGACAATTGCAGATATTTGTTAGCTGTGGTTGAGTCAAAGGTCAAATTCCGATGATCTGCAGAAATATTAGGTGGAGGAAAAACAGTATTTAGCCTTCACTTTCCTGTATAATCTATCTACTTCCCTCTCCCCATTCAACAGAGGTGTAGCGGGGAAACATGGCACGCCCACGCCCCCCTGTGCTCTGTGGTAGCTACACCCCCCACGTCCCACTTACCTGAGCCAGTGGTGGTCTCGGGCAGTCTGGCAGGGCGGGGCCAAGGTGTGCCCGGATACGGCCTCCGTGAGGCAGGGCCGAGGAGCACTTGGCTGCGGCCTCCGCCAGGCCAGGTGTGGCCCTGCTAAGCCACTCCTTCAGCCTCCGCTGGCTGAAGGAGCGGCCTGGCAGGGCCAGCCAAGAGGGGGAAGGGGTGTGGGGGCGATGTTCTGCCCCCACATGACTGAACGGGGACCCACCCGGTGCATTTGTCCCCACCCCATCCCGTGGTAGCTATGCCACTGCCATCCCACCTCAAGGACACATTCCTCATGGCAAGTACACTGAAAAAGGAGTATTTCAGTATGACAGGAGAGAATTGCAAGGTTGGCACACAGCTCTAAAGAGCCCAAAATACAAAGTTACAATCTGAAAAAGGAGACATAGTGACTTTAGTACAAAGATATATTTTTCCTTCCACAAAATTCATATTCTAAGTTACTCCCAATGTGGAATTTGGGAGCATCATAGCACCTGTTTGGGTGTTTTCCAGCATCGGCTTGCCTGAGTCTTGGGGACCATATCTAAAGCGTTTGCATAGAACTGGAAAAAACAGCTTCCAGTTTCTTCCTACCAACAGATTTGAGTAGCTCACCCTGTGCAGGTGCATTATAGCCATGCCCCCTCAGCTTGGTCACTCACAGTCTTAGATCTCTGGGCTTGGAAGGCGCTCTAGGAGAGAATGTCCCCTTTCTTTGTATGCTGAAACCAAACAGCATCTGTTTCTCATCTGAAGCTAAGGACCAATCCCTGATTTCTTCTTCCTCCTCAGTGGAGGATGTGCTGCAGAGGAACTGAATGTGTGTCTGCAGGTGCAGCCATTCAGAAGCAGCTGCCTCCAGTGGGGCAGAACAAGGATGGCTGCCTCTACCCACGGCCTCTTGTTGCCCTCCCTCTCTGAAATGGCACAGCACCTCCTGCCATTTGTTTTTAGAGTCTTGCCAAATTCTTCTCTCCCTTTTACAATGTCAGCACTTGCTAGCACAGACATATTCAGCACCCTGAGCACATACGTGGAATTACTGAAGTTGCAATGAAACATTTCCTCTTTTACCTTTTCCTATTAGCTGACAAGGTGAGAGCAGGCTCTCATTCTGCCACCAGGGAGAGTGGAATTATGGTTGTGAGGAATTCAGCCAGGGCAATAAGTGTGAAATTCTATGGCGTGCTTCTTGTTAGACTGGAATATGGATATGGTGACAAAGACCCTCTACAAATAAGGGATGCTCTCTGTTTCCTTGAGAGCAAATCTTTGGCAGATGGAAGTCCTGTCTTGCTCAAAGTTTCAGAGCAGCAAAGCTCACAACTGCCTTGTAGAAATTTGTTCTGTGCCAGGCTACCTACGAAGAGGTGCCAATGGGTACCAGCAGTTCAGCTCTGTGCCTAAATAAGGATAGTAAGAGAAGCTCAAGCAGAGGAAGAGAATGTGCATGTATGCAAATGTATACACAAGAATGTCCTTTATTCATTGGTTGTTGTCCGTAGTTACTAAAAACATTTACTGTCATTTTCGGCAGCCACCGTTACAGAGTGCTTTCTGCTTTGATCATGTTCTACCCCTCATCAGAGAACAGGAAAAGCCTCAGTTGCTTTAGTTGAAAAACTGCATCCCTTGTAATTAAACGAATAACTGCTGTAAGAGCTTCTTGTATTCTTGACTTGGAGCAGTCACACTAAGTTAAATGAAAGAAGACTCCTGTTAAAAAGCAGGTGTGATTTTTAAAAAATCAAAATGATGGGGTGTGATGAATGTGTGTGAAGAAAATGTATTGTCGAATTCAACTGGTTGTGGGTTTTCTGGGCTGTGTGGATCTTGTTCCTAACGTTTCGCCTGCATCTGTGGCTGGCATCTTCAGAGGTGTATCACAGAGGGAAGTCTTATTACAGCAGGAATGGATCATATTGACTTTTTCCAGGGCCATTTTCATTTCCTAGTCCACTTCTGGGAATGTGGGAGCTACAAACGCATGCAAGGATGCAGTATCCAGAGGTGTGAAATGGATGGTGGGCTTTTCTCTTCTGAAAGGGCAGCTATAATTTGTACAAGTTTGGAGTTCCTTTGTTACAAGTTACATTGTTACAAGTTACATTGTTACAAGTTACATTGCTAGTGGCATAGCTAGAGGGCGCCAGAGGGGCTACAGCCCCAGGTGCCACTCCCTGTGGTCATGTTGGGGGTGCATTTCAGGACTGTTCCCCCAAATGTGCCTCGCCTTGAACTCCCCATGGGGTTCAGGGCAGGGGCGCAGTTGAGCACTGACCAGCAGGTCTGGCCCCACCCCCAAACTCCACATGGAGCTTGGGACCGGGGCCAGCTGGGTTGCCCCGCCCCAAACTCCATGTGGAGTTTGGAGGAGGCACAGACTTGTTAGTTACTGGCTTCAGCTTCCCCAGATGCAGCTTTAAATGGCCAGGATCAAACTGAGCAAGTTGAGCTGACCGACTCCAGCTTTTTCCTGGCTGTTCCACCCCGCAAGCTCCACCTCTGGTCAAGTGGGGAGCAGTTGCGAGGGCATGGAGTGCATTTTATTCATTTTACTCAGCTGTGCCCCTGTACACTGCCCATGCTGAATAAACTGCTAGTGTGAGCAGTTCCTTCCTCACTGAGCACATTAATGGAACCAGTCTGCAATATGAGTGTGAGTATTTGGAGATTTATTATCCAAATAGATGCAGTGTGAGGACCAGAAGGAACTGAGATATATCAATACACTCATGGCCCTGCTGCTCTACAGCAGCCTAGAAAGTCCCTTACCTTTTAAAAGACGTATTCTTAACTCATTCTCTGGAAGACCCTGTGCAGCTCTCACCATGACTACCTTTGGTTCCAGTGAGGCTGCAAAACAAGAGACCAAAAAGAAAGAAAGAAAAAGAAAAGAGGAAACTAAACAGCAGGAAGAAATAAAACATTTGCATTTTTCAGACAGTGGACTAGTCAAGACTCAGCAATGTGTTGTGGAATCCTTATTAGCAGAGGGGTACCGTTACACATTTAGTTGGGAAAACATCTGGGAACTGTTCATGACTTAGTGGTATAACGTGTGTTACATGCTGAAAGTCCCAAATTCAGTACAATGGAATCTCCAAGTAAAAAAATTAATTATCTGAAGTAGTAAGTTTCAGGAAAGACCCATGTCTGCCTGAGATCCTACCAGTCAGAACAGACAGCACAGTACAAGAATCTAAATGCACTGATGATGTCACTTTGTTTACAATGCAGCTTTAGATGTTCATATATTCAGATTTTAATAGAGATGTTTCTTGCACTGTGGCCTGATTATAGGGGCTTCATATGTGAGTGTCACTCGTTTCCACTGCAAATGTAAAGCATTTCCTGCGGCAACAGAGCATTTACACAACAATTTTCTTTGCACTTTCCTCGTTTTGGCCCTCATGGCCACCACCAGCGGGCTTTAAAAAACAGCAACTACTAAATTGCTACAGTGTAATAATGTTATATCAGACTGTTATCATAATCTGCTAGTTCCGCTGAATTCCCATCTTTTATTTTTAAAGCCTTTTTTTGTTCCAGAGGTATAAAGTGTGCACCACCTTCCCATCACCACAGAAAGAAGCAGAGACTTGTTCTAAAAAAATGAAAGCTTGAAATCTAGAGGAATCAGCAGATCACAGTAATAGATGGTTGTCATATTACTACACTGCAGTGATCTAGCAAGTGCCCGTTTTAAAAAAAATGTTCTTTAGTGGCAAAAGAATTTTGACTACAATTTTCCCCAAACAATTGCATCATGCTAAGGTTCTGAAAGGCTGCATCAATGCAGAGGAAACCCCAGGAGGTAGAAAGCCAGTATTGTGTAGTGGTTAGGAGCAACAGACTCTAATCTGGTGAACTCAGTCCTCCACATGAAGCCTGCTAGTCACAGTTCTCTCAGAACTCTCTCAGCCCCACCTACTTCACAAGCTGCCTGTTCTGGGGAGGTGAAGGCAATTGTATGCCACTTTAAGACTCCTTAAAGATAGAGAAAAGTGGGATATAAAAACCAACTCTTCTTCAGAGATGAAATCTTATGATGTATGAATCTGGCCTTTGGCTGACCACCTTCTGCACTGCCTAGCCCTCCAGTTAAGATTGTCTTTCTCAAGTTCTGCTTTCTGTGCCCCTGCCTGCAAAGGTGAGGTGAATGCCAAGAACCACCATGGCTTTTTCAATGTTGGCACCTCATTTTTTGAATACCTTCACCCCTAGAGGCTTATCTGGTACCTATGGTATTGTGTCCTTTGAATGCCCGTCCAAAGCATTTCTCTTTGCTGAGACTTTTAATTGAATGGCCACCTTTTAGCTGTTTTAATAGTCTACTTTTAGCCAGAGAATTGTTTGGTAGATATATTTATTTATTGTATTTATACTATGTGTTTCTCTCTAATGGGGAATCAAAATCACGTACATTGTTCTCTGCACAATTTTATCCTCACAGCAACACTGTGAAGTAGGATAATGTATAATTGGTAGGCTCCTATTTTAGCAGCTGTATTCACTGCTATTGATATTTCAGGGAAAATACCATATATATGGCATCAAGTCATAATCATTTCTGGCTGTAAAAATTTACTGTTTGCTTTGCCATCTAATTATTGCCCCATTAGTTTACTTTCATTTCCTTAGAAATTATATACTGCCCATCTTAAGTAAAGATCCAGAGACTCTACCCTTGTGGTGATAGCTGTAATTGAAACTTTGCCTCATTTTGATTTTGTTATTATTTGTGTTTCTCTGTAAGAGCTAAACTTATTGCTCCTGACTTTAAAGAAACCTTTTTGATTGAGATATTATAGGATTCTGCTATAACCGAATTTGGCACAACTGGCACACTGCAGTATACCTTTTGAGTGGTCACAGGCTTTATGTTGAAGACCTGGGGGCCAATTTTACATAGCTTTCTAACAATTGATCTCATTAATTTAAATGTTTTACTTGTATTTATAGTCAGATAGCGAATGCACTGTATTATCTCTCTTGACCGCTGAGGAAAGCCAGTGGGCTGAAACACATCTGATTTTAGGTCAAAGTGTGACATACAATTTCTTGGTCATGTTGTTGTGATTTTAGGCACATAATGCAGGCTACCATGGGTCTTCTACTATAGGATTTTAATTTGTAATAAATGCATATGTGTTTTTGCTATACAGTAGTCTTTTATTTGGTTTGCCTATTCTTGATTTTTTGGTACTAAATTGACCCAAGAAGACCCAGCAAGTTTCCATGGTCAAGTGGGGATTTGTATGTGGGTCTGCCAGATCCTAGTTTACCACTCTAATCATTATACCATACCAGCTCTTAACTGTTGTTTCGTTCTGTTATATATGAGCGACGGACTCCAATCTGGTGAACTGGATTTGTTTCTCCACTCCTCCAATGAAGCCTGCTGGGTGACCTTGAGCTAGTCACAGTTCTTGGAGAACTCTCTCAGCCCCACCTACCTCACAAGATGTCTACTGCAAGGGGAGCCATTTTAAGTCACTTTGGCCGTTTCCGCACGGGCAATGAATGGCGACCTGGAGACGGTAAAAACGCCGTCTCCAGGCCGCCATTCGCACGGGGGGCGCAGGTGCAACGCAGCCGCGCCGCCCTCGCGGCCTGAAGCCGGCGTTTCCCCAGAGCGCTTCCCAGCGCTCTTTTTGGGGAAACGCCGCCGTGAAGCCGCTGCTGAGTGAACGGCAGCGGCTTCACGCCGCCTCCCCCACCCGGCACTTACCTTGTCCCCGGGCCTCCGGCACGTTGCCGAGGCCTGGGGACACGCCCCCCTGCCCTGCGCCGCTGGAGCAGGCGCGCAGGGCCAGGGGGCGTGTCCCCAGGCCTCGGCGACGTGCCGGAGGCCCAGGGACATGCCGGGTCGGCCGGGCGCTGGCGTTCCGTGGGGCCGGCTGCCCGGCTGTTCCCAGGACTGTCCATGCGGATGGTCCCAGCGTCGGCGTCATAAACGCCGACCCGGCCGTTTCCGCCTTCGTGCGGAAACGGCCTTTGAGACTCTTTAAAGGTTGAGAAAAGAAGGATATAAAAACAAACTCTTCTTCTTATGGCTTGATTTAATATTGACAATTTTATGATGGTTGTTTTTATGGTTTTATTGTGTTCGTTTTTAATTTATGAGCTTCCTCAAACAACTCTCTGAAGGGATAGCATGTACTCTCTGAAGGGATAGCCCTTCGGGGGTTGGGCGGTCTATAAGACTGAGAAATAAATAAATAAATAAATAAAATACATTCTCCAAATAATTTCTATTTTGGCACTCATTTCTGACAATCTGCTTTCAAAATCAACGCTGCCACTGACCTTTTATTCCATCCTACAAATATCTCAACATTACATTTATTACAACAATAAAAGCTCCAGTAAGCCACTGAATACCTGACCATTCTGATACTACTCTCAATCTCCGCACCACAAAGAAATAAAAACAGTAATTACATTGTGTGTCAGCTGCTTCTTGATCCAAGGAATTTGACAAAGCTTCCTGACAAATGCAGGAGACCTTATTGAAGAATTTAGTGACAGAGTCCACGTTGCCAGCCAAATCAAATTCAAGAGCTGGAGGAACTTCCAAGCTGCCAATAACAGGGAGGAACAGAAATTCCTACAAGAAATGTTTTAAAAAGTTAATCCACAAAGTTTTTTAATCTATGAAAATAGAGCTGATCTTCTGCCTTGTTTAAATGCAGTGGATTCTGGAACCTATTATTTGTCATTGTCCTCTCTTCTTCCTCGTCTAGGATTCTGGTTCAGACAGAGTTGTAGCAAGGGGGAACAGTGCCCGGGGCACACGTGCGCCCCGTACCCCTGTCATGCCCCCGCATGGGGGGGGGGGGGCGCTTGATGCATCACACTCACCCCAACCTTGGCGCTATGTCACTGGGTTCAGATGTCACCCCCCTTACCCTGTCCTCCTGCTCCCCTGCCATGGCTTTACCTGGCTTAATCCTTGTAGACTCCTCTTTTTCCTCTGTGGCTCATAAACTGAATTCATATGAACAAATGCAAACTTCTCATGTAGGGATTTATTCAGAAACTTGGGCCGTATCTGCACGGCCCGTTTACGACACCTGGGGAAGCCAAAAGCCCCCAGGTCGCGTCCACACAGGCGCCGCTGCTGCAACACAGCAGCGGCGACCTAACGCCTCTTCCCTCCCCAGCGGCGTCAAACGCCCTAAACAACAACCCTTTAAAGGGTTGTTGTTGGGAAGGGATCGTCTTCCCGGCCAGCGGTGCGAACAGCGCCGCCGGGAAGACGCTTTCTCCCGCCCCTTACTGTGTCTTCCTCGTAAGCCTGCGGGGCGTCGCAGCCCGCCCACACTGTCCTCCGACCTCCAGGGGTCGGAGGGCAGCGTCAGCGAAGACTGCGACGCCCCGCAGGTGACGGTGGAACAATGCAAGTGGGGCGAAGAGGCGACTCCGTCGCGGAGCAGCCCTGCCTTCTACCGGCCTCGTTGCTTGCTCGCGACGCTTTAGCGTCGCGAAATAATCCATACGCCGACGGAACTCCTGCCGGCGTGGGGGCGCGAGGGGGCCGTGCAGAAACGGCCTCAGTAAAGAGAAACAGCCTTCTTGGTTGGCCTGTTAACATTTGCTTGCTTGTTTCTTGCTGATTTAAAGTGATAATGTGCCTAACAAAACTTTATAGGCATTTAATATTATTTTGTCCTTGTTTTTCTCCAAAAGAAAGATAGATTTGGATAGTTATATCATGTATTTTTTCTCTGCCTTCCAGAGAAGGAATAGTCTATGTCCCTGTGGTAAATGAAGACATCCTGTGACTGTAGCTAGGGATGAGAACAGCCATACATTGGTAACACTCAACCCAACAAATTCAAACAAGCTCTCTAATTTAAAAATTCTGTTCATCACATCTGCATAGGTTGATGGGGAGGCATGTGTGACAAGCTTTGTTTTTTCTTATCGAAGGGGAAAAAACCTAAGAATTTTGGGATTTCATTTTGGTTCATTTTGGTTCATTAGGTTCATTTTGAACTATCAATCTTCCTTGCAGTTTCCAGGTGTTCAGGCAACTCCATCCAAGGGGCCTGGCGCCCAGCCACAGTGCTGCAGCTGCGCCAGGTCGTGGCTCCCATGGAGGCTTCCTGGCGCCGTGGGGAGGTTTGCATCACGAGAAAACCTCCCCACTTCCAGGAAGCCCCCATTGGGCTTAACGGATGGTGGCACAAGTCCCAAGCCTGGGCCGCAAGTGTAACAGTAGCAATGACTGAGCCGCCTAATGTCTGCTTCTCTCCTGGGCACACCCTTGAACTGCTTCTGCAAGCCTCCTCCTTCTCCTTCCCTCTGTAAAGGGAACACCTAGTCATCGGAATTTCCCCTCAGTTTCTCTTCAGTCTTCTTCTTTGCCATGGTGGGTGACTCAACAGTAAATTCTGTCCTAAAGTTTCAGCTGCCTTACTTGATAGCCATTAGTTCTTAGCTAATCTTTTTTTTTTCTAGCTGAGAAAAACATGATTTAAAACTTCTTTCCAATCTCAGCATACTCTGTGTCAAACATGAAGTTACTGTCTAGCTACTACACGAATATAGTGTGATCCTGAAAAACACTTAATTGTTCCTCTCTCAAATTCTGTTGGAAAACATGACTTCCAATTGAGTAAGGTCATCTACGGATCTGGAATTGCCTCTGAACAACACTGTGGTTGCAGTGTTTATAAGTGCAAGCTGTCAGTTACAGTAAGGTGGATTCCGCATGGGCCAAAAACAGTGGTGTGAAAACAGTGTAAAAGGGTTTAAAACACTGTAAAGGGGTTACACCGTTTTCACAACGCTGTTTTTGGCCCATGCAGAATCCGCCTAAGCGACTAAGGAAAATGTTTTGCATAACAATTATACACTTAGAGAAGTCCCTGAGCTTCAGGAACAGGGAAACAGATAAAATAGCGATGTTTTTGAGAGAAAATTTGTTTACACAGTGTTACTAGAAATATATAGCAATGCAGAGTTGTTTATTATCAAGCACTAAGGCTTTGAAAAGCTGGCCAACTAGAATAACTACACAATAAATGAGAACTCCCTGGTTTAAGAGGACTGAGTCTCACATAGCTCAGCTTTACATCTCAAACAGCAGCCACTCATATCTATCTGGCAGTTCAGAAGAAAGCCTATGCTTTCACTCTGCTGGTGCATTGCTCAAGTGCCTTGTGTGGGAGCAAGCATGTCCCCCATGAGCCATAGAGGGAAGGTTTTGCTGTGAGCCCTGTCATCTGGAGAATGTGTGGGACTGTGCAATATGCTGTGAGCATGGCACAGTGGTGTTACTCTATGTAGTATTTCTTCAGTACAGCAGGATGGAATGAGCACATCCATAAAGGAGGGTTGGGCAGTTTGTTTAATCACCCTGATTCCCATCATCTAGCTCCTTCAGAGGAACTGCATGCTAACTGGCAAGCGTCCTATTATGAGTACACAGATACCTCCAGAAATGCCATGTCATCAGTACAGGCCAGCAGCTCCTGGGCCTTCTTGTTGTGCTCATTAACAGTGGCATGTTGGTGCTGGAGCTGATCCCAGTTCTCTTGCACTTGGCCTAGTACAGCAACCTGCTCCGTTTCAATTCTCTCCAGTGCCTTCCTTTGGCATTCCTTCAGGGCTTCGCTGAGCTGGACAAACTTTTGCAAAACCCCTGATTTTAACTTCTCCGAGGAATCCTGCATGAAAACGAAGGGGAGGATTTTATCCAACAATTTCCACACTAGTCTCTTCATTCTAAAGGTTGATTCCGTGTTTCTCTCTGACAGGAAAAAAAATGCTATGGGGCAGAATGCAAAGTAAGAGGAAGTGATCTTTGCAGGCATCAGCTGTTATTGAGGAAGAAAAATAAGTGAGTCTCTTGCTCATTTAGCAGCTGCAGTTTCTACTGGGTGGGGGGCAAATGATGGGAAGAAAGTACTTGTTCCTTTGGAGTGATGTCTGTGGACTATTTTTATTTATTTATTTTATTGAATTTAAACCCTGCCCATTCCCAACCATGGTCAGGCTTGGTGTGGCTTACAGACGTATAAATAATACACATTAAAATATAATATTAAGATAAGACCAGAGAAACTAAAATCTACCTTAATATCAACTGTCTGCTTCTCCAACTTCTGGATTTCTTCCTTGATTTCCTTTTCCATCTTATCAGTTTTCTCCAGTGTGCCCTTTAAATTCTCCTGCCAAAGAGTCCCAACAAGTTTCAAGTATTTTACCGTCTTGCACATAACTCTATGACATACAGAATACATGCACACAGAATGATGTAAAGGTAGAGAAAAAAGCAGGGGAACTGGGGAAATGACATGAGGTGAGAAGTTTGGTGGAATAAAGTGATTTCATAGGAAGGGGAGAAGCTTTTGATCTGGATGCAACATCACAAGAGAGAATATCACTGGCCTACAAAGCTCCCTTCATCTCCAAACCTTAGCCTCTACCTCCAACTCTCTTGGATTGGTCCAAGCTGTAGTTGGCAACCCCAGTAAGTAGAAATATTATAAAATGCCATACATCGATCACTGTTGGGGTTTTTTCCCTTTGCACTGAGAGCAGGAAGCCTTCCCTACACATTTAAAGCAAATGCCCATGTGACATTGTGCTCAATATGTAAAGCTCTTTCCCTGCCCAGTCAGAATAGGGCAGTGGTGGCGAACCCATGGCACTCCAGATGTTCACAGACTACAATTCCCATCAGCCCCTGCCAGCATGGCCATTTGTTTGGTTGTCACCATCATGTGATCATTTCTCCCAATCTGTTTGGTTACTAGCCTCACAGTTGCCAATGGGCAAGTGCATAGGACAGTGGTGGCGAACCTATGGCACTCCAGATGTTCACGGACTACAATTCCCATCAGCATTTGGCCATGCTGGCAGGGGCTGATAGGAATTGTAGTCCGTGAACATCTAGAGTGCCATAGGTTCGCCACCATGGGAATAGGGTGTCTTAAAGGATGCACCTTTAGAAGAAATTATCCTGTTTCTGGTTTGGTGTTTTAATCTCACTGTTCCAAAAAGGCAAATGTATCATGGAAGAGGAGAACTCTAACCAAACAATGAGCCTAAGCCTGCCTAGGATTGTTCTGTAGTATAGCTGGGTAAAAAGGTAGAGAACTAAGCACTCAACCAGCTCAGGATGTATGTATCTTGTGGCAACTGGCAGTGTGCAAAACCATCCAAATTCCAGACCTAGATATTCTAAGTGGCTAAAGTAACATATGGTGTTTAATTCTGATGCAGAAGATTGTCCTTCCCACTAAACTGTAGACAAGTGAAACTAGAATGGGTTGGGAAACTAGCATTTTGTCCATGTGCAGGAGCTAGGTACACTTACCTCTGCATAGATCAAGGTTGTAAATTATGCTGGTATGGTCTAGTTCTGAGGTCTGCAACCTGCGGCTCTCCAGATGTTCATGGACTACAAATCCCATCAGCCCCTGCCAGCATGGCCAATTGGACTCAAGTTATTGAACAGTTTTGCATACATATCCTTCGCTCTTCTCACTTCTCTTACCTCTTTTAGCTTTCGCTCCTCTTCAAACAGAACCTTCTGGTGGTTTTGGCATGTCTTCACTGTGCATATACAGCAGATAGGCAGATTCTCAGTCTTACAGTAGAGCTCCAATGGCCGCCCGTGCCTTGGACACCTCCTTTCACGAATTACTGCTTCCTTCTCTGGTTCAGGTGCCCTCAGTTCTCCCATCCTGACAACCTCTACAAGACTTTCAAGTTGCACAGTCTTGCTGAGCTGCGGCCTCTCTGGGAAACTGTTCCTGCATTCAGGGCAGGAGTACCCATTCTGACCAATAGGTCCCTTTTCCTCTTTGTCCCAGTGGCTGCTGATGCACTTCTCACAAAAACTGTGCCCACAGGGTACAGTCACAGGAGTGGCAAACATATCTAAACAAATGCAGCACGATAGCTTATCTTCCAGCTTCTGAGAGCCTTGAGAAGCCATCCTGCCGAAAGCAGCTACAGTAAAGACGAAAGGAAAATGAAAGCAATGCACGAGGCCAGCTCAGCTGTTACGTCTCTCAAGGAGGAGGAGCTGGCCACAAAAATAAAGGCCCTCAGCCAACCAGGCTCTTAGCAAGACGAGATTAAGAGGGATCGCACCCTTCCTAAAATATCGTCCTATCCTACCAAGAATGCAGAACGAAGCCATGGGGAAATTCTACCCCATGTTTAAAGACTTTTGAAAGAGAACGTAGAACTTGCCTAAGTTTACAATGACATGTCTTATTGACACACACAGAGCTGCATTCACAACTGAGCAGACGGAGCCTAGAGCATTATATCCTGCAGATATATCCCTTCCCTCCCAACGCTCCACCCTCAAAAGTTTCAGGAATTTCCCAGTCTGGAGTTAGCGACCTTCGACTGGATTAACTTTAAGAGCAACTGAGCACCCCCACTGCAGTCCATTAAGAACCAGCCTTTCTGCAGAAAGAGAAGAGAGAGCAGCCCCCTCCGCTGACTGAACAGCAGAACAACAGTTATACACTGCTACTGTTATCTGCATAGCGTTTTTCATTTGTTGTAAGTTACCTAAGAATTTTTTTTAATACTGATGAATACGAATGGGTTAAATACACTTCAAGCAAGGCCATTTCACTGAGGGGGTGAGAATACTCTGCAAACACATGGAAGTTCTCTCTACATTTTGCTCTACTGTATGCTTTTAATTCTCAAGCCAGGGCTTTATTATCCATAAGGCTGACTAGGCTGAAGTCTAGGTGCCCTGCAGGGACTAGGGGCCCATCGATTTTTGTTTTGTTTTTCTGAGGCGCTGTTTCCAGCCCCCTAGGGCTCCAATGATTAAAGACACTTTGCACTCAACTAAGGTATGTTTTGATGGGGGGGGGGGGGGGGCGGCACCAGACCAATAGCACGCTACCGTCAGACTTGTGACGTCATTCTGCCTCTTCACTTATTACACCACTATAAGCAGTACAGTCTAGTTGTGTCCTTGATCATGCATGTTCGAATGTTACCATGAGCCATTGGGATCAGCCAAAACAGTTTTTATTTATAATTTTTTTTAAAAAAAGAATAAATGGCAGCTAACATGTACAAGCACAAGTCATGATTTCAAAAAAGAAAAGTAAGAACAATTGCACTGTGAGAAAAGAGGTCAGCAGACTTTATTTCAACTGGGTATTGGTGTCCATGTGAATGCTGAAAGTGTAAATGATGGCATAAGTACCTGAAAATCTAGGAGCTTGTCCATGGCCTGTCTACAACCCCTTTCCCTATTATTCAATTAATTCCAAATAGGATGCTTCAAGTTTTGAAGCAGTTCTGTCAAAGCTAGAGATTAAAAATTGTAGTGATGCACTGCTGACCCAGCAGCACCGTGGTAGAACGTTGGGACGTAATGGACCCTCACACGGCCTTGCTGTTAAGCACGCGCCCCCCTCCTCATCCCCTATGAGTCACGGTCATGAACTGTCTGGCTCAGTCACGGTAGCAGGGACAATGGTCTTGCCCCAGGTGAGGATTAGGGCTCAGGCATTCGCTCCCCTCTCGCCGCATTAGCCAGGTGAGATCATGCATCACATGATGATCTCGGAATCCCGGTCTCCGCTCATCTCCCTACCCACCTCCTTTACTGCGCCCTGGCCGAGCCCTAATAAAGGTCACGAAGACCAGCACACAGGGCAGAGTTGTCAAGATCCGAAAACCAGCTTCCTGTTGCTGGCGCTCTCCGTAGATGAAACCTCCTCCAGCGTCTTTCGCCTATTCCTTAAGCGGCGACCAAAGGGTTGACTACAAGCTGGTGCCGAAACCGGGAATCCTCGAACCTCCACCCTGCTCACCGTAAGCCTGGGGAAGGGCAGCGATACGAGAAGTCCGCTGGATCCGGTAGCATCCAGGGACCACCGTTTGGTATCGCCTGTCCTCTGGATGGTAGCATCCAGAGACCGCAGCGTCCTAGGACACTCTCTGCGTCCGGCGGAACACCGGCGGTGAGTATGGGAGCTTGCAAAAGCAGGGCTTATGACAAGAAACCGCGTTGGCGAACTGAAAGCGTTAACGAAATCGCGGCAGGGTCCCGTAAAGAGAGGAGCTGCGCAAAATTGGTTGAGGAGATTGAAGCTCAGTGTCCATAATTTGGTACCCAGAGGGGGGACGTGAATCTTAAGGACTGGGAAAACATCGGTACTCTTACACAGAGCCTGTAGCCGATGTCGGCTGCTACTGGCGTGGAGACAATGTTTTAATGCGCCATCAGCCTGCAGACCTATGGCTCCCCTTGCTGTAGAGCCGCCCTCCTTTCGATCTTTCACCTTCAATTTCAACCCGAATTTTTCTCTATCCACTAAGTTGGGCCTGTCCTCCTTCTGCCCTACATCCTTCACCCAATTCCAAACTCTCCTTGGCTCAGCCGCCTCTACTGCTCCGCTTCATTTTTCGAAGCCACTGCACCTCCGTCAAGCATACGTAATGGCGGGTTTCAAACTCTGGCGTATTTAGCCACGATCTGCAGAAGAAAACCCTGGCGAGGAAGGCGATGCGAATTCTTGCATTGTGCCCGTCCACTTCACAGATACTGAGGGTGGCGTCATTCGGCCGAGGTTAATGATGCATGCTGGCTATAACATCCTCACTGAGCTCCGCCAAAGCGGTGCGGGGCAATAGGAAGTCCGCAGCCCTATGTAGAGGCATGCTAGAAGGCGATTAGGAATCCCTTAATGGTTCCGGACGACTGGAAGACCACCTTCCGCATGCTCCTGGAGCCTGCACAATTTGTGATCTGGGAGGCGAGTTCGCCCGGCAATGCTTTAGCAGGGCAGCACGCCTCGGCGGCGCCTACACAACGCTCAACTTCACGGCTTTGATGCCTTCAGTAACCCCAACAATCAGATCGTCCTGCGGTGGCCACCCTTACAATTAAGCCTCTGAATGCGCATACCTAGAAGCGTTTTTAGAAAGTCCCCAATGCCCGGACAGCCAACCCAAAGTTTTCTAGCACCCGGCCAGAAGCCTCAAGAGCCCTATGCTGAGTTTGTGAACAGGCTCCAGGAGGCCCTCAAGAGGCAGGTTGACAAGCGAGGAGGCCCAGGGCGAACTCCTTAAAGCGCCTTGCCGGGCTTATCGCTGAGTGCGCCAAAGCGATCACGGGCCTAGGAAGGAACCGAGCTGGCGACATGCTCAAAAGCTTGCCAGGATGCTCGGATGCTTCGCCCATCAAGCCAGCCTTCTAGTCGCCCGCCCTCTCCGCTGCCATGAGGCAGCCCAGCCCGAGAGGCAGTGTTTCAATTGCGTGAAGCCAGGACATTTCAGGAGAATTGTAGGCTGCCCGGCCGGGGCCTACAACCCCTGGCGGAGGGTCTCTCCCAGAGGCGAAGACCCCCAGGAAGGTCTAGGGCAGGCTCCCAATGCCGCTGGGGAGGCAGCCGGGCAGCTCTCCCAGCCCGGAACCAAGATCCGCACCTCAAACGCTCCCGGGCTCCCCATGAGATCTTGGCTGCTCCAGCTCAGTATAGTGATCCCATCCCCACGAGGAGACCATTAGGCTGGTCTTGCCAAAAGCTTCCGCCGCTGAACCCGGGGGTTGTTCATCATCCCGAGGGTCGCCGACCCCATGCGCAGGGAGCCATCCACATCCAAAGTATGGACAAACATCCTGCAGAAACTGCCAAGTTCACGGAACACCCTGCCTCTATGCTCTCACTTGAGTCTAATCTAAGTTCAGCTAATCTAAAATCCTGCGTTGCTGGCTCCCCTCTCGTCTATACTTCCTGCTCTGCTAGCCCTCCTACTTCCAAAGTCAGTCACCATCCGCCAGTGCCCAGAATGGCACGCAGCATTTCAAAATCTCTGCAGAGTCCACAGTCACTGAATTGCAGCAGAAAGGAATGCTGGCCAGAGGACTGCGTTTGAGCCCTCCTCAGAATGCCCCATAGCCAATCTACAGGGACAATGAGGCATGGAAAGGGAAGATGCTGCTTTAATGGCCTTAAGCCAAAAGTCCTTCGTGAAGAAGAAGCCCCCCTTGGCCCTCTCCGGCTGTAAGGTTCAAACCAGATCTCATAGCCTCTGAGCCTGTGCAAAGCCCTAAGCTCAAAGCTCCCAGTGGCAGCAAAATCGTCAGCACCTCAGAGAGAACAAAATCTCAAATCAGAGTTGCAATCCTCCTCGTTACTTTATATGTGCTCTGTATGCCTATGTATGTTCTGTATGTCTTGCCCCTTTCAAAGAGACCCTAAAGTTTTCCCTCATAGGGATTTTTCCATTGCTTCTAAGCTATGCTCTTGCGCTTCAATTAAAGTTTTCTCCTTCTGATTATGTGTGCCAATGCCTTGAAAGGCTTCGCCCATTACAGCATCCGCCTTCGCGGGACACAGCTCGTCTCGTGCTCCCTGGATACCGATGGGACCTGCTTCAAGCGCCTCCATCTTAGTTTAAACCTTCAAAACTTTTCTTCAAACCTCTCCTTGAGAACCTTTTCCTTAGATCCATCTGAGCCTACACTGCCACATTGGCGCATGCAAGTTTACATATGAAGCCAAAATCATTTTCATGCTCCCACATTCTCTGCTGAGGGCTCCCTGGCTAGTCACAGTGCCAAGGGGGGTCTCTCAGCCACACCTATCTTACACAGCCTCGGCTGTGAGAGAAGGTAGGAAGCGAGCTCAAACCGCCAAAGTCCCCTCACGGGAGGGGAAGGAAGACCGAACTTCCAAACCCTCCCCCCCCCCCTGCCTTCCTTTCTGCACAGCCTCCTCTTTCTAATGGGCTGACGCACCCCACCTCTAGATCTAGGATCTGATAAAGGGTTTTTTGCAAACCCCTCTCAATTTGCTCCTGTGATCAAACCTCAAGCCCAGGAACTGTTTTCTTTGCATCTTCTCTATATCTTTTCCTATAGATGCTATATTACACGATATGACTATAACTGTGAATTGTTCAAGTTGCTTTGCAAAAAACCCACACCTTAGACGGTGATTGGGATTGTTTTACAAACAAACATCCGACCTGGATATGACCTCTCCCGCTTCTCCCTAAGCCTTCGGCAATTCCTGCCTTGTATCTCTTAACGCCTTGAATGTTGCAAGTGATCGTTGTCCGGAATGGGCCAACTCGCCTAGCAAGCTTGGCCAAAACCGAAAAGGTGAGTAGTTCCCCTATTGACCCAATCAAGGTCTCTCATCCAGCAGTATATCCAAAGTACTCTTCTCTATTCTCTATCAAAAATTGCCCGCCCCCCCAGGCCTCGGGCTTTCCATTGTCATCTATAAGAGCGAATTAACTCAGCCATGCGCCAAAACCCTGGGGCGTCGCTTGTTTTCTCTTCTATACAGGAGTCCAGCTGCCATGTGCCGAGGCCAGCCCCATCGAGGAGATGGAGCGGGGCCTCCCTGGAGATCGACCCAGCCGCCTCTGTTGAGAGAGGCGATCACCCCTCCAGCTTGGGCCAAGATGGGAGGATCCTCTGGAACCAGTACACCCATTCTTCGGGAGGTAACCCAGGCTGCCATTCGGCTGGTTTAGCTATGGCTCAAAGGTTGGCCATTCGCTGCTCCTCATCTACAGCCGCCATTCTCTCCTCTCCTGCATACAAACTGAAACTTGGAATTGCAGCCAGGAACATTCCTGATAGATTAACCCTTGGAACTCTCCAGCTGTTTTCAGCCGCTTGAATAATTGTTGGAACACGCCTTCTCTCTCACAACCTTGCTTTCGTGAGAATCACTGAACCTGCAATGCTAAAGACTATCAGTAGCTCTCCCTACGCTCTTGAGAAATCCACGGACTCGAAGAGTGGCTCTAGCTTTGGTAGTCAAACAGCAAGAGCCATGCATTGGACAATTATGCAACCACGGGTTGCCTTCCTTCCGCCCATCATCCAGCCTATGTATCGCTTAGCCATGTTTTGTTGTTTAAATTTATTGCATGCCCTAGTTTTTTTGGGAAGTTATGTTATTTGTTATTGCTGCATTGCCGCCTGTAATTCTGCGGGACTCTCTGCTACCCCAGGCTCCACCCCAGGAACCCGGGCCTTATGCGCCCGCCCGCTCTGCCTTCCGATCCCTCCTGTGAAGCAGCCGCTGTCGCCATCTCAAAGTGGGCCTGTCCCCTCGCGCTTCCAGCAGGGCCGGACTTGTTAACATAACACCGGGCTGTGGCGGCTGGCCTGTGCCCTTGAAGCCCATCAATTCTACCTCCATTGCTCTGGACGCTCTGGCCTCCGAGCAGCAGGAACTGATCAAGCGACCCTGGAACAATCGTGCAGCTATTGATTACTTATTGTTATTACATCACCAAGGTTGTGAGAATGTACATAATATGTGTTGTTTTAATCTTTCTGATAATTCCCAATTGATTCATATGAGAGTACGTGAGCTGCAAGACTTTGTATCTTATCTGCAGTATGTTGTTTTGCCCCATTGGTGGTCAGCCCTCTGGAGCTGGCTGGAAGATGGTTGAGTGTTATTGTACAGCTCTGCATTGGTTTGGCGTTAATGTGCCTCGTTATCCGGATCTTGTTTCGTTCAATGTGTGTCTAATATTGCGCCATAGTGTGCAAGAAGCCCCTCGAATTTCCCTTACCCGCAGCCAAGTTCTAATGTTACACAAGCAGCTTGGTCAGCTTGACCAGATGGCGGAGGAGACAAGCCGTCCCTTTAAATCACCCTAGCATTTCGGTCCCCCTTTTTCTAAAATGTAAAAAAAAGGAGGAGATGTAGTGATGCACTGCTGACCCAGCAGCACCGTGGTAGAACGTTGGACGCCAATGGACCTCTGACCTTGCTGGTCGTGCACCCGCACCCCACTCCTCATCCCTATGAGTCCACGGGTCATGAACTGTCTGGCTCAGTCACGGTACAGGGACAATGGTCTTGCCCCAGGTGAGGATTAGGCTCAGCAGCTTACGTCTCTCCTTGCTGTAGCCAGGTGAGATCATGCATCACATGATGATCTCCAGGTCTCCCGGTCTCCCGCTCATCTCCCTACCCACCTCCTTTACACGCCCACAATGAAACCCTAATAAAAGGTGCGAGAGACCAGCACAGGGCAGAGTTGTCAAGATCACGAAAACCCGCGCTTCCTGTTGCTGACGCTCTCCGCCAGATGAAACCTCCTCCGCGTCTCGCCTATTCCTTAGCGACGACCCTGCGGGGTTGACTACAAAAATAACATTTCTTTGAAAGATACTCAGATTCACTCTGAAACTCAACACTTAATATACTTCCACTGTTATTTCATGGAATCATAGAGTTGGAAGCAACCACAAGGGCCATCCAGTCCAACCCCCCCGCCATGCAGGTACACGCAATCAAACCACTCTGGACAGATGGCCATTCATCCTCTGTTTAAAAACATCCAAAGGAGGACACTCCATCACCTTGTGAGGCAGCATAAGCCTTAACTGTCTGGAAGGTCTTCCTAATGTTGACATAGAATCTCTTCCCTCATAGTTTGAATCCATTACTACATGCTTTAGTCTCCGGAGCAGCAGAAAACATCTTCAACATGCTCCATCTTCAACATGACAGCCTTTCAAATATCTAAATATAGCTATCCTGTCACCTTTTAACCTTCTCCAGACTGAACATACCCAGTTCCCTAAGTCTCTCCTCATGGAGCATGGATTCCAGTCCTTTTACCATTTTGGTTGTCCTCCTCTGGACATGCTCCAGCTTGTCCATATCCTTCTTGAATTGTGGTGCCCAGAACTGGACACAGTATTCCAGGTGACGTCTGAGCAATGCAGAATAGATAATTGCTCAAGGACCCCAGTCATACATTGCCATTATATAAATCAATAATACTTAATGGGGTTTTTTTCCACATTTTCATAATACATACCTCAAACTGAATTTTTTTTTCATGATAGGGCAGTGATGGTGATCCTTTTCGAGACCGAGTGCCCAAATTGCAACCCAAAACAACACGGCAATTTAACCTGAATTCTGACGTTTTAATCCTGCATGCACCCCAAGTCCTGCGCGCACCGCTCCGCACCTCTCTAGCATCTCCACCTCCTCTGCCCCCCACTCGGGCATCAGCCACCCAGAGCACAGGCACCAGGCCCACCAGCCGAGTCCTCCCTGCTTGCCGCGGGGTGTTGTGCCCAGAGGCCCAGGCCAACCTAGATGTGTGTGTGGGAAATGTGTGTGTGATGAACTCTGTGCGCGCGTGCCCACAGAGAGGGCTCTGAGTGCCACCTCTGGCACTTGTGCCATAGGTTTGCCACCACTGTGATAGAGGCACACTGAGCTGAAGCTTTGCCCTTTTTACCCACATCACAACTTTGGTTATTATCCACTTCTGACTTCAAATAATTTACTTTCCTCCATTGCAAAAACCATCTGTTTCTTTGTTCATATGAATTCCTAACTTCGCTCTGTTCAAAAGCAACAGGTTGAGTTTCATGGTATAAGAAAAAAAAATGCTGTACTGGAGTGCTATATCCATATGCTACATTTTTAAAAAAACCCATAAAACACACTCAAGGTTAACCTGTGGTACACTTACCATACTATATGAAAACCATAGCAGAAGTGGGGATGGTTATCTTATTTCTTCACCTTTCTTTCCATAACTACCATAATTTTTTCACACTTCCACAGATGATCAGTAGTGTGCTCCCAAAATCATCTAATCACTGAACTGCAAATTCAAAATAGGCTCTTCCAATTAATTTGCTAATGAGTGCTAAATTATCTAAATGAACAGAAACAAGAATGAAAGATAGTGAGCTTTATTTTTGTTTCACTTGGATTTATCACCTGTGCCCTTCAAACCACAAGTTCAATCCAAAATAGAGTTTAAGGGCGTTTCCCAGCCTTTCCTCTTGCAGTGGCTTATCAGCTCACTGAACACCCTGAAATTCTGCTTTTGGAGCAGAGTGGGAAAAGGGGCAATTGCCCACAATTGCCTCCTCACCTAACAGAAGTGCAGTTCCATTAGTGTGAGAGCACCTTTGGATCCAGCTTCTTGTGTTGACACATCTGCCAGCTGCCCATCACAAGCTGGGCTATGGCCTATGAAAGCTCATACAGTTGATAAGCCAGGTCATCTTCAAGATGCCAGAGCACCAGTGTCCTACATCATGTGCTGGGAAAATGCACTAATAGTTTCTTCTTAACCATTAGACCAACCTTTTTCAGTCTCTGGGCATCTCTGGAATTCTGACATATTCTGGGCAAAAGCACAAAATGGTAGAGGCAGAGGAAGGCAGAGGAAGCACAAGTGCAGGAGACCAGAAGGAGTAATAATAATGATAAAAAACCTGCACTGTTGCCACACCACCCTGGTATAGTGATGGAGGGCGAGGGGCATGCTTATTCACAGGTACCCCTGCCCACGTGCCAGCCTAGAAAATGATGCTAGTGTTGCAGAGATGAGGAGCCCAGGGTTAGTCTGACACCCCCAGAGGTGGTCCTTCCCCCTATATATCCCCTACCCTCTAAGAAAACCCTTTGTCCGGCGCCATTGACATTTTTTCATCTTTGTTGCTGTGCCCAATGTGTTGCACACCCCTGGAACCAGACACTGACCGTTTGGCTCTGAACCCTGGATCTTCTTCATTTCATGATCAGGTCGTATTATCTATATACTCCAGACCCTTTTTCCATTCAAAACCCGTCTGTCCGTCCAAGGAACTCTGTGTACATGTTTGCTGAACTGAATCAGATGCCTGTGAACCCCTCATCCCTACAATAAAGATTGTCAAATTTATATCATATTCCTCTCTGAATCTTCTGCTAAGAACTTATCTCCGTATATACTGGTATTAAAGACTCCTTACCCAAGCTTCTTGCAATATTAATAGTCTTCTCTAAGCTAATATTCCACACATATTGAGAGACTGTGTCTCCACCTTGGGTAACAGCACTGGAGAAGAATGAGAGAATTAAACAAACACTATTGTCAGCTGCCACCATTATTTTAATCTGCACAGTTAATCAGATCTCTAGTCACCAATCAGAAGTCCTGCTCAGCAGAGCTCCATCCAGCCCCACCCACTTCCTAAGATCATTCAGTGGATGCCATAGGACCCAGAGGTACCATGTTGGGGAACCCTGCACTAGAGTTATAGGAATAACCCCCACCATTAAGAGACTAATGCCTAGGACTGCTATTGTGTGCTGCCCCCCCAAGCCCGCCAAAGCAAGCCTGACTCAAACATGATTTTTAAAAGCATATTTATTCAATACTTGAAAGAGAACACCTAGTCCAGCATTTCAGCACTGACTGAATGCTTAGCAAGATTTTTTGTTTCATCTGATCCAATTCAGATGGAAGTATTTTGCTGAAACAGTTCTACTGTTGAGGGATAAAGCAGACTGCTTTGCTGGCAGCAAATTATGAACGGTATTTGAATCTGCAGAATGAATGGTATTATGAATGGTATTTGATTCCTCAGGGCAGATATTCAGGTCCGGAATAGTCCAGAATTTGTTAGCACAGCTAGGCTTCTTCACTGTAATGAACACTTTGAACAAACTTTCTGATGCATTCAAGAGTGGACATAAGCGTTCCCTCTTCCAAGCGATGAGTAAGAAATGGTGAGCTGAATCAAAGCCTGCCATGATCCATACACTGCCGTTCCCCAGTCAGACACAAGAACTGTTCTTTGTGGTTCTTGATTGTATTGTGACTCCTCTGCCAGAAGCTCTTTGAAAAGGAATGTCAGGCCTCTCAGTAAATGCCATAGGTTAGCTCATCACTGTCCCTGTACCTGTCCAGGTACCTCAGAGGCTGGAGGTGTGGAAATTTCTTCTGCGGGGGGTGATACACAGGGGGCCGCACAAAGTCAAACACTGGCTCCTTCATGTCTGCAAGAGAAGAATAGCATGTTAGCTGACCTTGCAAACACAGCAAGCACAAGTTTTCAGCACCTTCCATCCCAAAAGATACCACAACACAATAAGCATCCCACTGTCCTCCCTCTCAAACAATTTCTGTTTGTTTCAGATGCCTGAACAGAACCAAATGGACTGACAAACAGAAGCTGCTATTTACAGACAGATGCTCATCAATGGCCAGATTTATTTTACATCTCTCTCTTCTGGCTCTCTACCTACCCTGTCCCCACAGCCTCAGATGAACTCCCTAGGAACTTCTGGGCTAAACTACCCTGTTCACATGTCTATGGGAAGATTACAGCTAAATACAGCTAGGTGCTCTCTGAAAATGTACGATTTACAAAATATGGCTTCAACATAAAATCTAGTAACTTTTGTACAATCTCATGAATGTTGGTTCTGGCTTTTTTTTAAAGTTTCCAATTCATATAGATGTATATAGAATTTGGATAGACGACGCACACAGCTTCAAATGGAAATGTAGGTATGCATACACCATGAACTGCTTCTGAAGTAACATGGGGAAGAAAAGGTGTTAACACCATACACCAGGCAGATGGGGGAAGGCAACAACTTGAACAGCTGTTTGTGTTGAGACTCCGGCTCACATGAGGTTATCTGCAGAATATAACCAACTGTTCTGTTAGTTTTTGCTTTGAAAGGCAAAGTAAGTTCCCCATGGGCCACTCTCCACCAATTCTTCAGTCCTAGCCCTTTCTGTATTTTCCCCTACAGCAGGGACGGAGCAAGGCGGAACTGCACCCGGTTCACGTGTGCACCCTGCGCCCCTCCAAGCCCCCGTCCGTCCCTGGAACACCCCGTCCCCGGAATGCCCTTGCCACACCTCTGCAGGGGCGTGCGCCTGGTACATCGCTCCCCCCTCCCACTGTTTGCAGCCACTGGTTCCAGATTGTCCAGTTTAAGATTTAAAACTAACATGCGTACCAAATCATTTTACACACTTGCTTAATTACTGAAATATAATCCAGTTGCTGAATCTGCCTTTTCTATTTACAGGTTTTAAATTCAGAATTCAAGATTCCCCACGTGTAGTTTTACACTTACTAAGAAGCTGATGAAAAATATGTGTGACGGAATCATCCCACTGGCACTGGAAAAACGCCAGCCCTGCTGGTGTCATGTCTCTCTGATGCTTCTTGTAGAAATCAAATGTCCTGAAGGTTCTCATCTTGAGGCTGTGACTGAGAAGACAGACAACATGAGAGAGTATATATGTGTAATGGGACTCTGTTGTTGTTTGCTCTAGCTGCCATTACTGCCCTGCTCAAATAATCACCAATTTCCTTCAGTTGAATGACAGATCCACTGTAGAGCACCTAAGCATGATTACACTCTTGTGTTTGCAGTAGTAATATCAGTGAAGGAATAAGCACTTCTCAAAATTCCCAAAGAAGACTTGAGAAATCTAATTCTAATTTGAGAATTCTCCACCATCTCAAAAAAACCTTAACTTTTCTGGTCACTTTTTTTGGGGAAAATAAAGGCTAACAATTTAGCCAGTTTTCTACCTGGGGATAGAATCGCTTGTAAGGAGGACATTGTATTGGACTGCATCTCACCATAGCAAAGGTGTTGCCTGGCTATGTTTCTTTTGTTATTATCTCTGGCAGCTAAGTGCCCTGCTTCTCCCCTTCCAGACAAGTAGGAAAATTAGTTGCCAAGGAGAACAGTGAAAGGAGCAAGAAACACAGGTAAAAACCAACATCTTTCCTCTAAAATAAAATTGCTCAGCAGAATATGATTTGGATACAGCTACCTCCTTTCATCAAGTGCAGAGACTGCTTCTAACATCTGTAGCCATTCCTGCCTGTAAGGATTGCTTGAGGAAGGAGCTCTTCCAAACCCCATCCAAATGAATCAGAGCTACTTGTCACACAAGTAAAATAAACTTCAGCTCCAAGTAGGCCTGAGGGAGGAGAGGAACCTCATACACACAAGGATTAACCTGTGGTTAACATGAGTACTATTTAATTGTTGCCTGCTCATGTCTGTACTATTATTTCTCAGCACGTTATTAAAAAACCAACATTCTGGGGATAGGGATACAAAGAAAGAGCAATTTATGTAGGCCTTGAATGGAAGCAGCAAGGAAGTCAGACACAACAATGTAGCAGCAAAGGAATTCTTTGCGTGAAGGTTATTTTTACAGGGGGTGATAAGGGTTTGCAAGGCAGTACTTCAAATCACACACGCCGGCAGCCCATATACTAGTTTTTGGAAGAATCAGACCAGGACTATTTACAATGTGAGATGTTTCTAGAGACATATTTAACATATGCGAAGTTTCAACATCAGCTGACATATTTTGGCTGCTTTTTCTTTCAAATCACAGCATGTCTTCATTTCTTCCTGATTGCTATTTATCTGAACTTTTCACTTTAAAAAAAGGTTTCAGAATATCTTGAACTGTTGACAGCCCTACTTTAAACAAGGAGATAGAAGCACCAGATGTCTTCACAATAAGCATGCAAAATCTGAAGAGTTACCATGGTTTTGGCCTCATATCATCAGTGAAATCAATGGGCTGTGTCTGTTTGAAGAGAAGGAAGACGTAACGGTGATATCCTGTTCCTCTGGCGGGAAATGGTGGGAAGTAATGGCAAGTCTCCTTGCCTGCCTCTATTTTGTTGCCTGGAATGTTGGTCCTGTTAAGGGTACAATACAATTCAAAAGCAACTTTGTCAGTGGACTTCAGTGCATAAAAAGTTTACGCCACAATACATTTTTAAGGTCTGATCTATACAAGCAGCAGAATAAAGTGGCAGAATTGGTTGTACCACATCAGATCCAAAAGGGGAGGGAGGGGCACATTCTTATTGCTTCCCCCATATTAAAAAAACCCTCCTTGCAAATAAGAAAAGCAGTTCAGAAAGAAAAGATCTAAGCCAGACCACTGAACACTATACACATTTTCCACTTTCAGTGAATGATTAATGTGGGGGAAGTGTAAAAACCATAATTCCTTCCCTGAAGTCTGAAGTGGGGAGATCCTTTTTCCTACCTCAATGACCTGAAGCCTCATAATCAAGCCTTGCCTCTAAGGTGCCACACAATGCTGCTGTTTTAGCTGCAGCAGATACCCCACTGGAATTTGTCAGAGTAGTTTCTGTGGCCAGATCATCCTCAATGAAAAATGTAGATGCGTGCAAAGGACAGCTCAAGTGACATGATACATATGAGCAAGGCTCCAGCGGTATGGCTTTCAAACTGGGTTCATCTGCTTTCTCACTGAGAAGGTTGGTAAAGCAAAAGATACATCCCCAAAAGTCCTCTAGTTCCCACCTACCAACCTTTCCTTGCAATGTGCAGCCACAGGGAAGTTTGGGGCATGTTCCAGTTGGGCCAGCTCTCTCAAAAAAAATCAATCCTACATCTTGGATATGCCCCAGAAACCTCTTTGGCCCACGACCTATGACAGATGCATGAGAACAGCCCAGCAGGCCAGTCCATGAAGAAAAATGCTGCTTCCTGAACACAGGCAGCCATGGACCCTAAGATCCCATTCTGTCAGAATTAACAGCAGTACCCTCAAGAAAATGGCATTTCCAATGGAGGAGAAAAGGAAGCTCAGTTCTGTTGATTACTTTTCCCACTGACACACAGAACCACAATTTCAGGGGAGAAGGCACAGGAGGCTGCAGTGGGAGTTGGTGAAGTTGTTTTTGTGTAGAATGACTCCACTCTAGCTATTTAGGATCCAAGCTTGACTTTTTGCCTGACACCATACTGGCCGCTGGACAATAATTCAGTTCCAGGTTAATCAAAATACTAACACAGATGCTAAAAAATATGATGGATGAACAGTCAATACTCACACCAGCCAGTGGACATACTCCATATTGGTGTCACGCAAGTGCCCATCTGCATGCAGAACATATACAGCAACTACATTCAGCGACATTTCTTATTATGCAGTTCTTCCCGTTAAATCCCCCCTACTGTACAAATTATTCTCTCCCTCCCTCCCCCCCTTTAGAAACAGACCTCCAGGTCCTTGCTTTTCCATTGGTTTTATTGCTATAGTATGACAAGGTCCAATCCGGGGTGGGGGGGGGGTAATCACCCCATGGTGGTGCTGCCCTGCCTCGCCAATGGATTTGCCCTCCCTGGGGAACTTATCCCAGTGGAGAGGCAAAGATGCTGGTGAACAGCTGCTGCACTCCTCTAGGATGCCTGGATACAGCACTCTTGGCGCTGTTAGAAGCCCTGTTGGCGCAGTGGGGGCATTCCTGGGGGTGAAGCCAATATTAGTTGGCTTTGACCCTGAGCTTGTGCAGAAGTGCATGGCGGCCCAGGACTTGGACTTATGCCACCATTTTGGATGGTTTAAGTCCACTGAGCACTATGGAGGCATCCTGGCAGTGGGGAGGTTTTTTGGGGGTATCCACCCTCCCCACACCACTGGAAAGCCCTCTAGAGGCAGCAGGGTGGTGCCATTCCCAGCCACCCAGGGCTCAAGATTGTGCTGTTAATCCTGGGGTGCTATTGTTGATAAGTAACATTTTTCTCACAGTAAAAGGACCCCAAGGATTGTACTGAAGACAAAAGAATCCCAGACCTAACCAATTCAGTCTTGTACATCTATTTGATAACAGATCTATCCCCTACCACACCAGTGATTTAAAGACCATGATTAAATCATTCAATACTGGTAATAACCATACAGTTTTAATTGCTAATCCAACTTTAATTGCACTACAATTTTAATTGCTAATCCAACTTCAACAGTTTACAGTAACTACAGAATCCACATTTTAACCAGCAGCCCCACTGCAATAAAATATTCTGTTTCTATTCTAAACCTATAGAATCTATTAAGAAAACCTCTTTAAAAGAGTTTTGTACTCACCCAGGTTAGTGAGCAGCAGGGTCCACAACGATCCTTCTTCTGCTTCAAATATGACTCTGGGAGGGTTAAGAGCCTGAACATAAACAAACAGTCTAAGATTCTGAGGGTAAGGGGTCTAAGTTTTATTTGGTCTCATGTTTGCAAAGCGCTTCGTAGTCTAGATAACAGCAAGCCATTCACATAACCTGTACAGGGACGTATGGGGTGATGCTGACCTTTAAGGCCTTACGTGGCCTGGGACCATCGTATCTTCGAGACCGCATCACCCCATACATCCCAGTACGGCCTCTTCGATCAGTTGAGGCCAATCTACTGGTGGTCCCTGGCCCCTCGGCGATGCGGCTGGCCTCCACACGGGCCAGAGCCTTTACAGCCTTGGCCCCGGCCTGGTGGAACTTTCTTCCTCCAGCTGTCCGGGCCCTGCGGGACCTCGGTGAGTTCCGCAGGGCCTGCAAGACGGAGCTGTTCCGCCGGGCCTTTGGAGGAACCGGCCGCTGATGGTGCCCCCCCTTCTTTGGCCCTGACATCTGGGCCAACTGTCATCTGAGACTCGCCATTCCTCCCTTTTGGAGGGGGAGGGAATTTTTAGAATTAGAATATCGGACGCCATTCCCCCCCCTTTTAGGGGAGGGGAAGGAATTTTAATAATAGATTGTTGAACGCCATTTCTTTTATAGTGATTTATTATATCTATTAGAAATAGTTTTTATGGTTGTCGCTGCTTTTAAATGTTTTAGTCGTTTTATATTGTTTCTTCTTGTGTTGTACACCGCCCAGAGCCCTTCGGGGATGGGGCGGTATAAAAATCTAAGAAAATAAATAAATAAATAACCTTCTCTTTGTAGCACAGATCCCAGAATCAAATATACCTTCTTAAGGTCATTGATCTGATTAAACATAGTAAGATGGACTTTTGACTTAACATAAATCTCTAAGAGACTTGGTAAGCTCGGTACGATACCTCTGTGGGTGTCACTAAATTCCCATGGTACACAGGCATGACATATTCCTCATCATGGTCATATTCCACCCTTAGAAGAACTCTGGGAACAAAAGTGGCATCATCAAACAAGTCGCGGTACAGTCCACAGTATTCTGCTATGCGCTGCTTGTGGTGCGGGCCACTGGTTCTCTCCCATTCAGCTTTAACATCATCAAGTGGAATCAACACTGCAAGTAGAAACAGAGTACTGCAAATATTAACTGGCTAAGCTTTTACAAATACCAAAGGAACAGATGTAGATGAATCAAGGAAACATACGTGTCCTGAGACGAGATGCTCTTTCCAATTCCACACTGGTCAAATTCTGTCTTCTTATAGCTTTTCTTTCTTTAAGTATGTTTGCAAATCGCTTACGACGATAAGGTAAGCCGATGTCTATCTTTGCCTCTTCATCTAGATTTTCAAAAAAATTGTGTACAACATGAACACCACATTCCTTTCTCTCTGGGTTCAGTTGTGCTGAAGATCCAACCATGAAAGCCCAGGAAGCTGAGCAGATCCAGCTTTGTAATTTGTAAATAAAACCCTGCCTGACAATGTGCAGCAACTTCATACTGCCGTTATGTGAACAGGCCTTCTGTTCTGAACACTGATATTACAAAGAACTGTTTTGAAGCCAAGCCTAGTAAATCTTGGTTTAAATTAAACTCTATGTTAGATTAAAATGTCCACTGGCAAAGCTTTATTGCAGTCTGGACAAAAATGTGGGAAAGGGGGATTTAAAAAGTTCCTTCTGTTTGGGAACTTGAAGCATTGAAAGATGCTTGTAGTACAAGTCTCAAGGATAGGTACAACTTTCATTATAAGATTATCTGAAATTAGAGACCTTGGCAGATTTTAAGGTAATCTCACTTTACAAAGGAAATCCTTTGGATGATCATTATTTAGCAAATGTCAGGCTCGCTTCATTCTTGGGCTAAATTCTCACAGATGCAAGCTTCCTATGCATGCATGGTCATGGCTCTCTGGAGTTCTCTGTCCTCTTTCTGAGAAGGGAGGTTCTGGGTGGAGAGACAAGGCATTGCCTCTGCAGCAGTAAAATGCAAAGCTTGATGTGTCCCTCCAGCTGATTACCTTGCTTTGGAGTAATGTGTTTCTTGTAGGTTGGCCACCAATGAAGTTTCTTTCTCTCTTTTTCTGCTACCTTGAAGTAGCGACGAAAGGTGCGATACTTTTCCAATGCCTCCAAGTTGCTGACATCTATATCTTCATTAGGCATTGGCCCCAGTGGTACCCCCAGTTTGCACAGCACAGCTAAAAAGAAAACATACATGTATTTCACAAATTCACATAATACCGCTGGGACCACATTCAGCAAAATGTAGAGCAAAACAGTCACAACAGGTCACTGAATTAAAAGATAAAATATGTTGATATTATACAATACTATACATTTATTTTATGTATTTCTGAGTTTCTAAACTTTTTCTTTGGCATCTGCTAGCCTTCACATGTTGTCTGTGGCTTCCTCAAAACTTCCCCCAAATTCCCATTCAATTTCTTATACTGACTGCAATATATCAAAACCACAATGGGAAGTCACAATGCACAAGGGATAAGTAATTATCTCAGTTAAATTTAGAACAGCCCTGCAAAGCAGGCCAGAATTATTATCTCAGTACAAGGTTAGCAGGCTTTGGCTGAAATAAGAGCCAAAGAGGGAGTGACTCAGAAGCAGTTGAACTCAAGACTATCTCCAAAGGCATAACAGTAGAACTTTAATACTGTATTGCTGAAGGCTTTCACGGTCAGAATCACTGGGGTGTTGTGTGGTTTCCGGGCTGTATGGCCGTGTTCTAGAAGCGTTTTCTCCTGACGTTTCGCCTGCGCCTGTGGCTGGCATCTTTAGAGGATGAAACGTCAGGAGAAAATGCTACTAGAACACGGCCATACAGCCCGGAAACCACACAACACCCCAACTTTAATACTATTAAAATCATTTGCGGCAAAGCAGAGAATCATCCCATTCACTAACCCCGAGCGCGGAAAACAATGAAGTCATACAATTATAAGCAAGCTCTATTACTAATTTTACAAATTAACGGCCCTAAACGATGGCAATGAAGAAACTAGTTCAAGAATAGGGTTAAAATAAGTTCAACAACACATATGGGACATCTCGCCAAACACCTTCGAGTGATAGAAGGCAGCGTGCTGAAGACTTCAGCGGTAAAAGCCGTGCATTACTTACCAGTAGTACTAAGTGCTCGGCTGCTCCGTATTCCGCATAGAACAGCTCTAAGCATGGGCGCTGCCATTTTTCCGGCTTCTGCCTCCCGCCTGAAAAAAGCCCCCTGTCCAGGGTGACGCACTTTGATGTCATCAACCGGATGGGCTGTTTACTTCAATGCCTAATTGAGATAGCTTCGGGTCCAAATGTAGACAAAGTATTGAAAAATATTTTATCATGAAGGACATTAAAAAAACACACATCCATATCCAGCTGAAAGCACGTATGCATTTTGCCAGGGAAAAATAAAAATGGTCCTAATGTAGAACTGTCTGGTTTTTTAGGTACACCTTTCGAGGGTGGAAGAAAGGCTTAAAAAGCATTTTAAACAGAAGATGCGGATTCATTCTTAGTGTTTGTGGAAGAAGTGCTCATATTGTGATATGAAAGAAAAATCTCAGGAGCAGCGCAGCAAGGACGGGAAGGAGAAAAGTAAATAGTAATTGTTGCAAGGTTCGTTCGAGAGGAGTGAATGATAAAAGAAAGATGAGAGATGTAAAAATGAACACCGTTAAACTGAATGTGAATCTTCCGCACATGCAGAATAAAGCACTTTTAATCCACTTTGAAGCTGGATTTTAACTGTGCAGAATAACAAGATCCACTTTCAAACAATTGTGAAAATGGATTGAATGTGCATTATTCTGCATGTGCGGAAGGGGCAGGGTGAGGGAGGGAAATGCAGAAAAAGGAAGAGACGCAAAGGGGTGAGTAAGAATAGAAAGGCCCTGACCTGGATAGCCCAGGCTAGCCACATCTGGTTAGCTGTTAGAAAACTAAGCAAGATCAGCCCTGGTCAGTTTTTGGATGAGATACCACCACTGAATACTTGAGAGGCAGGCAATGGCAAACCATCGCAGAGTGTCTCTTGCCTTGAACACTCTAATGAAAATCAATATGGCAGTATTGATGGTGTGAAAGACAGTGCCATCCTAAGCATAGTTACTCCTTTCTAAGATCATTGATGTCCAGGGATTTAGAAGGATGTAACAATGCTTAGGATGGTGCTGCTTATGAACAGATATTGTCAGAATTGCAAGTGAGACAGATGATGAATTCTGGCAGTACGGTGATAGAGTGGCGGGCAGTACTGGGGGGCTAGGTACAATGTAAGGAAGAGAAAGGGGCACCCTAATGTTCTTAGGTAGAGAAGAACAAATCCTGAATGCCCAGGGCCAGAGAATAATTAGGGGGGGGGGGGATGACAAAAAATATAATAAAACAATACAACATTGCTCACCAAATAGGGATAAAGGCTATGAAGATTCACATTTATAACATCATACAGTTATTGTGATGATCTTTTCTTTTTTGCTGTAATCCACTGCATGTGATACCATGTTTTGTATGTGTTCATAGATTCTGCTGCTTTGATCCCAATTGCAATTTCACAAATTGGGAGCCTGAAGTGTTGATGGTAGGGTTTGGTCAAGGGTAAACAACAATCCTAACCCAAGTATCCTGCAAGATATTATAGTCTTTGATGGGGTTTGAGCATGCCACTTTCCTCGTCTTTCTTTTCCCCAGTCCTGTTACTGATTCTTTGTATTGTGAGGGCATGAATATGCTTAGCCCTCCACATGTAGAGCTTTGTGATAGGCACATAACTGTAGTTTGATATTTCGGGTAACAAGCTTGGGATCTGTGAAGAATCATGTGCAATGTAGACAATTCATAATTTCTCCCTTCCAGGGTACAATAATTTATTTCATCAAATTTATATACCGCCTTCCCCATTTATTTCATCAAATCTATATACCGCCCTCTCCATTTCAACTTTCTTCCTTCTAAATGCTTTCAACATACCATGTCTCATGGAGCTTGTTCACATTTTACTGGTAAATTTCTTAAAACTTATGAAATCATACTTTTGTACACAGTTAAGAAGTCCCTGGAGTATGTGTATACCTTGCCCACTGGTAACCTGATTTTGTACATCAGCTATCTCACTTTACTAATAGTTGTAGAGGGAATGGTGTATTAGCTGTCTTTAACCACCAGAGGCCAGTGTTAAATTAGGAATGAATCCAGAACTGTGCGTGGTATGTGAAACTGTACTTATTGTGTCAGTTTGTTATGCATAATCCTGCTCCCATCTGAATGTTCAAAGCTAGGTAATTATTTAAGTTAAAACAATCAGGACAGCATACAAATAAAGTTACGTAATGTGACCAGAATATCAGCCACGAGCTGGGTGGCCTCAGGTGTGCCAGCATTTCTTAGGTTCCCCTCCCTATCAGCACTACAGGATTGTTGCAAGGATTACTGAAATGAAGTGCTCTGAATATTCCAAAAATGCTAAGCACCATATGAACACCACAGAATAATATGCCTCTTTCACCTTACCCAATAGCAGCTGTGGGGTGGGGCAGGGGAGATGTTTCTCTGAAAGAGGCACTTGGTACCTAACTTTGCCATCAGCTTTTTACAGTTTAAAAAAAAATTGGCAATCTGCCCATAAATATCCTATGGGATTTTTAGTTTATATCATTATTAAATCAACAATAGCTTATTCTTAACAGACTAAGTTACAGCTCAAATGTTATGGCCAAAAATATTAATTTGGTTTGACAGTGTAATTATCTTCTCCTGCCTTTGCTAAGGAATACAATCTTACTCAATTCAGATTTTTTTGAGTGCATTCCATGTTCTGAAGTCTACAATGTTTTAATTGTGTGTAGTGAGCAGGAAAAGTCACAATGAAACCATTTCTGTAGGTCGGAGCAAGTGATTTGTTACAAGATCAAAGAAAATGATCAAGTGCTTCTATTTGCTTTTTTTAAAAAAATAAACCTGGTGTTATTTAAGGCACAAATCTGGTTGGAGTGGATTAACTATGCCTCTAGTTTTGTTTCATGAGCCATCATCTACTTCTGAAGAGGAGTTGTATGAAATCAGAAAGATCTTAATTTTCTTTCCACACAGATGATCCAACTAAGTTGGGGGTGTGAAACTCATTTTTTTAATTTTTTTGGGGGGGGAGATGTTGGTTGGTTCAGCAGTCTTGTGGCTCTAATAAGCCCTCTCAAGGGGCTGAATTCATCCCCCTGGGCTGCATGTTTGACACCCCATAGCTAAGTAATCACTTCTACCTAGGTCCTGTTTTGCTTGCAAGCAATATTTATTTGATCATACAAGTTCCTGCACTCTAATTATCCTGGGAATTCAGTTCTCATCATGCTATTTGGGATGAAGTCTTGTAGGAAGCTTTCTTCAGAGTTTCCAAGAAGAATCGTTCTTCTTCCAAAAAATCATTGTCCTGTAAAAACAGGAGGGGGTGAGGAGATGAAAACCTCATTAGTAGAGCGAAACATAGGCTTCATGGATATGTGTTAAATAGACAAAGTGTTTCTTTTCCAAGTTGATTCATACAAACGTTGTGAGTAAAACTGGACTGCAGATAAGCATGCAAAAGTTAAGAGAAGAAATTCAGCAAATTTTAGGCAACTTGAAAGACATAATCAAGACAGAGGCACACAACCCTGATGCGAGTGTAATGTTTCCAGTCTCCTAAGACCAGTAGTGCTCCATAGACTCACCTGCTTTCTTTCTGGAAGCATCTCTTTCATGAGATTTCTTCCCTCCCCACCTGTTTTGGTGTAGTGTAATATTTGCACCAGTGTTATTGCTGACCATATTTAGTTTCCAACCAGCATTTAAAACCATGGTTAGAACTGAGTTAACAAAATGGCTTGAACTAACCATTGTTATCATTAATACTTGTGCAGATGTAAGATTACACCATGAAATGACAGGAAGGGGAGAAATTCATCTGGGAGAATGGAAGGAACTGTGGGAGAGCACAGGCTAATCCCAACTTCCTAGCAAGGGCTGGAATATCATAAACATTATGTCTGCACTGGGTTCCTTATCACACTCATACTTCTGTTAGGTCTGTATGCTTCAACTCTCTAGTCTAAGTGAAACTATGTCCTGTGCTAGAAAATGGGATAGGTGGGAAGAAACACTAGCATAAGAACATCTGTGTCCTGAGACTGCAAAAAGATGACCAAAGCCGCTGGATGGCCCCACCTTCAGTGAGCATTTATCCTCAGTCCCTGTCTAACTGGGCTCATGCATGCTGCCTTGAGGGTCCTTCCCAAAGATGAGGGAGTGGACTATGATGAAAGCAGCCATACTAGAGAGATATGAGATCTCTCCGGATGTCTACCGGATCAAGTTTCGGTCAGTGGCATGGCAGAAGACTGATCGACTCTGGGCTTTTGATTTGGCCTTGCAGGTCCTCACCTATAGAGGGCTCCAGCCAGTGACTGCCAGAAAAAGGAAGGTGGCCTTAGAGGCTGCATTAGAACAGTTGCTGCAGATAGTGCGTCCCAAGCCTGGGACTGGATCACCTATAGCAAGCCTGAGACTCTAGGATGCAGCTAGGATCTTGGAGAACATATGGGTGGCCAATGTCCATGAAGGTCCCCGTGAGAGCCCCAAGCCTTAGGTAGCGCGGCAGACTCCCCGGGGGGAAGGCCATGCTTGATTCCTCCCTCAGGCAGCCTTACATGCCTCTAGTATACCTCAAGGCCAACTCTCAGTCCATAACCTTGCATCTTTTCCAGAGAGAGGGCAAAATGATCCTGCAAATGCAATTCCCAGCCAGGTGCCACAAGAACTGGGGCCCTGCTTTACTTGCAGAAAGTGTGGGAACATTTCCAAAGGGAGTGCCTGTTTATGGAGTGTGACTGGAGCTGGGAAAAGACACTACAGGCCATAAGTTCTGGAAGACCCGTCCCGACCAGGTGTGGGTAATGCTGCTGAAGCTGTCTGGATGGTCCTATCTAGCCCTGTTGGACACAGGCAGTTCCATTTCCATGGCACTGTCCCTGCTACTTCCAGATGACCTTCCAGTGGTATGTCAGGCCACTAGCATGTGAAGATGTACTGAGTAATAAGGTATGTCAGGCCACCAGCATGTACCCAGTAATAACAATCACTATACAATGGAAGAGAGAGCCATATGAGTGTAACATAGCTTATGTTATTCAACTGCCTTATCTGCTCCTCCTGGGGAGAAACACCCTCTGCCTGATGAAGATTTTGGACTGTCAAAAGAATGGGATGCTGTTACAGGGGTGTGCAATTGGTCTAGAGGAAGGGTCCTCAGACAACTCAGACAAATAAAGTGCAGAGAAAGGACCCTCTGAGAAGGTCAGCCTATTAAGATGGACTGGAGACCTAGAATGTATTCAAGCTCAGGGAACAGATCCTACCCTCAATGCCCTCCATCGGTTGGAGGTGGTGTCATAGCAAGATAGAACATTCAGAGGCTGGCTCAGCAGCCCCATATTTAGAGGGAAGGTGAGGTCTGGTTTTGGGTGGTCAAGGACAAAGGCACCCTAAGGAAGCAGGTCTTGGTGCCCTGGTCCTACCAGAAAAGGGTACTGGAATTGAGTCCCGATTACAAATAGGTGAGATATCAAGGGATAAAGAATACTGTGGCCAGGGTAGTGGAGTACTTCTTTTGGCCCTCTGTATCTAAGGACATCCATGATTTTTTTACGATGTGTCCTATGTGCCAGCAAGTGAATTCTCAAGGTCCCCAAAAGGCCCCCTTGAACCCGCTACCAAGTATCCAAACCCCCTTCAAGAGGGTTGCAATGGACTTTGTAGGACCCTTACCTCATACAGCCAGGGGTGTGCAGTGCTTACTAGTTATCATTGACTAAGCAACTCATTACCCTGAGGCGATTTTCTTCCACACCCTAGAGGTAGTGATGGTATGCTGCGCCCTGATGCATTTCTTTGTGTATTTTTGATTGCCTTGTGAGATATTCACAGATTGAGGTACATTTGTCATGGCCTCCTTCACTCAACAGCTGTGCTGTGTCCTCCATATTAGACAACTATTCACAGTGGTAGCCCATCACCAAATGGATAGATTGGTGGAGAGGCTAAACCAGACAGTGAAGGCCATGTTGTGAAAGCTGGCTTATGAAAAACCACAACAGGGGGATTTATTCATGGATCCCGTGATATTTGCTTTTCAGGAAACCCCTCAAGCTTCCCTAGGTAATGTCCCTTTTTACTTAGTTTTGGGTAGAAACCTAGAGGCCCATTGGAGCTGACAGAAGACCAAGGGGTTCCCTAGTGGAAACCCCCAGATGGACCCTTGAGGAAAACTTCAGGGAATTGGAGGACCATACCATCTGACTTACACCAATTCAAAATCATGCCTGTTGGGCCACCTGGGGCTGCCACTACATTTTAGCAGCTAGTAGACAGATCTTAGCCCAGTGTCACAACTTTGCATTAGCCTACATTGATGGTATTGTTATTTACAGTCCCAACTGGAAGTTGCATCTTTTCCATGTGTATAAGATATTGCAAGCTCTGACGAAAGCGAATCTCAGCCCCAACCCCAGTAAATGTCGAATTGGATCCCCAAAACTCCGGTATCTGGGATACATCGTAGGAGGAAGGCTCCTGAAACCAGTTCCAAAAAAAGTACAATCCACTGAATACGTGACTACACCACAGAACAAGAAAGAACTCTACTGTTTTCTTGGACTTGTCAGGTACTATGGTAAATTCATTGCCCATTTTGCTACCTGAGCTGGGCAGCTGACAGACAGTCTGAGCAAGGACCAATCTCAAGGAGTGCTTTCACTGGACACCCTCCTGTTTACGAGCTTTCCACGAGCTACGGATGACCTTGATGCGGTGCCCACTCCTTCAGAACTTCAATTTTGACAAAACCCTTCGTGATGCAGACCTCTGATACAGATTTTGGAGCCATCCTCTCCCAAACCTGGGAGGGGCAGGAACAACCTGTACTGTTCCTGAGTTGTAAATTGCAACAAGTGGAAGCATGCTATTTGATGGTTGAAAAAGAAGTGCTGGCTGTCAAATGGGCTGTAGGCAGTGCTCCAATATTATTTGATGTCCAACCCATTCACCCCGGTCACGGATCATGAACTACTTCAATGGATGAGTAGGATGAAACACCATAACAGCCGCATATTGAGGTGGTATTTTTCTCTTGTTTCCTTTTAGTTTCATGCCAATGCCGACATTTTGTCCAGAATGTTCAAAGAGGATGGTCAAGATACCATGTCAACAGGTGTGTGTGTGTGTGTCATAAGACAGCTAAAGGATCTGCTGCTCGAGATGTCTTTGTGCCATCCAGAGCCACTGGCCCTTGCATCACAGCCCTCAGGAATGGGTGGGAACCCCTGTACCACCTGGAGACATCAGCCCTCACCCTGCAACCCACAGGAATGGCCAGGAAGCCCCTGTGCTGCCTGGAACCACCTTCCTATGCTCTGCAGCTCTTGGGCACAGCTGGAGGGCCCCTGAACCACCCGGAGCTACTTCTACATACTCTGTGGTTCCTGGGAGCAGTGTCCCACCGCATTTCCCCAGTTCTCTGTCCCAGGGACCCCAGGGGCACTTACAGAGCAGAGGGGAGAAGGAGGCAGGCAGGCTGGGGGCGGGGGGGCAAGTGGGAGAAGTGGTCGAAGGCCTTGGAGTCTTTTGAGACAAAAAGGGAAGGTCCTGGGGGAAGTCTAAGAAGTGGTGGAGCCCAGGCAGAAGGGACAGCTCAGGCAGCCCATAAAACCAAGGAACAGTGGGCTCAGCCCCAGTCCAGAAGTCCTGGTTGGAGGGGTGGAAGCCCGGGAGCAGGACCCCAGCTTTAAGAAAAAGGGAGGGGAGGCCAAGGAGGAAGCTGTTGGCTGGTGGTTCATGCAGCATTGGGGAACTTGCCACACTATGTGGGAGAGGCAGTCAGTGAGTCCCCCTCCCTCACTTCTGAGACCTCAGGATCTACTGGAGAACTAGAGACTCCAGTCCCTGGAATCTGGAGATTCTAGACAGGAGTCCCTGCCAGCAGGGGGCACCACAATGTGTAATGTCAACAGGTATGACATAAAGGTGAAACTGTTTCGGAAATGCTCCAAGCCAAATAAATTTCAGCCCTCTAAGCAGTGGTGGGATTCAAATAATTTAACAACTGGTTGTTTACAAGCACCATTTTAACAACCGGTTCTGCCGAAGTGGTTCGAACCTGCTGAATCCCACCACTAAGCTATCTCCTTCTCAGGAGAAATGAAAATCAGTCTCACCCTATCAGCTGTAAGCTTATGCAGCACCAGTTTGGCATAGAGGTCTACAGGTCCTGTTACTGGAAGATCCTGGGAGGCTCCAAAGTTGCCTAGGTCAACTTTCGGTAAGTCAGTAGCAGGAACTGGCAAATCTGGAAAGTAAAGAAAGTTACAGATGGTTGAAACCGTATGGGGTGCTTAGCTGAAAGTTCACTTTGTAATAGCAACACATAGACTCTTTAGGGTCCCAATATCACTGTTAGGGCAGACCCCTCCCCCGCAATTCAACATCATATTATTCTACAGCTGAGAACTCTTAAGGACAAAGGGGCCATACAGACATGCATTTCTAGAATGCTGCTTCTGTTTCAATCTTGCCATTGGTTACTTCAAAGCCAATATGATACATTGGGGTTTGAGTGGAAGAGTAGGACTGGAGGGTCCCAGCTTCAAACCCCCATTTAGCCATTACATTCACAGAGTGAAATGCCTCCAAGGAGGTGTGAACTCATTTTGTCTTATTTAAAAAGGGATGTTCTGCAACACTCTGAACGCGCCTCTTGTGCACAGATTTGGTTTCGGGCAGAAGCATCTTGAGGTTATGACATTTGCCCAAGTAGGTAGTGAGTGGCAAGCCACTGTCTCCAGACTCCATCTGAAAACTAAAGCTGCTGACACACCAATGTCTTTGCAGGAAAATGAAATAAACACCTTGTAACCTTTACTCTGATTCCTTCAATCAAACACACCCATGAAGGGATAATGAAAGGCTATGAGCCACTTACATTGCACATTGGATATTATTTTGGCCTGAGTGCCTGGCAATGGCATCTGGGGTGTAGTTTGGAATAGCAGTGGGTTGCTCGAAAGACTGTCCCGCAGTTGTTCAAGCTGCCTCCTTTGGTGTGACAAACTTAGGCGCTCCTGATACAATCCAAGGGAAAGAAGAAAGATAAAGTGTTCATGCAGCACTTTCCTCTGTTTCATATGAAGTTTACTTGTTTATACACAGACCCAGTTTTTAAACAGGTGATACCTGTGTCCATCAGCACATTCAGATACATCAAGGGCCAGCTGTAAGCCCTCACTGGAGCAGCTGCAAGTTGGGCAGAAGTGAACAATAGGAGTCCATGCATGCCTCTCCGTCTCTGTTGACTTCAGTGCTACTCCTTCCCCCTTCACCTCCATTACACTTCAACAGAAGTGCTGGGGAAGTCCCCTTCTTCCCCCTTTCCCAACCAAGGCACGCCTTAGCTCCAGAACAGCTTGTGACTCTTAACAATTTTTTAAGCTTGTACGAGACAGAACTTTGGGCAGCAAAACTGCCACGTGCTTCTCAAAGTTTATATATAGGTAGAAAAAATTAAACAAGTAGTAATTGATTCATGTGTGCCCCACTCCACTCTGATGTAGGCATATCTCAACATTTATAGTGCAGTCCTAATCCAAATAACATCCTTTCAGATCAATTTAAGTGAATGGTTTTACAAGAAGAAGAGTCTCCTGCTGGAGACTCAAAGGGGCTTACAAATTCCTTTCCCTTCCCTCCTCACAACAAACACCCTGTGAGGTAGGTGGGGCTGAGAGAGTTCAGAAGAACTGTGACTAGCCCAAGGTCACCCAGCTGGTGTGTGTTGGAGTGCACAGACTACTCTGACTTCCCCAGATAAGCCTCCACAGCTCAGGCGGCAGAGCAGGGATTCAAGCTCGGTTCCTCCAGATTAGAGTACAACTGCTCTTAACCACTATGCCACTGCTGCTCCCTTACACCCTTACACAAGGGTGTAATTTAACTTAGAACTGACTGCACTATTAGAGAACTGTTTAGTCTGTGGTAAGAAGAATGGAGTCAACTGCTTTTTACATGCCTTTCTTAGGTTTAAGAATGTTGTTGTTCACCATGAGCCCATGGAATGTGGTAGCTACTGATTTTATGCTCAGCCCCTCCAGAGTCTATGGCTGATGGGGACAAATAGCTTAAAAGCTTCAGGGGAATCACCTGGTGCAGATGTTCTTCTTGCTGCCTCAGCTGTTCCATCTGCCGCTGCACAGCCAGTAGCCTAGTCTGATGCTCTGACTCCACCTTCCTCGCCTCCAGGAGGGCTTGTTCTCCCTCCTCATACCTCTGCGAGGATAACTGCGGAGCAAAAAGAGAGAGATGTAGGTGAAACGTCAGGAGAGAATGCTGCTAGAACACGGCACCCCAAAAAGAGAGAGAATCAGATGATCTGCAGCAGAGCACAGCAGCACTTTGCCCGGAAACGTTGCCTTCTCTAGATTCAACTATGGAGCATGTGACTGGTACTCCAGAAGGAAGTGCTTTGAGCGTGTGCAGTGCCCATCCCTTGCTGCTGAGTAAATTGCAGATAGCTCTCAATCATCCAGGATGGGAGTAAGGGATGATAAACTGCTGGGGGGTGGGCGGGTCAGTTTTGAGGAAAATATGAGTCCTAAAAACTAAGCAGACACAGAACAAATGAGGGACAAGATAGGAAGTGGAATGACACAGAAAACGGTTGGAAAGTCCTCTTATCTTCTAGGATCTTTCTCCTGGTTACCAGTCTCCACAGTTAATTCAGCAAATTATTATATGGGGCTCATATTTTTCATATCCTACTTGCTCTGTCTTATCATGTGTCTTGGTTTTTCCTTCTGAAGTGATACACGCTGCTCATTGTAAGCAGTTGTGTAGGTGTTTGGACTATTCACATCTTAGCATGGGCTTTCTAGTATTTGGTATTGCTGTTGTATGCCCGATACTATTGTAACTGTGGGTTTATTACTCCTGCCAACAAAACTCTGATTCCACCATACTCAAAGTCTCATTACTTCTTCCAAGCTTGTATAAGGAGCCGCATCACTTGGTACAAGATCACTGATTACTGCTAGTGTTGGTCTTTGCCCAGACTGGGCATATTCTTTTAGGGCAGCTACAAAACAAAATTGACTCCTCTTTGGAGTGAGATGCAACAGTGGGCCCATCCATACAGGCCCATGTCTAAGGCACATGTGTTTTAATTGTATATAATCTGGATATCAAATGTTATCCTTCCTCAATATTGCTTTCCCCATCCCCTTTTGTTCTGAGACCCTTTTGTTCTTTTACCCCACAAAATGCTTTAATTATTTTGATTTCTTGCTCACACATCTACTATGTCATCCTTTGAATAACCTCATCCCTTGTCTTAATCTTATGTTTACCCACCTATTTTTCTGAGCTTCACATTCTTTTCATTCACTATCTTTTAAAAGAACAGACTGGGAAAGTTTTCTTCATTGAATCCTTGTTTGCTCTCTCTCTCTCTCTCTCGCTCAAGAATGCCCACAACACATAAGATATTCAAGTGAATCTGAAGAACTGGGCCAAGTATATTCAACACCTTTATCTCAATAAAAGTCTTAATTAACACTGGAGTGGTATAATCTTAATTCCACCTTCAAATGGTCAAGGAAAGTAACTCATGGGAGCAGGTATTACTATTTCCTGAAAACTGGCAGCTCACTTCACTCCTTTTAAAAATGATGTGTGAAGCAAGTCTTAGAATACTCCTGAATCTAGGGAGTTAGTCACTCCTTTGTGGTAATAGATCTGGCTCTAGACGAAAGATCTTCTGAACTCAAGCTATACTTTGGTTCCCATATGAAAGATGCCTTTATTTTCCTCCCCTGCCACCCTACCTATCATTAACAGAAACACTGCAGGCAGGGGAACCAGTGGGGTGTACTGGTTAAGAGCAGGTGGATTCTAACCTGGAGAACCAGGTTTGATTCTCCACTCCTCCACCTGAGCGGCAGAGGCTTATCTGGTGAACCAGCTGTGTTTCTGCACTCCTACATTCCTGCTTCAGCTAGTCACAGCTCTTTGAAACTCTTTCAGCCTCACCTACCTCACAAGGTATCTGTTGTGAGGAGAGGGAAAAGAGCTTGTAAGCCACCTTGAGTCTCCTTACAGGAGAGAAAGGTGGGATATACATCCTAACTTTTCTTCTTCTTCTTCAAAGTGTATCTTTCTTACCTTACTCATACTGTCAATTTCATCTGCCCTCTGTTTGATATGCAAAGCTGCTGCATTTACTTTTTCCTTTTCCAATCTCAGCTGCTGCTTCTCTTGCTCGAGAATCTCCCGTTCTCTAGCAAGCTGCTCCTCCTTGGATCTCAGCTCACTGGCTTTAATTTTCAGGTCCGCTTGTTCCTAGAAAAGGAACAGTCATCACATAGATTTGCTTTGCTTGGAAAAACATAGAAGGCAGGTCCCAATATTGAACTTTGTAGCCAGGGTTCAGTCAGGGTTCTGATTATGGCTCTCCTGGGAAAGATCCTCCAGAAAACCTTGTTCTCTTATTCAAAAATCCCTTTATTTTTTTACATCATATTTCAGGGCTGAGCATTAGCCCTGCAAGGAAATTCCAGAATTACACTCTGCTGAGTTTGTATTAAGTCCTATTTACCTTTGCAAGGCTCATGATAGCACCTTCTCTCTGGGTGTCAATCTGAAGAGCTCGGTCAACCTCCCGCTCAGTGCGCTCCTTGCTTAGCCTCTGTTGGGTGTGGAACTCTGACCATTCCACAGCAAGTCTGTGACGCTCCGCAGCACATTTCTGCATAACTGACTTCTGCTCCTCTAGCAACGCATTCTGCAAGCAGGACACATAGGAAGGGGGAAAGAGAGAAGGTATGGAGCTTAATGGCACTGAAGTGCAAGCAAAACAGACACAGGTCCTCAGAAAAACCATTTACTCAAGACACTGTTTCAGCCACATTCTTCAAAATTCAATGGACTTTTTAGTCAGCTGCACTGGGAGAAAAAAACACAACTTACATTTTTCTTAGGAATGTGTGCCTCTTGTAAATCCCACTTTGCTGCCAGAAAACGATCTCAGTTGAGGTCGAACCACTTGGGTTTTAAGGTAACAAGATTTCCCTCAGGCCTTTCTCACAATCTTATCGGGTGAATGCCATCAGAAGCACACCAAGTCATTTCTTCTCAGTTTACGCATGCAGCTGTTCTTGGCACTTCATGCCACATATGTTTACGCTTATAACTCTCTGCTGAGCATTCTTCTAATCCAGGCAAGTGCCCAAATATTGCCTGGTACTGATACTTTGGCACTTAAGGCAGAAAATCTAAATAGTATACCCCAAAATGATAAAAAACATAATTTGTTGCGCTTTAGTAGAACCCACACGATCTGCCACCAGAAGAAGATTCTCTCACTCTGCCTCACCTAGCATAGAAGTCTGGCAATGGCCCTGCTTCCTGCCTACTACTTTCCAGACATGGCAACCAGTCTGCTGGGGGTGCTTCCTATGGGGATGCAGAAACCTTCCTCATCTACGTTTCCACATGCCTGAGCAATGAGAGGCTACCTGTTAGGACAAACGATGAGAATCCAAACAATATTGGCTTGAAAAGAAGTGTGGGAATTCAGCTAGTGTCATGGGGTGGTGGTAGAGCATGGAAGTGCAAGAGTCCAGCTAGAGGGAGATCTTATTTTTTTGCATAGACTGTTGCATACTTACAGCTGAGTCAGTGAAAAGAATTCTCATTCTTATAACGTTTTGACAATACTGTAATGCTCAAACAACACAGGCATCTCTAACCTTTGCCCTCTCTAGCTCTTCCCTTTCCATGGCCAGCTGCTGAGTCAAGACTCTCCTCTGTTCTTCTAGCGAGTGCTGTAAAGCTGCCACTTTAGACTGCTCTGCTGTCGCTCTCCAGCGTTCCTAGGGTGAAGAGAAGTAGGTAACAGAAGGTTTCTCTTACTGATAAGAGGAAGAAAGAACATCTTAATGGACAGGCATTCTTCAAATGTAAGTCACTTCAACCGTAAGTGGGTTATAGACATGTTGTACTTGCTTGCTGTAATACTCATTAGGAAAGAAGTGTATGCAAACAAACAGAACAAAGAAAAATGAAACAAACCCCCACAGTTCTCTTTTTCTCCTGTTTATTAAATAATTCAGAAATGGATGAATCCTACTCTAACTCTCTTTTATAAAAATGTGAAGAGTGCCAGACCAGGATCAGCTAAAATCCCACTCTGCCTTGAAAGCACACTGTGTGGCTATGAATGAATCACTTTCTCTTAGCCCAGTGGTTCTCAACCTGTGGGTCGGGACCCCTTTGGGGGTCGAACAACTCTTTCACAGGGGTCACCTAAGACACTCTGCATCAGTGTTCTCCATCTGTAAAATGGATAAATGTTAGGGTTGGGGGTCACCACAACATGAGGGACTGTATTAAAGGGTCTTGGCATTAGGAAGGTTGAGAACGACTGTTTTCATGATTTTAGGATTGGTTTTAGGAGGACAGAATGGAGGAGATGAGAATGTTGATTTAAATCATTTTAGATCCCCACAGGGGAGAAAAGCCGGGCATAGACAGAGGTATACTGGGGGAGAAATGGTGCCTGGGGCAATACCTGCTCAGCGGGCAGAGGAGTGTGGCAGCGGTCACAGGCAGCCTGGCAGGGTCAGGTCTGGTGGGGTTGGGCCAAGAGGCACCCAGCAGGCCTGGCCCTCCTTCAGCTGGTGGAGGAGGGCGGTGGTGGTCCTGGGCAGCCTGGTGGGGCTGGGCCTGGCAGTGCTGGGCCGAGGGGTCCCCGGTAGGCCCGTGGCAGACTCCCAGCCCAGCTAGTCCTTCAGCTGGCAGAGGAGGGCGGTGGTAGTCCTGAGCAGCCTGGAGGGCCAGGCCAAGGAGTGCCAAGCGGGCCCGCGGCAGGTTCCTGGCCTGGGTGGGGCACCTCTCCGCAGAAGGGGTGTGGGGTCGATTTTGCGCTCCCCACGTGATCTAATGGGCGGCGCCCGGGGTCAGTTGACCTTCCATGTCCCTCTGGCAGATACATGGCTTCTGGGTATAGACATTATGTAATTGGGTATAGACATTAAAATAAATAAATGAAAATCTATTTTGCAAAACAATTAGAATGATAAAAAGATTCTCTTCACTTTTCAATGCCATATTTAGGAGAGGCACTCCATCATAGCTGTCTGCTAACACAGGCCGTTTGTTCTTTATCCTTAATTTAAGCCTTGAATTCCAGCTTTTACACTCCCACTGAGCACAAACACCTGGCCTGAAGCAGTTCTGTTCTAGCATCAACTCACCTGCTCAAGGAGGCGCGTTTGCTCATTCAGCCTGGCCTCCATTTTAGAGATGACCTCTTGCAGCCGGTTTCGCTCCTCTTCCATGTCTCTTTGTTGACGGGCCAAACGATCTTGCAGCACTTTGGCATGGGTGGGGGAAGAGCAACGATCAATCACTTGCATCCGCCAATGATATACAAGCTAATCATTATCTCCAAGTGAAGGCCCTACCTGGGTTATCTCCAATGATTTCAGGAATTTCGGTCAATATACTCAGGCTGATGAATGGAAATATTACATTAAGCTGTCTCCTGCACACTTGGTTTGTCCTTGTAAGACACAACCAAAACTGCAGAAATCTAGGACTCCCTGGGCAAGCAAGGAATGGGGGGAAAGGTCAAAAAACGGGATTGGGAAGCAAGGAATGGGGAAAGGTAAAAAACAAGATTGGGAAGCAAGGAATGGGGAAAGGTCAAAAAACGGACTTGGCAAGCAATGAATGGGGGAAAGGGCAAAAACGGGCCGGGCAAGCAAGGAATGGGGGAAAGCGCAAAAAACAGGCTGGGCAAGCAAGGAATGGGGAAAGGGCAAAAAACGGGTTGGGCAAGGAAGGAATGAGGGAAAGGGCAAAAAAGCCAAGGTTTAGACACCCAAAGGGGGAGATGGGGAAAGGGCAAAAAAACAGGATGAACAAAGGGAATAGGAATGGGGAAAGGTAAAAAAACGGGTTGAGCAAGGAAGGTATTGGGGGAAAGGGCAAAAAACGGGTTGAGCAAGGAAGGTATTGGGGGAAAGGGCAAAAAACGGGTTGGGCAAGGAAGGAATGGGCAAGGTCAAAAAATGGGTTGGGCAAGGAAGGAATGGGGGGAAAGGGCAAAAAACAGGTTGGGCAAGGAAGGAAAGGGGAAAGGTAAAAAAACAGGCCGGGCAAGGAAGGTATTGGGGGAAAGGTCAAAAATGGGCTTAGGAAGCAAGGAATGGGGGGAAAGGGCACAAAACAGACTGGGCAAGCAAGGAATGTGGAGAAAGGGCAAAATATATTCTGGCCAAGCAAGGAATGGGGAAAGAGCAAAAAACAGGCCGGGTATGCGAGGAATGGGGAAAGGGCAAAAATGGGCTGGGAAAGCAAGGAATGGGGAAAGGGCCAAAAATGGGCAGGGTATGCGAGGAATGGGGAAAGGGCAAAAATGGGCTGGGTAAGGAAGGAATGGGGAAAGGGCAAAATACGTTCCGGCCAAGAAAGGAATGGGGAAAGGGCAAAAAACGGGCCGGGCACAGAAGGAATGGGGGGGGGGGGGAAGGGCAAAAAACAGGCTGAGCAAGCAAGGAATGGCAAAAGAGCAAAAATGGGCTGGGTAAGGAAAGAATGGTGAAAGAGCAAAAAACCGGCTGGGCAACCAAGGAATGGAGAAAGGGCAAAAAACGGGCCGGGTATGCGAAAAATGGGGAAAGCGCAAAAATGGGCCGTGCAAGCAAGGAATGGGGGGAAAGGGCAAAAAAATGGGCTGGGTAAGGAAGGAATGGGGAAAGGGCAAAAAACGGGCAGGGCACAGAAGGAATGGGTGGAAAGGGCAAAAAATGGGCCGTGCAAGCAAGGAATGGGGAAAGGGCAAAAAACGAGCTGGGCACAGAAGGAATGGGGGGAAAGGGCAAGAAATGGGCCGTGCAAGCAAGGAATGGGGAAAGGGCAAAAAACAGGCAGGGCACAGAAGGAATGGGGGGAAAGGGCAAAAAAAGAGCTGGGCAAGCAAGGAATGGGGGGAAGGACAAAAAATGGGCTGGGAAAGCAAGAAAACAGCAAAAAACGGGCTGGGCAAGCAAGGAATGTGTCAAAAGGGCAAAAAACGGGCTGGCCAAGCAAGGAATGTGGGGAAAGGGAAAAATACGTTCCAGCCAAGAAAAGAATGGGGAAAGGGCAAAAAAAACAGGCCAGGCAAGCAAGGTAGATTCTAATCTGGAATAAGAAGATAAGAGTTTGGATTTATATCCCCCCTTTCTCTCCTGTAAGGGGCTTACAATCTCCTTTCCCTTCCCCTCCCGCCACACAACAAACTCTCTGTGAGGTGGGTGGGACTGAGAGAACTCCAAAGAACTCTCTCTATCTCCTATGCTTTCTTTTATAAACATCTACCATGTCTCCCCTCAGACAGCTCTTGTCTAAACTGAAAAATCCCAGACTTTTTATTCTTTCTTCATAGGGAAGGTGCTCCAACCCTGTAATCATTTTGGTTGCCCCATTTTCCACATCTGCAATGTCCTTTTCTAGATGTGGTGGCCAAAACTTCACACAGGAGAGTTGCTCAGTGCCAAAAACTCCAGGATTTTGTGAAGAGAGAAGACAGAAAGCCCAGGGTGCATGACTAGCTACCCAAGGCTTCTCTCCTGACCACAACACATCCGGAGAGCTCAACCCACCATAAGGCATTGCTTGGCAAGGTCCAGCGGTGCATTCCTGCAGATGCCAGGCACCCACTCCTATAAATAACCTCAGTTCATCTCTGGCTGTTGTGGTATCAACAGCTCCCCTAGCGCTCGCTATTGCCAGCCCTCAACTACTTGAGCAGCCATCAGGACCCATGGATGTGGCACTCTCTGAAGAACACTGGATATCCCCCACTCCCCTGCTAGCTTTCTACCTTAATAACTGGTTTGTTTATTCAGGTATTTTAGGACTGAAATGCTTTTAAACAACAAAGCAGAATGTGCCTGCTTAGGGTCACTTTGGAGGGGCTTCTCTGCCACCCTCATCAAAGGAGGCTAGTAAGATGTGCCTACAGAAAGTGGTGCTGGTTGGATTAGGCTTTTTGCCTCAGGTAGTGGAAAGACTAGAGTAAGCCCAGTCTAGTGACCACCCTTGCTTATTACTTCAAAACTGGGCCCAAACTAAGAGGCAAATGCTTTAAAACACAAGAAAGAGCTAACGGAAATGGTACGGAGGCTTCAAGAGTCAGAAGGACTGTACCCTTGTGTTGTTGCTCTCTTTGGCGAACACCAATCTCAAGCCCTTCTGAGGTGGTATGGTGAGTGGCCTCCACTTTGTTGGAGAGGTCATTCAAATTGCTAGAGAATTGCTCCATCTGCTCAATGATGCCATTCAAAGACCTGTAAAAATCAAAGAGTGTACCAGATTGCTGAATTAAGATACATTCATCTGCATTCACTGCAGTTAAGGACAGGGACATTTCAAACTTTACTGACCCAGTTGTTGCACTGAAATGTAACTTGTTACAAAGACCTCATTTTTGTCAAGTTGAGCTTCTTTCAACAGTTGCGAGGACTGGTTTGCAAGCAGTATTGCAAGCCATTTTGCATCTGTCAGTTTATTGAGGAACTTTCCCAGGCCTACTGATTGGCTCACCAGTTTCAACTGGGTAAAGAGGGGAGGGGGAACTTGCTCTTCGATTCCCTACAGATGGCTCAATGATTGGTTGGAGAAGGTCACGAGGTTTATGGCCCACATTTTAATAAAATTGTGTTCTATGCTACTAGGACACATCCCATCCCACTTCTCTTTGCCTTAAACAGTTTTGCTGCTTGCCTTAGTCTTAATGTGTTTTAAAGAGCTAAGATCTATGCTGTTAATAACTTATCCAGTAAGTGTATCTAGAGAGCTAGTTTACTTTCTGCGTTCTTGAACCTACCAATTAAACTATATTTACAAAAAGCTTTCATTTTTTTCAAAAAAGCTTTATTCTTTCTTTCTTTCTTTCTTTCTTTCTTTCTTTCTTTCTTTCTTTCTTTCTTTCTTTCTTTCTTTCTTTCTTTCTTTCTTTCTTTTTCTTTCTTTCTTTCTTATTTTTCATATTTTTATTTCGTTTAATTCCCTACATGGCTTAAGGTGGTCCTTGAGGGTGTGTTGCTGTGAGTCTACTGGACCAAATCCAGGTTAAACTTGGCCATATTATCACAGAGAAGCTTGCTCCAAAGTCTCATGTTGGGGGCAGGGGAACCAATCTTTCAGACCAAGGCCAGGTCAACCTTGATAGCATCTGTGCAATGGCAGCATTTGGCATGGTGGCTGGATAGCTGCTTATCAAGATATATGATGACTGTGCCCCTGGTAGCCACGGGATGTCTCTCTTAAAAGCATCTGTTTCCTATATGTGCTGTTTTGGCAACTATACAGTTGACATTACTCCTCCTTTAGCAATTCACCACTAGGATACCTTCCTTTTTATTTTTTGGTGCTGGTTTTTAAATCTGGAAGGTGTGCGCCTGTGGGATTAAAGCTGCCTTCTGAACAATAATGCATTTTCAATCCACTTTCAACGCACTTCACCTGGATTTTACTGTGCAGAATAGCAAAATCTACTTGCAAACAATTCTGAAAGTGAATTGAAAGTGCATTATTCTGCATGTGCTGAAAAGGCCTAAGAAAGCTTTGGCCTATTTCATTTCACATTCCTAAACTTGGACATGTGCTTTTCCAAACTAAGAAGCTCTATGGAAGAAAAATTGACCACTTGGTAAGCAAAGCACTGTTAGCCTATTAAGTGCAGGTCAGTCTAGGAATTCAAAACTGAAACTGATAAATACAGTTGAAATGTTCAAGTGAGCTAATTTCTTCAGTTCAGATGCATAATCTGCTGACTTGCTTACAAAAAGAGCATGAGTCAGAAAAATTTTAAGTCACTAGAATGTTAGCATTTGGTTATTTAGGGTGTAAGCTGGACACTTAGCCATCCAAGCCTCCAAATGTGAGTTTAGAGCGTTCATCCCTTACTGGCCCAGGTTATGCAAGTAGCATTTTTGACCAATACTGCCATTTGCAATCTTTAGGCCAGAGTCTCAAAACCTTCCTTTTTTTTGCTAAGGACTTTCATATGCACAGGGAGCAAGCTCTAACCTCTACCTGGTTAGTTTGAAGAAATATCTTCCTTCTTTCTTTTTTTTTTTGCTTAGTAATTTTTACTTCATACATATTTTTCTATTATTTTTATAGTAAATACTATATATATGGTAAGGTTCTCTACATGATAACTTCTTGGAATTTAAAATTATTATTTATGCAGATGATCTTTTACTACTTATTTTGGGACCTCAGACTTCCATTCCTGTATTAATGAATTTGATTAATACCTTTGGATTAATACCTTGTCTGAATATTCAATTAATTGGACAAAAATCTGAGTTCATGACCCTGGGGTTCCTCACCACCTTGAATTTCTTTAAAGAGGATGCATCTTCCATTGATTAAAAGATGACTTGGTTTCCCTGTTCTTAGCTGCAACAACAAAACCTTTATTAGGCATTAAGTAGAGTAAATACAAAAGAGAAATATAAAAGGAGTTTAAAATCAGGTACAGAATGAACAAGAGGTAGAGATTGGTATCATTTAAGGTGATGAGTCATGCATCTTAAGCACTTGCAATAAAAAGATGGCAATGCTTTCAATGTCATGATGACCATAGTCCAGCAATTGTATCAACTTTAAATTATAGAGGTTCTTTGGCTTGGAATCAGACTCAAGGGTGGGAATGGTGCGTCTTCAAATTATTTATTGGGGGCAAGTAAAAAGGATATGCACAAGAGTTTCAGGCGTGTTCAAACAATAGGGACAATGTCTTCCATGAGTTGAAATGTTCTGTAATCAGCCATAGAACAAAGCAGTAGGTAGTGTATTATATCTGACCCTTGTTATTATCCACCTATGTTTGGCTTCTGTCAAAAAAGACAAGTATTTAGTCATCTAATTTGGGCTGAATGCCAAGACTGACAGGAGAACAAGTCTTCCTGGCTTGACATACAAGAAATTGTTGTTCTTGATCAAAAAGCCTCCTTTTGATAGCACTTAAGATCTCATTCGGGGGAAGCATAAGGATGGCCGCTAGAGATAGGCCAAGTAAAGATAATTTAGTTATTACAAGCAACCACCACTCCGAAGATTGTAGATCTGGCAATGCTATTTGAATTAGACTGTTGGATTCCGTGTTAAAACACAGTCTAATCCAAAACTTAAATGTAAGCATCCAGACCCTGGTTTCTAGAAGATGTTGTCCAAATTCCAGGCACAGTTCTGCATATGGTACACAGTAGGGAACTCCAAAGATCTTATAGAGGAAGACAGACTGTAATCTCTGGACTGATCAGTTCCAAGCACTGATCCAGAGGGGGGCCCCATACAGAAGTTGATGTAACACTTTAGCGTTGAAGACCTTAAGGGCCACTGCGATGTATTCATGACCCTTGGGGAAAAAAACCCTGAATAACAGAGAGAGTAATACAGCAGTTTACTGCTATTACATCTCTATGTTTGGCCCACTTGGCGTTGGAATGAAAATTAACCCTCAGATATTTAAAATGGTTGACTTGTTCAACTATGGCACAATTAAAGCGCCATCTGGTGGGTTCGAACAGATTAGTGGCCACCATGATCTTAGACTTTGCCGGGTTTAAATGATTATTAAGGCAATAGTCATTGCATTTATTAAGGAGACATTTCAGGCCCACTTTGAATCTAGATAGTAAGAATTTGTATACAAATTCTGCATACAAAATAATTCGTCGGGAGAATGAGAATTGACTTCTTTAAGAGTAGATGCCAGATCATTTAAGAATAGATTGAACAACAATAGACGTGAGTCAATAGGAGCTGTATGCCGGAAAAGTATAGTAAATAACGAAATCTAAGGATGAATGGAGGGAAGTCACCTCCTATATATATATGTTCTTAATTTTTTTCTTTTTAATATATATTTTTCTTTTCTTCTTCTTTTTAATATCTACCTTTTTTTGGTTTATTTGTTTGATTCACTTTTTCTCCCTTTTTTGTCTCCCCAAGTCCTTGCTATATGATAGAGGAATTCAGAAAATAGATTTCCTTTGTTTAGACTAGAATATAGTATTTGTCCTCTATTCTACTGTGTTTTTTTCCTTTTATTATACTAAATGTATATGCAAAGTATAAAATGTATTATACACACTTTGTAAAGGCAGAAAACAAAGCGTACAATATTTGTTTATAAATAGTTGATGATTAAATATGGTATGCAGAGTCTCAGAAATGTATGGCATAAGAGTTAGGTTGCCCTGTTTTGCCAAAGCAATAGGATATGGCCTTAAAGCTTATATCTGCTCTCTCCATAGATCTTAAGTTGCGCCTTATAGCCTCATCTGAAGGGGAGAGCCCAAATTCACTTTTGAGAGCAGCACGTGGCTGTCCCAGCAGATTTGCCCTCCCCAGGGACCTGCTGCAGTGGAGAGGTGATGTTACTGATGTACAGCCATTTCGCCCTTCCCTGATGCTGGGATGAGGTGCTGGATGCAGCACCAGTGTCCCAGTGCCCCTGCTGCTGTCAGCGTAGTGGGGGCAGGCCAGGGGAAGAGCAAACAGGTGCTGTAAATCTATTAAGTCCAATGGGGACTTCTTGGCAGTGGGGAGGCTTTTTTGTTTTGCAAGCCTCCCCGCTGCTGAAAGCCCCTACGGGAGCAGTGGTATAGCTGTGGTGTTGCAGTCAGCCACCTGGCCTCTTGGATGGGGCTGTTATGCAGCTAAAAATTATGTTTAAGGTATACTGGACACCACAATGACAGTGTCTAATTGTTGATGTTGTAATTCACCAGGTGTATCCCTTAAACATATGCTTTGGGTATGTCCAGTCATTTGGTTTTTCTGGGAAGACGTTATGATTCATATCAATTTTGTATTAGATAGTTCAATTACTTTGGAGGTTCTCTGTGTACTTCTAAAAATATCCCTGTCTCTTGCTAACCTATGGTCAATAAAAATGGACTGTCCATGCTCTCACTTCAGCTAAAAGACTCATATTACAACTGTGCAAAGATAAAAGATCACTTCTGTTAAATTAATGCACTGAGGATCTTGGAACTCTATCAGTATTTGAATACATAGCATAAAGACAGCAACTGCACATGGACTTTTAGATATTTGAAAACCATTTATAGAAACCTATGTGTAGATATGCCACCACTGTTATGTTTTTGTCTTCATTTAAATCTTTTTAAAAAGTTTTTCTTTTCTTTTTTTCTCATTAAAAAGGCTCCAACCTCCATTTGTACCCCCTCGTCCTTCTCTTCTTGCTGCATCGTAAACTATAGCTTTTCAGCAACTGGTCTTTTTCACCCAGGCAGAAGCAACACAGACCAACGGACCACCCCAATTTCTAGCTCTGACTCCTAATCCTGATTTGGGATCTGGCCAATCTGGGCAAAAACAGTTACCTGGTGTAAGAGGTGGCAGTGGTCACAGCATCGATCTCCTGATCCTTCAGTCGTTTTAACCGCTGTAGTTGTTCCTCGTGGTCCTTGTGCATCTGCAGGATGGACACCCTGTGGGTCCAAGGAAAAAAACAATGAAACCACCCATAGATGGGCGTTCTGCAGAGGGTCTCTCTTTGGAGAGACCCTGCTGTATGAACACACCTATTGTATGTTCATACAGCAGGGTTTCTCCAAAGAGTTTGCTCCCACATTAATTCATTTAGATACTGAGTGGAGAAAGTATGCAAGAATGTCAAGGCACGTAGAACTGTGCACGTCTGACCAATACCACTATTACCAACAGAGAGAAATCCTACTCAGAAGTCTCACTGATGTTTTGCAAAAAAACATCAGAAGTTCATCTGATGTTTTGCAAAAAAAAAAAAAGCTGTTTATTGCTATGGGTCAGCGAGGTTTTGAAGAAATCAAATTAAAGTATTTAGCAGAAGAAACAAACAGCTGTGGTTTGATGTGCGCTCTGTAAAAGCCCCATCAAGCCAAAGGCCAACTGCTGCTCCTAGCAGTGGCGTAGTGGTTAAGAGCAGGTGCACTCTAATCTGGAGGAACTGGGTTTGATTCCCCGCTCTGCTGCTTGAGCTGTGGAGGTTTATCTGGGGAATTCAGATTAGCCTGGGCACTCCCACACACGCCAGCTTGGTGACCTTGGGCTAGTCACAGCTTTTCGGAGCTCTCTCAGCCCCACCTACCTTACAGGGGGGTTGTTGTGAGGGGGGAAGGGAAAGGAGATTATAAGCCCCTTTGAGTCTCCTACAGGAGAGAAAGGGGGGATATAAATCCAACTCTTCTTACCGCTGAAGCTCCTGGAGCCTGTCAATCTCCTTGACCTTTTCCTGCTCCATCTCTGTGATCCTGCGCTGGTGTTGGGCCAAGAGCTCTGATTTGGCTTGCTCTGCGCTCTGACACTGGGAAAGACATTGCTCTGCTAGTTCCTGGTTCTCTTGCCTTAAGCGCTCCTCCCGCTGGCGGTACGAGTCCTCAACCACCTTTACACGGTTCCTGTCCCAGAAAAAAAAATTCCCAAACATGTTTGGATGGCAAAAGAGGATGCAGGAGCCTCTTGTCTAAGTAGAATTATTCAATCATTGCAGACCTCCAAGTAAAAGGACTACTTTAGGGTTTTGGTTTCTGGTTTGGAGGTTATGATGTTTTTACTATTGTTATTCTTACAGTACCATCCTAAGAACAGTTTTCTGGGTGTAAGTAGCACTGGACAGACTTCAGCAGGATTCTGCATAGACCTGCTTAGGTTTGGTCTCTTATTATATGCTGAATGAGATCCTCTTTTCCAGTTTTGAAGTTAAATGTCACTAGTATGCTGATGACACCCGTTTCTGCATTTTACCAAAACAGCCAGAAGAAGCTGCCTTTAACCATTACCTGGTTGTTGCAGTCAAGTAAATGATGGTGTGAACTAAAATTAATCCAAATGAGAGAAAGATTTCAGATGAAAGAATAAAGAGATTTCTGTGCAATAGCCCTCATGATAGCCCAAAAGTACAGAAGCAAAAAAGAGTAAGAATCTGTGGAGCTTCCAGTACTCAGGAGTTAGCAGCACACTTCCAATGGATGTAACAGCTTAGGAATGGGAAGAAGAAAGTGCTCCAGGTGCAATTCATTAATTTTAATTGGTTTTATGATATTTTAACTGGTTTAATGTTATTGAATTTATTATGTATTGTACACTGCCCAGAGCCCTTCTGGGGTGGCCAGTACAGGAATTGAATGAATAAATAAATATGTCTACAAATAAATTTCCCATGATTCATTTTTTACATGGATTCTAGAGGAAGGTATGCTGTGAGGAATCCATGCAACTGCATAACCAATACCTGTGAGCATTCTCAATGAGTTCCAAGTCATCTTGGTAACGCTGCTGCAGACTTTCCAGCAGCAGCTTCTGTTGATTCTTCTCTAGCTCCAGCCGACGTACCTTACAGCAGGAAAATCATTAAGAGATGTTGAAGAAATTACCAGCCTTCTGAAAACTACAAGACTGAGTCATTTTGCAAAGCTGATTCCTCCTAAGAGATTAGGGCAGAGTACATGAGCTCCCACCTTTTTCTCTCACAACAACCTTGAGAGGTAGATTAGGGCAAAAGACAGTGACGGGGCCAAGGTGACCCGAGAGCTTTCTGCTTAAGTGAAGTTTTGACTCCAAGTCTCAGCAGTCTATTCATGACGACACACTCGTCTTTTAAAGCCCAGGTAGTCCACATCTATAAATGTTCACCATCCTAACCACTTGTGGTCATACAAAGAAGAAGAGTTGGATTGATATCCCCCCCCTTTCTCTCCTGTAGGGAGACTCAAAGGAGCTTACAATCCCCTTTCCCCCCCCCCCCCCCCCCGCAACAAACACCCGGGCTGAGAGAGCTCCAAAGAACTGTGACTAGCCCAAGGTCACCCAGCTGGCATGTGTTGGAGTGCACAAGCTAATCTGATTCACCCGATAAGCCTCCACAGCTCAAGTGGCAGAGCAGGGAATCAAACCCGATTCTCCAGATTAGAATGCACTTGCTCTTAACCACTACACCATGCTGGCACAAGGCTTCCACATAAAGAAAGTTAAATGGAGCTGCTTTGTCCTCAGCATGATCATCTGGTGAACTTACCTGGCCTTCCAATTCCACAAGGCGAGTCTGGGCACTCAAGAGTTCTGACTGGTAGCTTGCAACACTCTCCTGAAACTGTGCCTGCATACTGGCCATTTTTTTCTCATTCTCACCGCTTGTGGTTGAACTCAGCACAAGGGGTTCTGAGTGCAGAAGCTGGGAAAGGACAGCAGAGCAGGGAATGGAGATATAAACAAAAGCCATTTTAGCAAGTGATGCTATGAATACTCTCCTACCACACACTGTTCATGCTGTATAGAAAGCAGAGAAGCCCCATTTTAGAAAACAGTTGAATCTTCTTTCCTGGAAATCTTTATGAAGAAAACAGCCAAGTGCTTCCCATGCAGGGTATTATATTAGGTAACAGCAGTTCCTATCATGCTCAGATTTAAAGAGAAACTCTTCTTAATGCTACATGATTCTATTTATTATTATTTTCATGATTAGTCCACCTTTCTCGCTGATAGCCAAGGTACAAGTAAAACTTTCAGTGAGTAAGCAGATTACAAAATATGATATTGGACAATCAGTGTGCAGATTACATGATATGATAACATTTGAATTCAACAGCAAAGGTAATGCATATAAGACAAAATAATGCAATTGGGCTGGGAATGCAGAATGGGGGAAAACAACCAATGCAAGCATATCTGTTTAAGGCAATGAGACAATCAGAGCAAGAAAACTTTATACCTAGTAAATCAGCTTCTCAGCTGAACTACTATACTGAAGCTTTGGTCCGTTCACAAGATATCCCTTCTGAACAATCCTGTTTTGTACATAGTGTAAAATGATAGAAATCTGAGACCTTCCTAACAGCTTCCTAACAGACCTTCCACAGTGTAGGAGCTGCCATGGAGAATGAACGTGATTCAGTGATTGCTGGTAACTGTTTTCAGGGTGGCATTTAAGAAAGCTTTGCTATCACAGCAGAACATAGCAGAAAAGGCAGTGCTGCAGGTCCATTGCCTTTAGGGGCTTTGTAGGTGATAGCTAATACCTTGAATTGAACCTGGTCACACAGCACAGTAACTGATTGGTAACCAATGGAGTATCTGCAGAAAGGGAGCAATGTGCAGATTCCACTTGGTGCCTAACAGTAGCCAGGCAGTGGCATCTTGTGCCAACTGTAGTTTCCGAGTTGTCTTAAACAGCAGGCCCACAGAATGCATTATAGTAATCTAGCCTGAGGTACCCATAGCTTGAATCCACGTGATCAGCAGAGACAAGGCATGGGGTCATCTTCTGAGGTAAATGGAGCTGGTTCAATGCTTTTTTAAAATTTTGCAGCTGCATTAGAAGGTTCGCACTACTTTGGCAGAACCAGTTGTTAAAATAGTGCTTGTAAACAACCAGTTAAATTATTTGAATCCCACCACTGGAACCGGTTGTTAAATTATTTGAATCCCACCACTGGAGGAGAGCGAGGGAGGTTTTTTTTTTGGGGGGTGGGGGGGTGGGTAAGACTAGGTGGGCTGGCTGCAGGTGGAGAGAAGAGGTCCAAAGCAAAGTTGCGCCCACTGGCAAACCTGTCCTGCTCTGGCTGTGAAGCAAAATTAAAATTGTGCTATAGGTGGAATACAAGGATCTTACGAGAATCAGGGAACATTGTGCCTTCAGGTGCTCAGGTGTAGGAGATTTTTTTGCCCTCTTGATCCAACCCCTTCATCCTTGGACTGAATGTGGTTGTTCCTAAATTTAAACCCTGATGGATCTGCAAGCTTTTGGGATTGTGGTTCCCTTCAAACCCAGGCGTAATGGAAACAGAGGACAAAACAAGAATTTGAAACAAATCAGGCAAATATACCTTCTGGGTTTATTAATTTATCCCTTCCATTTATTTCCCTCCAATAAAAATATTTTCCTGTACCTACCTGAGTGAGTGTTGGAACCTGAAGGCCTTCTTGAACTCCTTGCAGAGAGGCTGCAGGTGCTGAAATCCAATAAATATGAAAAAAAAATCAGCTGTCGCAGTGTGTTTAGATACCTTCCTATTGTAGAGATACATGGGAGTGTTCTAGCATAGTTTCCCAAGGTAAGAGAAGATTCATGTCATAGCTGTTGAGAAAGACAGTCTTCTCAATACCAATCCCTAGTCCAATGGTTCTCAACCTTCCTAATACCGCAATCCTTTAAAACAGTTCCTCATGTTGGGGTGACCCCCATCCATAAAATTGGTATGTATAAAATATTTAAAAGACTGTTTTCCGATGGTCTTAGGCAACCCCTGTGAAAGGGTACTTCGACCCCCAAAGGAGTCGCAACCCACAGGTTGAGAACCGCTGCCCTAGCCTATGATCCAGAAGGAGCTCTGCCTGGCATTCTTCTTACTATTCTTTTGGCACCAGCAAAAACAAACATGTTCTCCCATTATTTTGGTATTTCATGAGTTATGATATAACAAACTACAAATACAATACCTTTAATGGCATATAAAAAGTGGTAAAATGCAAATTATGTTAAAACCAATTGACTAAAATTTACACAAAGGTTTCACCCTTGATCCAAGTGCCTTTGTTAAAAACCTGGCAACTGATTCAGTAGTGTTGGGATGATGGTCACTAAGCAAGTATGAAACTATTTCCTTGTCTGATCTCACTGAAAATAAAAGGGATATATTTATTAATTCTAAAAATAAAATCCACAGAATTTAGATTCATAGAATTTGCTTTATCTGTTGGTTTTTTGGTTTTGTTTTTATTCCTGCCTCCTTGTTCAGTTTCAGATTTCTTCTTGTACATTTAAGGGCTTTTATTGTAAAATGCCTTGAATACATATTTTGTAGAAAGGCAGTATAGAAGTATTTTCAATGCAAAAAAATTAGAACACGTTTTTATTTAGAGGCTTTTTTTATTGCTGAGACTCAAGGCAGATTACAGAATTTTAAAAACCCACAATATTGTATAAGACATTCAATGAACAATGCAATTGACTAGGATTATATAATTAGAAGATAATACAAAACACTAACTGTGTAGGCAAGACAAAGTGAAATTACAAAGGCAAAAAACAATGCAGTGAAAGCAAGTAAAATACCTAGAATAATAACTGTAGTGGACTATATTCCTATTCCACTATAAAGGTACCCTCCTATTCCATTCGACTACAGATCTAATCCCTTCATAAAAAAAACCTTTCCTAAATGTTTTTGTTCCTCACATTCTACAGAATGACAGAGATATAGGAGCTGTCCTAAGATGCTCCTCTAACTAAAAGATACAGGCAAAGAGCTATAGAATCCTTGCTCCCAGCACCCCTTGCATGCCATCCTTCATGGATGCATAAAAGTGGGAAGGCCCAAAGAGATTTCACAAGATAAGGAATGGCAAAGGTGACTGGGTGTTACTGGCCCATCACACCCCCAGTGCTCATTACGGCTTTTAAAAGTCTCTCTTCTACTATATTACTACTAAGTAAAAATAAATATCAGTAATTTCCAGACATTGTGAGGACTGTGCACATACCTTTTTATCACCTTTAATTTTAGCTGCAAGGACAATTATTATTAAAATATTTTCTTTGAAAGTTGCAGTTCCCCAGTAGGTGACCTGGCAAGACTTGCGGGTAATATCGCATTTCCCCACGTACTCTTCTCTACCATTTCTTCTTTTCCATCTCTGAAAGCTCTCATAGGCCCCTTCCGCACAGGCAAAATAATGTGTTTTCAAACCACTTTCACAACTGTTTGCAAGTGGATTTTGCCATTCCGCACAGCTTCAAAGAGCACTGAAAGCAGTTTGAAAGTGCATTATTCTGCTTGTGCGGAATGAGCCATAGTTTTCCCTGTTTTCCTGCTTCCTTGTCTCTTTCCCACTTGCCAGGCAGCCTACTCTGATCTGCCCTCCATCTTCAGTTTTTCTCCTCTTCTTTCCCTGGCAGCTTTTCCCTGGAGTAAGTTGGGCCCCATCTACATGGTGGACACTGTGGCAGTCCAAATGGCGTGGGTAGTGAGTCTTTAGTGGTTGCCACTAAGTGTGTCATAAGACCATAAGAAAGAACCTGCTGGATCATATCAGAATCCCTCTAGTTCAGCACTCTGCTACTCGCAGTGGCCTACCAGATGACTTTGGGAGCTCACATGCAGGACGTGAAAGCAATGGTCTTCTGCTGCCACTGCTGCTCCCGAGCACTTGGTCCCTAGCAAGGGCTCCTTCATCAAGGGATCACAACACGGAAAAGACATAAGACACTTTCGAGGGCCTTTGGTCTCCCAGGACCTCCTGCTTCCCCCATAATTTGCAGAAACCAAGGCTTGTTGCCTAGCAACCTTTAGAATGGCAGTGGGTACTCAGTGGGCAGTCCTTTCTTAAAGATACAAGCATTCTGTCTGTCTGTCTGTCTGTCTGTCTGTCTGTCTGTCTGTCTGTCTGTCTGTCTGTCTGTCTGTCTGTCTGTCTGTCTGTCTGTTAGATTTAATACACCGTCCCATCCCCAAAGGGCTCTGGGCGGTATACAACCAATAAAACCATCAACCTCCATCTTAAAATCAGATGATAACATAAACAATGACAAACTCATTGAGCAGTCAACATAATATGGACAAGCCCCCAAGGTGGAATATGGGGTGCAGGGGACGGCACTTTCAACGACCGACCTCCCCAAAGGAGTTTGACTCCTCAATGGATTTTTAAAGGTTTCGGTTTTTCTGCACACCTGAGACTTGTTTGTAGGGAAATCCCCTTATGTTACCTAGCTTCATTTTTCAAATCTATTAATCCACACACCATGGCCCAGTTCAAAATTAGACATATGACAGAATGGGTAAACCCAAACAATGGAATTAGGGGGAATTCCAAACCAATAGATGATGGAGTACACTGAGAATGTTGCTTCCCTGAGCAGTTGGGAGTTTCACTCTTACCTGCCTTGACGATATCTGCAAAGGGAGTTCTTTTCGTAGCACTGGATAAAACGACAGGAGCAGCTTGTTCCTGAACATTTAGCAATGTCATAGAAGGCCTTTGGGAAGGGAACAGATTTGTAATATCAACATCTCACATCATGTCCCATGCAATATGTACCAACCCACTGTTTTGTTAAAATAATCTATCATTAGATCATGTAATTAAGATCAATCAATGAAGCACAGAAGCTTCTGAATCTATCCACTCAGTTTATAATAAGTGTGTTTAAGAAAGGTAGTTGAGCTGACCTTCTGCCTTGCTTTTAAGTATCTTCAAATTTATGGGAACATCCTGACTATTCTACATTAATTAATGTATTTTACTCTGAATTAATTACTTTCTCACATTGACCAATCCAATAATACCTCTGATACAAGCACATACAAAATGTTTTAGATGCTCTTTAAAAACAATGCAAAGAACCATAGCCTTTCCCCTTTTCATTCATGTGTTCATGCCTCAACAACAATATATTAATAGCTAGTAATACTTACCCAGATTCTTCCAGGGTGGGAACCCTATTTGTAAGGACACCTGACTGCTGTTGCTTTTGTGTGGACGTAGCAGGATGGCTGGTAAGAACAAAACAAAACAGAAAAGTCCACCCTGAGTAAAACGCTTGTGTAGAAATAAGTAAGCAGATATATGACCTTTGTGTAACTCCAGTGGGTATCTTTCAAGTGTGTAATGATTAATCTAAATAATAAAATTGTAATGCGCATCACAAAGGATGGGTTTTGGCTGGTTTTTTGTTTTGTTTTCTGTTTACCGATTCTGAAGAATTGTAAGTGTAGGAAGTGAAAAGTGCAGAAACTTCTGATTGTACCTGGAAACTGGGACAGAAGCCACCTCCTCTCTGAATCGCACAGGGTCTGAGGGTTCAGCTCTCTTCTCTCTCTTCTCCTCCACCTTCTCCTGTGCTTGAGATTTCTTTTGAGATAAGACATGACTCAGCCAGCTGTCACTGTCATCTTTCACAGGTTCAGGCTTCTGTGTTCCTTCTTCAGCTGATGGCTTGGATCTTGTCGGAAGGGGATGCTCATCATCAGAAGGACTAGAAGATATACCCACAGCAGTCCCTCTTACGCCGCCCTTGCTAAATGCCTTTGGCGGTGGAGAAGGTGGCGAGTCAAAATCTTCATCTTTCAGTCCCAGCCAATCAGCTCCACCCTTGCTGCGGATGGGGCTGGCAGATACTGAGGTGGAAGGCTTGGATCTCTGGTCTGTTTTCAACTCACTGAGGTTCTCAGAGGAAAACCTGCAACAGGAAAGTCATGTGCCACGGAGAATCACAAGGGCTAAGAAGCAGTGTCATGGGAAAAAGTCATATTTTGTCTCTACCTGACAGACTGGCGTCTTGATTGCTGTCCCTCAGGAGCAAGGGCCACAGTGGGTTGATAGGCGCCAAAAGTGAACTCATCTCCCCAGTTATCTTCCTTATCTGGAAAGGTAAGAAGCTGGTTAAATGTATACTCAAGCGTTCATCTGCTTTCAATATAGACAGAAACTTCACAGTGAGAAGAGACCACTAGGGAAGAAAAACCCCATACCAGCAACTCAGTGATAGAGTGTCTGTTTGTTTGTCTTTTATTTTATTTGATTTAATACCCCGCTTCCCCGGCCAAAGCCGGGCTCAGGGTTGCTAACAGACATTATCAAATGACATCTATAAAACAATAACTTAAGATAATAATTAAAAATATTCCATAATTAAAAACATCCCATTCCATTAAAAAAATGATCCATTTGCCCACTTATGAATGCAGAAAGTCTCAGGTTCAATCCCTGGAATCTGCAGTTTAAAAATCAGATTGTAGCCTGATGTGAAAGGCTCTGCTGTCGGTCAGATGGGACACTTGACCCTGGAGTGCTGCTGCCAGACAGACAGGACAATACTAACCTTACTAGACCAAGGGTCCGCCTCTGAGAAAAGCAGCTTCCTGTGTTCTTGGGAGATTGGTTTTCCTCTTTATTTCATTACATAAACGTTTATGACTAGGATAAGCATGAATGTATCTTCGAGACCCAGAAACCAGAAGGGAAATAAAATAAACCATTATACAGTGGCACCTCAGTTTTCGTTGCCATCGTCGGTTTCGGTTTTCGTTGATCCGTTCCCTGAAAAGGTTGTCTCGATTTTCGTTGTTTGTTTCGGTTTTCGTCAGTTTTCATCGGCACGCGCATGCTATTTTCTCAACGAAAACTGGCGACTCATGCAATGGAAGCCTCGGTTTTTGTCACTTTCGGGTTTTGCTGAGGTTTCCCGGATGGATTACCGATGAAAACCGAGGTTCTATTGTATTTGAAATCCAGTGATTTTATTCTACAGATTTTGGACTCTGATGTTTGCCGCTATTTATTTTTTTCCATTTTAAAAGGCTGCATGGTATAAGTGCTCCCATTTTTAGTGATACAGCAGTCTTTAAAGGAGTAAAACAATACAACTTTAACTGGTGACAATATGGCGTAGGTATTGAAAAGAGTGATGTCACTTTTAATAGTGTTGTCACATACTAACTAGCCTTTAGGTGTTCAACAGCACCCAACAGGGAAATTATGAGAGCTATCTGGAAGAGGAATCATGTTTTCTCAATAACAAAATATTAAATACTGGGAAACTACTATCTTCACAATAAATGTGCTAAAAGAGTAACAACTGTGCATTTAATGCTCTGAAGATGATCTGGAAAGTTGCTGACAAAACTGAATAGGATTGTGGGGAAGATAGAAGCACCCGTCAAACTGGCTTGGGGAAATGTTCCAAGAAAAATTACTCTGCCTAGTTCAAAAGAACAGCAATAAAAATTATAACCTTGAATAGAAATAATTAAAAGCACTATATCCAATAACCAAAATATAAACAATGGAAAATAATGCAGTACATGGACAATGCAGTACATGCAGTACATGCAGTACAACAATGCAGTACATGCAGTACATAGCAGCATACTATTTGGACATTCAAATGTTTTGATGAAGGACAAATATTCATTTCATCCCAGTTAATTACTGGAGGTCTGCTTGATGCTTACAACTGAATTACAAGGATATCTGTGGATATTATTTATACAGAGACTCGTTAGCTTTTGTGTATTTTTTGGGATCCCTTTTCTGTATGTTAATGGTGTCCATGTATTGCTAGAACGCTGCGTGTATGGAGGAAAGTTGAAAGTATAGATCTTTCCCACCACGCTTACCTGCTTGCTTTTTGTATTTCTTGTCCAGTTTGAACTCCTTAGCTTCTCCTGTGTTTTGTCGTTCTAGCCGCTTTGTATCTGTTCCTCGTCCCAACAATTCATCCAGCATGGATCGAGCAGGACGAGGCTCCCCACTGCCAAAAAGAAAGACCGTGCATATTCTATGACACTAACTAACCAGCAACATAAATTGAGCAACTGGATTCTCTAGGGAAAATGTACTATTTCCTCCCAGCATACTTAGCTAGCATTCAGATTTAGCATCATCTCCATAGTTATGGGGTTGAATTCTACTTTGCTCAGCCAAATGTGAAGTCTCCTCCTTTAGAGCAGAGCTCCCATAGCTATCTTCTGTTTGAAAAATTGTTAGAAAAAAGAATCACAAGCTCTTCCATGTCTGAAGTTACTGATTATTTACTGAAACTGGGCAGAAAAGGAAGACAGTACCCATTGGCCCTTATCAGTGGCATAGCGTCAAGGGGACACAGGGTGCGCAATGCACCAGGCGAGTGCCGGTGCGGGGGCATTCCAACACATGGCAGGGGCACACATGTGCCCCGGACGCAGTTCCCCCTCGCTCTGGCCCTGGCCCTTACACTGCCCCTTCCTTTAATCTGAGCCCAGGATTATAGGCAGGCTCTTGAGCAGCCTACCAGGACAATTCTTCCTTCTCAGGTTTAGGAAGTTGGTCATTGAAGCCCTGTATCATTCTGCAACTAAAACACTATAAAATCACATTATATAGTACAAACAATAGGATGAACTCATTCACTGTCATTTATCCTTAATGTGAAGCTACTAGTTAGATCAAGTTATTCCCAGTCACAAGGATTCCAGACCCATCCCTTGTTTCTCTCACACCCCAGCAGTCTTTTCAGACCCTGAGAAAACTGACTCCTGGGACTTTGGGTTGTTCTAGCTTCAGGCTTCCTAGCCTGCAAGTACCTATTCTGCCAACTATGGCTTGTTAGGAACTGGAGCACAAATCAGTGGTCTTGTGAACTGCTTGACCCAGAAAAGTTCCTTTCCTTACTTTCAGTTTAAACTGGCTGAGGAAAAAGTAACCCCAGCTGATCTGAAGGAAACTTCTGGAGTTCAGCTTGCTACATTCTAATGGGGCCAGAATACTGAAGGGGACTGAGTCAGCTAAAGTAAAGTAACTCACTTGCTGCTGCTAGCCTGGAACTGCGTCTTCTCTTGGCCACTGTCTCCACTGTTCCTGATAGGTGGGGAGAATCCTCGGGGCCTAGTGATTGAGGCCTTGGCCTAGTCTGGCTGATGCGTAGCTGTCCCAGTATCTGGGAGGGCAGGGGGAGGTTCTAATGGTGAAGTGTCAATAGCAGTACCTGATTCCTTGGTCTTCTCTTCTGACAATTCTGAGTCATAGCCCATGGACCACCTAGCAGAGAGTCATGACAGCAGGACCCACACACATTAATAGATATAAGGTCACTGAGCTGTGCAGAGGAGGAGAAAGGGAGCAAAACTGCCCTCTCCTCCCTCTTCTACCATTAGTGGAGATCTGCTTGATAGAAGTAAGGTGAGTTTGCCCCTTTACCCCTCAACACTGCAGTCCCTCAGCTTTATGGCTTTCAATCCAAGCTGTCTGGAACCAGCTTTTCCAGAGTTGGAAAGGATAGTTGAGCAGAGTGGAACAAGAGAAAGATCTGTATCTGTCAGTGCCCTCTGCTGACACATCACTGCTTCCAATACAATGTTTTGCCCAGTCAAATGCCAACACTTAATGCTCTGCATTTTAGTGAATAAAAACTGCTTACACATCACCCTTTCTGCCAGCTTTCAGCTCTGTCCGGGAGCTGTCACCAAACCCCAGAGCATCCATGAGATCATTCCCATCCCCCTCGAACACCAGCTCTTCCCTCTTCCGTTGAGTGGCCTGACCAGGTGTAGAAGGCAGAGATGTTCCTGTTAAAGGGAACCGAGAGAACTTGTTGCAGTGTGCTCTGTCTGGTTTTGCAGCACTTGGCTAACTTTGATGGCTTTCTTACCCATGCAGAAATGTTCAAAGTTATATGACTGTAAAAGTTTTGGATGCACAGTTCCGCTTTCAGGTTTTTATAATTTATCATTAATATAAGGAAGCTTGGTCAATGTGCTCTTGGTTTTAATAGCGTAACCAAACATCCATCTAGCTAGCCAAACCCGCAGTGGCGTAGTGGTTAAGAGCAGGTGCATTCTAATCTGGAGGAACCGGGTTTGATTCCCTGCTCTGCCGCTTGAGCTGTGGAGGCTTATCTGGTGAATTCAGATTAGCCTGTGCACTCCCACACACGCCAGCTGAATGACCTTGGGTGAGTCACAGTTCTTCGGAGCTCTCTCAGCCCCACCCACCTCGCAGGGTGTTTGTTGTGAGGGGGGAAGGGCAAGGAGATTGTAAACCCCTTTGAGTCTCCTACAGGAGAGAAAGGGGGGATATAAATTCAAACTCTTCTTCTTCTATATCCCAGTACACACCAAGTAAACAAGAATACTGGGGTTGTGATAATCATCCAGTTGAGCTGGTGCCTGCAGAAGTGAGATATTGCGGTTGATACAAATGTTTTATCTAAACGCCAAAGAAACTACTTGACAGGGTGCTGGGAAATCAGCTTTTATACTCTGTGACATGACTGATGTATTTTAAAATTTCAAGCCCTGTTTTTTAACCTATTGCAAGAAATACAGTATTAAAAATTTTAAAACGCCATGAAAGCATCTCATAAAAAGGTACAGTGGAACCTCAGTTTTCATTGCCTTCCCTTTTCATCGATTTTTTCAGTGAAAAATTTGTCTCGGTTTTCATCGATTTGCAGTAAGGTGCAGGGGAGAAAAATCACCGGGACAAAGCTGTTGCAGGCCGTGTCTGCAACTTGTTTAATGACAATGTCTTGCCCCATTTCAGACAAATCTTAAAGAGGCATCAGAAACAAACCTCTTTGGACAGCTTTCTGGTGCGACACTGGTCCACTGGCTCTGAAGCTGGTCCTAGTGTTATTGTTTGTTACTGTTTTCAGCATAGAACGCTAGTTTATTCATCAAAAATGTGTTTTTGGTATGTTTTTTGGAGTGCCTAGAACGGATTAATTGGATTTTCATTGATTCCTGTGGAAAAGTTTGCCTCGGTTTTCATCAGTTTCGGTTTACATTGATTCTTTTCGGACGGATTACCAACGAAAACTGAGGTTCCACTGTAGTACAAGCCATTTTCCCCTGTATCTCATCACATTCTGTTCACTGCTGATTTTTCTTCAAAAGAAGGTTGGAATAAGAATGGATTGATTCCTGAGCCAAAGACATTAACAGAAGCAAATCTTTCTGCTTCCCTTTCTGCCAGCAAATCCCTAAAGCCTCCGAAACGCTAAGGCTGGAGATCATAGAAGCTGTATTAACAAAACGACATGGGGCATGATGATCTGCAGCAGTGAGGATTCAGGCAAAATTGCCCTTCCTCACACTTTTGCTGATGAAGCTTCTACTGATGCAAGAACCTCTGCAGGTTGAACAGGGAACTGAAAGCAAATTTCCCCATTTCTCATTCCTCACTGCCACTTGCTGTGACATTTTATCACTACAGATCCTGTGCCTCTCAGCACTAGATTTCTGGAGGTCTTAGAACTTCTGGGGGAAGAGGGGGGTAGGAAAGATTTATGTCCGCAAGCACCATGGATCTTGTGGTTCATAGGCTCCAACCCAATAATAATAGGTTGAAATTGGTTGAAATCGCATCCAGTTTCCTGATCTGAGGGAACTGTATATGTTAAAATGTTATAATTAAAATGTAAGTCACCCTGAGTCTGGAATTAGTCAGGAAAGGGAATCAATTTTAATTAAATAAATCAATAAATAAAAGAGCTAGATTTGCCCGGGTAACCAAAATAGTGCCATATCCACATGCATAAGTAAATGAAGACTTGACAACACCTTTATTTGCACAAACAAAAGAGGGATAACTGGTTCTGGTAGGTTTTCCGGGCTGTGTGGCCGTGGTCTGGTGGATCTTGTTCCTAACATTTTGCCTGCATCTGTGGTTGGCATCTTCAGAGGTGTATCTCAGAGGGAAGTCTATACACACTGTGTCCAGTAACAGACTTCCCCCTGTGATACACCTCTGAAGATGCCAGCCACAGATGCAGGCGAAACGTTAGGAACACGATCCACCAGACCACGGCCACACAGCCCGGAAAACCCACCAGAACCAGTTGAATCCAGCTGTGACAGCCTTCGACAAAAGAGGGATAAGTTTTAAGTCTTCACACAGTACATTCCACAAGAACCAAACAAGTCTGAAGTGATGCAATCCTGGTTTACCTTTCTCTTTAGACATTCCAGCATTAGTTTCTGGAGTACTCTTGGTAGCAGAGGAATATACCTTCTTCACCATGTCGTCTTCCTCATCAGACAAAAGTCCTGCCAAAGGGTCATCCACATCTAGAAGACATATCAAAGGTATCATAATATAGTTCAAAACAATTGTCCAAGAGCAAAATGCAGCTAGAATTGAAGACAGGAACAGGAAAAAAGGAGTCAAAATATCAAATCCTGCAAGTCCATAACCAGATCACACTCTGCCTCTCTGATGCCCCATATCTGTCTACTCTAAAAATGGCTATTTATATAATCTAAGTTAGTCCTTTGTTGATAAAATACAGAACTAAGGAACTTCGCAGAAGATTATTCCTGGCACAATAAATATGTGGTGTCTGTTATGCATGTGATCCCATTCTTTTTGCAAGGCACCACTTCTGTTGCAAGGATATGTTTTTCCAGCACTCAATCTACAATGTCTTAGCATAGGGAAATGCCATGCTTGCCCTGCCACAAAGACGCATGGACAAGACATTTTTCCCAGCAGTGAAACTACCCCCTCATCCCTTTCAACAGCCCAGTAAAGAGATGCTTGCACCAGAAGGGTTGGATCTAGGCTAGAACTAGGATGGCAGCATAGATAGGACACTATGTCCAACAGAGTGATAAAGCTGAACAGAAAGTTTATTACTGCATTCAGTGAAGCATAATTTTCCTTGCCAGTCATCTACAGTTTCTGTTAATTGAGGGATATTTTAAAAAAAATAAAACAAAACTTTGTAACAATTCAAAATTGGGTCCATTAGACCTGATGTTCATTGCGTATAAACATATCACGTGCCAACTTTTCTCCCACCAAATTTCTTTCTATAATGCAACTTGACATGTACAAAGGCTCCTTCTGCACATGCAGAATAATGCACTTTCAATCCACTTTCAATGCACTTTGCAGCTGGATTTTACTGTGCAGAATAGCAAAATCCATTTGCAAACAATTGTGAAAGTGGATTGAAAGTGCATTATTCTGCATGTGCGGAAGGGGCCAAAGAGCACCATCAATCAGATCCTACCTTCAAAGCTCAACTTCTGCATCAGCTGTTTGGATGTGGCAGGAGCAGAACTTGTTTTCTTATCCATTCCACTTATAGAATCTCCTGTATATTAAAAATAGCCATGGTAACCTCAGTGATGCCAATTCTTGCATAATAAAGCAACATAAAGTCAAATGTTTCTCTCGTTTTAAAAAATGACTTAAGTAGTTTTACAGAAACATGGAAGTGCTTATTTTTCTAGCACTTTTTTCTTGCGGGTCTCCAGCTCATCTCTTTCAGTAGCAACCTGAGAAAACAATAGAACTTGGGAGGACTGGGGGAGACAGGGAATGCAGGTGCAAACTGATGAAAAGCATTGGGCAGCAGCATAGTATAAAAGACTGCTGTGAAGAAGTCACATGACTATTTCATGAGCATAACTTGCATCAGATACACAGAGATGAAGGCAACATACTGTAGAGTTTTTCCACCACAATCTCATCATGCCACTCCAGATATGTGGATTAAGCCTCAGCCAATGAGGGTAAAATTGCCCTTGTATATCAGGGTCACAAAGGTGATAGAACAGGCAGCCCTAAAATATAATTTCCACATTAATACTTGGTTATAGAAATGAATCACTACATATAACAACGAAGTCCAGCTATTAAAACAAGATGAATCATTATAAAATCATCATGCTTTTCTCAAAGTTCCCTTGAAAAGATTGTGGAGATAGAAAACAACCTCACCCTTCTCGTCAGCTGCTGCTTTCTTCCCTGACTTTGTTGGCTGAGATAAATGCTGAGATTTCTCCACATCTTTCACAGGTTTCTGAGAGTTTGTCTTTTTAATACCCAAAAGATCAGCTTCCATGTCATCCATATCCTGAGGAAAAAGAAAGTGCATACACTTTGAACATAATGATTTGGAAACCCCCTTTTATCCACAATTGGCAAAGTACAGCAAGTTCATCTTGCCTTTACACTGCAATGTTTTCTTCATTTACCTTTAAGGTCTCTAGAAGAGCTTCTGGGTCTACATCTGAGATATCAGGATCCTTGAGGACAAATACACAAACACATTTTTATTTTTATACCAACTTTTTTTTGGGGGAGGGCGATCTACAAACTAGTTAATCCAAATGCCAACCAGTCTCTCTATATGCCTATCGTTAACTTAAGGCTTTTAACCCAGACAAGTAATAGGTGCCCATGAAAACATGTTGAAGAAATTCCATGGGTCCTTTCAATATGATATTCTGGCAGTGCTCAGCAGAGCGGCACAGTCTCCAACTGAACTATATACACATATTCCTTCCCACAATACATTTTCAGACATGAGTGACCTGCATGAATTCTCCATGTTGCTGTATTATAACCCTGAAAACTACCTTAGTTTATCACATAGAAAGAACTTGTGCATTTACTCTCACCTCTGCTTCTGTCTCTTTCTCATGAGCCATTTTGCTAAAGAAGTCATCGTCCAGAGGGTCCCTATAACATAAGTAACAGTAATGTGCAAACTCTTGGCTTTCCTGAGTAGTTTCTCTTGAGGGGACTCCTTCAAATATGAATTCTGCTCTAGGCAAAATAATGACAATCTAAGGGCACGCAGAATGTGAGAAATTTTTACTCATGTCATCAAAGCTATTTTAATTTCCTACTGTATTGTGTACAGATGTACTGTGCTTAAGGAAGAACCCCTAAATTTGCTTCAAATTTTCCTTTAGTTCAGAAGAAATTTAAGTGGCAACTTTGTTTAGGAAGATCCTTGAAAAAGGGAAGCCAAACTAAGAGATATCTGATGGGGCAGGGAACTGAGGATTGCCAAAGAGCAATTCCACAGCATCAAAGTTTTGCATATCGGAAAGTAGTACAAAAATATAAAATATCAATCACTCACTTTTTGTTGACCTCTGAGGCAACTCCTCTGGGTCTCCCTCCACTGCTGCCAAATGAGGCAGGTTTATTAGATTTAATGGGAAATTTGGGAGTGTCATCTGGAAATAAAAAATGAAGATTTAAGAGACTGATGTGTAGGTTTTAATTCTCTGGTGTATCCCAGCCCTTTAAGAGCTTAGCAGTGCCTCACACTGGCAGTTCTAATAAAAAAGCTAAGGGTGGAATATAGAATGCACAAACATTAACAGCATGGTAAAACTATTCATTGTCCTGCCAGTCTGAAATAAAGCAAGGCCTCAATTCTCATAATTCATTCATTATACCTAATTTACGACGAGTGAAAAAAACTAATTTAAAAACACTTTTCCCCACTTCTGTTATTATTTACCGTCATCACCAAGAAGATCACTAAGGACATCATCAATGGAGCCTGGAATGAGATAGAACATGTTCATAGCCTTAGAGGACTGGTCAGCATAAATTCTTCAATGAACTTTCTATAGGAAAGCTTATTTAATGCTACCTTAACATAGCTGAACTCCAGAGATAAGAAATGCTCTGACCAATCAACATACCTCATGGATTTAGTACAGATATATTATTGAATCCTTACTAAGACAGTACTTTCATCCAGGGTTTGAAACATGGTTAAGGTGGAATGTGGTCATTGTTATTTTTTTTTTGAGCAGTAGCTGTGTTAAACTTTCATTGTCCAGTCCATGAAAGCTTATGCTAGAATTAAAAAGTTAGCATTTAAGGTGTCACAAGGGTCTTGCTTAAGGTTTAGTTATAATACCTAACTATGGTTCAGGAAAGGAAGGGGTAATTCATTAGGCTGGATCCGGATTTGTAAACCATGTTTTGTACGGAGCCTGTGTTACATCCACAATGGATCCCAGGAGATACTGACTCTGTTCCTGTCTCAAACTGATAACCACATTGTTATGTCCACTGGAACAATCTATGAGACACTTTCCTCAACTTTATCCAGTATCCAAAGGATCACAAGAATGTGAAAATATAAACTTACCTTTCAGTCCTTTCTTGTGCCTTATTGCCTAAACAGAAAAGACAGACACTTTATTACAAAATAGAAAGCAAAGTGAGCAGCGCCTAAGTGTTTCTGCATGGGTTATTTGTTCAAACTTTGATGCTATTGGTTGTGGTGGGTTTTCTGGGCTGTGTGGTCGTGGTCTGGTAGATCTTGTAGATCTGGTAGACCACGGCCACACAGCCTGGAAAACCCACAACAACCAGTTGAATCTGGCCATGAAAGCCTTCGACAATACTTTGATGCTGTCCTTCTCTGCTTCCCTATCATGCTGTATATGTGAACCTCCAAGATTTTCTTCAGTCTTTTCAAATCTGCTTTGCTCAGAAGTTTTGAGAAAGATTGCAGCAAAGGCTTGGTTGCTGCCATGCAAGTGGAAGAGTTCTTATTTTCCTGCTCTTGTCTACTCAACAATATCCACTTCCACCACAGTAATATTTTATTTTCTCTACTGCAGAGGGGTTTAATCAGCAATTTGACAGTATCATAATTTTCCCCCCAAATATACCTCAGGTTTTCTGAATTTTTCCTTTCATTTACAAAATAAAATTGCAACAAGCTTATCTGCAAAGATATGATTTAGCAACTTTCTTCAAAAAATAATAAAGCTGGGAACTCAGAGAACCTGAGATGGATTTTGGTATAATAGTATATTGACATAACACCACAGGAAGGGAAAGCAGACAGCTATCAAATTAAACTATTCTCCAGACTTCATTTGAGATTACAGGACTTTACATTAATTTCAGTGCTACTTTGGGATTCATTGAATTCTGTTGAACAGTAACTACAGAAAGGAAAACAAGGGTTTAAAGTCCACTTGTGTATGTGAATACACGGCAATGCCAATGGGTGTTTCAGCAATCAAAGGGAATGGTTTGTTCTTCCATTATATACATTCTCCATCTACTTCTTCACACATTTGTGGCCCAATTATCTGTGCTCCAACAGCCACACAGTGTACATAAGACAGTCTTCTCATAATGATATCAATTAAAATTAATTGCATGGACAAATTCTAGTAATATGATTAATTTTGAAGCCTAACTCGAGTTGCCAGTCATCACAAAGATTTGTGGAGCACAAAAACATGAAGAGTTGGACCCTGAGAATGAAGGCCAGATACCTGAAAGCACCTTTTCCCCTTATGATCTCAACCCATCCCTCAAGTGTCATGCTAAGAATCCCTGCCTTTTGAACTCTATGATTGACAAGAACATGGAACAAAGTATTCTCCATGATGTCCATTAGTCTGGTCACAGTAAGGTTCTTCTTACCATTTCAAGGCTTTCAACTGCATATTCTGTCTTTTTCTTTCACCCTTGATATCCAGTGTCCAAACTTAGACTTTTTTCATCTTTACACTTATATTTATGATTGAGTCACACAGGAGAAATTTACTCCAGGCTCATCTAGAAAAACAAACAATAAACAGTCACAAATTCACTATATATATAATGTTACTGAAGTTTTAAAAGTGAATCAAATATATTGATTTAAAAAAGAAACATTATTACATTTGTATTGTATATCTTTCCTTCAGTGTCATTTTAAAGACCAACATAAGTTTCTACAAGGCAGAACTTTCCTGCCTCTGATGGAGCCCTGACTCACAAAAGCTTATGCTGGAATAAAATTTATAGTCTTGAAGATGCCACTGGATGCCTGTTTTATTTTGTATCTACAGACTAACACAGCTACCCAACTAAAACTGCCTTTACTCCAAGGAAATCTGAGCAGCATTTTAACCTGATAACAGCCCTATCAGGCAGATTAAATTCACATATAGTAACTTCCTTAAAGCCATTAACATTCTTAGTTGACCAAGGATGTGAACCTGAGTTCGTTGTATCTCAGCCCAACACTTTAGTCATAATTAGACACTACCTTAATGAAGCTGATCTTAACCATGCATCTAAGAGTAAACTACAGCCCTGTCATGGATCACACAAAAAAGAATGTCCCTCTGCAGTCTGAATTAATATTAATGTAGCTATTAATATTAAACTACATCCTTTGAAATTATCAGATTACTTCTGAGCAATTAATGTCTCTTCCTACCACTTTTAATCCTGTCCCATACCTTCTGGAAACAGAAGGAACTTCCTCATAAGGCATGGGAGATTTGGCAAGAGAATGAGACTGCCAAGGTGCCCAGGGGAGAGCAAGCTAGTTGTGGAGAAGGGGAGCAAAACCATCACCACTGTGATCAACTCGCTCAATTTCCTGAATGTATACTGTGGTGCTGGTGGTTCTACTCTCTCTTCTCTGCAGCCAGCTTTCTCTCACCCTGGCACTCACTCAGGTCCTGGGACAAGAGTGCAGAGGCTGTGAAGATGGTGGCACAGTCTGTTGGAGAGGGCAAACCCTTTCCTTCCATCCCTGGCACTGCATACGCAGCTCAGGCATGGTTGCAACTTACCCCTCCTCCAGTCCCTGCAGTGATAGCTGCTCCTAAGTGGGAACCATCTGCTAACCACAAGAGACCTTGCTTACATTCCTGGAACATGGGACTGATGCCACACTGGGAAACATGTAGCTCCTGTGCCGCTAAGTTAGTATCATTGCTCTAAATTTACATCACACCGGTTGAACTAATCCCCACCCACATACTATTGGAAACATGGCTAATTTGGTGCACAGACAAAACAGATTTCGAGTGCCATCGCAAGCAGTTATACCCATCTAAGTCCAGTGACATCCTTGGGCTTAGAAGTGTGTAGTTCTACTTAGGATGGAACTATTAGATGAAGATTTAGGGGCAAGAATCCATTCAGTTTGCCTGTTTTCAGACACTAAATGATGTTAACAATCCCAGAAGCCTCAGGAAAATCAGTGTGTTGTCTTTAGCTTTATCTGGCTCATACAAGAATGGCAACACTGCTGCCTGTTCAGTCAACACACTGAACCAGTAGCATGCTTCATTGTTAGATTTCATTACGTTTTGTTGATTTTGCATAATTTTAGCTCCCTTCAATTTCAGAAATACTGGGTATGAAGATCCCAACAACATATTTAATATTACATATTAACACAATTTCTGACAGAGATATGGTTAAGGTTTTTACGGCTCCGCACCTTCAACTGTTGATTTTGGAGGCTTAACCCTGGTTGCCATAGTAGCCAGACAAAAAGAAAAACCTCCCCAAGAACTGCCCCGTTCCTGCGAGTAGGGGAACCCCAAAGAGGCCACCACCGTTTGCGAGCAACTGCACCCTTCACCCTTATCTGGAAAAGACCAGGACAGCAGCAAATCTCACCCTGCACAATCGGCTCCTGTCGAAGCCGCCCGGGCAAACTTCCCCTTGAAACGGCCGCAAAGCATCTTGGGAAATGTAGTTCTTTCAATCTCCGGCCCGCTGTAGCCTTCCTGGGATGGAGTTTGGGATGCCAGTGGGGTAGTACAGTGCCATAAAGGTCACCCTTCGAAACATCCCTTTTCTCCAGGGGAACTGAATTTGGTAGTCTGGAGATGATAATTCCAGCGGAGCCCCACGTCCCACCGAGGCTAGTATCTCTAGCATAGGCTAGGCAACACATAGGCTGTAGAGATGAAGCATCTTCCATTTACCGGTAACAGTGTGCTTTTGTTCGGATGCTTTTGTTCACCCATGAAAGCGGGGGGAAAACCTTGTCTCTTATCAGATTGAAAACTAGGATTAAGGAAAATTTTGGGGTTCTTCTGTAATGGTGGGTTTTGTCAATCACAAGTTATTTTCCGCAGAATGCAAGGTGGGTGTAATTGAAACACGTGCAGATTGCTAACTTGCCACTCTGCAAACAGAAGAATGGAAGAACTTTACGGAGCTGACGTAGTTAGTAATAAGAAATATTTGGTAAGCTTCGGTAACGATTTGTTTAGGAGGAACAAGTTGTATTAGATATCAGTAACTGCAGGCCCCAGGGTAAGTGCGGTGCGGGTGTATTTAAATACACCCTTCTGGGGGGGTGCCACCAGAGAAATGAAGTTTGGCAACAATTAATTATACACCGGGGTGGGGGAGCAACAAACATGTCCTCTAATTTTTTAAAAAATTGCTGATCTGGGTCTTTCATAAACCTGTCTTACAACCACATAAAATACATTTCTTAATATGAATACAAAATAATTTCGGCTAAGTGAGCTTTATTCCAGTGTTTGAAGGTTATTATTATTATTATTTATTGGGTTTATAGACCGCCCTCCCCCGGAGGGCTCAGGGTTTTTAAAATCAACAATAAGAAGTGCTATGGTTGCCAACTCTGGGTTGGGAAATTCTTGGAAACTTAGGGATGGAGGCTGGAACCTGAGGAGGGCAGGGGGTAATAGTGCTAAAGCCCACCCTCCAAAGCAGCCTTTTTCTCCAGAAGAACTACTTTCTTCTGTCACTACTTTCTGTCAATTGAACTGATCTGGAAATTAATTGTAATTGTAATTCTAAATCTCCAGGCACCACTTGGAGGTTGGCAACCGTACAATCAGTCCATTGGTTCAGGGGAGTGCTCCCTGAATATTATCCCCCCTCACTGCAGTCATATTTTCCTACTATTAGAAAAAGGCTGCAAGTGAACTGCAATTTAGGAAAGACTTCATAGCTTTGAATACAACCTGTTCTGTAAAAAAACCCCATCAATGTAATGGGTACAACCTTGGTTGAGACACTGACTCTACATTTGCTTCAGAAATAAAGGCGTCGACTTGCAGGCTATCTGGACCACTTAGATGAAAGCACTGTACTGCCTTTGCTCTATAAACATGTTTATTTTAGCTGTTAACAAGATCTACAGGAGGTCCAATAAATTAATGGAAAGGCATCAAATAGCCATAAAGCAACACTAAAGAGCTTAGTTAGCCCGATTAAAGTTGCCAACTCCACCTTTGGAATTTCCTGGAAGTCTGGGACATAGTATTGTGGAAAATGGAGCTTGGGGAGGGAGAACAGCAGGAATGTGATGCCATAAACTCCACTTTCTGAAACTGCCATGCCCTCTTGGGATAGCTTATTTTCACTGAGACAGGCTTGTAAGCAGCCAGACACCCACCCCCCACCCCCGCTAGAGTTTGCCCTAAGTGGCACAGGGATCAAGAACTAGCATAAGGGAAAGGCATGGCTCCACACAAAATGGGTGCATCTCAGAGGCTTTTGGATCTCCATCTTGTGTGTCAGCCAGGATGGGAAGGTAGTTGGCAGCTGTACTTTTCCAGTGGTCCAAAGGCGTGCCTGGTTGGACAATGGGCTAGCTAATCTCCATTGTCTCACCCTAATGTGGTTTAATTAGTGCTTCAAGTTGACCAATACTTATTCTGACTTGCACCCATCCTGGCACTCTTCTGCATCCATGTCTGCACCCAACAATCACCTGCATCCATCAAAGTGATTAATCAGTATTTAGAGCAGCCCAGGAATTCCCTTGCATTCTGACAGCTCATCAAGTCTCATCTAGCTGTTTGTCCCAAGCCCAGAAAAGCCATCACTTTGTTGTCTTTGACTTAGCTTACCTCAAACTGCCTCAGGACCCATTTTGTGAAAATAATATTAGTCTTATGGCCATTCATGTTGGACACACACACACACACTTTGCATGTGGGCCCTTTCTTTTGTTCCTGAAAATGCTAGCCGTTTCCCTCTTCAGCACTGCCTTCACTGGACATCTCCTCTGCAGAAGTATCACCCATCCCTGAAACCCTAACCAACTTCTACCTTTTTCTCTGATAGCCCCATCTAAAGGCCCGGGTGCCCAGCTACAGCACTGCAGCTGCTCCACCCTGCCATTCCCAAGGGGAGTACCCAGTAGCTTAGGGAGCCAAAAACACACAAAAAACCTCCGGCTGTCAGAAAACCCCCATTGGGCTTAATGAACTTATACCACTGAAAAGGTGGGATAAGTCCAAAGCCCTGGGTTCTGGCATTGTTGAGGCAATGGCTGGGTGGAAGCTGACTAGTTTTGGCTCTTCCCCTGGCCACACCTCTGGATCACCCCCACTACACAGGAATTTTGGCATGGCATTCTGAGCTGCATTAGAGTGCTGTGGAGAGCTGCAACAGCAGCCTGCCAATGCATCCGCCCCACCACTGGGCATGCGCCCCAGGGAGGGCAAATTTGCTGGTGCAACACCACACTGCCTTCGGTGGGGAATTCACCCCCCCCTTTGGAAGGGGCTGTTAGTCAGATCTTGCATGCCTTGTATGTGTATGTTCATAGTTTTAAAAAATATTTACTTTTTGTTATTTTATTAATAAAACCTTTTTTGTATTGTCGAAGGCTTTCATGGCCAGAATCACTGGGGTGCTGTGTGGTTTCCGGGCTGTATGGCCATGTTCTAGCAGCACTCTCTACTGACGTTTCACCTGCATCTGTGGCTGGCATCTTCAGAGGAACCTCTGAAGATGCCAGCCACAGATGCAGGCGAAACCTCAGGAGAGAATGCAGCTAGAACACAGCCATACAGCCCGGAAACCACACAGCACCCCAAAACCTTTTTTATTTTCATAATGGCCTTCTGTAAACACAGGTTATAGATCTCAGTTACCCCTTCTGGTTGAGTTGTGTCTGAGGCGAATTTCCTCCAACATTGAGACCGTTTACTTTGAGTAACAGGCTATCCTCTGAAACACCCATTGCATTCTTATAAAGCATCAGAGGCAGAAAGACGGACAATATTTGTGTCACACTATCTGAAAGTGAGTTTCTTTATTAAGATCTATGCATGTTGTACAATTGATGGTTTTTAACTGTACAGTTTTTTATACAGCATTCCACTGAAGTATACCAAAGTCCAGGATGAACATGTTAACAATACAGTAATCACATCTTAGAATGGAATGCTTCGGCAGCTAGGAAGTTAAAAAATGACTTTACAATCAAAGTTCACTTCTGTTTTAAAATACATGTTTCTTTCCCTGCCTGAAGGTTATATTAAGAGAATCCAAGCAGCATACCTACGTAGGGATAAAAAACAAGTCCACGAGTCCATTTCCAGAGTCTTTGTTCAGATTCTTTGATTACAACTTCATATAACTGAAGGGAGCTCCCCAGTTTTTCAGCTGGTTGTCCTGAAAACTCGAGTTGCTACGTGAATCTATCCTTGTGTAGCAATTTTTAGTGTAATGGATTTCAGTTTTGTACAGTGCTAAAACATGATTCTCCTAACAGATTAATCTCTCCCTGCTGTGGTATATCAGCTCTGTTTGTGGCATATGGCATCAGGAATATGCAGTATCAGCCTTCTGCTATGCCAGTCTTCATACACACTTAGCTTTACAATTGGAATGGACAACAGTCACTCTTTGCATCTATTCTAGCGATACAATTCCATAAGTTCAGGGCACAACAGTATAAATAAATGTCTAAAATAGTGTGAGTGCTTCAGAAAGAGTTCTTTTCTGCCTTCCAGGACAAAATGGAACAAGTAAGATTTGTTTTTACCCCATGACGAAAGCTTTACAGATCCGAAATAATGCAAATTAAAAGAATTGCTAAGGTGAAAGCACTCTTCTCCAGGTTTGAAAGCAAGGACACGGTACTATTTTCCCCTTCCCTGTTACTAGAGAAAGGGGGCAGCCATTCCAGAGAAGGAGCAGCAGCTGCTGGAGACAGGAAGTGCTTTCATACCATAGCAGTGTGATTTAATTAGAACTCTTACTTTATTTATGAGAGGGATATGAACTCCTAGATGCCATCCAACATAGCACTGCTATACAAGAAAGCAGAATTTCTCTTCCTGCACCATGAGGTCAGAAGTCCATTCCTTGGACAATGAAGCAAATTATGAGAATGCCCAGGCCTTTTAACTCCTAAATAGAACGAGATTTGCTGGAGGGTTCTGACAACTCTTGCCTAGATTAGGTACGACAGTGAAAAAGTGCTGCTGCTTCCCATCAACTGTTTCCTGAATACAACTACTTAGTAGTAAAAATCCTGCTAGGTGACATGGAGTTGCTCAGCAGTTAAGTGCTTCACAAAATCAATGCCTCACACCAATCTGTAAAGCTTTTCTGAATGATTAAAAAGGGCTAGTTTCTAAACATAATTACAAATTGCACTTCATATCATCTTGTGTTCCCCGGACTAATCCCCTCCCTATTTTAAAAATGAACAAGCAAAGTGAGTTATTGGCTACCCTATGGAAATTTAGATTTGCCAAGTGATTCAAGGGCACATAGGGTAGATGACATCAAATCTGGGGACTGGAATAGCGTACGAGCAATGGCTCCAAATTTCATCACAGTTTGGCTTGCATTGGCTTCAGGTGTTTGTGGAAAGATTCATGGACCTGTTGGAAGAAATAAGCTTAATTAGTTATTTTAAAACACACACTGAAGATTTATACCCTTCCTTTCTAATACAACCTGTACACTGAAGTTGATTTACAGTAAAATCCATATTCAGTTTAAAATAGATAGTAGCCAGCAATTAAAACTTGCACACACTGGAGAGAAAAGACTGAAGGCCTTTTTCAAATAGAAGCATTTTTTTCTCTGACACCAGAAGGCTCCTAACACTAAACTGTCTGCAGTGCAAAGGAAAGAGAATTGCAAAGAGCAGGGGCAGCTACCAAGAATACCCCCACTGTGCTCTCACCAATCAGATTTCTCCACCTTGGTATTCACATAAAGTTTATCCAGTCCACCTCAAAATAAACTGCTTTATATGGATGGTGGTGGTGGTCCACTGAGAACCATGTAGCCTAGATCTACTCTGAATAAGACATGCTCAGGGTTACAGTCAAACAATAAGCAATATACAGCATTCCATTAAAAGTGAAAATATCACTAGTCAGAAAAGTAACTGCAAAGAGATATTGATGTGAAGTTCCAGAATCCCCAATTTGAGATGTTCTAATGTTCAAATGCAAAAACCAGCATAAACTCCATAGCTTCTCTGAAGCCACACAGAGAACAAGAGAGTTATGGCCACACAAATTATTCTCTCATCTCCACTTCTACTATGATAATCTTGGGCAGATCTTTGATGCATCCTTAGCGAAATAAGAAAGGACCTCAAAGTATGAGTATTTGCAAGGGACTGTAATCAATCAGGGAAAAGTTTGCAATAAGCTTGTGGCCTTTAATTCTTTACATATAATATATCTGAATTGGAACCTAAGCAAATACCTATGTAGCATAGTTGCTAATGCCAATCCAAAAATCATGTCAAATCCTCTTTAAGATTCACTGAGCAACAGTTTGTTCGTTCAAGTAATTCTGTTTGTGGGACATTATCCTGCATATTTCTACCCTGTGATTTAAGATTGGGAAGAAGAAGCCTTTATTGGGTTTTTGAGGTAAGTGGTTACTATGAACACAAACACTCACTCAGGTAGCTTCTTGTCTTGAAACTCTGTTCTGAAGAGGAAAAAATGCATCCATGCCATGCAATCCCATGGCATGAACTGAATTTGCATACAAGGGTCTTCTTCAATTTCCCTTTCAAGAGCCCTCCTCAAGATTCTCTGAGAAGGTCATTAACTTTCATTCACACATCACAGGTGCTCCAATGAGGACGGAAATTTGGGATGATGATCTTGTGTGAGCTTCTTTCACTTACACCTTCAGAATCCACAACCATGAGATTTCTGGGAGTCATGATTTTGAGTCTCCTGGTACCTAGAATGGCCCCACATGTTGCTTCCTACTTTTGCCTGTGTTTCATTATATTATTTTGAAAATACTGTCAAAACTGAAAATATAAATTAAAATTTTTTTTGAATTCTATGGTGAAAGTAGGAAGGATTTCCTTACCTCTGTTTTATTTAATGGTGATTTCTTTGACCATTCAAACATGTTTTCATAGACGTTACCATCATATCGGCCAAGAACAGATCCAAGAAAGGAATCATGGAAGTCAAAGGAATCCACTAGAGCTACCGCATCAGGACGGATTAATGCCAAGAGTTCCTTCACCCGCTGGTTCACCTGAGTTACCTGTGCTTCTGTCAAAATGCTTCCCTGAGATCAAAGGAAAGATCAAGAATTTATGTCCATATAGTCTTGTCAATAAATGCAGGCTAGCTCTCCGATGCGGGGAGTCACAGATGAATAAGTTAACAAGGCTTTCAGGTGTCTTATTGATCCCTGCAAATCAGAAAATCAGTGGCTAATCTGAATGGATTCCATTCATACACCGGCCTTGTTTAATGATGTCTGTTTTCAAAGAACTATCCAATTAATAGAAGTGTAGGACACAAGGCATGCACTATTTATCCAAATAGCATACAGGTATACTAAAAATATATGTGTAAAAAGAAACACGGTTTCTGAAGGGCTACAGTGAAATTGTGGTAGCGTAAGTGAATTTGGATTTCCAAAATTTGGAGACTTAAACATGAAGACTTAAACATGAAGATGAGACTGTGGACTCAAAGTTCTGCCTGACCAGAGGCTAGTTATAAAAAGACGTTTGATCCAACCCAAGTGTGATATAGGACAGCCACCCTAGAAACTACATGGATGCTGGCAACCAAAAACTCAAAATTTAAACTAGAACCTATACTACAGTCCTGATATAAAAGGAGTGTAGTTGAAGATATTAATTTGAACATGATGCAAATCCCAGCTCAGAAATGGATATCACACTCCCTCATAACAAACAGTACTATCACATTCGTATGACACCTATGCATCTACAAAGCAGGTCCATCTCTAGCCGAATTCTGTCTACTTCAATTGGCAACTGGTCACTCTTCCTGCTTACATCCTCCCAATAAGTTCACATGCGTGCATGCACACACAAGCATTCTGTTTAATCCACAGCAATGCACCTTTGCCTTTTGTCCTTATGGTGACATATTTAACAAAAAATGCTTTCCCTTATGCTTTCAGCCCCCATTGCTAGTGTAATTCCAGTTGGTTTCCTTGCCATCATGCAGCAAGGGATTGTGGATTAAGATCTCCTAGCAGGACCTTACCACTTACCTGCAGGAAGTCTCCACTGTGCTTACTGATCCCATGAAGTGCAAAGAGAAGACACAAGTTGTTAACAACAGCACGAGTGGCTGGGTCACCGATTTCTGAGACTTTTGCAGTAAACAGCTTCACTACTACGTAGTGGCAGTGTGCCTGGAAGATAACATTAAACGGGCAAATGTGATCACAGGAGCACACAGGGTCAAACAGGCTACTACAACAGATTTATTTGGAGGCCGTACCAACCTCAGATGCTCGGACTAAGTCAACAGAAGTCCGGTTCCAAGCATCCTCCTTGCTCCTGCGGTTTAGCTCAGCTTGCAAATTCTTTGCTGCAAATTCAACCAGTCTGCACAGCACAAAAGAACATAATCATAGTTTGTTCAAAATTGCACCAAATAAGTAGGTCAAGTCAACCGAGTGGGATACTAAATGAACCGATGAATTGGTACAGTAACAACAAATGGACATGGGCATAAATTCCAGCAAAGTCATGCACTCGACTATATGAACAAAACTACGCAGAACTTCTCAGCTTTGATTCCCTGATCTGTAACATCAGTGATATAATTTTCTACTCCTGGTTTACTACAGATAGTACTGGTAGTGATCGCTGTATCCCCAAATTCTTTCATATGAGTAAATACTGGGCAAGTGTCACAACTGAAATATTTTGGTTTGATCTGAAACTTCTTCGTTACCACTTCCCTCAGAAGTTTTGCCACAACAACCATTTCTTGTGACACTTCTGTGGTACCTTGCACATCTTTCAGCAACTTGCAGATTCTCTTACCTTTCTGGGTATGGAAGGGCTCTGTGTCGGATCGATTTATTTTAATATTAGGGAATAATAGACATACACTGTTTAAGATAAGTTGCCAACATTACCACTAGGGTACATTTCCTATAAGGCTCTCACTTACCTAGAAGCCCTCAGTTTATAGGCCTCCACCAAACTGGTTGGATTGTTGATATGCAGTGTTGCAGGCCGAGCAGCCACCTGCTGTGGTTGAATGCGTTGCCCTGGTAGGTCATTCAGATAGGAAACCATGCCACTAACTAACTGTCCAGAACTAACTTGTGTATAGCTTTTGATCAGAAACCTAAATGTAAGAGAGAATAAATATTTATGAATTAAAATCTCAGTACATCACCTAGGTGGATGCCATGGGTTGGTTCTAAAGGTCATTTTTTGGCAGTAGAAAGGAGGACAATTTTCACATTCTCTCCCTCGTTGCAGATCCACAATTTGCCCCCATGTTATTCTTGAGGAGGGGTATGAAGCAGCAGGCCAACCATTGTACAGTAACAAAATCAAGGGCTTCTGGGTTTGGTGAATAAATGTATACATCAATTACATCTGTAATTCCAAGAAGTGCACAAAGGCAATGGATAAGAGAGCCAGGAAGGTAAAAAATCATCACAGGAAATCCACCAGCATTATCACATGTACATGAAAATATGCTTGATGTATTTCTCTTGACAATAAAATCTGGAGCGTTATTTTTTTTTTAGGGGTTTAGGGCTTTTTCTACTTTTAAATTCTGAATTTTCTGGCTAAATATCTGAATTGTAACCTTTCTATTCTTAAAATGTCCCTTTTTCAAACAGCATCAGCAGTGGTATGAGAGCCAGCATGGCATCGTGATTAAGAATGGTGGATTCTAATCTGGAGAACCGGGTTTGATTCCCCACTCCCATTGGGTGAACTGGATTTGTTTCCTTGCATCCACTTTGCCCGCAGAAGGCCCCACATGAATTCCTGGCATCTCCACTTAAAAGATCAGGTAGCAGGTGCCACAAGCTGCTGCTGGTCAGAGTAGACAATACTGACAACAGACAACAGGTCTGGTTCAGTACAAGGAAGCCTCACAGGATGTCAATGCCAGTATCAGAGGAATGGCTTCCTTGACAAGGAAGTGTACCTGTCAAAACATGGCAATCCTGACTGACCAGTTTGAACAAACTTCCTGTCTTCAATCAGCTCTATGAGAGATAGGTTTCCTTTTGCTCTACTCCAATAGGAGTAGAAATGGATATAATGCGATTAATCTTTAACAGTTTGGTCCTGGGGCATGATGGTTATCTAGAGTAGATGAGAACAGCTGTGTTCCTTTTGATAACCATGTTTTCCTGTCTGAATCTCCCTTAGTTGATAGTTCTTGATTTGCACTTGTTCTGCTCAAAGCTGCACTGCTCTTACATTCTTGCTTAAATTGCTAGGGAGTTACTGTTGATCCTGTAACAAAGGGGCTAAAAATGGTTTATGCATGTTAAGACCTCATGATAGTTAATATCTGACTGTTTGGCGATACCCATTACCAGAGGCGTAGCAAGGGGGGAAAGCGTCTGGCACATTAGTGCATCTTCCGCCCCCATCCTGCCCCAGAACACCCCCGCCATGCCCTCACCACACCCCCTGGGGGGGGGCGCCCGGTGCATCGCACACACCCCTTTCCCCTTGGAGCTACGCCTCTGCCCATTACACTAACTTATGTGGAAGCTATATGCAAGGCTATCAGGAACATATTCTAGCCTTAGATCATCCAGAGCAACAAGATGGGATCATCCAAAAGAGCTTAGTTTTTGCAGTAGGAAGGACACATGGAGGACCAAAGCAAAGACTGCAAGATGTATAAAGTTGAGTAGTAAACTAAGAGCTGCGGCCCCTCACCGTGCCGTCTGCAACATCATGACTGTGTTCTCTCCTTCGTAGGTGCAAGAGGGTGTGAAGTTCACATAAAGATCAGGTAGACCACTACACCGAGAATAGCCATGTCCACCACATGCCATCCGACATTGCTCAATGCCAGCATTGGCAATCCAGGAACTGAAAGCCTTTAACCCTGCAGACAGCGCATGGAGCTGAAGGAGAAAGAACAGTTAGGATTCAGTCATATAGGATATTTTTTGCTGGGCTATAACATGTGACAGTAAACAGTATTCTCTGACTTACTATCATGGTAGGAAGAAAGGGAAAAATTCCTAAACTTTCCTCTGGTGAAACTCTAAGCTCTCTAAAATCTAGGCGTTAGCTAGTTTTACCTGTTCCCTGGGTTCTATGGACCTTTATTTGACCACAACAGCAGCAATATAAATCATACAAAGTGTCCCATAGGAGACATCTCCCTTAAAATGCTGAGGAGGAGAAGCAGGAGAGGGGGCATTTTATTCTGTGCTTATCTTGACCCCGGTAGATGACAAAGAAAAAAAATCAACATTATTTTTGAATTTCAAAGTAGCAATATATTTGAAACAATAATCTGTGACTGATTTTTTTAGTCTGAAGAGTCAAATATATCAGTTGTCTCCTGAATTTGTTTGCTCGTAAGCCTTAACTCAAAGTGAAAATTGAAATATAAAAATTCCCTGACTTGATCGGACTCTGGGTGCTAACACTGCAGTTCATGGTGTGTGTGAAAGCATAGAGTAATCTAAGTGCAGTGGCAGCATCTCTCTAAAATGTCCCATTGTGTTAATGCTGCAGAGCAATGACTGTGCAAGCTACTGCAACAGCGGGGAAAGGGGTGCACTCAGTGGCATGGCAGAAGTTAATTGGATCTCTAAGCTGCCCCAGATTGGGAAAGCTTCCTAATACTGGCAAAAGCTTACGCTAGCAAAACCACAGCATTGCCCATACACAGTTGGCCGTACAATGGAAAAGGCCAAGCACCCCACAAAACAAGCACAGCCCTGCACAAAAGCCCCAGTAGAGCACAAGATACTAATTACCGCCATAGTCAATGGATCCAGTGAAAGCCTAGGAGTTTTTTCCCCAAGTGTAAATGTGTGTGACAAGTGCTATGAAGTTGCTTTCAACTCCATCCATCCATCCATCCATCCATCCATCCATCCATCCATCCATCCATCCATCCATCCATCCATCCATCCATCCATCCATCCATCCATCCATCCATCCATCCATCCATCCATCCATCCATCCATCCATCCATCCATCCATCCATCCATCACATTTATTTGCCGCCCTCCCCTGAAGGACTCAGGGTGGTGCACATCACTGTATACTATTAATAGTAACATTTAAAACCAATAACAATATAACTACTGATAAAACCAGAATAAAATACAGAATGAAACTACAAAATATACTCAGATGGCAGTAAAAACCCTCCCATTCCCTCCCCACCACCCCCAAGCCCACAGGAGGCCGGGACGATGGAACCACACTCAGCCCGGCTGGCCAATGCCTGGCGGAGCAGGTCCGTTTTACAGGCCCTGCTCTTGAGCTTGTCTCGCATGATCCTGAGTCTCTCTAGGGAGCCTGTTCCACCAGAGGGAGGCCAGCCAGAGGTGTCATGGCAATCCTATGAATTATGTTATGGCAATCCTATTAATTAATGATCTCCCAAATTTCCTGTTGATAACAGTCTTGCTTAGGCCTTGCAGACTGAAGGCTATGACTTTATTGAGTCAATTTGCCTCATCTTGGGTCTCCCTGTCTTTTTGCTGTCTTCAGCTTTTTCTAGGATTATTGTCTTTTTGCTATCAAAAAAGAGATGGTTGTCTTGTATTCACAGACTATTTACAGTTATGTCCAGTTTAAAAAAAATTGGTGTGTAACATTTTTTTTCAAGCTCTCTTATGTTCAGGGTCATCTTCCTTTCAAGCAAATCCAACCTTCAGTTACAAATATTGAAGAATATTTTCTGTTTTCTTCAGCTATTCATAATTGTATAAAAACTGGTGTCCAATGGGGTCTTTCTCCAAGCTAACCCTCCTCCCGATGATCTAGCTCAATGTCACAGCCTTTTCTAACCCAGCCATGAACTTCGCAGCTGTATGTTATTTTTGTGTGTGCATCCATCCGTGTCCTGAATATCTACTTGTGGTTGCACTGTAGCATTATATTACTGCTGCTGGGGAAAAGGCTGGTGTCTGCCAAAATGGTAGCCTGTTTCTGTATTGTAAGTCAGTACAGAAAGAATATCTGGGGATTGAAATTTGTCCTTGCCATGGTCTAATACGATCTACAATTCTGGAAAAAGTGCTTTTGGTGCCATTCTTTGCTCTCAAGGGAAGCAATCAACATGACAATGATCAAAAACAGCACACTAGATACCATATAACAGTGGTGGCACTCAGAGCTTTCTCTGTGGGCACTCGCACACAGAGTTCATCATGTGGGAGGGGGGTGGAAAATCACCCCCCCACACACACACACATCTAGGCTGGCTTGGGCATGATCCTTTACCTGGGAGTAAGCTCAGTTGCTGGCAATGGGGCTTGCTTCTGAGTAAACCCTCCTAGGATCGTGATTCACCTATTTGAAGCGTTGAACAGTTGCTTCACCAAGCTTACTCCTGAGTAACGTGTGCCTTGGAGCCAACCATTTTTTCTAAACTAAAACCTCAGTGTTCAGGTTAAATTGCTGTGTTGGCACTTTGTGATAAATAAGTGGGTTTTGGGTTGCAATTTGGGCACTCGGTCTCGAAAAGGTTCACCATCACTGCCATATAACATTCTTAGTTTGAGACTGAACTTGAAATGAACCAGAGGGTTAAAAATTTTCATTAACCTGAATTCCAAATGTCTGATGAAATGCCTCCCTGATCTGAACCCAGTTACGAATCCTTGTGGTTGCAAAGAACTTAATCTCAGTTCTGCATCTGCCTCGCCTCCAATCTCGTAGCTGAAAGTGCATATTTTCTCTGCTGTTCCCAGATATGCATATCTTGATGCAATTTTCTGGGGGAGGGCACAGTGATCTTGTGGACATAGTTCACAGTCCACTGGTTTTACACTGAACTTTTCAAGGCAACTGCATTCTATCTGAACATTTCTCTGTCAAATTCACCCTCTCACTTTCCCCCATTCCTTTCTTTATCATCTTCCCTTCTATTTCCAGTTTTTTTTTAAAATGAAAGAGAACCCTTTGTGTAGCATTTCAACTGCCTTCTCACCTCTGGCATTTCTCTCAGATCTCCATCATTGATATCTGCGGTGATGCGACGATAGGTATCTTTCATATAGGCTCCCACAAAGTGGAAGGCGTAGGCTGTTGCCAGAAGAGGGAAAAGTTTGTACTGCTGAGTCTGATAATCCAATATTTGGGGCTCTGGCTCCCTGCAGCAGAAGGCAAGAGGGTGAAATAAAGAGCGAAATGGTTGCTGCCGGATCAGTTGCTCCCAGAGTTCCACTGATTTTAGCCACTTATTTTGTTCGGCTAAGGTCAACTGGCGTTCCAGCGATGATACTTCAATGAACCCGCAACAGCAAGGTTATGGAAATTCCGGGTAGCGCCACGAAGCGGGGGGGTTGCTGTGATCGGTGCACTTTTAATTTTTGCCGGGCCCAATAATACGCTCCTGTTCCCTCTTTACAGCGATTTGAAGGCATCCAGGCTTAAGAAGCGTTAGCTCGGCCTAAAGCTATTATGGCCGACCAAAAAATGCATCTCTCAAGTCTGAAGAAGCCTGGAAATGGATGCAAAGGGTTGCCACCAGTCCACAACCTGCCAGGAACTGATCAGACTGCTATGCGCTAGTCAAGTTAAGAATCTCAATCCATGACTCAAAACCTCTCTCAGCAAACAGCCTCACTCCTTACCCTGGTTTCAATTCAGACTGGTGTCTTACAGCACTGTAGCGGATGGCAATTGTACATGCTCTGGCTAAAGAGCGAGCTGAATCACCTACAATGATTGAGCGGATGAAAACCATGGTGCCATACGTCAGCTTGTCACTGAGAGGTTTCACATATGTGCCATCCGGTTCAACCTAAGAGAAGAAAACAGCACACTGATTTGAAGGCTCTATTCATCTAGCATCACTTTTATAGTCTTACATGGATATATTTGCAAGGGGGGGGGGGAGATTGAAGAAGATTCCACTGGCTTGCTGATGTTTGATCTGGACTGTGTTTGTCCTCTCCTTGCAGGCACTTGGTCTAAACTGGGCAAAGAGCTCTTGGATACTGGTTCATAGCCTGAGGACTGTAACTCATCTCAGTTGACCAGGACCGGCCCCAATATATTTCTGTTTTCTTTTTTTTATTTGTTTAAATAGTTCAGTTAGCTTGGCATTCTCTGTAAACTTCTTTAAGTCCCTCTGAGGAGAAACCCCAATATAGAAATGCTTTAGCCAATATACATCTTGCTGTGCCACAGGGCCCATATAAACAGGCCAACAGTTGTTCTTTAGAGCAGCTTTCGAGGATCTACCTGGGAATGTGAAGGAGGCAACTGCTGCTTTGGCCTGCAGATTTGCCTTCTCCAAGTCAGTGGGCATATTTTGCCGCTTTACATATTTTGCAGTTGATAATGCAATCTTCTCAAGTGTGAATGATGGCAAGAAAGGGCTGTGTAAATCTGGTTTCCGTATTAAAAGGAGTGTCAGTAATGCATGCATCAATGTATTTGGGCTTTGAATCATTACACTGTTTCCAGATTATGGCATAAAAAGCTGTAAACTGCTTTGGATCCCATATTCCAGGAGAAAAGAAGCATATAAATATTCCACTCACATTCCATGTTTTGGCCGAAACTTTCGACAACATTTAAATAAAATCAAAACTCCTCCCCTAGTTTTACATAATGTTGTGACTCGCGTTTGGAGCTGCCCTAAGGCCTCAGCTTTTTATTCGGTGGAGGGTGGGGTATAAACGAAATGAAAGAAAAAAAATCCCAACTCTTCTGGCTTTAAATAAAACCCAAGTTTCTCTGGCTGCTCAAGCAGTGATATATCCACCCTAATTATGAGCTGGAAAAATCAGATTACCACAATTATCAAAAGATCAGATTAAGTAAGCAGTAGGATTCAATATGTCTATAAAAAGTAACACAAGATAGTGCAAGAGAGTAGACTGCAGGAACCATGAAATAGATGAAATGAGGTCAGCTACTAATTATACATTATTAGCATTCATTCAGTAGGCAGGGAAGAAGAAGCTGTGACAGGAAGAAGTATGAGGTTAATGGGCTAAAAACCCAAGTGCCTATTAGCTTCAATTTATAGGGACAAGAAGACCAAGGAGATATTTTCACTGATCTGGCGCCACAATGTTTACAAGCATAGTTTCTGCTTGCTTTGTATGATTACAACCCTGATTCATTCCCGAGAAGAACGAGCTTCCAGAGAGCAAGAACCACAGATTAAGTAGAACTTTATAAGTCAGCATTCCCTGGTAACAAAGTAGGATTTCATATTAATGAACACTTGATTGTTCTTCTAGTGGAGAGCTGCCTCTTGAAAAATAGCATTTCTAAAAACAATGGTTCTGTTAAATAGAAAGTTAGGAGAATAATTGTAAGGGTCTCTTCTTAAGTGGTTGAATAACTATGCATTTTCCATGGCCAAACTACAAAGAGAGTACACTTTACCTGGGCAAATTTCATTAGCATGTTCTCTCGGGGAATGCGAAAATTGTCCATTTTCAAGTAGCCATTATCCATTTCATCGTAACCAAATTTTGGTCCAATGTCACCAACAGTGATGCCTGGCAAAGAGGGCACAGCAGTAGGGATAAGCAGGAGACACCTTGAGGCTTAACAATATAGAGTTAAAAGGGTATCCATAACACAATATTTTGCCACAATAATCAGTAATTAGTACCACAGACTGTGACAAGATGAATGATGCATTTCTGAAGTGTACTGCTGAAGAGCCTGTGCAGTCCTGCCTGTGCTTGACAGGGATGAATTTATGTTGACAAACCAAGGGAGTGGCATCTTTCATTTAACATTACAGAATTTGACTTGATGGAGAAACTTAACATGTTTTTAATGGACTCTCAATCTGACTAGGAATGATGGAGAATTCTGACTGTGGACAGAGACTGCAAAAAAGGTCTGTCTTAATCTGAAAAACTTCTACCTATAGGCTAGGCATGACATGTTGCAGAGCATTCTTGCTTTTTCTTCAGTGGATGGTCAGTAGCTTTATCCATGTATCCATGTATCCATGTATCCATGTATCCATGTATCCATGTATCCATCCATCCATCCATCCATCCATCCATCCATCCATCCATCCATCCATCCATCCATCCATCCATCCATCCATCCATCCATCCATCCATCCATCCATCCATCCATCCATCCATCCATCCATCCATCCATCCATCCATCCATCCATCCATCCATCCATCCATCCATCCATCCATCCATCCATCCATCCATGAATGAGGCTTTTAGACCGCCCCATCCCCGGAGGGCTCTGGGCGGTGTACAACAGATAAAAACAACAATACAGAGTTACTAAAACATTAAAAGCAGCAACAGCTAAATAGTAGTTATCAAAAAATAAGGATATGAATGGGTCCAGCATCCTAATTTTAAAATACCCTCCCCTCCCCCCCCCGAGGGAGGCATGGTGGCCTCGTTAGCTGACAGATGCCCCAGATGTCGGGGTCAGATGAGGACCAAACCGGGAGGACCAAACCGGGATTAGCCTAGTGGTCTAATCCAACGCAAGAACAAAAGGCCTCACAGTGAATGTTCAAACTGTTCCTGTACACATAGGGGATCTTTTTAGATTTTAATTTACAATTTTAGCTTCTCAAGCTGTTTTGGATACATCTCTGAACTGTCCTTCTCAAAGACGGTGCATTTATATAATCAGAAAAATGAATGTGAAATTTTTTTGTGGTGGGTTTTCTGGGCTGTGTGGCCGTGGTCTGGTAGATCTTGTTCCTAACGTTTCGCCTGCATCTGTGGCTGGCATCTTCAGAGGGGTATCACAGAGAAAAGTCTGTTACACACTGTGTCTGGTGAGAAGGGAAAGTTTAGTGAGATATAGATGCCACAGATGCAGGCAAAATGTTAGCAACAAGCTTCACCAGACCATGGCCACACAGCCCGGAAAACCCACCACAACCAGTTGAATTCAGCCATGAAAGCCTTTGACAAAATGTGAAATCCTTCCTACAATCCTTTCAGTTCTGACCGATGTCTAGATTCCAGAAGCAGCACTCTGGAAATCATCATGATGTCCAGAATGGTTCTTTTATCTGGATCCATGTGAGAGGCATTTTCATATTAGCCACATCAAATTACAAGGCAGATCTGCCCAACATCTTAGCTACACTTCTGGCTCTTTATTTGTAGGCATAAAGGTTACATGAGAGAGGAGGAGGAACATGTCAATCTCATCAGATTTTAGAAGCTGAGCAGAGTTTGTACTTGGGTGGGCGATCACTAAGGAGGACTCTGCAAAGGAAGGCAATGACAAGCCACCTCTGCTTTTGACTTGCCTTGAAAGCACCCTGCTGGGATTGCAACTTGATAGCACTTATGTAATTGAATAAAGACTAGGTAGTGCAGTAAGAGATGCAAGCCTTTTGTCAAGAGCAAAAAAATTAGTGGCCTATAGCTTGCAGACTATGGCCAATGAGTGACCCAGCCACTCCTAATACACAGCCAGTACTGTTCTACGTGTAATTTTATACCAGTTTGTATAAATGTGCTACTGCAGTAAACCACTTTGAGTGCCGATCAGGGGCCCCTTCCGCACATGCAGAATAATGCACTTTCAATCCACTTTCAATGCATTTTGAAGCTGGATTTTACTGTGCAGATTAGCAATATCCACTTTCAAACAATTGTGAAAGTGGACTGAATGTGCATTATTCTGCATGTATGGAAGGGGCCAGGGATAAGACATTAATTACAATCACAATCAGTTTGACTGTAGAGACATCTTGATGAACTGTGATTCACAAGACAGCATTTTTAAAATTATATTTGTACCCCACCCATCCCTGCCCACAGCATTAGCATGAGGACCCAAGAGCTTCTTTAGAATAAAAAGATACTGAATGACTCTCATAAAAGATATCAGCAAAGAAATCTCCACACAAGCTGTTTTCAATTGTTCAGTCCTTGCCCAAACTTAATCTACATGCAGACACAGCTTTCTAGGCACACTTCATCTACTTTATTTATGTATGTTGTCATACCTTCTCCTAGTAGCCTTTGTAATATCCTTCACTTAATACCCTGCAATCTGAGCCCCATTTGCGTAAGAGTTTTCAGGGACCTTGCACCCCTGGAGACTCTAGATCACAGGTGTCAAACTCACGGCCCTCCAGATGTTGTGGACTACAGTTCCCATCACCCCCTGCCAGCATGATGCTGGCAGGGGATGATGGGAACTGTAGTCCATAACATCTGGAGGCCCCGAGTTTGACACCTATGCTCTAGACGACTAACCAACAACTCAGCTAGTGCCAATACAAAACCCAGTTTTGGTTGATTGGATGAAGACTTGCACTTTTTTTTCTCATGTATACCTTTAACTAACATAACCACACCAAATCACTTGCAGTATACCATACAGTTAAATACTAACTAATATCCACCCACTTTCCTCCAAGCAAAGCACAGGTCCATACCTGGCAGCGGCTCATGAGTTCCCAACTGGCGTATAGGCACAATGAATGCATGTAAACCGTGGCTCCGGCCTTGGGTATAAAGCTGCGCCAAAACAATAGCATGGTTTGATGTTTTACCCACTGAAAGAAATAAAAACAAAAAACTGAGCATGCGGACGATGCTATGCAATCCACTAAATATTAAATTATTCCTATATTTGCTGAATACTAACTTTGTTAGCCAGCAGTCACATGGAACTGCCTTATGTCATGATATATAAAACAAAGGTTCACAAAGTCATTTTCTAGACAGCAAAGAGGTTTGCCCAGCAACAGGGGCCAGGAGCCAGGAAGTCTGGGGGCAACCAGCTACAGTTGACCTTTAATGCAATTGGTGCATTCAACTGTGACTTTGGTCCAAAGTGAGACTGTTGCTGGGAAAAGTACCTAGCTTGAATGCATAAGAAAGCTGTGCATTGTTTCTATTCTAGTCTTCTAGTCTGTTCTTGTTCTAGTGCAGGGGTAGGGAACCTGCGGCTCTCCACAGATCAATTCGAGGAACTACGATTCCTCATCAATACCCCTGCCAGCATTGGCCAGTTAGCGTGCTAGACAGAGGCTGATGGGAATTCTCAGTTCCTGAGCATCTCGGAAGGAAGCCGCAGATTCCCTACTATTCTAATCGATTACTGAAGTATTTCTGAAGTATTCTGTATAGCATTGTAGTCTTATCTAGTATAGTCTTGTGTAATCTTGCAACTGCTAAGTAAAACCTTCTTATTGGAAAGAACATCTTGCGTGGACAGTTTTCTTTTCCTAAGAGAGTGCAGTGAGTGCAGGAAGACTACTAGACCTTCTTCTCTACGCTAAGTAGCTCCGCTTTAAGTCTGCTGATACCTTATACTGAATCAGATGATTGGTCCATCAGAGTCAGTATTGTGCACTCAGATGGCCAATGGCACTGCACAGTCTCTGGTAGAAGTCTTTCACAATACTTTAAACTGGAGATGCTGGGGATTAAACCTGGGATGCGCTGCATGCCAAGCAGATGCTCTACCACAGCCCCACCCCAGATGCATGCAAAAGTGGTCAAACAGGTCGGTCTGAAAGCTTTACTGAGTACTAGCTTGGGAAAGACTGTGCCTGCAATGCAGGAAGTAAGGGACACAGGTGGAGAATCAAGACAGAGCAGGAAGCCTAGTCGAGGGAGGTCTCCTAGAGCACAGGTGTCAAACTCGCGGCCCTCCAGATGTTATGAACTACGGCAGGGAATTATGGAAACTGTAGTCCATAACATCTGGAGGGGCGCGAGTTTAACACTAGGGGAAAACAGATCAAGCCTTCCAAATGCAACAGTCCTTCCTGCTATTCCAATCTCCCATAAAAGAACAGGAGACATTAAGAAACTGAAGACTTTACTTGGAAAAAAACCCATGTATTTATGGCTGGTGGTATCTTTATCTAGATAAAGTCTACAATATGGCCCTACAACAAGATCAAAGTACTTTGTTTTACGTTAGGTATCCATATAAACTAATCTAAATTGCTTCAAGAAGCATTTGGTTCCATGGTTTCGTAGGAAAAATATATTCAGTTTGAAGCTGGAAAGAATTTCTAGTTAAAATTTCAAAGCAGTTCACTTACGTCCACCTGGCCACCACTTAATAGAAGTCACAGTGGGGCTGTTAAGGATGAATTCTTGAGTACTGGCGTCATAGGTAGCTGTGGTTTCCAAGCCTCGGAGATGAGTTCCTGTAGGCGGGCAGCGTATGTCATTCCAACAGTTGTAAAACCCAGTACAGACACACAAAACTGGACATATTTCAGTGAACTCTAACGAAGGTTCAGGTGCAGACAGGCATTACAGGAAACACAAAAGATGCATTGCAATTTTGTATTTACAAAATGTAGAATGGAAAGTGAAGACAAAGCAACTACAAAACTTGCACGCATATCACTCTGGTTGTTCCAAGGATTAATGCAAGACCACAAATCTGAACTTGGCACCTCCAGCCTGAAATCTCACTGGTTTTACGACCTTGTTTGCACTTTAATTAAATTTTCTTGCCTTAGCTTTTGTTAAATCATACATGTGTTAAAGTCACAAATATCCAACAAAGAGCACTATAATTGAATATTCTGGTAAGGTAATTTCTTCCAATCCAGATACACAAAGGACTCCACAGCTGGATGTTCAAATACTGGTTCCACCATGCCTTTCATCTCCAAATCTTGGCTTTAAATTTTTTTACTGATGCCTACAAGGGTGGCCTTATCTTTGGCATTTGTGCCACCATCTTCTCTAGCTGTAAGTGGAACTACAGGATATAGTCAGACTGAACAGAGAAGCCGATAGGGTATTGAGATATTTGTCCTCCACAACTTGCACAAAGTAATGCAACTGCTTGTTTTGCATATAGCTACAATGAAACTGCTCATGCCAAACCAGGAAATTTCACCAAAGGTGCATTTTTTTTGGATAACAAATTCTCATTCTTCTGATATGCATTTGGAATTAGTATGTGGATCTTTGGCTTTGACAGGAGTCAGAGCAAGTTTTGTATATGTATCTGGTACTTTTTGACAGTAATGGAATAGAAAGCAAGGGACAGAGATAAATATGTGTCAACTACATTGTTGTTTACAAAGTCTTTAGCAAAACCTGATAGCTTAATTATTCCAACTTTAAGTACTTCAGAGGGGAAGGTGCCTAGACCTCGGCAGTAGCAGAATGTGTTAAAAGTGAAACAGTCTTGGATGTCTAAATTGTTACCATGGAGAATGCTTGGATTAAACTTAACCCCATCTCAGGTGTTGGCAGTGGTTTAATCACCCTGCAACCACCACCCCCCCCCAAATAAAACTATGCAACACTAACAACAATTTGCATCTCTGGATTTTAGGAGGATGAAAATGGCCAGAAATAACATTTCTAGTCTTGAGACATAAATACAGACTGCACAAATTCTCCATTAAATTATGTTTACTCACCTCCCAGCACACCTATAATTTATTTACAGTCAGTTTCGTTCATAGTTGTAAACTGTAACTGACCAAGGTGCTTGTGGCAAGTTATAATCATTTCCAGGCAACTAGGTAAGGATGTCTTTGGAAACTGGAAGAACATTAGTTTTCCCCTCCCTGTCTTTCCAGGTCATCAGTGCTACAAATGATTAAACACAGAGCCAGAATGGTGCAGCAGTGTCAAACTAGGACCTGAAAAAACCAGGTTCAAATCCCTGCTCGTGCCATGGAAGCTTGCTGGGTGACCTTGGTCTAGTCACGTCCTCTTAGTCCTGACCCTGGCTAGTATTTAAATGGGAGACTGCTGAGGAATAGCAGGATTGTGATATGGAGGCAGGTAATGGCAAACCACTTCCAAACATCCTTTGCCTTGAAAACCTTATGGGGTCACCATAAGTCAGCTTTGACTTGACAGCCCCCCCAAAAACATACGTAGAATGACTTGTCTTTATTTACAAGGCTATGAGAACAATGGATTTCATTTTCCATCAGCTCTGTGTCAAAACTCTCCAAAGGATTTTGAAGTACTTGAAATTAACAAGATAGCCAATTTTCAACATTTAGTCAATCAAGGTTACTTGTTTGCAAAATTCACTGGATCCATCAGTGGAAGGTAGAAATGTGTGTTTGGATATGCCAAACTGGAAAAAAGCTGTTTTGGTTTTTTCAGCTCCTCCCCCTGCTCCCTTCCCATAAAAACAGAGGCACCAAGAATGGTGGGAAACTCTTTTAGCAACGTTGCACTCTTTGGGGAGTCTTTGTGAGGTGCTGAGTGGGGTTGGGGTTTTTTTGAGGTAGAGGCACCACAGTTTCAGCATAGTTGCAGGTGCCTCTCCTTACAAGAGCCCCCAAGTTTGGTTAAGTTCTGATCAGAACTTTATAGGCACACAGTTGTCCTCCACTTGTGGGCCTATAACAATGGATCTTCTGACCCAATCTTCACCAAATGTGGGGGGTTTCATAAGGAGAGACACCTGCAACTCGGCTAAAATTTTATGCCTCTATATTGAAGAACAGTCCTCCCATAGAGCCCTGGAAAGATTCACCACAGGGAATTATGGAGCCATTCCCTCTAAAGGTTAAAGGGGAATGCTCCTAGGTTGGTTAATGGGAAAAATTGCTATTTTTTAAAGATAGAGGCACCAAATTTTCAGCACATCTAAGGGTGCCTCTCCTTTTGAGAATCTCCAAGATTGGTTAAGATTGTTTCAAATGGAAAATGGATGGGGACCCCTAAAATCGGATCACCTGATCTCCACCAATCATGATGGTTCTTGTAAGGAGAGTCACCTGCAGCTATACAGCAAATTTGGGGGCTCTACTTCAAAAAACTGCCCCCTGAGAGTCCTACAAGAATTTTCCTTTGGGTTTAATAGACACAATTTCTTTCAGATATTTAAAAAAAAAGTTGGGGAGGGGGGAGAGAGAGAGAGATGGACATTTTGGAATGAAGATACAGCCTTTTTTTTTTGCTTTTCTGAACATTTTCAGGTTTATAAACCCAAACTCATAAACTACCAGACAAAGTTGGTGAACACCCCTGGTAGAAGGTGCTGATGGTTGATCTTTCCTACATTCCCCTCCCACCCAAGTTGATTCTTTGGGTTGTAGAATCCACAAGTCAGAAGGCTGAAGGGGTGACAGGAAGAGAATAAAAATCATCTAACTTGCCAGTGGAGCACTGTTATTGTGAGAGAGGGAAATTTCACCCAACCCCCCCCCCCCAACAGTCCCTGGCCCCACATGGTTATTAGTCCACAAACATCTTGAGACCATGGGAATCAGCCTTCCCAGGCTCAGATGGGACTGATAGGGAGAAGGAAATAAGGAAAGATCTCACCAACTCTAGTGCTGATGGATGGTAGGAGCCAACCTGTGCTTTGAATGTAGATTTGTACATTCCTGACCACAAGCCAAGTTGCCTTGTGAAGGAGAAGAAAGCATTTAATAACTGATTAGGACAATCCTAGCAGAAGAGCTCAGGTGAAACACAATAGTTTGTGTTTTAACAATGAAGAATGGTTTACAAGCAGGTAATTATTTGAACCAATTCTCAAATAAAACAAAGCTGGACTGCTTTTTCATGAATCTCATTTCTTCCATTCTTATGGTGAATACATCCGTTAGGGCAAAAGGCATTCCAAAAATCCAGATGGAAATGGTGGTGATATATTCAATATCATCACACCTTAAACACTAAAAACATTTGACGGACTGCAACCTAGTATTGAGTGAATGAGACATACCAGAATCTTATAACCAACTTAACTGATGCACTGGATGAACACGTAACATATAAAGAGTTTACTACTTCCAGGGCTCATAGAAAACTAGAGAGAAATTTCCACTTTCTTTAGGAAGCTAAGGTTATCATCTACACAGATATGCTACTCTTGTGAGTAATACTTGAAAGTACTGTACCATGGCCCATCTCTGTCTGGGCATATGTGCCAATGATCTCCAAGTTCCAAGCAGGCATGAAGAAGCGATCCTGCTGTTCTTGGGTTGCCTGGGTTAGGAGGGTGGGCAGGAACATGCCCAGATGGAGGTCCAGAGGCTCAGGTCGTCCATGGTGAACACAGCTGTGGAGAAATGCCGAGGGAAGGGAATGTGAAGGGATATTATAGGATTAAAGCAGGTGAGAGATTAGAGGTGTAGATTGGAGGGGGAGACAAAAATAATCATGTAAATAAGAATTTAGCAAGCTCACTTTTGATTAAAACACCATCTTTTCCCTCAGTTATGCCTGCTCCTAATGTTGAGGATATTTTCTTCCTATTGTTATGAGGAGGACAAGACAGAATTACCTTTTCTGCTGTATCTGCAAGAGGCTTCTCTCCCCCACTCCTTACAAGCCAATTTGTTTATCTATTTTTACAAATTTATACCCCACCCTATCCCCGTAGGGCTCAGGGCGGGTAAAGAATTGACCAGAAATTCTCTTGGGCTTGAAAGTTGATGTAACCTTAAACCAGTAACCCTAAAGCTACTGATTCTCAACAGCATCAGGTGCTATGAAAACCTCTGGACTGAAACTAGTTCAAATGTATCTGATCTGAACTGTAGTTTAAGTGCCCCTTCTCCTCAGATTAGTCTGGCCTTCTGTATCATGGCTTTAAAATATTCAAGACCTCTGAAAGCTAGAAAAAGATGGTGTTCTGAACCAGCAATCAAAGCTAGTGAACGGATCCATAGCTTTGTGTCAAATGCCAACATTTATAAATTGCAAACCAATCACCAGAAAAGATCACCCCCAAACCAAGCAAACATGCTTCCTTATGATAACCTGGTATCATGGAACTTCAGTGGAATTTTCAGCTCACATTACTGTACTGATGTACTTGTGATATCCTTACAGCTCCACACATCCCTGTAGGCAGTGCTAGTTTCATATGAGCAGGTGTAGTGACTAAAATTATGAGCAAATTGGCCCTTGCTGCAAATTTTGCCTCTGAAATGACCTGAGAAGAAGAATCTGCAGTACACATATCATATTAGTCTAGTTTACAGGATTGCTGTAGAGAATAATGCAATCAGTTATGCCAAGCACTGAAAACTTAACAGTATGCTGTGTAGATTCTGGGCTATTTCACAACCTCACAGCAATCTGGATTAGGTTTTAATCAAAATGCTTCTAAGAAGTTTGAAGCTGGCTGCACAGCTTTCCCACACAAACGCAGAACCACTTTTAAGGATGTTAAGCCACCTAAAAAGTTGCCAACTGTATGGCAATACTAGCAACCAGACTGGATTAACAGAATAGGTTCGGCCCATCTAAAGAATGATTTTATGTAACAGAAAGGTAAGGATGATAAGATTTTACAGGAAAATTGTCCGGGATCATTTTCCTTCCTAGCAAGAGGTGAGTGACATACTACTTAAACAAAATTCATCTGTGAATCTCTGTGACTGAGAAAGATAAGAGCACTGAAAACAAAGGTTGTCTCCAGGTATTTATGATGGACATTTCTACCTTGTGCATTTTTTCGGCTGTACAGTTTCTAGATAATGATGCTTAAAAAAGAATGCAGGTTTGATAACATTGCTGTCATTTGCTGTCACAACAGGAGCTTTGGCTCCTTAACACAGCAATAACAAAGACCTGAAAAGAAGAACCCAAACCAGGCCGATGCAGAAATGAATTTCTGAAATGTGGAGTTGCTCTTTTCAAATAGGCGACAGGAATTACTCCATACACACTGACGAATGTTTAAGAGAAAGCTCTCCCCCAATTAAGGTCACTTCCAACCCAATCCCAGTCACATGGAATATTTAACTCAAAGCCTCCCCTCTAGTTCCGCAGTAATTGGGCTGCATTGCGTAGGTTACCCAGCAACCAACAAGCAAGGGCTTCTAGCATTCACATGCTATCAACAACGATTATCTGAAATAAAAGATACAGTCATGCACCATCTTCCTCTAGGACTGTGAAGATGCCAGCATGATTAGTTATCGATACACAGGTTAGTTGATAGAATACTATCAAAAGGCTGACCCACAGGTGGGGAAAGAAGACACACATGGCATGCAAAAATAAATCACTTCCATAGATGAGGTCTGAGGGGAAAGAGAAGGGGCAGCGACAAACAAGAGCAAGAATAATTTGCTTGTTCGTATGTTCCATTCAGTTCACAGCCTCTGGCCTCCAGATAATTTGTCCGAGGTTCATTACCATTGCAGTCAAATGGTGATATGAAGTGTCTCAATAAAACAGTTGGATGTTTACAGTGGCAAAACCAAGAGTCAACAATGGGTTCATCATAGAAAGTAAAATAAAAAAAACATTTGGCACATCATTCTCCGTGTTTGATTGCAGACAGTGAATCAGAGAATAAAAGGCTTTTCCTTATCCACAGATGATCTCTTGCTGGAGGGTCTAATTCTTCTTCCTTCTTCTGGCATCTGAAACTAAGCCATCAATCTGAACTAGGACCTTGGGCTTTGACCAATGTGGGGTATTCATCTCCATCCCCCAATGGAAGAGTAGTAGCCAATAGAAATTGGAAGCCATTGGACTCAAGAAATCCCTATGGAGTTCTACTTGCAACAGAACTATAGAAACACCAATCATTTTTAACTATGGCCAACTGCTTGGCTTCAAAAGAACACACAAACCCACACACATATTTTTATTAAGTCCATCAAGGGAAACAGAATGAAACTGAAGGGAGGTGGTAGATGGCACGTGACACACTAACAAGCACATGACACACAGTGGCAAAACCAAGAGTCAACAATGGGTTCATCATAGAAAGTAAACAAAATTGAGGGCTTGAAGAACTTTGTACCATCATGTGAACTGGTAATAACTCATTCTGTCTGATATAGCAGCAACCCATCTGACCACACTTTCTGGCCTAGAGGCCAGTTTCATATGATGCCACAGGGAGATATATGTGAAATACGGTTTTCATTGCCTTCGGTTTTCATCAATTTTGGTTTTCATTGATTTTTTCAGTGAAAAATGTGTCTCGGTTTTCATCGATTTGCAGTAAGGTGCAGGGGTTTGTGGAGAAAAATCACCCGGACAAAGCTGTTGCAGGCCGTGTCTGCAACTTGTTTGATGACAATGTCTTGCCCCATTTCTGACAAATCTTAAAGAGGTGTCAAAAACAGACCTCTTTGGACAGCTTTCTGGTGCGACATTGGTCCACTGGCTCTGAAGCTGGTCCTAGTGTTATTGTTTGTTACTGTTTTCAGCATTAAACACTATGTTTATTCACCAAAAAAAAGTGGTTTGGGTATGTTTTTTGGAGTGCCTAGAACGGATTAATTGGATTTACATTGATTCCTATGGAAAAGTTTGCCTCGGTTTTCATCGGTTTCGGTTCTCATCAATTCTTTTTGAATGGATTACCAACGAAAACCGAGGTTCCACTGTAGTACAAGCCATTTTCCCCCTTACTCAAATAAGGCAGCAGATGGGTAGCAGCTGTTCAAGTCAGTCCACTCACACTGTCACACATCATGTTTGTACATGCATTTCTGTTCAATATTGTAGAAAACAGACATGTGAAGTAGGCGAAGACATCTGCAACTGAGGTAGTACTTTGGTATCACACCACGGCTACGTTCAGCTCCTATATTCAGATTACCACTTAGTTTCAAGATGATCATGAAGGTTGGGAAAAATGATCAAGACGATCATTCAGCTTAGGGAAAAAAATTTCTGAACACCACAATTCAAGATTATAAAACCAGCAAACAACCAGGAGGTGCCTTCCAGTGTCCAAAAAGCAGAACGTGTGCATATGCGGCTACGTGCAGATAAAACAGCAACGATAGTGACAGACTCAGTTTTCACTCACGCTGTTAACTTTTAATGATTTCAGAATGAAAATGCAGGAGTTACACTGCAGCGCATTCATAATGCTCTGAAAAGAACTAACCGTGCCCCATTTCCGTCTGAGCGTAGGTGCCAATTATCTGGAATCGACGGGCCAGAGGCAGCCATTTCTCTCGCTGCGCAACAGAGCACTGGTTCTCTAAAGTGGGCATAAACATGCTGAAGTGCAGACCAATGGGTGTAATGTAAGTGCCCATGCAAATGCTATGAGAGAGAGAGACATGATCACAAATGGCAGATTTCCCTTCACTTTTCCACAGGTACACACAGGAATCAGTAACTTAAGACACACAGATCATAGGCATTAATACCCTAAACAGTAACAATAGGAAAACTAATTCATCACTGCTGAATCCAGCATCACTGGTTCCTCAAAAAAAATGATACAAAAACATAGTGAAAATGAATTCAGAACCCCTACAGCATGTACTCTGCACTGGGTGATAACAGTAAACTAAGCCAATCTTGATGATTCAACTTTTTTAAAAGTCACGTTGGAATGTATACCTTCCAACCCCCCACCCCAAAAAATGTTTAACTGGAAACCAAAAGAACCCAAAAATGCAGTCAAAGGTTATAGAAGGTTACATGCACGTTCTTTGCTCTCGTAACAATACCGGACTTATACAGGATCTTGTGATTCTGACAAAATTGGCTTCTGTGATTCTGACAAAATACGTGGCAAAGCAAGTAGGAGGACAAGAGAAACCAGCTGCAGGCAGAGCTTTGAAGAGGCACACTAATAAAAATGATGAGTTAAAGGCAGGCTTTAAACTAACCCAAGTCTGCCTGCTTGTGGAAAATACCTTGTACGTTTTTTGGATATCCCAATACACTTCAGGTCCCACTCTTACAGAGAGCCTCGCATTTGTGATGCATCCTAGAATGACTTGAGTGCGATCTTAGACTGTCACCAATCATCCAAAGGAGTCTAGATATGCCTCCGATACTGCAGCGAACAATGTAGTGAATATTATCTCAGCTAGGGTTCGCCACGATTATACCTTTTTCCACAGAAAGCTAAAAGTAGAATGGGATATCCATCCACCACATCCTGGACTTTGTTAGTTCTAGAATGGTATGCTTTGATCCTACTTGCGTGCCCCACTGTTCAAACTTTTTGGTGCTAAATGGGAGATCCTGAAGAATTGTTGAAGGAGAGCTACAAGCCTGTGGAAACCATTCTGCATGGCAGGGAGCTTAACGTTCACCCAGGACCCAGTCTTCTGGGCAACTCTTAGGCTGGGAGTAACACGCTGGGGCAGCAAGGCAGAAAGCGGTGCCTATCTCCAGCCAAGGAGGGTCTCTGTCATCATTTTAAGGGCGATGAGAGTTCTCTGCAGAGTTTGAAAAGCTCACTCTTGCTCCATCAGCCATATTTTCAATTAGAAACAATGATTTGAAAAAAGCAAGTTTTGCCAATAGTCATTCAAGGTACTACAAATGCTCTTTTATCACTGTACCAGGTTTAATAATGCAAAGAATGATGGTTTTGATGAAGGTTGTGCTCTAAATGTTCATAGACGTTTGGGATTATTTTCTACTGCAGAAACTATGCTGCTTTCTCTTCCGCCACAACACTCCTGACTGCACTTTTCGCTTTCGGCAGAAAACAGTATAGGGAACTATTAGCAGTTGCCATAGATTTTTTTCCTGTAAGACAACATTATTAACTGAATGGTCTCACTTTACAGATGTCAACAGTCATCAGTCTCACTTGATGAAAGCTATTTAGGAGACAGGATTGGGCATTGATCATATGATCCAATTTCCAACTATCACTTGACACAGTGATTGTTGTTATCAGAAGGAGAATGTATGTATTTCTCAATGCAGCACCTGCAACTTAGTTTTAATAATTCTGCATATTATTAAGTATTCTTGCTGCCAAAGATGAAAGATACCATAACATTAAAGGAGGGTGAGCTTTATTCCCCATCATCAGCTCTCTGCCTACAATCTCTAGTTTCTTCAGTCCAATGAACCTTAGCTGTAAAGAAAAAGACAAACGCCACTGACATTTCTCAAACATACAATTAAAAAGAACCTTTTCTCTTGAACATGAACATCTGAGCAATCCGTTTTCCATCAGAAGTTGGAGGGCAGGGTGGGGAAAGAAATTAATCTCACAACCACCCACATATATTAACAACACAATCATCTGATGTAAGATAGATTGAAGGTTCTGTGGTGAAATAGACAAAGTCTACTTTATTGCATAATCTGGTTGCTGTACTACCCTCCCCCCTCCTCCAAAAATGGTGCACGTTATAAGCTTCCCTCATACAACGTTAGGCGGATAATTTTTATATCCTCTCCTGGAAGCTATTCACGGTCTTCCCGCACTGAAGGACCAATGGATATTCTGGCCACGCTGCTCTGAGACAAAGTTCAACTTTGCCACAGCAGCAATCATGATGAAACAACAGCTATAATGTTACAAAGTACTCCTATCTGGTGAATTAATAACTGCTCCTCTTGTGAATGTAGCTTGCCAGACCAGTCACTCAGGCTTTCATAGGACATACCAATATGATTCTATAATCCTTTATGTAGTTAGCAGCAAGTATCTAGAATAGGGGTCCTCAGTCTTTTGAACCTGAGGGAACCAGTGAAATTTTGTCATGCATGGTGGGTGGGGCCACAAAATGGCTACCAGAGAAGGTGGAGCCAGCCATGAAACGGCTGCTGCAGCTTACTTTCAGTCACACAGTGAAGATCCTTACACTGTGTTAGCAGCTGCTGCCAAAGAAATATTTTCAAAAGATGCATAGCCAATCAAATCTTTAAGGGCCAATCAGAAGCCTTGCTAAAAATTCTCCTCGGATCATTTCGGGTCAGGAAAACAGAGCATGTATGTGGTGAGAAAATCTTTCTCCTTGCATGCGATAGTCCCATGTGCCTGAGAATTGAGTTCCCAGATTAGAATACCAGGGCACATTTGACCCAAAGTCCTTGTGGTGGTCAGGTCTAACACGTGAATCACCCTGCAGGTATATACTGTCCTTAACAGTATACTAATAGCTAGTCTACGTAGCTAGCTATTGTTGATAATGGTGTGCCATAATGAACTAATTCTTTTAAAAAAACACAGTTCAGTTATATTAGAAAATGACAAGTTTCCGAGACAAAAATGCTGAAAGAGGTGTGTTGCCCAGCTAACTGAACATGTTTGGGTCAGACTGTATGGCTTCAGTTAAGATAGTGACATATAACCTTGTTTTTATAGGCTCCTGTTTATAAAGCACGTATAACTTTAAACCAAAATATAAGATCCATAATAGTTGCATATAAGCATAAAGAGCTCCTTAAAGATCAACACTTCCCCTAGAACCACCCCCTTCTGAAATACAAAGAGGATCTTGATGGACTATACTATAATGCAGCAGGACAAAAGCCCTCGTTTCCTCAAAGTTCTAGAATGCTGTGTATAAGAGCCTTCCATGAAGATGGGTTTAGTCATGTTGGCCTGCAGTGGAAGAGCTAGATTCTAATCCAGTAGTACCTCAGAGATCAGCAAGGCTTTCTGGGTATAAGATTTGAGAGCGAAAGCTCTCTTCATCAGATATCTGACAAAGGAAGCTTTCGCTCATGAAGGTGCTACTGCCCTTGAAATTGGGTAGGTGCAGTTCCCTCCCAGTTACAGAAGGGAAACATCTTGATTTATTTATATTAGGTAAAACTGTCCTCTGAGTGGTGAAACTGTATTCCAACCCATGTTGCTTGGGCCATACAAACTTCTGAGGTGCAGGTAGCAAAGGGAGGATCTTGGAGTTACTGATGAAAAATAAACATTTGGATTTATGGACTGTTTGGGTGCAAGAGACAAAGTAGAAACCATAGCATTGGGCTGTCTTGTTGAATCAGAACAAGGTCCAGCACATTGAAAATTTTCTTTCCAAACAGCAGCTAGTCAAGCACTTCTGGGAAAACTACAACCATGACATGGATCTTCTGTGCCTACAACTCCATGATACTTGGCAACATTCTACATGGAGATTCAGACCAAGTAGTATAGCTAGTGTTCCTTAATTTTAAAAAGGGCAAATCACAAGCATATTTGATGTAGGAATTATTTTCATGTTATATATGGTACAAAGTGCTCTCAGTTGTTTTTCCTGAGCTTCCAGAAAATGGACTTCATTGGGTGACCCAGAGTTCTAGCTTTACAAAAGAGAAAGAAATATCCTGCTTTGTCTCCCACTATACTCTTACAAAACTCTGCCACATTCCCAAAATATTTTTGCCTTTCCTGACAAGAAATTCTGGGTGGGAAGGAAGTGAGAATGAGCATTTTGGCCAACAGTGCAACATCTCTGCTGAGGATTCCTTTCCTGTTTCAGGCACCCCATTAAGCTTGGGTATGGCCAAAGGTGCAAATGCTTGACCCACAGTCTGTCACTGAATCTAGAACTAACCTCAGATGTACCTATTTTGCTTTCTGTTTGCTGTGCATTGTTTTATTTATACATTATTTTTCTTGATGTAAGCCAATTTGTGTCCCCTTCTGTGAAAAGCAGGATATAAAATTAGGGAAGTGTTGCAATACAACTGACATTCTAATTGCCCTTTCCATACTTTGCCTATAGAATATGAGAGGCTCACAACTGCACACAGAATCTTAAATGTGGCTGCTAATGTCATGGAAAAGTAGAAAGCATTTGGCAGAGAAATCAGGAACACTATTTCACATATATGTAAGTTTAGAGACTTCCAGTTTGACTTTATTATTGTTACCAGTATGCACTGGAAAAAGAAATGGGACAGCAACAGGAATGAAAATTATGGGAAGGTATAAACAAGTGACTGGGAAAAGGTGTGACCTGTGCAAAGAAGCATGCTGAACTCTTAACCAATGGAAGGAGTGACCTGGTTTCAGTGCCCTTAGTAAATACAACCTATGTGCCTACAACCTTCCCTCCAACACAACAAACCACCTCCCTTCATTAAAAACCAACCACCACCAATGAGATCTATGCTATTCTGATTGAAGCCAACAGGATACTATGGCTAGACACTGCACCAGTTTTGATCTCTAGGATATTTTACAATTAACTGTCACATTTTTCATGTGAAAAGTAGAACTCAAGGAAATCCTTTAGAACTTTCAGAATACTCCAGTGAAGAGGAGCTCATGCAAAAAGGGAAAGCAGACAGATTCAAGGCAGATCCAACGGCAAGGTCCCAGGTCCAGCTGCTTGCCTTACACTAGGCCACACAATTCAGCCTATCAAAGTGGGGAGGAGAAACTGAATGCCATCCACTTGACTTTTGCCCCTCTTACTGAACTTCAGTCTATCCTTGGAGCATGATGATTACCTAATAAGGAAAACAACTACCTTTCACCCAATATAAATACAAGTTTCTCCAATCAGTAAGCTGGGAAACAATTAACACGTTCACTTTAGTGTAAGACTTCACACATTGCAGGTTAACAACATGGACTAGATAAAGACCAACAATTCAGAGTGTTTTAATATAAGAATCCTTATATTACTCAAAAATAACTTGGCTACTTCACAACTTAAAACAAATTATTTAATAACTTCCCTAAACACCTTTCCCCAGGGACAGGATCAATACAGGACAACAGGTTTGAATGTGCTGCAGCTCACCCCATCCAGTTTATCTTTAAATGCAGCATGCAAAATACATGGGACTAGTGTACATCTAGCCAGAGTTGCTTCAGCCACAAAGCACGATCATTGCTCCAGTTTCATTAGTGAGGAAAAAACAATCAGCTGTTATGTCTGAACTAAGTCAGAGGAAAAGCCACTCCTTTAGAAGTGCCATGCAGCATCCAGAAAGCTTTTTAATATCCAGGTCACTAATTTAAAGTCAGTGCTTTGGATCCAACAACACTGCTCTTCAGGCTCTTGAAGGCTATCCTCTGCTGCAGTGCCTGATTCCTCTTGCCATGGGCACTTCTGTTTGCTTAAGACAGATATTTTCCAAGGGGCCCCTGAGCATGCAGAAGAGCTAGTGGCTGAAGAACCAAAAACTGCAGCAGAGGAAAGCCTGATTTTAGTAGGTTGATTTGGCTCGCACAGTTGCCAGTAATCTCAACTCCAATTGCGTAATGCTGACATTTATTTTCTTTTGAAACCATAGCTGGTTTTAGGAACTGGCTGAGCTGTGATGAAATTGCAGCACCATAGCAAATGCACGTTTCATCTTGTGTTAAAGATCCTAGAACAGGACAGAATGCTTTTTGACATCAATGGGTGCAAATGAGAATTATTTTCCAGAGAAAGGATTAGCCATTCTGTTTGCAGAACTCTGAAGTCAGTGAACAAATGAGTCTTCAGACCATCAAACTAACCACCCGATCCGGGGGGGGGGGGGATCTGCCTATGGAGGCTGTGCAGGACTGTGCCAGTGGATTTGCCTTCCTTGGGGCAGTCACCCCCGCAGATGGGCGAATCTGTCGGCAGGCAACCACTGCAGCCCTCTGTGGCAGTCAGACAAGATGCAGAGTGCTCTACCAGTGCATCGGGGTGTACCATAAATATGGCGGAGAGCAGAGTCGCCATTAGTAGGCTTCTGCCTGGCCTTTGTCTGATTGAATGTCAGAGCCAGGGGGCTTTTTGGCAGCAAGAAGGCTCTTTGGGTTTTTTGCCTCCCTGTGCCTCCAAGAAGCCCTCTTTGGAGCAGCAGGGCAGTGCCATAGCGGGGGGGGGGGGGGTCTGGATTCGGCTGCTAACTTGTTGCAAGTATTCAAAGAAAAGTAAAAATTTAGGATTAAGTTCACAGAAGGCTGAAAAACTTCCAGATTATGAGCAACACGAGTGTTTTAGCTGTAGCCAGTGCCACCAACGTAATTCCAAAATTTGCATTTGAAGTAACAAAAAGACATTTCAACATCACACACAAAAATATTTGAGAAAAAAAGATAGGAAAGGAGTGGCAGAGGAGAAAATGAAAACCTGTTCTGTGTTAAAAAGAGAAGTGATGATAATTTGAATGTAATATTAGCTGGAAATTAGATAGCATATCAGAGATTCAGAAGAGGGCTACTGATTTGCTTATCTTTTAAATCTTTCAATCATATCTAAAATGTATCAAGGTATTTTGCTATTTTATGTAACTAGATGGCAGTTAACAATGTTACCTTTAACACTGCAAAGGAAGTCTGGCATTACGCAACATTTATAGAAATGTTTAACTCAGGAAAGCCTTACCAGTCAGTCCTGTAATTTTACTCTGCAACATTATAGATTTTGAGAACTAAAGCAATGAAAAAATAAGCCCTGTCATCCCTTAATTGTACTGAACTGTGTGCTAAATTATTAATCCCATGCTGAAGACAGATACCTTTTAAACCAGTAAATCTCATCAGGATCAGCAATTCCAAGTTCTCGGAGCTTCATGATCATGAATGCACTCCTCTTGATAGCTAGTGCATAGCGCTCACTGCGAGAAAGGAAATTGACATCCTCATCCTTGAAGTCTAGGTCATTAAAAACAAGAGCTTCTGTAGGGAAAACCAAAGCAAAGAACAGAAACTCAGTGTTCAGTCAACAACGGACTTCCAGATGAGAAAGATATATAGCTTCCTTTACTCCACCAGCAAGCTTTTGCATGAATTTGTTGACATCATTTCATAATGAAGCAGTAAGATGGTTGTAGTGTGTTACTCAGGATGATTCTGCATGGGCCAAGTAAAACGGATTGAGGCCTTTTTTTAAAGCGTTATTTTTGGGGGGGGTGAATTCCCACAGAATTCACCCCCAAATGCTTCTAACTCGTTTTACTGGCCAGAATCCAGGCTAAATGAAAATCACTAAATTAGCAAACTTTTTTTCTTTAATCCGGGTCATAAATGCTTCCTGCTTGCTTGTGCGAACTACAGCAAACAGGAAGCATTCAATTCCCACCCCCTTCCATCCACCATTATGGTGGATTCCCCAGGTGGCCGCCATTAGAGTGGATTCTCCAATAGGCAGCCCCCATGCCATGCAGGTAGGTGGGGGGATTCTTGGGTGGGGGCGGATTCTCAGCTGCACAGTGCGTACAGAAACATGGCCTTCCCATGCCTACTGGGCCGCCTCCTGCCTCACAGGAGGCCCCTGCACACACACACCCCATGCAAATGGAGGCACAGGCAATTGAAATGGGTTCCATGAACCCGTGTCGCCTGTGTGGAATCAGCCTCCGTCATGGCTACCATCGCACCTACTGACATGACAACACACTGAAGATCATAAGTGATTTCTATATCAGTGCACATTCAGATCACTATCACCCAGTGCTTCTCAGTGTGCCAGTGTGGCACCACACAATGAGTTTCACTGATAAGCAATCCACTTCTGACAGGGGGAGGCCCCAAGCAAAAGCCAAATCTGAAAGCTCAGGGAAATGGCAACAAGGTGCCAAGTCAGGCACAGCAGCGCATACCATTGTTATAGCAAGCTGAACGCAAAGCCTCTTCAACAGTTCTCACTGTTTTGGCAAACAGAAACTCAGGGGTTAGAATTTAGTTTATTTTAATATACATTAGTAATATCACCATGATGCATCCACAATAAGAACAGCAAAAAAAGACAGACATTTTCTATGTGTGTGCATTTTCAAATGGGAAGTGGTGATCACAATCTATGATTATTGTAAAACCCATATTAGGTTGGGTGCTGTGTGGTTTCCGGGCTGCATGGCCGTGTTCTAGCAGCATTCTCTCCTGACGTTTCGCCTGCGTCTGTGGCTGGCATCTTCAGAGGATGCCAGCCACAGACGCCAGGCAGCTGCTAAACTAACTGACTCCTTCAAACCAGCACAAATATTCCGACTGTGAAAGCCTTCGACCATATTAGGTTGTCAGAGCTACCCCAGATTAAGTAAGAGAACACAAAACGTTCAGCATAAAAAGGAAATGAGTGATCTTAATTTGATTAGTCCGAGACAATTATAAAAGCTGATATTCAGCAGAACGCAACAATCACTATATAGGCCACTCGCTCCAGGCCCTTTTATAGTACAGAGTCTAAGGTACTGATCTGGAAAATTCACGTATTCCCTGGCTATCTATTACCAACCACAGATTAAGAGAATAAACTGCAAAATCCCAGCTTGAACTCTCACCTCAATGAGAAGTAGGCCAAGTCCCTTCAGGCAAACCACTATCTCTGAGCCCCAATTTACAGGAATGTTGAAATCTGTGTGGGATCACACAATGTATGCTCTAGACTCACTGCTGTTGTGTGTAACACACACTTATGAAAACAGACCACATGGAAGCCAGAGGATGAAGCTTGCTTGGAGTTTATGGTAAGACAGGGAGAAGCAAGACTGAATATCACCCTTTCACAGACCATAGGAGTTACTCCATAGGAGTTACTTCCTCTTTAGTTTGGAGAGGAGACGTCTGAGGGGGAATATGATTGAAGTCTATAAAATTATGCATGGGGTAGAAAATGTTGACAGAGAGAAATTTTTCTTTCTCACAATACTAGAACCAGGGGCATTCATTGAAAATGCTGGAGGGAAGAATTAGGACTAATAAAAGGAAACACTTTTTCACGCAACGTGTGATTGGTGTTTGGAATATGCTGCCACAGGAGGTGGTGATGGCCACTAACCTGCATAGCTTTAAAAAGGGCTTGGACAGATTTATGGAGGAGAAGTTGATCTATGGCTACCAATCTTGATCCTCCTTGATCTGAGATTGCAAATGCCTTAGCAGACCAGGTGCTCAGGAGCAGCAGCAGCAGGCCATTGCTTTCACATCCTGCATGTGAGCTCCCCAAGGCACCTGGTGGGCCACTGCAAGTAGCAGAGTGCTCTGGTCTGATCCAGCAGGCTAGTTCTTATGTTCTTACTGCAGTGAAGTGATCAACCTGTGAACTTTGATGTTTCATTTCAAGCCATGAAAGGAAGCTCCCACTGTGCATCTGCAGGTAGCGTTGGCACATCCAAGTTCACTTTGCTAACTGAGGGACCTGGGACCAGTTTCTCCCAAACTAGCCTACCTCAAAGAGCTGGTATGGAGGCCAAATAAAGGCTGGGAGTAATATGTAAACTGTCTCGAATCCCTTGAGGGAAGGACTAAATAAAGACATATAAGAAACCCTAAAATTTATCCTGGGGGTTAATTAAAATTATACTTGGGCTAAAGAAACAATAAACATTCAGGAAGCAATACTCAGTCTATTAATGCCAACGTTTATTCAATCAATCAAAAAAGAGAAATAACTTTAAAAAATGAATGCAAGCTCCTGTAGAAACGGGGCGGGGGCTATTAAACTCAGCACGATCTACTGTGGCGTGGAGAACCTTTCTTATCACCTGATCCCTTTAACGGGAGATACGAGGAGTTGAACTGGAAGATCCGGCAACACTTTAGAAGAGGCACTCCTCCATCCCTGTAGCATCGGAAAAAATCCCTCTTTTAAAATCGGGCCAGATGCAAACACTGCCTGAAGGCAGGGGCTGGGCTTTGCCCCTTCTAGTCTACTGATGTAAAAAACTTAATGCAGAAAAACCGGCGCATCCCTAATTCGATTTTGTGCATCGGGAGAAGACGGGAACGGGCGGTGGAAAGCAGGCCCTGCTCGGAAGACTCCTCCTCCTCCTCCTCCTCCTCCTTCTCCCACCCGCAGCCACCTCTTCTCCCCGCTGCCCAAATGCTGCTCACCGATCTCCCTGCGGCGCCGGGTCCGCTCGGTGTCCCCATCCAAGATGTTGGTGAGAAGCTCCGTGTTGAAAGAAGCCGCCTCCCGCTCCTTGCGCAAGTCCGGATTCACAGCCATCATGGAGAGGCGGCGGCGGCTCCACTCTGACACCCGAGCAGGAAAGAAGAGCGAGGAAATCACCGCCGATTTGCCCGTCCGTGCGGACGGGGACGGGGGTTAACCCGATCCAGCTCCGCCCACACCAACCCCCCACGTGACACGGGATGGGCGCGCCCGCTGGGTGACTCCGGTCACGTGGCGAGAGGAGATTCCCTCCCACTCACTTTTGAGGTGGGCGGGGCTAACGGGACGAGCGCTATAGTCGGTTTCTGCTGCTGCTGCCTTCAGCAGAAAGCGATGGGGGAGAAGGAGGAGGTTCCGAGAGTTCTGTGTAGGGTTGTTGTTAGAGGCCGCAGACCTTCAAGCTGTAAGAGCAGGTAATTCATCTAAATAAATGCTTTTAGGCGACACTTAAAACCGAGAAGTTTTGTGGGAAGGTATTCCGATACTTGCTTATTTAAGCCACCACGTGCTTAAATAAATTGAAATGGTCACATTTTTCTCTGTTCTGGCAAAGTGAGCTTTAACTCAGGAAAGCTTGTGCCCTATATTGGTCTCTTAGGACCCTTCGCACATGCAGGATAATGCACTTTCAGTCCACTTTCAGTGTACTTTCCAGCTGGATTTTACTGTGGTTGGTTCCCCATGGTCAATTATCGTGTGATACTCATGTGAAATATCAAGGATTCTGGAAGAACTCCCCACTGGTCGAGCGACTAACAAGGCTTCATCCAGGTTCTGTTGTTCATTCTCCCCCTTATCCCCCATCTTTGCAGAACCTGGTTGCAAGTACAACTTTTTCTGCAAACATGTCTTCAATCCAGTTTGGAGGGGAGGATCAGGGGTCCAATCTGGGTTCCGAATTCCTGCCGCTGTTCGTGATGCAAATGTCTTCTAACCAATCAGCGTGCAGTGGGCTGGCATGATGCACGCGCAGCCTCCTCTAGGTTTCAATTTTGCTTGTGGTCGCGGTGTGTATGTGTGCAAGGAAACGTTAGCCAGTAAACCGTTTGAACAGGAGGACAGTAAAACGATTAGCCGATTAAACAGTAAATGGTTTAACGTTCACTCTCACAACGTGCGAACTTCAATTTCTTTTCAAGTGACTGGGAGAACTTCTATCAGCAGTGGCTGGAATGCCTGATCACATTTTTGCAGTCCCGCCCCAACATGGCATGCCAGCCAATCAGGAAAGACCAGCCATGGCAATCGCGTGGTAGTGGGGAATGTTATATTTCCTGAATGCGCGATAGGCCTAGATGTCTTCAGTGGAAATATGCTGCGGTGGGGTGATTGGAACCTCGTTGAAAAGGTGCGGTTTATTCTCAAACTTCCTTTGATCTAGTTTGACTTTCCCCATGGGGATTCGACTTGTGTGAAATAGCAAAATCCACTTGCAGACAATTGTGAAAGTGAATTGAAAGTGCATTATTCTACATGTGCGCAAGGGGCCTTAGGTGGTTCTGGATCCCACTTTTGAGAGGCTTAACATGGCTGCCTGCCTGAAACAATTTTCTTTGTGTTTTCCCTAATTAGATTTGGATTTATATATGCCCCCCCCCCTCTTTTCTTGTTCCCAATTCCACCCCATGTCATATATTTGTTGAAGAAGTAGGCTTAGTCTGTGAACATTTGTGCTGGAATAACATTTGATTAGATTCAAAGATGCTACAAGAGTCACTTGAATTTCAGACTGCACTACTATCCTTGGTGGACAGACTTGTCTTTTAAGGATTGCTTGTAGTTACACAAAATAAGCCTGAGGAAGGATTGCAAAAGAAAACAGAACTCCAGGCTAACTTATGAAAAATTAAAACCTATGCATAATTTAGTGCAACTGAACTTGAAATGCCTAAGGTCACTCAATCCTATTCTTAAGGGCCAATGTACTCTGGAGTAAAGGAATAGTGTGATAGATATTGCATCTGGTTTGCAAAATACAAGAAAATTGTGTCTTTTGCAGGGTTGTTATGAAGACAAATGAAACAAGCTGATCATAACATTTGTGGACTATTTAAAGTCCTATAAATATTACTAAATGAGCAGTATTATTATGATATAAGCCAGATAGGGTTTGCTTTTCCTGTGGTGAACTTTTTAAAAAAACTATTCTATGTGAGAACAAAAGATAGTTTCATTTCTACGTGACAAAGAACAATAGGATCTCATTGCTTGGTTCAGTTTGGGATAGGCATACTTTGAAGTGGAAAGTTCCCTTTTAAATGCTTGTGTCAAATTTGGTCTATTTGTAGGACCCACCCTCAAGAGCAGCTATAATGAATCTACCTGATGCAGCAAAGTATTACTTTCCTTGGGAGGTAAACTTGGCTTCAGTCCCTGAAGGCCAGGCACTCAGGACATTTGGCAGGTTTGTGCACTTCCAGCCTCAGTGGTAAATATGAGGAGAAGAGGGGAAGCCTCTATAAAAGACAAAGGAGTTAATCTTTGGGTTTCCCCACTCACTCTTGCTGCACTCATTTGTTTTTCTAAGTTATTCTATTTTCTATTAAATTCTATATTCTGCTACTTTTGGCCAAGCTAGCCATGCTTTTTTTTTTGTTCCTCTCTCTCACTTCTTTCACATTAGAATTTATAAGAGTGCCTTCATACACATGCAAATGCTGGAAGAAATATAATTGCTATATAATTTTTTAATTCCTGTGAAATTTTCATTTTCTTTCTGATTTTTTTCTCTGTCTGTTCTTCTCCATACACTACCACCACTTCATGTTTTCGTTTCCATACTTTTTAACAGGCCTTGAATTATATCCATATTCATTCCTCAACCTGGAGAAACAACTGTACCACCACTGAGCTATTACAAACTTAGGCCCTTTCCTCATGGACAGGAAAGAGCACCCCAGGGACGCTAAAAACAGCGTCCCTGGGGAGGGGTTCGCAACCCCTGAGTGGCACGAAGACGCTGCTTCCGAATCTCGCTCCCTGAGCAAGGTTTTTCGGAAGCAGCATCTTCCAACCGCTGAAGGCACCATTTCCCCCGCACCGTCCCTGAACGCCTACATTGTCTCCTGGCTTCCAGCTCGTCGCAGAGGCCAGGGGACACACCCAGAGGTGGGATCCAATCAGTTCTCACCACTTCTGGTTACTAATTTTTTCTGAGTGCCAAGAAGGGCACTGCCCAATAGGGACTGGAGGTATGTGTGCGCGGTGGCGCCACTGTTTGAATCCCACCACCATCGGAACCTGTTATTAAAATTTTTGGATCCCACCACTGGACACGCCCCCCTGGCCTGTGACTCCAGAGCCGTCGCTCCAGGCTGAGGGGGCATGTCCCCTGGCCTCTGTGACGAGCCAGGAGACAAGGTAGGCGTTCAGCAACGGTGCAGCCTGTGCGAAGGCTGTGCTGCCGCCTGTTGCCCTCCCGGGACCGTCCATGCGAACAGTCCGGGGTGTGTTCGTCGGCATTGTTTATGCCGACACCCCCCCGCACCTTTGTGGTGCGGAAAGGGCTCTATTTTCCTCTCACAGAGGTTCTGTATCAGAAGCAAAAAATCTGTGAGGCAGCCTTTGTTTGGCTTCACTTATTTATCAGCACAGCCAGGTGGTTCCTGAGTTATTCTCAAAGAACATGGCTGACCCAAAGTCACCCAGCAAGTTTCCATAGTGGACTAGGGATTTGAAAGTGGGCATTCCAGATCTTCCTCTGACATTCTAATCTCTACACTATAGTTAGCATTATTAGTCCTGTTGCACTATTTGATGTTTTATGCTGTCCAACGGCATTGATTTTATGTTTTGTAATCTGCCTTAAGAAAGGAAGGGTTTAAAAAAGTAAACAGATTAATAACTCCTCCACTACTATCTGTTTAAATAAAATCAAAGCAGAGGATTTATTTAAGTACCTAATAAAAATTAATCCATATATTCATCAGGATATATGGCACTGTCTGCGTTTATGGAGACTCCAAATGTCTTAATAAATGAAATATTAAGAACTGTGTTTAAAGCCCAACTTTTTGTCTTTCAGATTATACTCTTATGATTTGGTCAACTCTGAAGCCATTTTAACAGCTCAGCACAATTCAGTTCAGCATCACATCTCAGTCTGTACCAAGTTTGTAGAACCATTCCAAGCGCAGCTTGGGTCTCTGTATATTGTCCTGGGGGAAACTGAACTTGGAAATGGTAAGATCTGAGTTTTCTTCTTCGGTGGGCCAAGGAAATGTACCTTGGGAACAGAGAGACCAGCCTTGAGACATTTCTTTTGCTAGAAGGGAAATCAGATTGGCTTATGCGTAAGATCATTTTCCAGTCCAGTTTGTGATGCGTTTTTGCTTTCTAGAACTGTGAGATAGCAGTAAAGAGCACAATTTAATCAAGCTATTTTCACAACTTGTTGTGACTTACAGATTCCTATCTGGATTTCACTAACTTTGCAGATTTCTCAGCAGGAAAAAAAATGCAGATTCTGGAGACTGTTTAGATGAGATTATCTCAAGGAACAAGTACCAGTACGTGCCATTACAATGGTATTTTTGGTTGTCTACAACACTGTTCAGCGTGAAACACTCTCACAACTGACAGGCATGGAAATTGAAATCACCTTCTCTTAGGAGGTTCACTGGGGCTGTGGCTTCAGGTTTTTAATGCATGACTGTTCTGTTTGGTTATCAGTGGCTTTGGGTCATAGGTCCATTTTTGAGGACTGCAAAAAAATGTCAAAATTCTGAGGAAAAAATTAGACAAAAAAAATCTGTGATTAGCAGAAGACTTCTTTTATTTCCTATCATTGCCCTTTTTTATAACCTTGGTAAGAATGAAACTCATCCTATTTTTTAAAACAGTCAATATGTTTTGCATAGCTTTGTGTAGAGCAACAGATGAGAGCCAGTTTGGTGTAGTTGTTAAAAGCTGCAGATTCTAAACTGTAGAACTGTATTCCCCACTCCTCCAAACGACCCCTGCTGAGTCACCTTTCACAAGTCACAGTTCTCTCAGAACTCTCTCAGTTCACACAGAAGCAGGCAAGAGCAAACCAAACTTCTCTTGCCTTGAAAACCTTACAGTGCTACCATAAGTCAGCTGTGAATGGATGGCAAAATCACACCCATATCCACACACGTTGCAACTGATAAAGGTTCTGTGAAAAGACCAGTTTTTGTTGTCTCTTCTCTTTTTTGCTATTACTAGGTGAGAAAATATCCCAGAAATCGCTGCTTTCCATCAGCTTAGCAAGTGGACATTTCAAAACCAAAGGGATGTGTGATAATAGCAGTCTGAATTGTTTGTTGAGTTTTACCATGTTATGTTTTATTATTGTAAGCTGCCCCGAGCCCTTAGGGGAGGGCGGCATGTAAATTGAACCAAATAAATAAATAAATAAAAATGGAAACTCCGCTAGCAGTGTTTCTTCAGCACCTTAATATCAGGGTTCAAGTATATTCAATCGAATGGCTGGCATGACTTCAAAGTAATAATAATATTTATTAAAAGTTATTCTTGGTAGCATGCCAAGTGAGACTGGATGGCAATACCTTCTTGTGCTAAATAATTATATGGTATGATAGATAGTCAATGGAATGCTTCACTGTTGACTTCCAAGGTACAGAGGTGTGTGCAGTTCTTTGAAGACAAGTACAAATTCACAAAACAGCAGTTGTTTTGGAAGTCACTCTCAGATAGCAGACTAAGAAAACCTGCACGATACCAAGCAAGTTTCTTGAAAGCTTCATGCACAGCTTGAAGTTTTCACGTTATCATAAATGGATTTTGGTAATGATACTGGAAAACATATAGTCTGTAGAACAAACATGTCAATCCCCTCCACCCGTCTCTGACTCACTCATCATTTACGTCATTGTCATATCTAGATTTGGGTTAGAAATGAGCCCTTGTCTCTTCTATATATTGTCGAAGAAATTGTCCATGTGCTTGTTTTTTCTGGACAATTTCAACAGAAAGGAAGAAACTATGAAAATGAACAGAATTTGGCTGCCAGTTTTGAAAAACACTAGATTCAAGACAGTGACTAGTCAGCTCCACACAGACACAGGATGGCTATAGATAATCAAAGGGAACAAAGGCCAGACTACTTCTATTCAGATGCCTCACCTATTGACCTTGCTCTCTTAATTGTTACTCACATGCTACACTTCGTTGTTACTCAGTTGACAGGCCACTCCTTTTCAGATGCCCTCACCTATTGACCTTCACTCACAGGTATATATACTCCACTTGCTTTCCTTTCCAACTATCAGATCCTCTGAAGATGCCAGCCACAGATGCAGGCAAAACGTCAGGAGAGAATGCTGCTAGAACACGGCCATACAGCCCGGAAACCACACAGCACCCCTTGTCTCTTCTGTTCTTATTTCATGCACATTCCTGGCTGTGTCCTTGGTCCATGCTTCTCAGTAGTGTAATGATGTTGATTCTATCTCAAATTATATTATTGACTGTGGAGAATGTAAACTAATTACAACATATCTGATTGATTTCATTTTTATATTTAAAGGTGAAAAAATTACCCTAAAGGCCAGAGTGTTTACATGTGTGGAAGGGATGAACCTACAATTGTTGGAGAAGGCCATATTGGAACAGAGAGAATATTTCCAGGAGAGAGAGAAGCAGCTGGAGGGAAACAATTCCTAGTTTAATGTTTTAGGAAGGATTTACTAATGACACAGTCCTTGTTATATTGAGCATAGCCAGCTCATCCCTTGTCTTCACCCCTGTGTCTGTCATATACTTTACCATCGTGCAATGCTGTCTTGAATGTAATGACCATTTTAAAGTACACCATGTTTATATTGCTCAGAGAATGCATATTTGCTTTCTGTATTTTGGGGATTTTACATTGTATTTTATAATGTTTGTAAGTTGTATCCTTGTTTAGAATGTATTTTGTGTTACTTAAATGCCTAATACCTATTGCAGATCTCTGTATTACGAGTTGACATATTATGGTATCACAGAATCATGGAATAAACTCATACTTTTTTGGAAATAGATACATTTATTAACACTTCATATGGAGTATTTCAAAATAATGGAAGTAGACCTTAATCCTTAGTGTCTAGAAGCAAGCTTTTAAATATTCTGTGGTTTTAAAAAAACCCTTTAACGATCTCAGAACTGAAATGATCTCTGACTTTCCCTTGAGACAGACTCGCAGATCATTTCTCCCTGTTCAGATGTTCATTCTCGTCTCAGGGATGGGCAATTTTGTCTAATCCTTTGCTACATGATCACTATGGTAGAGTTTATCAACAGAGCTGGACTGGCAGTCTCTTGCAGACTTCATGACTTTGTAGCAATACTGTAAAAGATAAGGGCTTCTAAAAGATGTTGACTAGCATTTGTGGAGGTCTATTTTAAATCCCTGCTTAACAAGCCAGTAGCATTACTGCATGACTTGTTTGATTCTTTGAGTTTCAATTTTACACCTCCCATTATACTTTTGTAGAATTCATACCGGGTTTACATGTAGTTTTATAGGATGCATCGTACTTACTCTTTTCTGGCCTTGAAAAGAGTGGGTATTACTGCTATTTCAAGTATTATGGTTTGTGTCAGAGAGAATATTTATTTTGCTGTGTTGTCTTTTCCTATTTTAAATTGTAAGTTCCTGTGAGCTTCTTGATGGAAAATCAGCATATACCTGTTATAAATAAATAGCAAGAAATAAATAAACAAAAGCTCAACATATACCTGTTATAAAATAAATAGCAAGAAATAAATAAACAAAAGCATCAGTGAATTAACCAGTAGCTGCATTAGAATTAAAAATCTTTCTTTAGAAATAAGATATGTTGCATTAACTCCATATAGAATCTCATAATGTATTCAGACCTGTGGCAGTGATGCTATTCTGAATAACACAGTCCAGTCCAGGCTGGGAGGAGAGCTCTGCAGCAGCTGGGGATGTCAAGGCGAAGGTGGTGCCACGCCACCTCTAAAGCAGTTTCAGGCAGTGTAGAAAGTAGAGAAATTCCAAAACCCTCCTGCTGCCTGAATAGCCCTATAGGGCTAGCAGGCTTACACCCTGATTTCCTGTGGTGTAAGACTACGGCCTGGGGGGAGGGGCGGGTTTCCAAGCCTGGGAACATGCCAGCAGAAGTCGGGTCCAACCCTGGGAACACCCCTAGGTCACCCCAAGTCATCCTAGTGTCCTCTATTATCCCAGCATAGATCTGGGGGAGACAGCCTGTTCCGGATTGGGTACTGCACAGCTCTGTGCTTGCCCTCCTTGCCAGCATAGGTGGCACTTTCACCAGTGATGTGGGCAAACAGGTAGGTGTGTGCCCACACCACTTTCAGGATGCATATTGGGGCCCTCTCCTCTGAATTTGGCTGCCCATCATGCAATGAAACTTTCCAAGGAAAGGAATGGATCCATCTTGATATTGGTGTTATTAAATTTTCTTCCTTGGATGTTCAGAATTGTTAACCATTTAGGAGGCCAATACAAACATGTTAATTCTACAAGGTATTTATCCTAGCATAACATTTCTATTTCTAATATTGGTATTGTCAACTCATGTTAGTAGCAATAAAGGGTAAAGGTGCCTGTGCAAGCAAGCAGTAACAGGTTTTTTATTACTTGTTTCCAGTTTAAGAGCTTATATGTCTTATATGATTTACCCAGAAAACCCCCCAAAACAGACAGTTTTGGATGCCAATGGACATTTGATTTAGTCTCCATACCCATACTACATACAGAGATTGTACACTTACATCACAGATCAGTTCTGAATGCCTATTTCCCCCTTCTAATTCTGTGTTTACAGTCATGAATACAAATTACAGATATCATTCCATTCCTAAACACTGAACATCTACTCTTAACACTACCCCAAATTTGTGGATTTCAAAATGGCACCAATGGCTGCATACAGATGATTATTTTGCAGCCACAATGTTCACTGATTCAGTACCAACAATGATTCCAAAATTTAAAAAATGAGGACACATTTCTGAAATGTGGAACTTTTAATAAGGGTAGCCTTGGGACTATTGGGGTGTGTTTTGCATTTTAAAAGTTACTTTTGTGTGTGGCATTTTAAAAAGATTTTTAAAACCTTTTAAAAGGTTTAAAAATGGCTCAAGTTGTGGGGGAGGGTTGAGGGGAAAGTGTTATTCATCTTAGGCATTGTCCAATTGCTGCCCATGAGAGACATAACAAATATTAACAAATATATTGATGCTGGATTGGCTGTGTTTCTGGGATTAGGATTAGTTTGGCTTTTCATGAGTATTCCTTGACGGGCTGCCACCAGTAGCTGAGATCATTATGGAGACAAGAATAATGAAATAGATGTGTTGTGGATAATAACAGCATGCTCTACAAATAATGTCTCCAAGGCTCTGTAAAGAAATCTATTGTCTTGTACAGCAATAGGTAAATCCAGTTAAACTGATTTCCGTTATTTGCCTTCCCTAATTTTCAGATGCACTGTTATGTCAGAGCTTAGAAAATTTGCGACATCAGTTGTTCCTACCTACTGGCTGCAGCCTCCTCATCGGTTGGTAGACATTTGGGCTACGGTTTAGATAAAGCTGAAAATAGATTTCCCTAACTTTTTCAGTATTTGGCTAAAAGCCTTATTTTAGGTCTCCCTCTAGTGGCGGAAGAGCCTTGTTGTGAGATTATTTTTAAAATTTTGACCCTTTAGAAGCCCTGTACTTCGGCAGGAAGGACAACATGGAGGCAAATGGAAGCCACGACCAACAGGTGTGAAGTGAGGGTCTTGGATTTCATTCTGCCCTTAATTAGCCAGTTCATTATCATATGAATCACCTGGGAACGCTAGTATAGTGGGTCTAACTTTGGTTGGAAGTTTGGGTCCAAGCAGGCCTTCACAAATCAGGTAGTCTTCAGTAGGGCTCTCCCCTTCCAGCATTCCAAGAATCCCACAATCCAGAGCATCAGATAAAGGACAGCTCTCCTAGAACATTCCCAAATGTATATATGCGGTTGTAAGGTAAAATAAATACCTCACCCCTATATACATTGTTGAGACATTTCCACAAGCTCTCTGGGAGCTGCTTCAATTTTTGCCCGTGGAAAGCATTTTGGTTGAGGTAATGTGTGGTCATTATGCAGGGCAATTATGCACAAGTGTATTTCATTGTGTGACCACGTGGAGTTTCCCTGCTCCATTCTCTGTGTAAAGACATCTTTCTGTGAGAGAAACAACATATGAAGCCGACTTGAAATTCATATTCATCTGACTATGGCAGTTTAAAATATGTGTTCTAGCCAGCCTTACTAAATTATACCAAATTATACTTTGGGGAAAAAAATGTAGAGAATTTGCCTATTTGAAAATATTAATCCTTTCACTGGACATCATAGAGAACTATCAATGCATCCAGACCAACCTTATATCAGGTGGTAGATCTGTCTGTATTAGATAGTATGGAATCACTGTTTAATTTGCAAAATCAGAAATTAACAGCTACAATAATTGGCTATTGGAGATTTGATTGGCTGTGCAGATTTTTTAAAATGTTGCTTTGCTGGCAGTAGCCACCACAGCACAAAAATCTCCATGGTGTGACTGAAGTAAAGCTATAGCAACCATTTTGTGGCTGACCCCACCTCCAGTGGCAGTCATTTTGTGGCTGTATCCACCATAGCATGTCAGCATGTCAGGATTCTAAAAGTGCCCACACCTTCAAAAAGGTTGGGGACTGCTGACATGAGGTTTAAACGAGGGAGATGAAGGAATAAGTGCAGTACAGTGCTAATGCAGGACTTTTTAGTTGTGTCTCGTTCGCTTTTTGTTCGACCCACTTTCAGTTATCGTAGACTGGGGTGCTTGAAGATTTATGGCCTACCATTGTGTGCCTGCCCATCTTAGTTGATAACCACTAGCCAAGGCTTATGGAATCTAGGAGGTTTTGAATTATGCATAGAGAGGAAGCAAGAACACAGTCCTCTCTGCTTTGAAAAAAGAGACTGTGAGGCCATTCCTTAATACATTCCCTGGATCTCAATGGTATTTCTGTCATCTTATCACTAATATCCCTTTTGGGGAGCAAAGTGCTTGAGTTGGAGTCAATTAGAGATGCCAGCTTCCGAGTGGAATACAGGACTCCCCAGGAATTAAAGTTCATCTCCAGATTATAGAGATCAGTTTCCCTGAATTAAATTGATGCTCTAGAGCAGGGGTAGGGAACCTGCGGCTCTCCAGATGTTCAGGAACTACAATTCCCATCAGCCCCTACCAGCATGGCCAATTGGCCATGCTGACAGAGGCTGATGGGAATTGTAGTTCCTGAACATCTGGAGAGCCGCAGGTTCCCTACCCCTGCTCTAGAGGGTGGACTTTTGGCAACCTACCCCTCTAAGGTCCCTGTCCTCCCCAGACTCCATCCCCAAATATTCAGGAGTTGTCCATCCTGGATCTGGCAGCCCTACAACCCATCCTTCACCAGTGGCCAGGGGAAATTGGCAACGCTAGTATCAGTAATCCAATTTGAGATTTGGAGGATTCTGAATACCTTGATCCATTTAATGTTGTTTGTAGTCTGGGACTGACACTGTCTTCCTCATCACATTGAACAGTTTAGTGTTGGGAGACAGATTAGAGGAGTGTAACCACGTTTATTCTCCTGAAACTCTCAGTGACTTTCAGTGTCATGGTATACTCTTGGGCAGCCTATAAGAACTGGGGGCTGGAGGCACTTCATTGCATTTGTTCCACTGCCATTGGGCACATCAATTATGCAATTCTATAATAAAACTATTGAATTATAGAAGGTGGTGTTTGTGCAACAGCATACCAGAACTCTATTTTGTTGCCCATAATATTTAACATTTACCTGGAATCCCTGGGAGAGGCAGTCTGGAGGGAGGTTTATGATGAGGTCAACCATGCACAGGTGACACCCAACTCTATTTTATCTTTTCATCTAATGCAGGAGATAAAGCACTGGCTATTCTGAATAAGTGCTTGAAGTCAACAAAAAGAGAGATAAGGGTTCATACATGGAACTGTATGCAGATGCTATGAATGAAGGAACATTTGCCTTCTCTACATGAGCTTGCCCAACAGTTTAGATAATCAACAGAAGCCTCTGTTTATCCTTGCCTTCAAAAGCTAGGTGGTTGATAATGGAAACAACTCTTTTTGTGGTTGCAACCTGATTATGGAACTTCCACCCACATGTTTACCTGGTATCATCTTAATCATCATTAAGCTGCCAGGCAAAATCTCTCCTGTTCATCTGAGCCTTTGGTGCTTAAGTGTGGCCCTCCCGCACCAATGACTGATTTTGGTTCTTCTATCACTTTTTATCATTAAGTATGTTTTTATATTGTTTATTTACTGTAGGTCATATTGAATGCCCCATTGTGGCAGAAGGGTGACATATAATGTATAAAGGGAATTTAGGCCATGCTTATGCAAACCTGGATAGAAAGATTGTTACTTTACAAGCAAGTGGGGAAGGAATTCTGAATGCACCGAGGTGGCAAAATGAAACGTTTACTAAAAGTCTGGGGAAATGTTCTAGAAACAAAGAAGAATGGACACATTCCAGGATGTATTCCAAAAGGTGGAGAAGATCGGAGAGGGTACCTATGGAGTAGTGTATAAGGCCAGGAACAAGCAGACTGGCCAGTTAGTTGCTCTGAAGAAGATCCGTCTAGATTCGTAAGTATCTGGACTCTACATTTCTGATTCACTGACTGTCCTCTGAATCTGGCACTCTGAAGGTTAATGAAACAGTTTTCATACACAGCATACAGTTTGAGTTAGAAAACCTGCTGACTCTGCCTGTAGTATGTTTGGGTCTGGAGAAGTATTTGGAACTGCCTGTAGTGTTAACCTTAGCAGACTGCTCTTCATTGATTGGGAGGAATTAGCTGCAGACAGAAAGCAAGAGCGGGTAATTGGGATTGATATACTACAATGTATACAGGAGCAGCAGTGGCGTAGTGGTTAAGAGCAGGTGTACTCTAATCTGGAGGAGCCAGGTTTGATTCCCTGCTCTGCCACTTGAACTTATCTGGGGAATTCAGATTAGCTTGTGCACTCCAACACATGCCAGCTGGGTGACTTTGGGCTAGTCACAGTTCTTCTGAGCTCTCTCAGCTCCACCTACCTCACAGGGTGTTTGTTGTGAGGGGGGAAGGGAAAGGAGAGGAAGGGGGGAATATAAATCCAACTCTTCTTCTTTTTCTATACCTGGATAGTTTTGGGTAAACACTCTCAAATGAGCGGGCAGTTGTATAATTTTTTAAAATAATTTTTATTAATTTTATAACTACAACAAAACTACCACTAAAGTAACAGAAAATACACAAAAGTGATCCAATCACTCTACACTAATTAAACACCGTCGATAATTACTACAAATAAGTATTTTGACTTCCCATCCATCACCCACTGCAGAAGTTATCCATATTGGAGTAACTTTCTGTTCATATCAAAAACCAGAAAGCTTTAAAATCTTTGTGAATACTTTAACACAATTCCATTTCAGACAAAGACAAGACAAATACAAACATAATGACCTTATCTCCCTAACTTAATTCAAGAATCGAAAACTTATATATAAAAATTCTTCATCCCTCTTTAAAAACTCTCCTACTATTTTATATGATTAAAACTGACATCTGATGTTTCTCTATTATCTTAATATCTAACATTTTCATCTATTTTATCAACTTTCAACAAATAATTTCATACTTCGACTAGATATTTTAAAGTAAGATTCTTTGTCATGGTGAAACAACCTCTGAGCCACAGCTGGCCCAGGCTGCCGCTTCCCCCAGGGGGTGGAACAGCGGGGCTGTGATCCTTGTGGAAGAATGGGTGTGCGCATGGCTCCAGAGAGATCCCTCCCATCTCGGCCCAGGCTACAGGGGGCAATCGGGCCCCTCCTCATTGACAGGGGCGGCTGGGTTGGATCTCTTCCAGGGAGGCCCGGGCCTCCATTTCCTCGGGATGGGGCTGGCCTGGCATGGCGAAGCTGGACTCCTGTATGGAAGAGAAAAAACAAGCAACGCTTTTTTCCCCCCAGGGGGGTTTTCGCGCTGGCTGGTTAGTAGATGACAATAGAGGACCTGAGCCCTGAGTGGGGCGTGCGCAGAATGACTGATAGAGAGCTGATACTTTGGATGATATGGTCATGCTGGATGGGGAGACCTTGATTGGAGTGCGATGGGGGGGACTACTCCCGTTTTGGCCCGAAGGCTGCTAGGTGGCTTAGTTGGGTCCATCTCCTTGCAACATATCAAGGCGCTTAAGAGATACAAGGCAGGGAATTGCCCGAAGGCTTAGGAGAAGGGAGAGAGGTCATATCCGAGGTCGGATGTTTGTTTGTAAAACAATCCCAATCACCACCTAAAGGTGTGGGTTTTTTGGCAAAGCAACTTCTAAACAATTCACAATTATAGTCATATCAGTATGCATATAGCATCTATAGGGAAAGATGTAGAGAAGATGCAAAGAAAAAAACAGTTCCTGAAGGCTTGGAGGTTTTGATCACAGGATGAGAGGGGTTTGCAAAAAACCCTTTATCAGATCCCTAGATCTAGAGGTGGGGTGAATCTGGTAGCCCATTAGGAAAGAGGGAGGGTGTGCAGGCAGGGGGGGAAGGGTTTGGAGAGTCAGCTCCTACCTTCCCTCCTGTAAGTGTGGACTCACGTTTGAGCTCGCTTCACAGCTGAGGCTGTGTAAGATAGGTGTGTGTGGCTGAGAGAGCACTGTGACCTAGCCGAGGGAGCGCTCAGCAGAGAATGTGGGAGCATGAAAGATGATTTTGGCTTCATATGTAAACTTGCGCCCCACGCCAATGTGGCAGTGTAGAGCTCAGATGGGACGCAAGGATGCAAGGTTCTCAAGGAAAGGTTTGAAGAAAGAGTTTTGAGGGTTTAAACTAAGATGGAGGCTGCCTGAAGCAGGATCCCATCTGAGCCTCCTAGGGAGCATGCCGCGAAGCTGCGTCCTGTTTTAAGGAGTTGATGCTGTAATGGGTGAAGCCTTTCAGAGCATTGGCAATAATATAATCAAAAGGAGAGAGACTTTAGAGTTGAAGCATAAGAGCATAGCTTAGAAGCAATGGACAAATCCCTCTGATGAGAGGGAGGTCTCTTTGAAAGGCAGAACATACAAGAAAGCATATATATGCATACAGAGCCGCGCATAAAGTAACAATGAGGAGGATTGCAACTCTGATTTGAGATCTTGCTCTCTGGATCTTGCACTTTGCAGGCTGGCGATCCCCTGCTCTCTCTGAGGTATTGACGCATTTTGCTGCCACTGGGAGCTTTGAGCTTAGGGCTTTGCACAGGCTGCAGAGGCTACTTAGATCTGATTTGATCCTGGCTGCTTGTAGTTCCAGTGATTGTGGACTCTGCAGAGATTTTGAAATCGCGTGCCACTCTGTGGCTTTGGCGGAGGCATGTGAGTGACTTTGGAAATAGAAGGGGCTAGCAGAGCAGGGAAGTAGGGGAGCGAAGCAACGAGATTTAGATTAGCTGAACTTAGATTAGACTCGAGAGTGAGAGCATAGAGGCAGGGTGTTCAAGATGAACTTGGCAGTTTCTGCGATGTTTTGTCCACTTGGATGTGGATGGCTCCCTCGGTGCATGGAGTCGATGACCCCTGGGATGATGAACAACCCCTGTTCAGCCGGGCGGAAAGCTTTTGGCAAGACCAGCCTAATGGTCTCCGGGTGGGGATGGGATCACTATACTGAGCTGGAGCAGCGAAAGATCTCGGGGAGCTCCGGGGGAAGGGTTTTGCAGGAGGTGCTTTGAGGTCTTGGTTCCGGGCTGGGAGATGGCCTTCCCAGCAGGCTTTGGGAGAGCGCACCCGGTCTTAGGACCACTCCCACTTCTGGGGGGAGACCCCTCCGCCCCGCCGAGCAGTCTACAGTCCCACGGAGGTGTCCTGGCTTGTTGCAATTGGAAACACTTGTCTCGCATGTCTCAGGGCATTGCGGAGAGGGCTGCAGCTAGAAGGCTGGCTTGATGGGAGAAGCATGTCGGCCAGTTCAGGGTTCCTACCTAAGCCTGTGACTGCTTTGGCGGCACTCAGCCGGAGGCGATTCTTATTGTTCTTCTTTAAAAATTCTTTAGCACTAGTAGTATTAAGGGCAGAAAAAGCATATGGAAAACAGATAAGCTGAAGAAGTAGGGGCCAGAATGAACACCCCCCCCAACAAACCCATACAGAAAAGTCATATATCTCAATAACATATTTATTTATAGTTTCTTGTATAATAAGCTTCTCTGAGCATCTCACAGAAAAATATATGAAAGAAAGGAAATAATTGTTGATGGCTGGTATTACTCTGCCTAGTAGAGCTTTTGTTGGAAAGAATGTTACTATTTGATGCCAGAATCCCTTTTCCCACAGAGAGACAGAGGGTGTTCCCAGTACAGCGATTAGAGAAATCTCTCTTCTAAAAGAATTGAAACATCCAAACATAGTGAGGTAAGAAACATTTCAGGACATTATTGACTGCATTGGGCTCTAGCTGTATGAATATGATACAGGAAACTCTCAGTGTGTCATAGACCATTTGTACACTATGGTTTGCTCTGCAGTAAGGGTACATTACCTTTGGGTCAGAGTCTCAATTGTGCACATTTTCTCCGTTCCTGAACTTAACATGCTGCAAATGAGAGAATCCCCACAGTTTCCAAAAGCCGGGAAAGTGCAACTTTAAAGCAAAGCATGTGGGTGCATTACTCCATCTTTGGGTTTTCTCAGCCTTCCTGTGCCCCGAGGTGCCACATAGAGGGTTGCAAAGAAGCAAACAAGGCAGTGGTGGGTGATCAAAATGGCAGATCAACTCGTCTTGTCACTTCACAACAGGAGACTTCCCTTTGAAATGGGAAACTCCACTGCAGAGCACACAGCCATTCTGTAAACAATAAGAACAGAAAAGGCCATAGATTCATGCAAACATGAATGGAGGCTCTGGTATTAGAGAATGAGAGTTTAAACCCTCCCCCTGCTACCCAACACTTTCCAACCAAATCAGATATATTCTTTTTCTCTACAGAAAAAACCGCCCCATCCCCAGGGGATGGGGCGGTTTATAAATCGAAACAATAAATAAATAAATAAATAAATAAGAAGCTTAAAGTATCCTTTTGATTAGGGAAACAGGGGGTAGGTGTGGGAGTGAAAGTGGGGGGTGGGGAGAGTTACTTTTCCTTCCCCAGCACTGTGGCTCCGATTCATGTTGAGGGTTCTCACACACACACACACACACACTCCTTTCTAGCATCAGATTTTCAGGGTGCGTGTTTAAATCATGGAATTCTAATGTGACATGAAATTTGGGCCTGAGGATCTGGGAGATTTCCCCAAGGCAACAGGAGCGGATCCAACCAAGTCCACCATCAAGACGGTACTTAGATTGGTAAACAGGACCAGAAGACTGCCAGAAACCCCATCCTCAAGTGAAATTGCTACAAGCTTGGAGTGTGGACCTTTTACTTGTAGAAGAGTGGTTGAATGGTTTTAAATGCTGCTTAATGGTGACCTTGAGGAGAGTAGACTACCTTGAGTTGTTGGTGGGCAAGTTCAGACTCCTGTTCTAAAAGGTCTGAGATGCTACTCAAATGAGTTAGATAATTCATTCTTCCTCATAGAGATCTTTACCCCTTTGATTCTCCATATGCAGTGGATTTAGAAACCATGAGACTTCCTTCTGTAATGATTCTGGTTTGACATGGTTATCAGAGGTGCCAAAGACTAGGATCCTACATGGTTACTAATTAGGGTTCTTGTCCTTTGTTTTATGCCAAGAAAGTCATTGTGCAGTAAAGAGGCTATAACTTGGATAAATATTGATGTCTGGTTTACCAACAAGTGAGTTTTTATGTCTTCATCATCATCATTATCATCATCATCATCATCACCATCACCATCACCATCATCAACATCTATTTATATGTTGCCCTTCCCTTTGCAAGTGCAGCTTCCAACATTTAAAATACAATCAAACATAGAACCATAAATAACAACAATTAAAACCCAGATGGCAAATAAAAAACAGATTCATTTAAAATAACCCAAACCAGATCAGTTCTAGTTTTGAGGTCACTGATTTTTGCAGTCAGAATTTATCCCACCTAGCCTATAAGACAACATCATTCCAATATGAGTCCACTCTGCCAGCTGCTGGGCTCCTGGGAGCATGGGGGATGGGGGTGCAGCTGGTGGGTGGGGGCACAGCTCCACCCCCAGGCATAGTGGGGGGCACCCAGAGACAATTTGTCTCTGGGCGCCATTTCCCCCCGATACGCCTCTGCTTGTAAGCCACCTTGAGTTTCCTTACAGGAGAGAAAGGTGGAGTATAAATCCAAATTCTTCTTCTAAACCAATATTTTGGGAAGAAACAGCCCAATTCAGGGAGTGGGGGAGACCCCTCTCTGGAGCTGACACAATCCAGCTCTGGTGTGGGTGCCCACCCCACTGGTGCAAGGGGCAAATGCACCAGTGAGGAGGTCACTTACCCTGGTGCCCACCCCACTGGTGCAAGGGGCAAATGCACCAGTGAGGAGGTCACTTACCCTGAGTGCCACAGGGCTCTGCAGCACCCAACCTGTAAGCTGCCACCCTCACCTAGGTTCACTGGCAGAAAAAGCTGTGTTGGCATGCCCAGGAGTGTCCCAGGACGTGGATGCAACCTTAGTCAACTTCTACTACCTGCCTAGCCCCTTTACCAGCAGAGCCAGCAAGAAGCCCACCAACAAAGCAAGAAAAAGAAACCTTTGAGAATCCCCCATAGGGGATAACGGAGATACACAAAACAAGACATATCTCCAATGCTGGCTCTGCTGGCAAAGGGGCTAGAAGAAGAATTTGGAGGACTTTGGTTTTTTTTTAATTGCCATAAAGGAATAGACTGATGAAAAACAGAATGTGTAAAATATAACATAAATAAGAATTAACAAAGTGGCGGAGACTGTGGAAATAAAAACCTCCATGTGGAAGCTGCTTGGATGAGAAAGGCTTTTTCTTTGGATGATTATATCCATCATCAAATGGTGACGATGGTCTCATTTAAGCAATAGTGACAAAATTAAGCGGAGGGTTTTTTTCATTGGATTTCATTATGATTTCAGACTTCTTGATGTGGTACATAGTCAGAAGAAGCTCTACCTGGTCTTTGAATATCTGAATCAGGACCTTAAAAAGTACATGGACTCACCCCGTACAGGGGATTTACCCTTCAGTTTAATCAAGGTACAATTTTAAAAACATATTTCCACAATTGGAAAACTTTTCTTATGTGCATCTCCTATGGTGTTGATCTCCTTTCCTTTATAAGACCTATGCATAAACTACCTTGTTATAGGTAAGGCTTAACATATATAACAAAATCCTGACTACTACTGCTGTTTTGGTTTGGGCAGTTTGGAATGGGGAAAGGGCAGGAGATGGAGTGAGTAAGCCTTCTTTCTTTCTTTCTTTCTTTCTTTCTTTCTTTCTTTCTTTCTTTCTTTCTTTCTTTCTTTCTTTCTTTCTTTCTTTCTTTCTTTCTTTCTTTCTTTCTTTCTTTCTTTCTTTCTTTCTTTCTTTCTTTCTTTCTGGATTTTTTTTGGCTGCACATTTCTGAAAGGCTCAAGGCGAAGTACAAGTAAACTCACAATAAAATACATTGAATTTAAATACATTTAAAACCCAATAAACACAATAAACAACAATATTTCAGCAAAACTTAAAACCAAAATGGCGGCCTTAAATTGCTGGCAGCTTCTCTATACCATGGGAGCAATCTTGAGCAGATCTATTGAGAGAAGAAGTCCCATTTTATTCAGCAGGGCTCCTGATTTTCTTGAGAGTCAATCCTCAGGCTTTTGGAAACAATTTGAGCATATCTGCCTTTCCTGTGCATTTTTCCAGTTGTAGAATCGATTTATCTTCTTTCACATGTGGCTTAATGGCATTTTCAAGGGAGGGTGCTATCATCATAGATGTCATTATAGGTGGCATCAGAGCAGTGGTGTAGCTATAATGGGAACATCCAGGGACCAACGCCCCGGGCACCCCTCAGTGAGTCATGTGGAGGCACCATTTCCCCCCAACCCTGATTTCTTTTTTAAAGAAACAGACCTAAAATATTAATATTGTGTGTTGTAATAGATTCTCTGAATTTTCAGATTTCATTTAAGAAAAATACAATAAGTCTCTAACTCCCATCTAACTTATATCTCCTTGTGGAGATAGAAGAAAAATGAATATCTCTGTGAGGGAAAAGACTAAAGACTTACTTTTTAAAAAGGAAACCTGGGAATTCATGGGACCTGCTTAAACTATAATTACAACACTACAGTGATAGATTACTATTTTAGAGCTTTAAAATTGAAATTTCTGTCTGGGGGGTGGTAACGAGGATGACAGTCACTGAAAAGTAGAATGGAGGTGGGTGGGAAAACAGAAAGAAAGATTACTCACTAATAGGAAGGCGACTCAACATCAATTTCCTGAAAAAAGATGAGGGTGAAAGTGGTCTCAAAAGATAAAAACCCGGGGGCGGGGGGAGTGGAAACTAAAGGTGCAAAAATGCATGCAGAAATCAGGGAATAAACCAAAGCATTATGGGGCCAGAACCAATGAAAGCCCTTCATGCAGAAAACAGCTTAGTTCCTTATCCCCAGTGAAGTTCCAAACATATTTTTTCAAGGATTAATATGAATTTTGAACCCTGCAGAGGGAGAAGCAGCTTAGAGGTGATTTGGAGCCACTAAGCAGAAGCAAGAAAAGCATTTTCCACTAAGCAGAAGCAAGAAAAGCATTGCCATTTGTCTGTTTCATACTGCTAGAAGATAAGAACTTTTGTCTTTTTTTCTGAGAGAGTTTTAAAACTGCACGACCAACTCATATTCAGTCAAAAGCCAACACAGGCAGACCTCAGACTGGATGTCATGCACTGGATGTCATGCAGTTAAGGAACCACGCCCACAAAAGCTGGTTTCCCTAATTATAAGCCAGAATTAGAAAGCTTATGGACTGGATCCAGCCAGCTGTTTTGATCAGTCTGTGTCAATTCCCAACCATACTACATTTTCTTTCCCACTTGTCTTTTGTTCATACAGGTCCCATGCATAGCCTTTTTGGGTGGTCATAGATGGAATCCAAACCTATGTCTGGACATACCCCTAAAAGTTACGCATACAAATAAGCCGACTTTGGGATTACAGCTGTTGAGCTTTGATGTCAGTCTGTCACGGTGTCTTCATGTCTGTTCTCTGAAATCTTCCATTCTAGAGCTATCTTTATCAGCTGCTACAAGGAGTGGGCTTCTGTCACTCCCACAGAGTTATACACAGAGATCTGAAGCCCCAGAATTTGCTTATAAATGAAATGGGGGCCATCAAACTAGCAGATTTTGGCTTAGCTAGAGCCTTTGGTGTTCCTTTACGTACTTACACTCATGAGGTAAAATTTCTCATATTCTCTATCGGTGCTGGATGACAAAGTTATGTTTTTGGATCAGAATTTCATCAACATAGTACTATATGGGAGAAGTTATGACTGGCAGAATTGTCATGCTTTTGCAATAGGTACAGGAGTTGCCTTCTAATAATCTTGTTGATAAGGAAGGGGGAAAATATCCAGCCTTTAGTAAAATTAGATCTGTTCGATTTTAATCTTATATCTTTATCAGCTTATATGTTTAAAAAACAGATTCTTGTGGTATCTTTGAAACTAGCAAATTTATTTTAGCAGAAGCTTTTATAGGCATAGGTTTATTGAATCAGAAGTAGGATTTTAAGTAGGAATGTTCAATCTGGAGCCACAAAACATATGTTAGTTTTGAATATTTCTACTGCAGTAGACTGCCAGGGCTATTCTCTACCTGTTTATATCTTTAAATGTTCCAATACAGCAAGAGAGCATGCAGTTACTATGCTTCTTGTCCTGTTCTTCCATTAGATTCATTTACCCACTCACTCACCCCACGTGCTGTAGCCAGTGTGATGTGTTCCACAGTGAGCTAAGTATGGTAGTGAATGAAAAGAACAGAGCAGGAAGTATGGCAACTGCACCCTCTCTGACTGCCTTAAATCATTTGTTGCTGTAGGAGTAGAACTGGGGACAGTTCAAGTACTAAAGATTGTTTTGGGTAACGGCAGTGAGGCTGTTCTGATTTCAAAATGAGTTGAAGCAAGAGACAGCTTTTTTCTTAAGGATAAATAGGCTGATGAGATTTGAAATTTTAAGTGTACGGCTGAGCCATTACAAATTTGAGGATGCAGAAATTTACAAATTAGAACCAGTCACCTGGCTTCTGATACTTTTTGATGTTAATGCCTAAACATAATGCCTTACCTTTAGCTTTTAGTTTTCCATATTGCTTCTCCCCCTATGAAACAGCAGGGATGGCCTTAGCTGAAGATTAATAAGCTGCAAAATCATTTTTGTTCTTCTGCTTAGGGAAGATGCTGATGGTTAACTAAGCATAAATTTATGCTCATGCTTTCACTGTGGCTTTTTCCAGGTTGTAACCTTATGGTATCGTGCTCCTGAAATCTTGCTGGGTTGTAAATACTACTCTACAGCGGTGGATATCTGGAGCATTGGCTGCATATTTGCAGAAATGGTAATATTCTTCATTTTCCCTCCAAAATTAAAAGGCACAGAGTTTTATTTCTGATGGAAATCAAGGTGTGTATGTTTTTTCTGTATTTGCACACCACCCCTTTTCCTTTACTCATCTATGAACAGCTCAAAGGCTACAACTGAAATGCCTTCTGCAGACAAATCTCTTTTCCAGAGAATGACCAGATTCAGATTTCCTTGACAGGATACTGGGAATCACTATTTAATTTGCAAGCTACTAATAGACCCCTCCATAAACAAACAAACAAACAAACAAACAAACAAACAAACAAATAAATAAACATTTGACTTTTGGTGAGAGAACCAACAAAGATACAGAATGCATCAGGTGACAAAAACATTTACTGGACAGAAATTTTTGAATTAAAACTATCCACTGAATACACTTGATAATGTCCCTATGAAACTAGTGGTATCTATCGTGTGATCAAGGAACTTTTTCCTAATTACACTTGATAGTCATGAAATCCAGTTTTGCCATTAAAATAAGCTGTCATGTTTTCACCATCACATTTTGTAACTTCAGTGGACAAACTCAGAAAGCTCCTTTGACCCTTTTATTTATTAATTCATTTATACCCCCCTTTCTCCCCAAACTTGCTCATATCATTCTTTTCTCCTACATTTTATCCTCACAACAATCCTGTAAGGTAGGCTGAGAGCATATGACTGGCCCAAGATAACCCAGCAAGCTTCCATGGTATGAGTGCAGCTTCAGACCCAAGTTTTGCAGATATTAGTCCAACATTCCCAGGAAATATTTAATATTTTTGACAGGGATTGAAGTGTCAGAGACTTTGTTATCTGCCACCATCTTCTTCAGACTTGTCTGAAGAGAGGCAGTGTGGTGTAGTGGTTAAGAGCAGGTGGATCCTAATCTGGAGAACTGAGTTTGATTCCCACTCCTCCACCTAAGTGGCAGAGGTTTATCTGGTGAAGCAGATGTGTTTCTGCACTCCTACATTCCTGCTGAATTATCTTGGACTAGTCATGGGCCAGAGCGAGGTGGAACTGCACCTGGGGCACATGTGCGCCCTGGGCCCTGCCATGCCCCTGTACTGGAGCACACTCGGTGCATCGTGTACCCCTCGCCCCCGCCCCCTTGGCGCTATGCCACTGGGCTAGTCACAGTTTTTAGAACTCTTGTAGCCCTACTTGCTTCATAGGGTGTCTGTTGTGGGGAGAGGAAGGGAAAGGAGTTTGTAAGCCACCTTGAGTCTCCTTGCAGGAGACTCCTTCCTAAATTCAAACTCTTCTTCTTCTTCTTCTTGTATTCATAAGTGAACAACAAAACTGGATTCACCATGTTGATTCTTCCTACACTATATCTTGTCAGTATCCTGAAGTAATGGTGAATAAGTTGGGCAGATGCCAGGTCAGCTGGTGTTAGTGAAGTGCTGATACTTGAAGGTGCTTTCATTTAACTTGGTTCATTCTCTGAATATTTGGCTGAACTCTAGTCAAATGTACAGAACTGTTTTTCTAATTTGCTTCCAACCTCTCCTATATCTGTCTGTTTTAAAAAGAATCTTGATACGTGAAAAAATATAGTAATAACCACTAGAGGTTGCTAGCACATAAGAAGAAAGGGCAGTAAAGAAGACTCTTTGTACTGGTACAAGCTGCACAAAACATAGTTGTAGCATGAAGTTCAAGAAAACACTATAGGACATGCGACCTAGAGAATCATCATTACTGCTGCAGGGCCAAAAGATATGGGAGCACATTGCACAATATCCTGAGTGATTTTTTTCTCAGCACTTCACAAATACTTTATATAAATGAGTTTGGATTTATACTCCACCATTCTCTCCTGTAAGGAGAGTTAAAGTGGATTACACACTCCTTCCCTTCCTCTCCCCATAACAGGCCTATTGTGAGGTGGGTGGGGCTGAGAGAAGTCTGAGAGAACTATGACTGGCCCAAGGCCACCCAGCAGGCTTTTATGTGGAGGTGTGGGGAATCAAATCCGGTTCTCCAGACAAGAGTTCCCCACTCTTAACCACTACACAGAGGTGTAGCTCCGAGGGGGCCATGGGTGTGTGCGATGCACTGGGCGCGCCCCCTGTGGGGGTGTGGTGGGGGCAGGGCGGGGGCAGAGGCCGCACCAGTGCACCGGGCGCTTTCCCCCTTTGCTATGCCTCTGCCACTACACCATGCTGTCCTTTGGTCCTTTAAAGGACTGCTGGCGGAAAGATCTATCAACACTATTTGCTGGTACCATGCAAGAGCCAACACATTCACTTGTCTTTTATTTTCCATTTTTATGCCATGATTCATTTAAGTAGTTAACACTAGCATATATGATTTTCCCTTTTAGCCTTACAACCCCCATGCCATAGGCCAGTGTTGGCGAACCTTTGGCACTCCAGATGTTATGGATTACAATTCCCATCAGCCCCCCCAATTGGCCATGCTGGCAGGGGCTGATGGGAATTGTAGTCCATAACATCTGGAGTGCCAAAGGTTCGCCACCACGGCCATAGGCCTTACAGCAAGCTTATGATGGGTAAGGTAAGACTGCTTTAGCAAGTCTGAAGTCTTCTTTCAGCCTAAGGAGCCACTTCCCTCACAGAAAGTCTCCTTAAACTGGAGAAAGGCTTTGCTAAGTGATTTTTGCTAGCAGAGTGGTAGAGTCACTGGTTCAAACTTGCACGGTGGGCTTCAAGCCTGACTGGGAATCTGGACCTGCCTTCCCCTGTCTCTCTGCTACATCATGTACAATTTAAATACCAGTTTAATTGTCATGGCTACCTCAAAGAATCCTGGAATTGTAGTTCAGTGAGAGTGCCAAGAATTCTGCTAGAGATCCCACTTGCAATATTACAGCTTCCTGTGGAGAGCATTGACTGTTAAATCCATTTAAATTTACAGGTAAACCCTGCAGCTTGTTTCTTGGGACAAACGTACAAGGTTTGATACAGGATTTGCATGTTTCAGTCAACCAAATATCAGCCCAGCAAGTTTGTTTTGGACTGAGAATCAGTGTGAGGATAAATCTTAATTCCCTTGCCCCCATGCCATAGGCCCAGTACAAACCAAGGTCCCATGTTCTGGCTATACCTGTAAGAAGAAGAAAAAAAAAACTGCTCAGAGCCAAATACATAGAACTTCATTCTTGCTTGGCTTGCTAGTCTGGTTCTCTGTTCCTCTACAGATTATCTGATGGGTGTGGGAGACTGGCTTTGTCCATACATTTCTATATTGGTGCACTGCTGGATCACTAGGCATAAGAGGTTTGCAGCAGGGGCTATTTTCCAAGCTGTACATTTCAAGAAACTTTCTTGGCCATTTAGGTTTATATCTGAGACAATTTTTGGCGTTATACCTGACCCTTCTGAGTTTCTACAGTGGAGATCTGTTCAGTTTCCCAAAGCACTAATTGGACATTCCCAGCTTTCTTTCTCCCTGGAATCATTGTGGTAAAGAGAAACATTACTTAGAATGTATTGTCGAAGGCTTTCACGGCTGTATTCAACTAGTTGTGGTGGGTTTTCCGGGCTGTGTGGCTGTGGTCTGGTGGATCTTGTTCCTAACGTTTCGCCTGCATCTGTGGCTGGCATCTTCAGAGGTGTATCACAGAGGGAAGTCTGTTACACACTGTGTTCAGAGAGAAGGGAATGTTTGGGGTGTATATTGTCTATGTCCCAGGGTGGGGAACCAATCAGTAAGTGTTTGGATGGAACTTGTTATGCAAAGATGTGGTTGATAGTATTGTATTGCGGGTGGGGCTTATCAACATTACTTAGAATATTGTCCATAGTGTTCTTGTTTTGAAGATTTTATGGCTAGACAGCCTTTTCTAACCATAGTACTGGAAAGATACCTGGACCAGCTCTTTTCTTGTTCTAGGTGACCAGAAGAGCCTTGTTTCCTGGGGATTCCGAAATTGACCAGCTCTTTCGAATTTTCCGGACTCTTGGCACACCTACTGAATCCGTGTGGCCAGGAGTGACTCAGCTTCCTGACTACAAAGGAAATTTCCCCAAATGGCCAAGGAAAGATTTGAAGGCAGTAATCTCCAACTTGGACCGAGATGGACGAGACTTACTGGCAGTGAGTAGCCGGCTGGTGGGACAGTTAGATTTTGTTGTGTTTATCCTTGTGACAAGGATGATGAAACTAAGAGTTGCAACAGTCAAACCAATCTGAGATCCACACTTGAGGAAGACCGATAGTGAGATATGGCTTGAATCACAATGTTAGAAGAGCTGCATTATTCTATACAGAAAAAAGTAAAGTTTCCCCTTCAGTTGTGTCCGACCCTGGGGTACCACTGAGATCAGTGATTTCATAGGCAAGCCTCTTTTGTGGGGTAGTTTGCCATTGCTTTCCCCGGCTATTCTTTACCCCCTAGCTATGAGCTAGGTACTCGTTTACCAAGCAAGAAATGGATGGATGGCTGTGTTGACCATGAGGCAGCTGCCAGGATATCTGACCCACAGGGGGCTTGAACTCCTTGATCTGCGCAGGAGTGCGGTGCAGTGCAAGCAATCTTAACCACTCATCTCATAATGCGCAGCTCTTATTCCTATATTACATATGTAAAAGCTCTTATTGGGAAACAGTTAGCTAGATCAGGCTGTGTTATAAATGAAAAAAAGAGATTTTAAAATAGTGGCTTATCATGACCTGGTTAGATAATGACTGTTTCATGTATACATATCTGGAAGTACATCTTGCTGAACACAATAGGACTTACTTCCAGGTAAACATGCCTACAAGATAAACTGAAGCCTTCCAACATGAAATGTATAATTTCCCTCAACCTGCTTTTCCAGTTCCTCCTAGCTTTGACCTCTCAGGAGACATAAATAACAGTATTGTGTTGTTCTGACGTTAGTGAAGACTGGCATTGTCACTCAGTATTTTAGGGTGCTTTCTTATGATTTATACTGGCACGTGAGAGGGGTTAGGAATCAACCTTGGCAGGATGAGGTTTCCTGTAAAGGAGCAAATTCGCAGTTTGGGAGTACTCCTATAACCATGTCTGCAGATCATCTTTGTTGGCTGATCACATCTATATTCGATTATTCCAGTATCCTCTTATGTTTAGCTGCCCCTGAAGACTGTTTGGGAACATAACTTGATTCAAAATGCAACACCAGATTACAGAGAACACATCTTGCCACACTTAAAGAACTATCCTTGGTGCTAATTGGTTTTCATAGCCAGCCTTTAAACCCTAGGAGACACTGGAGATTGAGCTATCAAAAAATTCACCTGATTCTATATGAAGCCACCTATTAATTAAGATTGTTCTTTCGATGCCCTGCTCTGTGTGCCCCCATCTATTGAGGTGAGGCAAGTCGTTACTTTTAAGTAGTGGCGCCTTCTCCGGAACATCTTTCGTACTGCTGCTTATCTGGTACTGCACATAGTGAGTTTCAGCCATGAGGCAAAACCTTTTTATTTTCCGAGGCATTTTTGTAGGCTGTTGCTGGTTGGTTCTGCCTTTTGCTGCTTCTAGTTTCCTCATCATCTAACTCTACATAGCTTTCCTGATGAACTTTTTTTGCTTCTTTTTAATGTATTGCTATTGAGCTTCTTATGGGGCTATTGTCCTGCTTTCAGTGTGTATTATTTTATGTATTTGATTTTATTATCCCTCCAATTGCGTGACCCTTTTGCTCAAGTTTTATAATATGCTAGTGACTTTATGTTTTGGCTGTTTTAATGGTGATTATTTTTAAATGTTGCTGTTGTTTGATTAGTATTCTTTTGATTAATAATTTTGTTTTTTAACGGATAGAAGCCATCTTTTAAAACTAAAAACAGTGGCATAAAATCACTAGGGTGTTGTGGGTTTTTGGGGTTGTATGGCCATGTCCCGGTAGCATTTTCTCCTGACGTTTCACCTGCATCTGTGGCTGGCATCTTCAGAGGATCAGGAGAAAATGCTACTGGAACACAACCATACAATCCGGAAAACCCATCAGGAGAAAATGCTACTGGAACACGGCCATACAACCCGGAAAACCCACAACACCCTAGTGATTCCGGCCGTGAAAGCCTTTGACAATACAGTGGCTTAAAATGTTTATTTGTATATACATGTGTGAATGGCTGGAGCTAAAGCCTTTGGAGGGGTTATTTTTTTCTCCCTTTTTATTACAGCAACTACTACTATACGATCCCAACAGGCGCATCTCAGCCAAAGCTGCTTTGACTCACCGGTATTTCTGGCAGGCACCATGAGATGCCAGCCACAGAGTGGTAAAGAAATATAGCCCAGGAGAAGAAGCGGTTTTAAACTGGGCTTCTGCAGGAAGGGCCCTCTGGCGTAAACCCTTCCTAATAATTAAACAAGATGTTAGAATGACTACAGTGGAATCTGGTTAAGATGCTTTCAATCTTTGGTGGGACTAATATTATGTTAATATAAATTTTGGCTCTTGTAAACTGCATAACTTCTTATAGCTGTTGTATGTTCTTTCAATGAGACACACAAGCTTGAGGCTATCAGTTATTGCCCTAGAGAAGAAGACTGAACCAACGTGATTCTCAAAGAGCAATCCCATATGGAGTTACTCCTGTCAAAATCAACTGAAGTCAGTTGGGTTAGTCTGGCATAACTCATCATAGAATTGCACTGCTAGCCTTAAGACTACTTTCTGTTTGAGTAGCCAGAATGGAGCAGAAGTTTGGCTGTGTTCTTCTTCAGCAACCACATTTGTGAGCTGTTTAGATAAATCACAGAAAAGTTGGTTAAAGTAATGTAGACTATATTGATGCAGCCCGTAGAAGGTACAGTGAACAGGGTACTATGTGTTGGGGTATCACCACGATTTCCTTGAGTCATCAAGAAACGTAATATAATAACCTGACTTTCTTTCAGCATCTGTCATTATCATATCTTGTGTGGTACATTAAAACTGCTTCCGCACTTAGGGAAGATTTCCCCTCAAGATAGAGCTAATGTTCTCAATGGTACAAACAACAATGTATATTAAGAAATGGGGTTCCTAATGGTAGAGAGGGCAATGTCCTTTTAAATAATGTTAAGAGTTTTAATTTTTAGTTCAATCACAATGTCAAATTTGTTCATTATTATGCCAAGAAGAGAAGCTGAATGAGTTATATGGTATGGAACATCAAAGGATAAATATTCAACAAACTCCCATTTTCAGCTCTTGGCCAACTACAGTTACATGTCTAAGAGTTCCTGTTAATGTTTGAAGTTATTTTTAATCATTAATTGTTAATGTTATTATAGAAGTTTCCTCATGCACGAAAGAAAATAAAACATGCCTGGGTTAACCTTGAGCTTTGAAAAAAATACTTGTTCTTTTAAAATACCCTCTTGACAAGTGATGGACCACTTGGCATATATATTTGTGACTCTGTCCCCTTTTTTATTTTGAAGATCTGGGTCTTATTGCATTTAGTGGTCATTCTAAAGCAAGTTGCTAGCCCTCATTGTTACCTGAAGCTTGAAAATATGGGTGCTGTACTTTCTACACAGAAGCTGACATTCTAAAGCCTATTGTCCTGTCTGGGGTTGCATGCAGCTTTCGCTTAGGAGTTTCCATGTAACCTCTCTCACTATTGGTGTTCTTAAAAAAATCTCTTTCCCTATTGCTCTTGAGTTCAGTTCAAATATAAGCTTACCTCCACACCTTTCATCACAGTTGGGATTCTGATTTGAAGTGTCCCCAGTTTTAAAAATAACTAATGGAGTCTTAAATCTTTAAATTTTTTATTGCATGCATGGCAACAATTTAACTCAAAGCATCTTGATACAAAGACATAGCTAAAAATCCCCCCAAGCTTATTTATTCAATTGCTGTCCCACAGTATACTGCATTAGAACCCTTCTACCTTCAGGAAAGCAAGCTTCTCCTTGAAATACTTTGCTGCCTTGGTATAAGGAAACAGGACTAGCTATCTAGTACAGCTTACACCCATCCACAAGTACCAAGTACACTGGTAAAAGCCTTCGACAATACCAGGTACACTGTTTGCCAATGGACTCTGCTGACGGTTTGAAGCACCTGAGGGAATATGGAAACTGAAGAGTACAGCGCTTGCCTCAACGCCTGTACCGGGGCAAATTGGGTGAACGATTTGCTGACTGATACGATTGGTAACCATCAGAGGCAGCTGGCAGGAGGAGGAGCCCGCTTAGAGGATCTTTCCGACAACGAGCCATAGCTTCCTTGTAATGAATTTTTTCTTTGTGGATAGGGTCAACCAGATCCTTTTCATAGTTAGATTCATCTTTCAGCATCGTGGCCAGATCACTGTTAAGCATGCCAATCTGGACAGCTTCCGCCGCTGGGATACGACCAGTTTTCTTGGGATCTATTAGCCCTCCAGTCAGATGCTGCACCTGCATATATGGAAAGGCACTGTCCACTGTTATCCACCCTTTCTGAACTGCCTCTCCTATGGACAGTCTTCTTTTGGTGACTGGATCTTCAATCCCTGTGAACGCTTTCTGGGCATTCAGCAGCCTCTGCATGTAAGTGTCGTCAATCAGCCCTCTATCAATGGCTTTATGGACAGAGTAACGATCTCGAGACATAAGATCAACAATGCCTCCGGTAGCTGCCTGTGCTTCTAGGAGCTTTTGAGCTGTCATTGGGTCCACCAGCTTCTTGTTAAGAGCAGATTTGATGTTGTACTTTTTGTCAGTGGTTGAGTCATACACTCCAGCAATGGGAAAAGTGTCATCACAGAAGGGTATTTGTGCATGAGGAAAGAAGTCCTGTTTTTGTTGGAAACTGGGAGATGTAGCTGGAGACTTCGAGATTATTGAGCCAATAGACAGGGGTGCAGTCTGCTTTGTTTCTCCTGCTACCAGCAGAGCAAACTCAGAGATAGGTAACTTGCCTTCCCTGTAGAGCTGGAATTCTTCCTTTGTAATCCTTCTAAATCGTAAGGCATCATCAATCGAGTACTGCTTTCCACTCTTCTTGTCAAGGAGGACAGACATATCTCCTTTGGGCCCTAGGGTTGTGATTTCCTCCCAATCACACTCGAGTTCTTGCAGATGAATATATTGGCTCCTGTCTATCATACCTCTCTTGTAGGCCTCATAGGGTGATACGTCCTTGCCAGTATCTGGATCCAGAATAGAGATCTTTGTTGAAAGATTGGTCTCCCTCATCCTGGTCTCTTGGTTCAGCTCTTCTCTGTTGACTTTGGACTGGAGCTCACGAATAGTCCTTTCTTTTTCATAAATCTGGTCCTTCTCTCTGAGTATATTTGATTCAAGGAGAGAAAGCTCTTGACCAAGTTGCATCTTTTTTTGCCTGTCATTCTCTGTCCTCTGGCTCAAAAGCTTAGTCTGCTCTCTAAGGAAGAGGATTTTCTGTTGCTTCTGCCTTTCCAGTTCCATTAATTCATTCTCGATATCGTCTTTTTCTTGCATAATCACATTTTGTGTTTTCTGGAGCTCCATTTCTTCTCTGGACCATGTCCTCATCATGCCTTCTGCTCTCTCAATTTTCTCCTTGAGACGCCTGATATCTTCTTCAGCGTTTTGTCGAGCAGTTCTCTCCCTACTCAACAGATCCCAAAGACGGGCTCGTTCGTTTTCTAATACTTTATCTTTTTCTACTCTGATTACTTCCTTGTAGATGGTTTTTTCCTGGGACTTTGTTTTTTGTAGAGCCTCAATCTGGGATTCTAGATTCTTGCACTCCCTCTGTAGGTTCAACACTTGAGCCTTCTCATTATCCAAATCTATTCGTAGGTTAGTAGTAGACTGCTCAAGAACTGGATCTTTCTCTAATTTGACCATTTCCTGCATGATTATTTTCTCTTGAACCGGGGTAGGACTTTCCTCAATTTCCTTTATTCTCAAGGTGATCTGCCGCATTTCCTTTTCCAAAGCAAGCCTTTTGGTTCTGTCTTCTTGGAAGTTAAGCAACTTTTCCTCCTCTTCCACTACTGCCCGAATCTGCTGGACTTCGCGTTCCAGGCGTCGGCGATTGCTCACTTCATCATCCAGGCTCCTACTCAGCCTGCTATGCTCATCTCGCAGCTTTGGATCTTTCTGCATAACTACTACCTCTTGGACCACAACTTTTTCCTCAGGTTTTCTCCTTTCCAAGAGTATGTACTTATTCTGTAGGTCATAAATGGCATCTTCAGTTGCTCTTCTCTTTTGTGATGCACCACGTACTTCCTGGCGGAGACGTTCAGCTTCCTTCTCTAACAGAGGGTCGTTCTCGTATATTACAACCTCCTTAGTAACTAGCTTGGTTTCAACCTTCGATTTTTCCCTCTTCCACTCATCCCGTTCTCCCTGAATCCTGATCAACTGTTCCTGGAACCTTCCATTGGCATTCACAAGATCATTCAGTTGTTGTTTCAGTCTGTCTATTTCTCTCAGAACCTCAGGGCTCTTTTCCATCTTCACCACCTCTTGGATGACCTCTTTAAACTCCACTGTGGGTTTCTGAGACCTGAGAACATTGAGCTCAGATAAGAATGTGTCCACCTCTTGGTCAACCCTCTTCCTTTTTCTGGTAACTTCTTGAAGTTCCCTTTTCAGACGTGCAATCTCCTCTTCTGTTTCTGGGTCAAGCCGGAAGATCTCATTTATTCTTTCTTTAACCTCCACTTTCGGCTTTTGCTTCTCCACAGTGCTATACCTGTTCTGAAGGTCCGTCAGTTCTTTTGCTAGTTCCAAGGTCTTGTTCCTCTCCTCTTCAATTAGAGTGTGAAGCTTGGAACACTCCTTCAGAAGCTCTGGATCTTGTTCCACTTGCTTCACCTCCTTTACAATAACTTTAGGTTCAGCTGTTTCAATCAGCTTTTCGAGCTCTTCAATTCTGCTTTTCAGCTTTCCTATTGTATCTTCCACAGACTTTCTCTTGAAACTGTCTTCATCAATTTGCATCTGCAATGTCCTGATTGATTTTAGCATCTCTGGGTCCTTCTCCAGCTTGACCATCTCCTTTATCACCACTTTCTCTCGAATGTTTGGCTGTTTTTGCTCCAGGAAGTTTAGTTCTTTTCTGAGTTGCTCGAGGTCAGAGGAGGAAGTTGAATTCTCTCTGAGAGACCTGATTTCTTCTCTAAGATGAGTTGCTTGAGCATCTAGGCTTGGATCTTTCTCTATCTTAGTAACCTCTTTAGTAAGTAACTGGGCTTTCACAACCTTCCTATCTTTCTCTGTTTGAAGGACTTTATGGTTCATCATCTCAATTTCTGCCTGTAGGCACTTTCTCTTCTTATTCTCCTCCTCAATTTGCTGAGATAGTTTAGACAGGTTGCTCTCCAGAGTGGGATCTCTATAATACTCCATCACCTCCTTCTCCTCTACTCTTTCAATGGGCCGCTGGGTCTTCAGTGTCAGAAGTTTGTTCCTCTGTTCTTCGAGCTCCTGCTGAGCCCTGGCTTTCTTGCTCCTTTCCTCTTCCAGCTGAGATTTAAGGGTGTCTGATTCTTTCAGTGACCTGGCTGCGTTCTCAGACTGCTGGGCTCGTTCATGCGTCACCTGCGCTGTCTCATTTACTTCTTTCTGTAAAAGGAAAGGTCATAAGCAATTTCAGAAAGGGAAGGGGGGGAAATCGTACAGCATGCCATGAAAATTATCACAGTGCGAATGTTTTGTAAAGGTAATCCCCTGTGCAAACAGTGGGTCATTAGTGGTATGTTGTGACATCACATCGCAACATTTACTTAGCAGACTATGTTTACAGGGTGGTTTGCCATTGCCTTCCCCAGTTGTCTACCCTTCACCCCCAGCAAGCTGGGAACTCATTTTATTGACCTCAGAAGAATGGAAGGCTGAGTCAACCCTGAGCTGGCTTCCTGCCACTGACTTCCGCCGGGACTGAACTCAGGTCATGAGCAGAGCTTTCACTTCAGCACTGCAGCTTACCACTCTGTGCTACAAGGCTCTTTCCCAGTGTTTTGTACAATTAGCTATTTGCATATGTAGCAGCAATGTAGTAATTCAGCAATAAAGAGAAGAAGCTGGGAATTACTCATTTTCAGTTATGAGTTTGTTTTTATATAAGCTACTGCCCCAGCTCCCTACATTTATTGCTTTTATTCATTCATTCAATTTATATCCCAGCTCTCCCCGTCAAGTTGACTCAGAGCAGCTAACAATCCATATATTAACACAGTCTCAATAATAATAAAACATTTAAAATCTAATGGTCTAGAATTTTTTTAAACTTCTAAAACTATATAGATAGCATATCAGGGTGGGATAGAAATCTCGTCATTTTTAAATAATACAAAGAGGAGGAGAAGGAGAGAAAAGGGAAGAGTGGAAAGGGAAGAGGAAAGAGAAGTTGGATAAGATGGACAATGACAGTACTGCAGCTGTCCTCAACTATAGGCTTGGTGGAATAGCTCTATCTTGCAGGCCCTGCGGAACTGTGGCAAGTCCCACAGGGTCCTGGTCTCATTAGATAGAGCATTCCACCAGGCTGGGGCCAGGGCCAAAAATGCCCTGGCTCTAGTTGAAGACAGCTGGTCACTTTTTGGGCCAGGAACCCCCAACAAATTGTTATTTGCACAGCGCAGTGCCCTCTGGGGAGTATATTAGGAGAGGCGATCTTGTGAGTGGATAACAATACTGGTCTCTCTTACACAGCCATTGAAGATATACTGGGATAATGTTTGAAATTTTTTGAATACTTAAAAAAATGTATTGATACTGTCATCATTGTGACACTTACAAATGGCATAGAAGAACATCCAAAAAGTTTGCTGAAATCATATCTCGAATGATATGGCAGTAGGAGAAACTCTATCTAAGCCATTTACTGATATGTTTCTAAAGACTGTGAGCTCAGTAAGTTTTACAGCTATGAAGATGCAAACTGTCAATTATGCTGTGGATATTACAAAAACATCTCATGCCTCACAAACATTTCAGCTCTGTGACCTTGTCAGAAAAGCACTATCTACTTGGGGGAAAAATAAGTGTAATCTTGGTCTCAGGAACCGCCAAATCAGATTTACCAAGGAGACAGAAAAAGTGTACAGAATGGGTGCAAATGCAAAGCTAGATGGGTAATAGTGGGATGGAATGCTATGGCAAGAAGCCGACCGCCCAGCCGAGCATTGCAACAGAGCTGCAGTAAGAGGCCACCCACCCGCTGGAGCTCCACAGTAGCGGCATGGGCATCTGTCAGCCAGCAGGGCAGCGGGAAGAGCAGCTTGCCCTGGAGGCACCCCTGAGGAGGGGCTACCAGTGTTAAAAATCAGATTAGAGTCCCATGCTTCACCTTATGCTTCTTACTGCACAATAAGCGATTGGCTATGGCCAAGTAATTTTCCCCAGCCACGAGTGTTGTGTGATTATTGGGTCAAAGGGCTCTGAGAGGGGGTGATACCATTCTCAGGCAGCAACAGCCTCCCAGAAGAGGTCAGGGGAAATCCTATTTTTCTGGCTTCCCAGCAAGGCTGTAAACAGCTGTTCCAGATAGCTTTTTGGACATCCTAAGTCCAAAAGAAGGTGGTGATGGCCACCAAGGAGGTGGTGATGGCCACTAACCTGGATAGCTTTAAAAAGGGCTTGAACCGATTTGTGGAGAAGTCAATCTATGGCTACCAATCTTGATCCTCCTTGATCCAAGATTGCAAATGCCTTAACAGACTAGGTGCTCAGGAGCAACAGCCGCAGAAGGCCATTGCTTTCACATCCAGCATGTGAGATCCGAAAGGCACCTGGTGGGCCACTGCGAGTAGGAGACAGCTGGACTAGATGGACTCTGGTCTGATCCAGCTGGCTTGTTCTTATGTTCTTAAGTCTGGGCTGGGGGAGGGGAACAATACCCTGATAGTTGGTGCTTAAGTTGTTTTGCTTTATGTGTTTAGTGTGACTTTTTAATGTTCTGTTTTATTAAATTGTTTGTATTATTTTTGTATTATTATTACCCACTTTGGGTCCCAGCATTCCTAAGAGAAAGGCAAGTATATAAATAATAAACAAGATTCACAAGTACCTTGTCCATAACTTTCTTGGCAAATTCCAGCCGGTTGATCTGTTGTTTGTTTTCAGCAGCTGCCTCCATGTAGCACCTTGTCACCTCATTTTCCTAAAGTGAGTTGTCCAAAACATCAGTTAAACATCATGGTGCTTTCTCCCATGGCATCTTGACATTTATCTTCCACATAAAGCTACTGAAATCTGTTGCATTATAGTACTGAACAAATTCATCTCTGTGGACCAGGAGTGGACCGGGAGTGGGGGACAGGACATCGACAACAGGAATGTGTCTTGCTAGCTGTTTGTAACAAAAAATGGTGTGGGTGTGTGCGTGCGGGGGCGTGTGTGATATGTGTGACTGAAAAGTTTGGGTGTCTCAGGAAGAAGTTGAAAGAGATCAAAGTTCCCCGAAGTGGTGCCTGTGGGCACCATGGTACCTTTGGACATGTTTCCTGGTGCATGCCAAGTATTTTTAGAAAGTAAGTAAGGCTTGTGCCCCACAGAGCTTCTGATTGGTCTTTAGAGACTGGATTGGATGAGCAGATTTTTAAAAATTCCTTTCAGCACAGTTATCTTCACTGCATGACGTAAGGTAAACTGTGTGTATACAAGAGACTATTTTTAAACAATGTTCCTTTTAAAAGGCATCCTATTAAGCAGAATATCAGCCAGAAATGTTAAAGTGTTATTGCTAAAGTTATGCATAATCTCACATCCTGACATTGTGTGGTTGGATCTAGCTCCTGCAGTAGCCATTTTATGGGCAGCTCTGCCTCCTGCAGCAATCATTTTGTAGTTTGTTCAGACCTCCTTGCGTTTGAATTCCAAGGGTTCAAAAGTGCGGGCTGAAAAAGGGATCCTGAAGTAGATCATTGTCAGCCAGTTCTATGAACTCACACAGTGGTAATTATCAGCTTGGCAACGTGATCTTGTAAGTTATGACATCCATTCCAAAGGAAGAGCTTTGGTTTAATGGAGGAGCTAATTCAGCATTTTACAATTGACTTCTGATGCTTGCTTTGTCAGATTTGGGGTTTTTTTTAAATGTTCTTAACCTAATGTTCTTCAATAATGTTTTGCTATTTTTATATTTTGTAAGCTGCTTTGAAAGCCTAAATTCTGATTAGAGAAAGTGAACATAATTAGTCAACCTGTACTTTTGTACAGGAGACCGGCACAAGCTCTCACCTGATTCTGGATGCTCTCCTGAAGTGGAGTTACCCGGAGACGCTTAGCAGAAGAAGCTGTCAAAGCAGGATCCAGATATGATCGATATTTTCCTGCCTGTATTTCATAATCCTGTTAAAAAGAATAAGAGTCAAAGGAGTATGGGCTGGTTCACCCTCTGAAAGTGGAAAATATACAGAAAACCTGAAAACGTACATTGAGAATCGATTGCACATTCTGGGATAAGTTGACCAAGGAATCCTTATCAGATTCTTTGCTCTGTATTTCATCTGCCAGCCTCTACAGAAAAACAAACAGAGAGTTAGGATAAAATCCAGCAGGGTACTGTATAATTTCTCCAGAAAGCAGCAACACTGTGCCTGATAGTCTGCAAATTAAAAATAGTATGCTCCAAAGGGGCTGCAATCCTGCTTTTGGATACAGGAGCAGCAGTGGCGTAGGAGGTTAAGAGCTCGTGTATCTAATCTGGAGGAACCGGGTTTGATTCCCAGGTCTGCTGCCTGAGCTGTGGAGGCTTATCTGGGGAATTCAGATTAGCCTGTGCACTCCCACACATGCCAGCTGGGTGACCTTGGGCTAGTCACAGCTTCTTGGAGCTCTCTCAGCCCCACCCACCTCACAGGGTGTTTGTTATGAGGGGGGAAGGGCAAGGAGATTGTAAGCCCCTTTGAGTCTCCTGCAGGAGAGAAAGGAGGGGATATAAATCCAAACTCTTCTTCTTCTACAGCGGTTTCACACATGAATGAATGACTTGAGATTGCAGTCAATGAATAAAGAACTCATCCCAAGGCAGTTACACTTGCAGAGCTGATTTCTATTCCATTTTGTTTCATATCCTACTCAGCCTTAGTCTTTGTTCTCTGCATATTTTCATCTGTTCATTTTATTAAGTCCTGCAGGTGAGAAGTATAGCAGGAGCCTTTCTTCCCTTGCCTGTTCTGAAGAAATCACAGTGCTCACCTTTTGGGCCTGGAGCTTGTAGCTGATTTGACTTGGCCCATCTGTGGTCTTGACTTGATATGTGGGCAGATTGTTGAGCCAGAACATCAAGTTTTCGTTGGCATTTTGGAACTGTTGGTAGGTGAGACTGGTATTCCGGAGCGTCTTCTCCCTGGACATCAAGTGGAAGACACAAATTAAGAAAAGAACCCTCTTGGTTGAGCACTATGTAAGAACAGCTGTGCTGAAAGACCAATGGGCCATATATTCTAATCTAGTGAGACACAGAAGTCCAGGAAACTGGCTGGCATTTTCTGGCTGCTAGGATGGATTCTTCCACCTCTGAGTCCAGTGGTGGGCCCCGTAACTGGGAGGAACTGCATAACCCTAGAGCTGCCGAGAGTAAGACCAGGGTCAGTTTAGTCCTTCCTTTCCTTTTAAACGTTATAAGGACATGAGCCATCTCAGGCCATTGTGCATATTTGAAAGTAGAGAGATTATGACACCCATTGTTCTCATTTTGCTGAACATACATGGGTGCCCTCCAAAAGAAAATGTGAAAAGAAGTTTACCATTCACTGCTTAGTTCTCACTGTTTAGTCTGCCAATATGTCCACAGAACAACAGTTCTGATTGCATTGTGTATTGAGTTCTAGGTGCAGTGTGACAATTCCAAATGTGCTTCTGAAAGATGGGACAATCTTTAATCTAGCCATAGGAAGTGTTACAACTCGCTTGCTTCTAGGAAACAATGAGCTGGTCATTTGGAGATAAGACATTGACAGCAAAATGGCTACCAGACCTACCTACACTTTCACTTTTGTTTATATTAAGAGGCACCTTCATTGTGTAGACTTTGGGGACATCTGCGGTACAATTGAATTGAAATCTTGGACAGAAAAGGGGGGGATCCCAGAAGCCATCTCTTTAAAGATCTACAGTTCAAATCTAGCATTTAAGTGAGTGGGTTTTCTTACTAGCCATGAATGGAAAGGGTTTGGCTTCTCACCGGTGATCCAGCTGGTCAGCTACCGCATGATATCGGTCATTAAGGAGCTGGACCTCCCTCTTTTGCTTCGGTAGATCTGGGCAGTACTCCTGGAAGTTGTTCTGCACAGCGCTACAGCCGTGCTCAGCGTCTTTGAGGCCACGGTTTAGCTTTAACAAGCTGTCTTCATGTTTGACTAACTCTCGCTTCAGTTTCTACAAAGGGAAGAGACACTTAATTCAGAACAGCAATTTTATTTAAACCCATGTGTGGAAAAAATAATAATCTAGTACAGTTGAATTCCTAGAGAATACAATCCTACACTACTCCAAGACTGAGGCAGACTAGTTGTGTTAAGCTGAAATAAGTGGAGTGAGGAATAACATAAAGGTGCAAAAGATTACTGAAGAGGATACAGTATTTCCAGGAGAGACATTCAAGACCTATTGGGCAAAGCTAGGGACTTTTCAGCATCAGAGACCAGGTACATCTGTGCTAAAGTTCAACTTTCCAAAGGTCTCTCTGTGAGCACTGTTCTAACACATTTCCCCCCCCAAGAATGATATGCAATTGCCTTTCATAATAAGAGGATAGAGGCCCTAGAATTGATGATCACTAATGTATCCATTGCCTATTTTTGCCATCTGCCTATTTTTGTTGCAGGACGCAAAGTACATCTGTGGAAGAGAACAACGCTCCACTACTCTTGTCTGCTCCAGGGGACAGAAAAATTACAAAAAGACACTGGTATTTGTGCTGGGTAGGTTTTTCAAGAAGGATGCACATGTATTATATTTCTGTAACTTTTGCAGGTTACATTCTTGCCTCTAGACAACTCTCTTTTGTGGCTGGCCGGCACACACACAGCCCCAAAGTGTACCTGCACAGAAGACCACTTGATAATCAACAGTGACAGGTCAGTGCAATGCTGTATTTTTCTCCTATCACTCTTCTCTGTTTCTGAGGAGACTAACCCATGAGCAAGGGCAATTGTTTAATTAATCAGTTTGCAAAGTAATTTCTAACATTATGCCATTGATCTGATATTCTCCAGGAGAATTATGAATGAAAATGGTTGAGAACTGATTGACTCTTGTGTGTATCCTATTAAAAAATTAAGAGGTTGGACAGGTAAGCTCTATGTGTCTCTGCAGACAGCTAAAGTTGCCTTATACTGAATCAGACCACTAGTCAATCAGCATCAGTACTGCCAGCTCTCCAGGGTCTCAGTTGGTGGTCTTTCACATCTCCTGTTACCTGATCCTTTAACAAGAGATGCCAGGATTGAACCTATGATCTTCTGCATGCAAAGCAGATCTTCCACTGAGCTGAGTTCTTCCTCACCCCATATCTCCTGATCACAGATATGCCTTTGACTCTTACCTGGAGTTCATTGGCCCGGTCTGGCAGTGCATTGGGCGAAGCTGGGATGGTGCCGTCATGGGCCAACTTGGCCTCAAATGTGCTAATGATCTTATCCGTGTTCTCTATTTGATTCTCCAGATTCAGGGCTGCTTTGGCTCTGAGGAGGGAAGATATTGTAAAGCCAAAGGTCAAAATTTCACTTCAGTAATGGTTTTTCTCACTTGTATTATCTGAGTCAAAAAGCTGGAAGCCCTCTATAAAGTATTTTTGCCTTCCCATCACAGACAGCCTCTCCATTCATTACTAACAGTTATCACTCTGATTTAACTTACTTTTCATTATAAAGCCCGGAGAGCACCTTCACATCATTGTATTTGTTCTTTATGTTGTTAAGCATCACAGGAAGCTGAGAGGCAGAGGTGCTAGTTGGCTTCTTGGAAAGATAGGTCTCACACTCCTTCTGAAGAGCTTCCTTCTCTGCACCAGTGACTTGAAATCTCCTTGTTGTTCCCTGATAAAAGGTTTTTTTTGTTTACATCGAGCACTAAAGTTTAGTGTAAAACAATAGGCAACTGTAGAATGACCAAGGCTGATCTCAGGCAGAGGCAGGTATCTCTACAACACACACAGGATTCAAACCCATTGAGCTAGTGGGATGACAGTGGATCAGTTTACGTGGCCTAATTTGTTTTATTTATTTATTTATTTGAGGAATTTCTTCTCTGCTCTTTTTCTGCAATAGCATCCAGGGTTTGTTTACAAAATCGAAACAGTGATAACATATCATCATATCAATAAAATGATAGACTATGATGGACAGAGATTGCAACGTAACATAGTTTGGTTCAGTTTCTGCTAAAACATTCCACCAAATGCATGAGAAAAGAGATCACGGACAAGCAAGCAAGCTCTCGGTCCTTCAGCACTTGCCTCGTGGTCTTGGATCCTTTGAACAAGATCCTCTGCTGGGGCACTGTAGTTCAGTGGGGACCTGAGACGACCAAATATCTCCTTCTTGACCTGGTTCAAATCACCATCAATCTTATCCAGTTTATGAAGCAGCTGGTCAGCTTGGGGGTCACCTTGAGCCACAGTAGAGCCTCTAACGGGAACTGGAATGACAATTAAAGCAAGCAAAACTTTGACTTTCCATACAGGTTGACAGTTGTTACTGTACCTAAATTTTCCACCCTACATTTGTCACATCCACAATCAGAGACGTAGCAAGGGTGGGGAAAGCGCCTGGTGCACCAGTGTGTCCTCTGTCCCTGTCCCACCTCAGAATGCCCCCATCCCGCCCCAGAACGACAGAACGCCCGGTGCATCGCGCGCACCCCTGTCCCCTTGGAGCTACACCTCTGTCCACAATAAAACCTAATCTGTTCCCAAGTTTTCTTTTCCTCATGGATTTCTCCATAGGGAACCCAAAGCAGGATCTTGTAGTTCCATGAAATTGTAGTGGAGTATTTCACCTGCCCAATCCCACTGCAGCAGCAATGCAGTTTCCAACTAGTAAACAGCTGATATGCTGACACGTACCATGCTGGCTGGGTTTAATGGGCTCTTTGTGGCTGCTTCTCAGGGTGTTCTGGACTATAGCTCTCCTCTCCTTCACTGTGTTCAGCTCACTCTCCAGCCTAAACATGACAATACAGCAGTTAACAGTGTTCACAGCATGCCTTTCCCTACAACACAAGTTTGTTTGCACACTTTAAAAGAATGGAGTTTTCTACTGGTGCATTGACACAATCACACTTTTTTGTTCCTCGTGAATTAATCCTGGGGGAGAGGGGAAATCACATTTTCTCCCCACCCGCTGAGCAATTATTTATACAGTTAAGATGTACCACTACCTAATTCTCACTACTATCCGTGCTTTATATATTCTTTACCTGAGCAGACGGAGGTGCTCTTTCTACTTGAGCTGCCTCCCTTGCTGCTCCTGCAACGTCTCTGGAAAGCAATCTTAAGGACTTCAGAAATGAACGCAGCCATTGCCTGGCCTGAGATATTCTTGTTATGGACACCCTGCGACATCTGATGTTGAGCTATGCAGAAATGGCTCTCATGGCTCTTGTACCATGTGGCTTTTAAGCCACTCTTTGTTTTAACCACTCTTTTTTCATGAAGACAAGGTACACTTTGCCCTGCCTACTACATACTTATGAGGCATTTGCAGTCATACATTACTTTTTATGATATTAATTATAGTAAACCTGTCACTGTACACTGAATAACCTGGGGAGTGTTTTATGAATCTCATCAACTACAATGGCCTTTCCACCATTTCAATTGCCTGGAAAACAGGAAAAAGTTCTTTCCACCACACCTTAACCATCCTGTTTGTATAAATAAAAGGATGGCTAATATATTCAGAGGTTACTGTTCCTCATTAACTGAGCTAGTCAGGGTTTCCTAGAATTTCTTAGGGTTGTCAGACAACTGCTGGATTTCCAGATTTTATCCATTCTCATTTTTTCAGAGCAGATTTTGACCAGAAATCTCATTGTACTGATATAACAGGTATGCTGTCTTACAGGTTTACCTTCAGAGTGATTTGTTCAGGTAGCCACTGGACTGAATGATATTTATGAACAATTTATAAACTAGAGCTCCTTAGTGCTAGCTGGTATGTTTACTTTGTGGTTGTGATCTTGTATTGACATCACCTCCCCAGGGGGGAGGGGAGGGGGAAGGGGGGCCCATCATGGTGCACCCATCTGGGTGGGGAGGAGAGGAAGGGAGACAGGGGACATCACCTGGACATGGATTTTTTTACATGTGTAGATTCATACAAATGATACTTGTGATATCTCAAAGAAGAGAGGAGGGATATGTGTTGAGGCAGAGCAGGTTGCCTCTATGGTTAGCTGGAGGACAGAAAAGTGGGATTGAAAAAACAATAGGTGAACATGCCATCCATGAAAAGAATAAGCAGAAGAATATTTGGTAGCAAAAGGCTCAAGAATATTTTCCAAGAATATATAATGAAGGAAATCCTTTAGATTTCTTATCAGAATTAGCTTTAGCTGATTGTCAATACTAGGGTGCATATATGCCACCTAGGAAATACCAGCACTAATTAGTGAGGTTGTCACGGATCCACAGAGTTTCCAAATGGGAGGTGAGGCAGAATCTACAAAGAGTAACGTGCAAGGCACTCGGAAGGATGCAACCTAATTAACATACCTGTTTCAAAGACAGCATTGAGTGACTAGCTACACAAATAGAGGTGTTTTGAAGGAAACAATCCAGAGGAAAAGGGAGTAGGGGCCATGTAGTTAAATTCTTTATGCTTAATTATACTGGCCCGTATTGTACCTTCGCACAACACTTATATAGGATACTTTTACAAGTACCTTAAGGTAATAATCACATATTCAGTATAAGTAATTATTTATTTCAGTTAAAACCTGTCTTTTTCACCAGCAGAGATTCAAAGCAATTTATATCGTTCTCCTGTCCTCCATTTTGTCCTCACAACAACATTGTGAGACAGGTTTTGGTGAGAGTGTGTGACTATCCCAAGGTCACACAGGAAGCTTTCATGCGGAGTAAGGATTTGAACCTGGGTATACCAGATCCTAACCCCACATAGTCTAGCCACTGCATCACATATCTCACTGTCAAAGCTAATCACATGAAAATCACCCAATCAGTACCTTGTATGGGATCATTGTGTATATGACTAAAACTGATATCCATGACTCCAAGCCTACTTTAAACAGTAGCATAATCATTTTCAGTTATAGATCCTCTGAAGAGTCCATTCACATCTGCACTCAGCAGGCATAGGGGAAAATCAGAGCCCAGGTACCTGCATCTCTCTCCTGTATATTCAGACACCAGTGTGAATCAGAACTTTTTGGTGCACACATCCCCTTCAGTAAACCTGTGCTACAGGAAGGCCCTGATACTTCTAACAATTCTGATGCCTCAAACAATTTTTCAGGATCAGAACTTCATACTCATTTTCTCAAATAATTTGTTTTAAAAGTCACCAATAAAGAAGAGACAGGAAATGTATCCTCAGCTCTTTGAGCCTCATGTGCAAGCTATGTACACTCAAGGCAATACAAAGAAGGAAATGAGTTGTGTACTCACCTGTTAACTCTGTCTATGGCCTCCAGATCTGGAGGTGGAATAGTGAAGCATGCAGCAGGAGCTGCCTTTGTCTCTCTGCTGGAATTCTCTACCACCCAGCTCTCCTGGTTGCTGTTGTCTACCAATGTATACCTCTCACCCCTTTGAAGCTGCATCTCAGAGAAGGTAAATAGATAAAGAGTGTTGGTTTTGAATGGGTTTCAATATGGTCAAATTCAAGACATTTTCTAAGGTGCCACAAAATCCTGACCTCCTGATCCCAAAGGAGTATTAAGAATATATAATACTTTCCCCCACCAGCCTGGCCAACTTCATTTGCAGGTATTCTTTTACTATGAAAGAACTACTAAAACATTTTGTGGAGATTCAATGCCTGCTGCCATCGGGTTAGTGCTAAATTGCCACTTGTATAAACAGAAAGCACTTCTGATTACGCCAAATGAGGGCAGTCCAGCAATTTCCTTGGATTGCCTCTTGAGTTGTAGCTTCCCATACTACATTCCACACTGTAACTGAGAATGTGGTTGTCAGGGAATGCACAGGCAGTAACAGCACTGGAGAAAGGGAAAGATGTGTTCCAGGAATGGAACTTAGCTTGCAGTTCTCTGGCTCCTGCCCCATTGTATGGTTTTTGGGGGTTTTAAAGTAGTATTTGAAGATTTTGTTAAAATGACTGAAGGGAGGAAAGAGTTTTTCATACCTAAGGGGTCCATCAAGTTACAACTATATATAAAACACAACACCTATACATTAAGATAAAGAACAGTTAACAATTCGGTGTTTTTAAAAATATATACATTTTCTTGAGGCTTTGGGTTGAAGGACAATCTGTAAACTTTTGTTGGGTCGCTATACACCTCATATATTATCTCTGTATCCCTTCATCCTGTACTACAAAAACAACTTTCAGCCAAGGTAGAATATTCCTTCTTCTATTTTAGTAATCAGAAGTGGCAGCCTTATGGGGCATTAGGACAAAGTGATGCTTAAACACTAAACAAAATGGCCTCTTGAAGAGACAAATGAGCTTTCCATATTTTGTCTCAGTAAAGACAAAACTTTTTTTTTTACTACAGCTGAAATAAATGTTAAAACATTTAGAAAATTACTATACAAAATTGGAAATGAAAATGTTCACTTTTAAAAAGCAAAACAGGAAACATTTCCTCCCAGAAATGACATATTTTTGAGTTTCAATATTGAGTCTTATGTTTGGTTCTGTCTTTGGGGACACATTTTACTGTTCCCGTTCAGATCCCACAGCTTCAAATGTGAAAAATCTGCCAGATTTAAAATTAAAATATTTTTTTTCCATTTCAGCATTAGATTTTAATTTCCCTGTAGAAATGACATGTCTATTTTAGCTAAGTCGGTATTCCCTACTCTAATATATCTGGGCTCTGTGGCATACTATAATTTAGCTGCTATACTGCTTTAAGGATTTGTGGGCATGTATATTCTGCATTACAGTAAGATGTTATCTAGACAAGATGACTTTACCCAGTGGTCGAACCTGCTGAATCCCACCACTGGCTTTACCCTATCATTTCATGGCTCTGTGATGTGCTCTGTAGGGTAACTACCTGAGGGTTAGTCAGGAGCTCATTTTGCAGGGGAATTTTTCTGACAGGCAATGTTTTGCAATGCCCAAATGTTCATTAAGTAGCACGATTATGCCCATTGTTATCCCCAGCAAATCCCTAGGAGTCCACGGCCATACAATGCCCAAAGCATGTAGAAGAAATTACACCAAACCACCCCAAGTAAGCCCAAGGGTCAGAGCTGGCAGAAAGGCACAAGAAAGGCAAAAAAACTCATGAGCAACTATGCTGTCTAACTTAGGAGCTTTTGACTGCATGAGATCACTCCCAGATTCTGGTATCATAAAGAATGGTTAAAACTTGACGGACTTAAACATTCTGGAATATTTAAATAGATATCCTGACAGACAAGGCATTCTACCCACCTTCATGAACTAATCACAAACTATAGGATCATCTTGTATAAGAATTACCATAGCCTCAGAACAGTTCCCACTGTGATCATTTTTGAGTCCCTACAACTATGACAAATTCCTGAAAAATGGTGAGCAAAATGGGATCAATATCCAACCTGGGGACAGAAGCACAGTATAGTCCATTGCGCTGTGCACAAACTTTGCAGCCCTTATCTTCTGAGAAGACTCCACACCCTAGCACCCTAACAGAATAACAGTTTTAAGGTTTCCTGATCATCTCATATGGTTGCCATTTGGACAGGAACCAGGATGGTGTCAATATGGAGTGCTCTCACATTGCACCATTCCTCGTCAAACATGGCAGAAAGCACATCTCCTCACAGCTACTTCCTCTTTTGTCTGCTGGGATTAAACAGGAAGAGGAGGATATAAACAAGCCTTCAGCAACCAGGGAGAATCAGACCTGGAAAGCATAACACTTCAAGAAAATGAGATTCAAATATGACAATGAATTTACATCAGCCAAGTCCCAGTCACAGATGGTATCCACAGTAATGGGCTGGGAGGGGTAGATTCTGCGTAGTTTCAAAGGACTGATCTCCTTGCTTCTCCTTTTCAGTTCAGCAATGCTCTTCTCAGCTTGTTTCACAGTCTTCTCATCACTCTAGAAAGAAGGACAACCAGAGAATTAATGGGTACATAACATCTGAGGCACATCGTAGAGTAGGACCATAAAACTTGTAGCCCACTTCCATATAGTGTGAGTTGCCAGTTGATTGAGAACTGTTTTCTTTTGCAATTCCAGGCAGGCAGCTAAAGGCAAGAGTAATCAAGTTGCCATACATGGCTGACGGCTGCATTTGTCTTGGTGGCTCATAAACTTGGCCTAGGTGCAGGTCACTCCCAGCTTTGGGATGTGTTATATTAATTCTTATCCGGAAAGCAACACCTTCTGAAAGAGAAGCTAGTCACGAAGCCAGGTTTCATATAATTAATCTTCATTCTCCTCACCCTTTTCCTATTGTTGTTGTTCCAGTACCTTAATCAAATGCAATGGTATGAATCAAGACCATTTGGCCAACAAATAACTCACTCGCTGGTTCTGTATGTTACTGAGTTTAAATAACAAAAAAACCCCACCCTTGGCTTTGGGTTGTTGTAATAATCCAGGAAGGACAAACTGGCCAGATGAAGCAAGACAATAAACAAATAAATAAGACCCTACTGAAGTCCCTCAGTTCTGTCCTTCGGCTCTCACCTCCAGTTGTTGGACTAAACCAGACACCACTCCGGGGCTGTCTTTGTTGAATTTGCTATATTTTGTATCGAGATCATCATTCAGCTTTTTAAGCGACTGGCTCACAGCATCTGCATCATCATAGAACTAAAATCAAAACAGGAGACCAAAGGAAAAAAAGAAAGCGATGAAGACGGTTGGTCCTGACTATATCTTTTTAGTGTACCAAATCCTTTGAATAACAGCTCAATTAAACATGTGTTCCAAAAGGTGGTTTTTTTCAAGGACTGGAGGTACAATTGCACCCCATTAAGTTCCTGTAAGCTTCAGGACACCATGATGGTTCCAATTCAGTTCTGTCTGAGCTATACATTGGGTGTGATCTCTATGTGCATGTGTTTGTGTATAGTGTGTATGAGTACATGAGTTACTTGCTCATGTTTTCGATTTTGTCCTAAAGCATGTCAAGGATATGCCTTAATGCCATCCTCACAGCTCAGTGGCTCTGACAGCCTAATCCACAGTTGTTAGGAGGGTGGCGACGCTGCCGCTTCAGCGCCACTCCACCTGCTCCAAAGGGCTTTCCTGTAGTGTGGGAAGCCTGAAAATGTAAACCACCCCTCCTAACCTCAAAGTCTCCATAGAGGTTAATAGAGATATGCCACGATCTTTGCCAGCAACTCCACCAGCACACAGGGAACGACTGGACTCTGGAGGCCAACTAATGTTGGCCCCACCCCCAAGAGTGCTTAAAAAAAGGGTAGGTACTACAGTCAGCCAGCGCAGGGCATCACAGCAGCCAGGCACCCCGTGGATTTGCCCTTCCGCTAGGGTAAGTGGCCCAAAGAGGGCATTTCTGCCAGTGTAAACCCATACCGCCTCCAGAGGTGATTCGCCCCCTCTAGATTGTAATTTGCCTCTTAAGAACACTTTTTAATGGATAAGGAGGGATACTTGAGGCATTGGTGTTCAAGACATATGATGGGATAGGAGGGTATGGAGCAAAGCAAGGCACAAAAAATACTGACTCATTACATTTCATGCAACTTTGGTTTGGCCCTTTATGAGTTTAGTAGAAAGCTCTTGCATGTTTTCAATCATGTCATCTCCAAAGTTCAATGACTAAAATCTGATGTTAAGAAAAATTTTGAGCTCTTGTAGATTCCACTGTATTACCAATTGGAACCCTCCTTTCTCCCCCAACACAATTTACCTTTCTGTAGTTCTCTATGCTCTTTAAATGATTCTCCTGGCAGATACACAAGGTAAGAAAATTCTGCCACTCGTTCTTCAGGGCTTCCTGGTGAGCCTGCATAAAAAGATCATATTTTTATTTTAATCGCTGTCCAGTTGTGGGTTCCTTCGGTTGTCATTAGGCCCAGGGTTGACAGCAGCAGATAGTGGTGGCATGAGAGAGTTCAGATCCAAACTGGCCCCCCCACCATGCCCTTTGTAGCTGCTTTGAAGCAAAATATAAGCATGTTGTATAACCCCAAGAAACTGAGTCTGAAATCAGTTACACCCACAACCATACTATTAGTAGAACTTTATTTTAATTACAGAAATTCATGTGGGGACCCATGAAACTCATTCTGAGGAGGAATCCCATCTTCACCTCCTATCACCATCCAACCTGATTCACCTCAAAAGCTCTGCTGCTGTGGCCGGGCCTGGACTGCATCCTGGGTTCTGCCACTGCCATGCCTGGGCCCACCCAGGTTCCAGGGTTCCATTGCCACTGTGCCTGGGCCCCCCTTCACCTCAATTGTAATTACTGTGGCAGCAACATCCTTTGCAACACTGCTACCACACTCATTACACTTGTCTGCTGATGCACAGACATCACTATATTTAATTGGGGGGAATTAAACCACCTAATTAAAAAAATGTTAAGATTTTTCTGCAGCCCTACGGGCTTCCCCAAGTTTTCAGAAAAATCTGTTCTGGCGTGTGACCCAGATAGACAGATTTAGGTGTATTCCATATATTGGCCACAATTTTAATTTAGATAGATAGTCATCAGGAAAATATGGGCATAATTGCAGAAACATTGGTACAATAGCTGAAAACCCTCCACACCCCACTTACCCACTCATCTTGATTCAATCACTGTGGATTCATGAAGCAGAAACCCAGAAGTTCTCTGGTTGCATGTGGACATGGGCCTTTCTCTACCTTTTTCTGAGATCTAAGGACAGACAGAGTTAAAAATGCTGCACATACCTGAATTGGGCGGACTGCTGGATGCTTCAGCTCAATCATCCTCTCCCCATCATCCTGGAGTGTATTTACATATTCTTCCTGGTTAAGGAGTTCACTAGTCTTGAAGTCCTGCGATGGAGAAGAAAGAACCTCTATAACAGAGGCCCCAAATGCTGAGAGCACATTCTTGAAAGGACCTCTTTGACAGGGGTGGGTGTGAGGAAGCACTAACTCAAATTGCTATGAAGGTTAGCAAATATATTGGCAATAAGTTTAGTAACAGGTTGCCTTTTCTGAATTTGAGATGTTTACAGGGAATGGCAACCGATAAACTAAAATTAATGCAGCTGACCATGATCTCCCCTACTTCAGTTACCTGCTGCCCCATTTCTTCTTGGCGGGTTCTATATTTATAAAAATTGAGAATACTAGGTGGTATATATGGTCAGAATAGTGGTCCACATTCATTTTAATTATGACCGAGACTAGGAATATCACCTATTTCAGACAGCTTTGAGTAGTCAGTACAGTGTTCTCTTGGGGGTTCTTCTATATATATACACACACACACATATCCTTCAACTCTCTATACAAGTGTGCTCAGATCAGAATGGAGTTTGCATGGCTGAGGTCAAAGACAACAGCAGCAACTACTACTATCTGTAGTAGGTAGTTCTCAATACTGATCCTTAAACAACTCCTCCAGATCTTTGCATTACAGACAGGAACTTGAAACTTTGGTCCACTAGTATATGGAAGGCATCTAAATTGCTTGTCAGATTTGTTTGCAGTTATTACAAATTCCATTCATATCCGCCAGACTTTATGGCATGACTTACCTCATACTCACGCCGTACTGCTTGGGGATCAATCATTTGATCACTCCAGTCTTGCCTTAAGATCTTGCTCTCCTGTTCTGTGAGATAGCCCAGCTCCTTAGTGCAACCTTGTAGGTGGTTATAGAGGCTGCCCAAGCTCTGGCCTCGCCAGATGGAGGCTTTCTGTCACGATGGGGAGAAAACATCAGTGCCCAGGCTAGTCACAACGTTTATCCAGCATTTCTAGAGCTCTTTACAGGATACTCAGGGCTGTACAATGTTCCTCCACCTAATTCTGTTCTAAGAGACATACTTGTGAGCAGTTATTACCAAAAAGCAAGAACATGGAAACTCTCAAGACATCTCTTTGGTTGAATTTTAGCAATACACAAGTCATTAATCATTCACAGTACTGTGTGGCGTGTGAATGTTCCCTTTGGCAAACATAATTTACAAGTCTTAAGCTTTCGACTATTAAGAAAAATGGAAAGGTGTTTTTTTTTCAGGACCAATATGAAAAATCCAGTTTTTCCAGCCAGTAATTTGGTCCAAACTAGACACCATTACAATGGAACCTCAGTTTTCATTGCCTTCGGTTTTCATCGGTTTCAGTTTTCATCGATTTTTTCAGTGAAAAATTTGTCTCGGTTTTCATCGATCTGCCTCGCTTTTCACCAATTTGCAGTAAGGTGCAGGGGTTTGTGGAGAAAAATCACCCAATTTTGGTTTTCATCGATTTTTTCAGTGAAAAATTTGTCTCAGTTTTCATCGATTTGCCTCGGTTTTCATTGATATGCAATAAGGTGCAGGGGTTTGTGAAGAAAAATCACCCGGACAAAGCTGTTGCAGGCCATGTCTGCAACTTGTTTAATGACAATGTCTTGCCCCATTTCAGACAAATCTTAAAGAGGCGTCAGAAACAGACCTCTTGGGACAGCTTTCTGGTGCTACATTGGTCCACTGGCTCTGAAGCTGGTCCTAGTGTTATTGTTTGTTACTGTTTTCAGCATTAAACACTATGTTTATTCACCAAAAATGTGTTTTTGGTATATTTTTGGAGTGCCTAGAATGGATTTATTGGATTTATATTGATTCCTATAGAAAAGTTTGCCTCGGTTTTCATCGGTTTCAGTTTTCATTGATTCTTTTTGGACGGATTACCAACAAAAACCGAGGTTCCACTGTATAGAGATGAATTCAGGCATTTAAAAAAAAACCACAGGGCTGTAGAACAGCATAACCAGGCAATCTCATTTCCCCCCAACCCTGTGCCCTTTCAAATGCTGAAATATCAAGGTGGGGGTGCTGTTTCAGCACTTGAAAATGTGCACGGGATGTGGGAACAAGATCACCAGGTCCAATCACACTGTTTCGTGGCATTTTTAAATGGCAGAATTCATCTTTAAAATGGTGCCAGCATCCAGGGTCGGACCCACAAACAACTAACATCTAGTTTGGCCCTCTGTGATGCAGTTTAAAACTTTATTTAAAAATAATTTCATCAAATTATGAAAATAATAAATAGGAATAATAATAGTACATAAATCACACTGGGATATATAAATGCTTATATAAATAAATGAGAATATAGTATATATTTATTCTACTAAATAAAATATAATAAAGTTCCAAGTTTCTTACAAAAGAACTCTCACTGATCTGATTTGAGAAGTTCATGCATTACTAGATACTGAGAGTTTAAAGTGTGTTTGTGGTTTGTGTGTGTGTGTGTAAAGTCATGTTTCTATTCAACTATCTATCTCAAGATGATCTGTTTAATCTATTTCATGATGTTCCTCTGAACATAAAAGTGACACTTTTAAGTGAAACTGTGAAAACTAATTGCTGATTGCCAAATGCAGTGTCAGTGTTCTGTTTCCTGCAATTTATGCTGAAAGACACATGCTATTCATGAGAAAGTTACCAGAGCTTGCTCATGGGTGCTAACATTGGTGGGAATGAAAAATATGTCTTTGGAGTTGTTACTGGAAGTCGTGAACAGATTGAATGAGTCATAACCAATTTGGGTTAATTTATGCTAATGGAGCACAGCCTATAAAAATATACACATTCTACCCACTAGATATAATTTTCACTACATTCCACAACTACAGTTTAGGGAGTTTAAGATTAAAGACACCACTGATTTTTATCACTGTGAGGAGGAATGAGACTAAGGCCCTTTCCGCACGGGCGGAATACAGCGCCCCAAGGGCGGCAAAAACGCCGTCCCTGGGGAAGCGTTCGCACAGGAGGCGCTGCTGGTTTGCAGCAGCGCCGTCCTGGCCACCCTGGAGCGGCGTGAAGCCGTCACTTTAAATGTTGCTCATCGAACAAGGTTTTTAAAAAGTGGCGTCTTCCCGCCAGCGCAGTGTGAACCGCACCGGTGGGATGCTGCCGCTTTTCCCATCGCCTCCACTGACCTGCCTGTCCAGCGCCGCTCTGGAGGGCTGCAGAGACCTGCACACGCTGCCCTCCAACCCCTGGAGGTCGGAGGGCAGCATGGGCGGGTCCCTGCAGCCCTCCAGCGTGATGCTGGACAGGCAGGTTAGTGGAGGTGACAGACCGGAGGTGGCTCTGTGTGGAGTTGCCTCTCTGGTGTGGCGGATCTGTGGGGCTGCTCGCACGGTGCCTTGCAAGCAGTCCCCGAGCCTCCACCGGCATAATTTATGCCAGTGGAGCTGCGTTTCCAGCGCTGTACAGAAAGGGCCTAAGTGAAGAAGAATATGGTTATTGGAATCCATCCCAGCCCCCTATCCTTCATGTCATTTAAGATCACCATTTAAGGACCCACACAGAGAACAGCTGGTTGCTTTGGTAGTGGGAGATGGCAGAAAGAACCATGTGACCTGGTAAACTGGGTGATGTGCTGGTTCAGAAGCTCCAGAACCAGAGACCCAGTGTGATGAGAAGCAGTTAGAATGCTGGACTTTGACCAGAAAGACTAGGGTTCAAATTACCCTACGGCATAAAAAACTAATTGAATCATTTTGGACCAGTCTCTCAGCCTAACCTAATTTCTAGGGCTGTTGTGGGAATAAAACAGAAGAGGAGGGGTAATCACATATGTCAGCTGGAGCACTTTGGCAGAATAGCAGGATAAAAATGGCATAGAAATAAAACATTGTGCTGGAGGGTTGACATTTTTATGTGAAACTCAGGGCAATCGATGCATAATACCAGGCGGAGGGGGGAGTTGTTTCTTCACTCGTCTTAACTGTCCATAAAGAATCCTACCATCTGAAACCCTGACTAACTACCCACCTTACTATTCCAACCATACCTAGCCTACACTTGATGAGTATTGTCAGTCAAGAAAAAATAAAGAGGAAGGTAAATTATATTAAAAAAAGATCCTTACGAGCAAGTCCTTGTGCTGGCTCTTCAAATCCACTGCTTCCTATTTGTTTTTAGAGAAAAGAGAGAGGGAGGCATCAAATAATTGACCAGAATTTTAACCTATGTTACTGAATGTGCTTGGCAATAGACCTTGTACTACTGAAGACGTTATTCAGAGACTACTAGTTTGTATACAGGGTTGTCAGCCTCCAGGTGGTGGCTGGAGATATACTGCTATTTCAACTAAACTCCAAGCAACAAAAATCAGTTTACATGGAGGAAATGGCCACTTTGGAAGGTGGACTCTACAACATTATACTCTAATGAAGTCCTTCCCCGCCCCAAACGTTGCTCTCCTCAGGTTCCACTCCCCAAATCTCCAAGTATTTCCCAACCTGGAGTTGGCAATCCTATTTGTGCATAGTGAGAAAGCACGTGAAGATAACATTTTCATAGCTTTGATAATTACAGGTTTCTTCTGATCTGTTCCGTGAATTTTTCTTGAGCTAGTTTTGATCTGCATTGATTTGATACTCATTATTAGTTCATTCACAGTGTAATCCTGTGCAGAGCTATTCCAGTTAAAATCCACTGAAATCAGCGGGCTAAGGACTGAGGTAACATTGTATAGGCCTGCACAGCTGGTCTGTTACCACTCTATTTATTTACAACATTTATAAGTCCACCTTTTCCCCCAAATAACTGGTACTCTGTGCAGATTTAAAGACTCGCCATTTCAATTTCAAACAGATTGAAAGACATGACAATGAACAGTGTCGTTTTCCCCACAGATAAAATATCCTGGGATAGACCCAGGATCATATATCCCAGGCTGTTTTTATCCTCGTTTCTCCCTTTGCAAGGCTGCCGGTCAGCATGTTCAGGCCAGGAGGAAGAACTCCAGTGAATTATTTTATTTTATTTTCATTTTCCACATTCCGGTTTATTTTCATTTTCCACATGAACATTTACGTAGTTTACATAGATTGAGTACGTTTATGTAGTTTATGTAGATTTCGTTTTTCCAATGTTCTGATTGGCTGCAGCTAAGGGGCGGGGAGAGCAGGCGGCAATGGTGAAAAAATAAACCAGCCCGTCTCCTGCCGTGTTTGCATGGGCGTGGGATCGGCGCGAGCTTTTTCAAAAGAACGGCCAATTTTATCATTTTTTGAAAACTGTGGAATAAAGCAAATGTTGCGGGGTGGGCCCAATTTAGGCACGGAAGCCTTGCGGAATTCATGCCCAAACCGGGATGGTTCGCTTTCTTATCCCAGGATATATTGGGCATGGGGAAAACGCCACAGTGAAAGCTTAAGCTTTCAACAGTCATTAAACAAAATATATACATGTTTCTTTGGCATGATTCTGATGCAATGCATGACTTAGAACTACTTTAAGGAGACCAGAAGGTTTCATTCACATGATCCCCCATCCTTCATGTACCATAAGCTGATAACTTTTATCATTTTTCCCAAACTGCCATTACATCTGAACTTGCAAATTATGATTTTTAAAAGAACTTTCCCTTAGGCAGGGAACTGCAAACCAGTACCGTAATACACCATTTTTGTAATCCTAGTTTGCAAACCAAACAAAGGCCACAGTTTGCTGGTTCAGATTTTATGGTGAGCTACGCTTTACTGAAAACTAGGAAGCAGTCCATCAGCTTGCTGCTTGCAAGGAAAGGAAGGATGGGGAGAAGAGATGACTCAGCTCCATTCAGACTCTACACAGTGCCAGACCACGGTTTAGCATTACCACCTTTGGTTTAGAACCACTACCACCTTTCAGAGCTCTCCAACACGGTGCCTGCAGACACCTTTCCTGGCCAACACCAAGCATTTTTAGAAAGTGGGTGAGGCCGGATGGGGCTTTTGCCAAGCAGGGCTTCTGACTGATCACTGGAAATCTGATTGGCTGTGCAGATTTTTTCAAAGTTGTTTCAGCAGCAGTGGCTACCCCATCACAAGGACTGTCCCTGAGTAACTGAAGATAAACTGTGTTCATACATCAAAATATTTTTAAACAAAAGGCATCCAGTTAACAGCTTCCTACTGAAATGTTTAAGAGTTACTATCAGAGGTATGCATGATCTCGTTCCCTGATGCCGCCTTTTATGGAAACTATTTTGTGGTTGGCTTTGCCTCTTGTGGCAACCATTTTGTGCTTGGACCTACTTCCCTGTGTCAGAATTCCAAAGGTGCCCATAGGCTCAAAAGGGTAGGGAACCCCTGAGGACTGTTAGATTTCTTTCTATATAAAGGCAGGAGGAAAGTACCCACTGAATAAAGCAGATTTTGGTCATTAGTCTATACTACTAATTTCACTTTGCTAAGATAATGACTGTTTAGTCTGGATCTATGGGCTGTTATTATCTCCACAGTTCATGATAAGTGGTGTTGAGGTTCCACGACTAATAAAGAGCACCCATCATTAAGTAAAAGTGGCTGAACAAGGGCTTATCTTGAAGATCTCACTGAGACTAACTTCACGGTTAAAACAAAGTCAGTCATCTTTTGCCCAGGAAAGGCAGGATACATGCAAACATTAGATTAAGTGCTCACCTCTAAGCTAAACTCAGGCCTTTTTCATGGCTTAATTATGTGGAAATTGCTTGATCAGAGGGGTTTTCCGCAACTAGCAGGCTGGTACTGAACTCTGATTGAGCTGGAGTTGCCAGATTCTATTCAGCATCAGAGAATTACCTGTACATTCTGTGGAGATGCTAATCCAGAGATCCCCCAACACTGAAGAGAATGGGATAGTTATAACCTGCATGGTGTTAGGGAGGATATAGGAACTGCATAGATCTTTGAGTCCATAAGACTGATTTTGTACACCAGAATTGTAAAAGTCAACCTGTATGAAGTCCAACATGTGAAAAACAGCTAGTCATACCCTATGGTTTAGCTACACAGGGCTGTGATCACTGTCAAGGGATGTAGGATGAAAAGGCAGAGATCTCACCGGGCCATGGAGGTTCTTGATCTGGAGGCTATATGCTTCTATCTCCTTCTGAAGGATGTTGTGTTCTGCTATTTGCTTCTCCAGGTCGGGCACAGTAGGGCCATATTCCCCTGCATTTACTTGTTTCTGGAACAAAACCAATGGCAAGCGTCAGGGACTCAATCTTCTAAACTCTAGCTATATAAGCTGCTCATATCCACTGTTCCTGCTGGCTGCTAGTCTTGCCCTCCATTTAATCCTATTGCTTTTAAACAAACGTTTACAAACAGTTCACAGCACAAAGCCTTTGTATTAACAGATAAATACATACAATCCATTCTATAGAACAGATCAAAATCAGACAAAACTACAGACTTTTAATTTGGCAAGGGCCTTGCCTAAACATTTGGTTTAGGAATAATTATTTTTTTTATTTGCCACTGAATGGAGATGAATGATGAAGCCAAAGGAGCCTCGGTTGGAAGGTTGACATGTGATGTCAAATATCGCAGACTGAGTTCCAGGAAAAGGTATGGGGAAAAGAGGGACAGCAGAGGCTAAGGCAGGTATAACAGGATGGTTTGCAGGGCTAACTGTCGAGAAAGACTTCTAGGGTGGCTATATACATCTTAGCTTCTTGATCTTGTGAGAGTTCAAAAAATAAGAAATGAAATAGTTCCATTTGGTCCAACTGTAGCTGTCCAATGGCATTTTTGAGATCTGACAAATCTGAAGAACAGCTCTAAATGTAGGCCTTTTTTCAGAATAATTCTTGAGGCAACTCAGCTTTTGTGATCTGGCCTATTTTGCAATAAGTTTTTATTTCAACATTCACAAAATGCAATGCATAAACACATACAGAAATGTCAATCTAATATTTACATTATAACTAAAGACACTTCCAGCTATTGCACTGTTTAAAAATAAATACATGTAAGGACAAACAATTAAATAAACTAAAAAAGTAAAATAAATAACAGTAAAAATAAACAAATTAAAAATAAAAATAAAGAGAAGATAGTAGTAGTAATAATAATATTAAAAGAAAAAATAATAAAAAAAACCACAAAATTATATACCATATATAGTTACATGGTTATATTAATATTTTCCTTTTATATAAGCTATCCAGTTTCTCCATTCCTCCTTAAAATCAGAGTCCAAATTATAATCTATATAACTTGAAAGCTTGGCTGTTCTAACAATGTTTATAACCTTATGTTGCCATTCTGTTATTGATGGAGTTTTCTCGATGCTCCAATATGAAGATGAAGAAGATGAAGAAGATGAAGAAGAAGATGATGAAGATGATGATGATGAAGAGTAGTAGTAGTAGTAGTAGTAGTAGTAGTAGTAGTAGTTTGGATTTATATCTCCCCTTTCTCTCCTGTAGGAGACTCAAAGGGGCTAACAATCTCCTTCCCCTTCCCCACTCACAACAAGCACCCTGTGAGGTGGGTGGGGCTGAGAGAGCTCCAAGAAGCTGTGACTAGCCCAAGGTCACCCAGCTGGCGTGTGTGGGAGTGCATAGACTAATCTGAATTCCCCAGATAAGCCTCCACAACTCAAGCAGCAGAGTGGGAATCAAATCCGGTTCCTCCAGATCAGAGTGCACCTGCTCTTAGCCACTATGTCATTTAGCCGAAAGTATCCTAGCTGTCGTTGATAAATATCTAAACAGTGAGCTTTATCTTTATATTTTTTCAAAAATTCCTGATAGATACATCTCAAGTTTTTTCTCAAATCTAAAATATAGTACCCACATTCATATTGGGTTAGATGAGAAAGACGCTCCATCAATATTTCCCCAACAGAGAGGAGTAATAGGACATTCCTGTGTTCTTGGCTGCAAGCACATGGACTCCTCCTTTTCCTCAGGTATAAGTCAAAAGGAATGTTTGTCGACTTCGCTCTTTAGTAGTTCTGCAGGTTCCAGCTCTTCTGTATTATGCATCTGAGAGGATTACTTCAGGTTTATTCAACCGCCTTGAGCCCAGCCTTGGCTGGGATAGGGCGGGATATAAGCCCAAAATAAAGTAAAGAAAATGTAAAGTAAAATAAAGTTCCTTTAACCTACTTGCACTGTTAAAATCTCTCTCAAGCCTGTGAAGAGAAACCAGGCAATTTCATACTGCAAATATGAGCTTATCTGTCATGATTCCCTCATGTGATGATAAAAGTGTGATTGACAGCATTGCCATCCAGTTGCAAAGTGCGTAAACCTAAAAGTGTATGCAGATAACATAGTTGTGAACTCACCAGAATCTTTTTCGCTATGGTACTGTGTCTGTGGAACACTTCCCTCTGGAATATTTGCCTGGTGTTCATTTACATCTTTCACACACCAGCAGCTGAACTGCTGACTTCTGGGTTTTGTTTTAATATATATGTTATGTTATTGTTCGATAGTGTGTTATTTTTAAAGTTTGCAGGCCTTTTTGAACATTTATTTTAAGTGGAAGTGTGAGAAACAATTTCAACAGACAAACAAAAAAGGCCAGTTGAACATGTCAGAATATGAAATCCACACAGATGTTTGCCCATGATGAAGCAGACCTTTATAATCTTAGGTAACAGGCAAATAAATGGAAAATGTTGTGTCACTGAGGACGATATTGTCCACAGGCAGTTCTGTGACATAGATCTTATCGATGCATATGATGAAACATTTGAAGAGTTGCATAAGTTCGTTTTCCATATGAAAATATCTCTGGCCCCAGTCCAGAGTTCCTCATGGTAGCCCCTTCATAAGTCCCCCAGCTTCCTCCTTCCAGAAGCTGCCTCTTTCATTGCCCAGAAGCCATTTTCAAATCTTGATGGATCTTCAGAAGACCATGGTGCTGGATCATGGACATTGTTCACAGGGTCAAAGTTCCAATGTCCCAGAGAGCCAGTGTGGTGTAGTGGTTAAGAGCAGGTGCATTCTAATCTGGAGAACTGGCTGCCACTTGAGCTGTGGAGGCTTATCTGGTGAACTAGATTAGCTTGTGCACTCCAACACATACCAGCTGGGTGACCTTGGGATAGTCACAGTTCTTTGGAGCTTTCTCAGCCCCATCCACCTCACAGGGTGTTTGTTGGTGGGTGGGATGGAAAGGAGATTGTAAGCCCCTTTGAGTCTCCTTACAGGAGAGAAAGGGGGGGATATAAATCCAAACTCTTCTTCTTCTTCAATGCATGCGCATGCACATCATCTCACTCAGAAGAGCTCTTTAAATCATAGGGTCTAACCATGAGATGGGTGATGTGAGTTGGGGTGCAAACAGAACTTCCCACAGCCATTTTTATTGGTGAAAAGAACACAGGATGGAATGCTGAAGTCCCTCCTCCCATTGGACCATGCTCCAGAGTAGAATTGGCAAGGTTCTCCTAGCAGTGTGGCTTTCGGAGTGAGTGGAGTCCCCCATTCTAGGGATGGTGTGGGCGCAGAAGGATGGGGCCCAGGGGAAAACCTGACCTGACTCACATCACCCATTTCATGAAATTAGGCCATATATAACCTTCGTTCTTCTTACTAGCACCAGTGTTTGACTTCACTTGTAAATATACCCACTCAAATAAAGCAATGTGTTCAGTTAGCTTCTGTTTACCTGTTTTTGTTCTAGAATTTTTGCCCAATCCACTTTGGATCCAGCTTCAGGAACTGTAAACTTCTCATAGAGATCTCGGTATTCCGCACATTGGTATGTCACTCGATCATGGAGCTGCTTGATGCTTTGTAAAAAAGAAGAAAATTTTTTAAGGGGGACTAGATCAAAACCTCTGAGGATGCTGAAGCTTTTGAAGGAGGAGTGGAACCCACTACTGTTGGAGAGCACGAGCGCCCGGGAGACGCCCGAGTACGGCGGGCACACCCCCGGAAAAGGGTCTCCCACACTTCCCGACACACCGGGACCATGCGCCGTTCATGCGACTGACCTCTCCTTCCAAAATGTGGATTCGGAGAAACCGCTGAGATTGCAAGACCTCCTGGCTCCAATGTGTATGTGCAATTGCCAAATCCCCTGCCCAAATCCCCCTGCGCCCTTTGCCCTGTTCATTGTCTTGTATCCCGGTGCTGCAAACCCCTGCCTGCCTTGTTTGTTTTTCCTCTTGTAAACTGTCAATAAAAGGGCTTGGGGAGAAACAGGACGGCAGAGTTGCCTCTGCTTCTCTCTCTTGCTGAAATGACATGCTGTCTCCGCTGGTGTAAGAATACACGCTACCTCAGTGGTTCTCAACCTGGGAGTCGGGACACCTTTGGGGGTCGAACGACCCTTTCAGAGGGGTCGCCTAAGACTCTCTGCATCAGTGTTCTCCATCTGTAAAATGGATAAATGTTAGGGTTGGGGGTCACCACAACATGAGGAACTGTATTAAAGGGTTGCGGCATTAGGAAGGTTGAGAACCACTGCACTACCTGTTTTTGGCAGCTGCCTAAAAGTGCTTCCATGCACTTACTTGATATTTCATTTTAGCCAAGATTTGATACAGCAGATGGGTTACAATTGCGATTGGTCCACTACTCACTCTTTCTCTATTTCGAAAGCCTGAGGATGCCTTAGTCGCTTGACTTTGTCCACGTCCAGGAAAAGGTCTTTCAGTAGTATTTCTGCCTCTTTCAGATTTTTGGCATTCTCTTGCTGGAATTCAAAAGGCTGGTTTTGCTGGTGGTTACTGATATCCTGCAATCAGAAAAGTAGAGGCATGAGAACCACTCCCATTAGATACTGCAGCGTGAACATACAAATAAAGAAGGCCACTATTATGTTTTTGTGAGGTTCTCTGTCCCTGCATTTTCATAAGTCCAAGCAGGGTTTTCATAGAATACATTGATGACTATTATGTTACTTTCAAAAATAAAGAACCCAAACAAGCTCAGGGTTGCCGGGGGCGGGGGGGCGGGGAGAAATGCCAGGGGCCAGGGGGAGAAATGCTCCCGCCTTTCCCCAAAGCAATTCCCCAGGACGGAAACAACACGTTGTTGCTGCTCTATGGATGGCAGGAGCAACCCCTCTCCTCCAAGCAGCAGCATTTCCCATTTGGGCTCTCCCTTATAGTTAAACAGTCATTCCCCAGAGCTACTATGTGGCTATGAAGAACCCAGACACAACTCATTAAAAACCTGAATGTGTAGTTTGACCCTCAGTATCAGATGCTGAGGAAGGACAACAGATAAAGCACCTCAGATGTACTTGAGCTGATCACCACTGAAGACAGAAAACACTGGAGTAGGTGCATGTTTGATCTGATCCAGCTAATTCTACTGTACTAAGTTTTCAATACTATTCATCATGCCCAAGATCAGTCTAGAAATCTTGAACTTCTCCTGAAACAGCATAGCAGATCAGAGAGGTGCTGCTTGCCTAAAAAATGCACCCCCTGCAGGCCAAAAACTGAAAAAACACTAGAAAAAACCACAAACAGGGACAGAGCTTCGGACATGTAATGGGGGGGTTGAACCTGATAACCCCCCCCCCCACCTACGTCCTTGCTTATGGTACAGGTACTATTGATTTCCCAAATTTACCTGTTTGAGCTTGTTTTGTGTTTCAAGAACATCCTTTTCCACTTGGTCTGCATTTCTTTGCATGCGGGAGATAAGCACAGCCAGGTCATTGGTGCCTGAAGATCTAGGACAAGAGAAAACAAGTGGAGGAAAATAAAAATAATTTGCTTGAGGACAAGGCCAGATGAATAGTTGTGCTCTTATACTGTAGCAGGTAAACCAAGCCCAGCTGGATTATAACTCCTCCTCCTCCTCCTCCTCCTCCGTAAATATTATTGGCTACTCATAGAACAATTATGGCATTTCTCCAATTTACCATTTAATAAGAAAACAATGAAAGGAGTTTGGAACCACAATAAACCTCTGTTAATAGATAGAATTTCCATCAGTGATGCCTCCCTCTTCCTCGGCTGTCTTCCTAAAATTCAACTATTGACCAGAATTTCCTCTGATTTTGTACTTCTCAAGCAGGGGTGTAGCTTATTAAAGCATTCCCTGGGGCTCACCCAGGGCACTGCTTCTCCCTGCTCCCAGCTGCACCTTTGTCATGCAGCTGACCAGTGGGGCCAGCCTAACTGGCCCACCCTCAAACTCCATGTGGAGTTCGAGTGTGGCACCAGTCACTCCGCCCTGTTCTTCAATGAAGTTCAGAGTGGGCCAAACTGACCACAAAGGCTGACTATCTCTGGTTTTATGCTGTTGGCTCCACCCACAAGCTCCACCTCCAGTCAGGTGGAGCTGGTGGTGTGTGTTTGTGGGTGGAGCCAACAGAATAAAACTACAGCCGATCAGCCACCTGTGCTCTAGTGAGGCTTGGGGTCAGTTTTGAACTGCAGGATTCCAGTTGCCAGCCTGCAGTTTAAATCTGGACCTGGAAAGCTGAGGCCAGCAGCAAATGGGTTGCTCCGAAGTGCCTGAGGGGTGGTGGCTGCAGCTCTAGCCGGTTCCGGCCGAATTTCGAAACTCCATGTGATGTTTGAAGCTCTCTCCCAAGCTGTACATGGTGTTTAGGAGTGGGGCTAGCTCTGGTGACTGGCATTTAACTGCACCCAGCCCCAAACAGGGCTGTGGCGCAATTGTGAGGGGGCATCAGGCCACACCCAGGAAATGGCACACAGGGCTGTTGCCCCTTTGTGCCTCCCTCACTATGCCAGTGTTCTCAAATGATGGTCTTTGCATGTGTTCATTGGAGGTGAGGTTCAGATGCTTTCCTATGGGACTGCATGAAATGGGGTTGCCTCAACAGTCTGTATTATAAGGACATTATTTTATGCGTGGAAGAATACTATGAGGAGCTATCATTTATTGACACTGTTAAATGCCACAGTGAGAGATTCTAAATCTGACATTGGCCTTGTCTATGTTACCTTTCCAAAATTATTCCACAGAATAATTCTGTGTAAATTTGAAGGGTGGAAGGATGGGGGAATATATTAGGAACAGAGTTGCCAGAGATCTAGTAGAACTTCAACTGATCTCCATGCTAGAAAAATCTATTCCCCTGGAGAAAAGGGCTGCTTTGGAGAGGGATTCTTAATGTTCTGTTTTATGATTCTATGCTTATTGTTATTTATGATGTTATGTTTTGATGTTATGATGTTATGTCAATGATGTTATGTTTATGATGCTATGATATTATGAGGTTATGTTTTCTGATCCTTGTTTATCGATATTATATTTTTGATGTTTGTAGCATGATGTTTTGATTATTATGCTATTGTGCACCGTCCTGAGCCTTTCAGGGGAGGGCAGTATATAAATTAAACATAACTACCATACCATACCATTGTACCCTGCTGAGATCCCTCCCCTCACAAACCCTCCCCTCCCAGGATCCACCCCCAAATCTCTAGAAGAAGAAGAGTTGGTTTTTATACCCTGCTTTTCTCCACTTTAAGAAGTCTCAACATGACTTGCAATCATAATCCCTTCCTCTACCCACAACAGCCACCTTGTGAGGTAGGTGAGGCTGAGAGGATTCTCAGAGAATTTTGACTGACCCAAGGCAACCCAGAGGGCTTTATGAGAAGGAGGGGGTCTCCAGATTAGAATCTGCCACTCTTAACAACTACATCAGAATGGCTCTCACCAGTCACATGGGAATTTCCCAATTCAGAGCTGGCAACCCTAATTGGAAGTTTGACAAAAGATTAAAACAACCTCTTCTGTAATATTCTTTAAGAATCACGATTAAATGTTTTCTAGGGAAAAGTTTTGAAAATCATTTTAGCTGCCCTTTAATAAATATCATCATTAATATATCTAATTCTCAATGTAACCAAATCTGTGGATATTTAAATTCAGAATCTGGAGCCATGAACAGACAAGACAGATCTTTAAGAACATAAGAACAAGCCAGCTGGATCAGACCAGAGTCCATCTTGTCCAGCACTCTGCTACTCGCAGTGGCCCACCAGGTGCCTTTGGGAGCTCACATGCAGCATGTGAAAGCAATGACCTGCTGCTGCTGCTGCTCCTGAGCACCTGGTCTGCTAAGGCATTTGCAATCTCAGATCAAAGAGGATCAAAATTGGTAGCCATAGATCGACTTCTCCATCAATCTGTCTAAGCCCTTTTTAAGCTATCCAGGTTAGTGGCCATCACCACCTCCTGTGCCAGCATATTCCAAACACCAACTACACGTTGCGTGAAGAAGTGTTTCCTTTTATTAGTCCTTATTCTTCCCCCCAGCATTTTCAATGTATGCCCCCTGGTTCTAGTATTGTGAGAAAGAGAGAAAATTTCCTCTCTGTCAACATTTTCTACCCCATGCACAACTTTATAGACTTCAATCTTTCTACAAACCTGAAGAAAACCTCATTTGTAGAAAAATCTGAAATCTTAATTTTAGAAGTTTTAAAAACCTTTCCAAAATAACAGAAGCTCTGCCTGCTGTTTTAAGAAACAACTGCGGTTGGTAGTCATTACTACTAAATGATCACAACAATATTGGCAGCATTCAAGTTTTGGGGTGCTGTGTGGTTTCTGGGCTATATGGCCGTGTTCTAGCAGCATTCTCTCCTGACAGTTTGCCTGCATCTGGGGCTGGCATACAGCATCTGGTGCAGGCGAAACGTCAGGAGAGAATGCTGCTAGAACACGGTCATACAGCCTGGAAACCACACAGCACCTCAGTGATTCTGGCCGTGAAAGCCTTCGACAATACATTCAAGCTTTGGTTTCTGTCAATTAAAGGCAGGGTCAGGGCAGGGCCCTTTCTAGTGCTGCTTTGGTCTTTGAAGAAGTACACATTGAGGCCAGGCCCAGCATCATTGATACCATGCAACTGTCATGACTCAGCCAGAACTGGCTACTTGCCATTGTTTAACAGCAGCCACCCCACAAAAGCTAGCACTGTGTAGCAGTTAGAGGTTCGTACTAGGAGGAGACAAAGGTTCTAATCACCACTGTGACTCACTGGATGACCTTGGGCCAGTTACATATTCACAACTTAAGCTACCTCACAGGGTTGTTGTGAGGTTAAATGGAGGAGAGGAAAAGAATATAAGATGCTTTGGGTCCTCACTGTGAAGAAAGGTGGGGTGTAAATGAACAAATGTAGCTAAAAATGGGGGACAGACAAAAGCCAGGTTGGTTGGTAGGTGGGTGGGAATGCAAGAGGAAACAGGAAAAGGTGAGTTATGGAGGTTGCCTAGCCTGGCCATCTCCAGATAGGGAAATATCTGGAGATTTTGGGAGTGGAGGCTGAGGAGTGTGAGGTTTGGGGTTGGGAGGGACTTCAATGGAGAATGATGCCACTGAGATAATTTTTTCCAGATGAACTAATCTCTGTTGCCTGGAGATCAGTTGTAATAGCAGGAGATTCCCCAACCATCTCCTGGAGGCTGGCTACCCTAGGATTGCCAGGAGAGGGGGGAAAGCAAGTTGTGTGGGGAGGTGGATACAGGAGAAAGTAAAGTGCCCTCTAGAAGTTTTTGCAGTTACTTCACCACAGAATAGGCTAGCACCACACAACTGAACCAACATTTTTCCAGGCGGAGGCTGCCAGGGGGAGAAAAGGAGGGAAAGCCAAAGACAGGGGGGCTGAGAAAGATGGGTGACCTTGTGGATGGGAAGAAGAGAAGGAAGCAGGAAAAGGAGAAAGGCTATGGGTAAGGTGACCAGCCGTCCCGCTTTTGGAGGGACACTCACGCTTTTCCGCAATGTGTCCTGCATCCCGCGGGTTTTAAAATTGTCCCGATTAGGCAATGCGCTCCTGCGGGTCAAGCAGAAAAAGCCTCCCCATGCTGTCAAGCTGGCCACTTCTGGGGCGCTTCCCTGTTTCCTGACCGGGGAGCGCCGCAAAAGGCAGTGTGCTCCTGCGGCCGCGTTACAGGAGTAAAAATCTGGTCACCTTAGCTATGGGGGCTTTCATTGAGGGAAAGAATAAAAATGGTGGAGGGGAAAAATTAGATGCCCTTACAGGTCCTTGCTGGTTCTACATTTGTATTAAGATAATTTATATCACATTGGATGTTTATGTAGAATTAGTCCTATGTGTAGAATAAGTTCCTGCCTATGGAAGTTTTACAGAATACTGAATTCAAAATCTTTTTTTGACAAATAATTTTCTCTCTTTGCATCCACAGTTAACATACTGGGTTAATTCATTTTGTGTAAGTAATTTTGCCAGTTAGAACCATTCACCTCTGTGTTTGACTGACTGAAGGTATTGTGCTACTCCAAGGAAGTCTGGGTGATGCAGGCTGGGGGAGCAATGGGCATTTTCAGTCTTACAAACTTATGTTGCTTTGGGTTTTCTGGGCTGTGTGGCTATGATCTGGTAGATCTTGTTCCTAACGTTTAGCCTGCATCTGTGGCTGGCATCTTCAGAGGTGTATCACAGAGGGAAGTCTGTCACACACTGTGTCCAGTTAGGAACAAGATCCACCAGACCACAGCCACACAGCCCAGAAAACCCACAACAACCAGTTGAATCTGGCCGTGAAAGCCTTCGACAATACTATGTTGCTTTGGTGGGGGGCAAGTCCGGGAGTCAGAGGCATATCAAGGGTGGGATAAGGCATGGCACATACCCTGGGTGCCACCCTTTGAAGGGGACATCAGCCTGTGCTCTGCAGTCTCCAAGCAGCCACTATTGGACTGTGCCCCAGTCCATGTAGAGTTTAGGAGTGGGGGTGCCCAGTTGAACACTGAACCATGCCTGTCTGAGCTCAGCATTCAACTGGGCTTGCCCATAACCTGAACTCCATGTGGAGTTGGGGGGCCTGGGTTTGTTCAACACTGAGCTCAGCGTCATACTGAGCAGTTGCTCTGCTCTGCTCGGCTCCAGCTTTACCCTGCTAGCTCTGTCCCCACGCTCCACCTGACTTTTGGAGGTGAAACATATGTCCCCATATGTCCCTGCTTGGCCTCTGCATTTGGCAGAAACCAATTTACTGGTGGTTCCAGGCCCCTGTATAATACAGCTGGCATCCGCCCAAGCTAGGGCCTTTAGTACCCTGGCCCCAGCCTGGTGGAACACTCTCCCTTCAGCCATCTGGGCCCTGTGGGACCTAGAACAGTTTCGCAAGGCTTGCAAGACGGAGTTGTTCCACCAAGCTTTTGGGGAGGTCAGCCATTGAGGGTGCTATTCCCTGCATCTTATATTCCATCTTTAACTTGTACATTTACTGTTTTGGCCGCCCTTGGTGAGTTGCTGTGTGCTGATGTTGTCACCTGATTTTGTGGAGTTAAGAGTTGTAGTTTGTGATGCTTAATTTGTGGTTTTAGGTAGAAATTTTAACTGATTATGTTTTATTTAACCTGTACACCTCCCAGAGCCCTTCAGGGATGGGGCGGTATATTAAATACAACAAACAAACAAACAAACAAACAAACTTCGGGGCAGAACCAGCCTGGAGCTGGGCTGAGCAAACTGGAGCTGGGCTGAGCAACTGCTCAGTCCAACACTGAGCTCAGCCTGGCTAGGTTGAGTTTTAAACTGCAGGCTTGAAGCCTGCAGCTTGAAGCTGGACTTGGCCAAGCTAAGCTCAGCATTAAATTCACTGGCCCTTGAATTCCACGTGGGGTTGCAGGGGGCAGAGTAAGCCGGTAGTGCTTATCCTAGGTGCCATTTTTCTACAGATACTGGAAGTAGCCTCTCCTCTTGACCAGCCCTCCTGAAATTGTGCTGTGAGCCAGCCCTGCAAGGCCTGACATCAGTTGTCAACATGGTTTTGCAACTGATGGGGCCCACCTACCAATAGACAACACACTTTATTGCCTCAAGCAACTGGCAAGAAAGCAAAACAGAAGACAGCGAGATCCTTATACGATCACATCACATTATGCATATTTTCAGCTAAACATTACTTAGGCAGACATACATCAGCAATGCCCATACATGTCACATAATAGGCAGTCTGGGCCTTTCACACACAGAGAGAGCAGTGAAGCTAGAACAGCAGGTATCTAAAAAGTACAAGTCAAATTACATAGGATGCTTTGAAAAGGCAAGATTGTGCAAGCAAACAGGGAAGGGATTACAACCATTCCGCCCTAGGTCAGAGGAACTCACATCTCTGGGCAAGGAAGTTCTGGGCTAGTTTCTTTCCAAGCTTACAGCTTAATTATTATATTCTGACAGAAATGTTTCCCAGGAAAGCTCCATGGCCCCTAATCCCCAAATTAGTAGTTCTCAAATATTTAACTATTTGGCTTCATGAGCAATTTTGTGTCTTTCTTGAAGACAGATTTTGACATTCGGGGGCCATAATAAACTAGATGAGAATCAGCAAATCAAGCAACAGTTCAATCCTAAACAGATACAGCATTCTAAACCCACTTGGAAACTACCCTTTTCACACACTCTTCTAATAAAGGCATATTGCTAGCAGCATGATAATATAACTGCAGTATTCCACTGACCCATTGCTGACTTCCAATACCACTGTTTAAATGAGTATACCACTCTGTTGAAATGAACAGTTCAAGGGTTGCCAACCTCCAGATTGGGCCTGAAGATATTTTAGAATTAAAACTGATCTTCAGACTTCAGAGATAAGTTCTCCTGGAGCAAATGGCAACCTTGGAGGATGGGTTCTATGCAGTAGTGGGATCCAAAAATTTTAGTAACAGGTTCCCATGGTGGTGGGATTCAAACTGTGGCGTAGCACCAATGGGGCTGGGCGGGACACAACGGGGGCGTGGCCGGGCCACAACGGGGGCGTGGCCGGGCATTCCGGGGGCAGGGCATTCCTGGGCAGGGCTGTGGCAAGGACGCAGCCACTGCGCCGGTCCTTGGGCGGGAAACGCAGGCACAGGCTGCCACACACGCCAGTTCACCTCCTGCTAGACTGCTTCAAGTTCTGCGTGCTACTGCTGAGGAGGAGGAGGGGCGTAACTAAGGCAAAAATCACATGGCAAAATCACCAATTAGTAACCCCCTCTAGGCACACACAAATAATTAGTAACCTACTCTCGGGAACCTGTGAGAACCTGCTGTATCCCACCTCTGGTTCTATGGCATTATACCCTACTGAGGTTTCTCCTCTCCCCCAGATGCTACCTTCCCCATTCTCCACCCACAAATCTTGAGGAATTTCAGAATCCTGAGCTGATGACCTTAACAATAGCTGTTTTTCTCTCCCATTGTGGAAAGAGCGAAAAATAATCATCACCCTTAGTGAAGGATTCTGGCAAAACATGATATTGTGGGAATAAATTATAGCAAACGAAGTTGATTCCCTCTGCAAAGTGTTCCTTGTATAATATCAGATGTTAGAAACTAATACACTTAAATTAAGTGCTTCTACACCTTTGCCAACTTCTGTGCTCACAGAGTAGGAATGAATGTTCACAAACATCGGTGAATTCCCAGTTTTTGATGCTCGCGTGTCAAATAGGGTTGCCGCCTGCCTGCTGGCAGCGGGAGATCTCCTGCCCCCAGTAGGTCCTGCCTGCCAGCACTCCAGCAGTTGGCAGGGGAAAGAAAATGAATTAAAAATTGCCATTGTAAACAGAGCGATGTCACTTGTAGGAAAATCCAGAAAAAAACAGGAAAAGGTATGCAGGCAGGCCCCCTGTTCTCCTCTGAAGAGGCTATTGACCTTAATAGTGAGGCTGACAGAAACTAGTTTTTGATTTCTCAGCCAGTTGCACAAGCTGTTTGTTTCTTGCTGACACCACAAGGGCTCCCCCCTGCCAGGAATGAGGAATGAGGAGCAGTAGTTGAAGCAAAAACCCAGCACCACCCAACAGTTGCTTTCTTTTGAGACAGCAGGAGCATTAGTCATTACCATGCTGCCTTATGGGCATGTTGAGACAGCCCCATGGAGCTATTTGGCTTTCTGCACCTTCGCCAACTGACCTAATCGAAGAAAAGTCACAGCAAATGCAAAATTATTCATGCTTCACAATGTATTGTACGATAAGTGACGGCAGGAAACCGCAAGGTATTATAAATATTAGACTGACCCACCTTTATTGTTAGTCAGACCAGCCCAAGAACTGAATTCCATCTGAAGTGAACAGCGACCGGCTCATGAAGCCTTTCCTTGTTATCTGTCAGTCTGCGTGTCATTCAGTAACTGTTCTTTTCTAAATTCACATAATTACCGAGTGTTCTATCTTTGTTTGGAGATGCTGCCTGATGCATGTGAGATAAGGAGAAATGTTCCCACATACTGCTTGGGATTATCGCCAGAACCAATCTAGGCTGGCCTGGGCAGGATCCTTCACCTGGGAGTAAGCTCGGTTGCTGGCAATGGGGCTTGCTTCTGAGTAAACCCTCCTAGGGTCATGATTCACCCATTTGAAACATTGCACGGTTGCTTCACCAAGCTTACTCCCGAGCCAACCGTTTTTTCCTAAACTAAAACCTCAGTATTCAAGTTAAATTGCTGTGTTGGCACTTTGTGATAAATAAGTGGGTTTTGGGTTGCAATTTGGGCACTCGGTCTTGAAAAGGTTCGCCATCACTGGACTAAGCTATGAGAGGCCCAGGTTTTAATCCCCATTCTGCCAAAAAAAGGTCACTGAGAGACCCTGGACCAGTTGCACACTATCAGTCTAACCCACAGACTGGGATTGTTTTGTGGATAGGATGGAGAAGGATGTAAGCCACTTTGGGTCCATGCTGGGTGAAAGGTAGGTATAAATGAAGTAAATAAATTAACTGCTGTTTTTTTTTAAAAAAAATCCTCATTTTGATAAACAACTTTCTCCTGAAAGTATGTTCTACGCCACCCTCTGCATAACTGTTTTCCTGTAATTAATTGATGTTCTTATCTGACTTTTACAACAATGTTTGGAGACCATCCAAGGCTGGTCAGAAGTTATCAGGGGTCATAAAGCCAGGATCCCACAGCTTTTTTTTGTTTGGTTCCTTTAAAGAACTAATTACAAAAGTGATTTGTTTGCCAGCTGCTCAGATATCACTTATGATGAGAGGGAAGATGTTTGCTTCTGAGAAGGGTTTTTTTTTTTGCATTCAATACTGATTTTGCTTGACAGCTAAGGTGGTTTTCATCACAACAATAAAACAACATCATAAAATCCAAAAGAAAAATTACAACAGTCCAACAAAGTTCACACACACATCACAGGCAAACAACTCTCCAGCAATAAACTTTACTTATCAAAAAATGCTCAAAGGAAAATGCCATAAAATCCCATAAACACACACTCCATGCTGTCCCCTTAAGAAAAGTTCTGATAAAAAGGGATCTATTTTACAAAATAAAAAAAAATTAAATATTCTACAATGGAAATGAAGTTTTGCTCCTTGGCTAAAGCCTTCTGATTTGGATAAAGCAATATTCAAAGTCTAGCTAGCATTTGTTTTCTGTGCCTAATCCTGTTCTTATGGTCCTTACAAAAATAGGTAAACAGACTAATTAAAAAAAAATCTGGAATAAGGAGTGGTTTATATTTGAGCCTGCTCCAAGCGACAGAGTGAGGGAACAATGAGAGCTCTGAGGGGGCTAATGAACCATACCAGACTGCAGGTGAAAAATCCTCCACGCAAGTAGAAAATGAGTTTAATAATAGGAAGACTGTTAAATGATCTCTGGTTTGTTTGTTTTTAACATGGAGGAACAGTGGTATCTGCCTGGCTGAGGTCCAGAGCAGGCCCCACACAGACCAACCTAGCAGCTTGAGTAGTGAACTGACCTTTTGGTACACATAAATGAGGTTTTCAACTCTGAGTTGGGAAATTTGTAGGCCCACATGATCTGGGAAGGGGAGGGACCTCTGTAGGATATAATGCCACAGATTCCATCCTCCGAAGCAGCCATTGACTTCTGGACATCATTTCCAGGAAATCCCCAGGCCCCATCTGAGGCTGACAATTCCTATTCACATTAGTTACCTAATGTGAATAGGGTTGTCAGATCTCTCTTGGAAACAGGCAGGAGCTGAAGGGAGGCAGGTGCAGGTGCTGGCACTACACTGGGGGATACTCTAGCAATTGGCCAAAAACTTTATGGTTTCCATAGAATGTTAGGGAGAATGATAGAGCACCCCCTTGCCTCATGCTGGTGCAGATAGTTTCCCAGTTCTTTTTGCCAACCTGCTTCTGCCCACCAAACATCTGAGAGTCAATGGACAGTAGCAGCAATCCTGGGAAATTGTCTACCATTATTGGGGACCTGGGAACCCTAGCCTGCGGGCAGTTCTGGGGCTGGCAGGGAAAATAACAGGTTGGGGCTGGAAGTGAAACCATCAGGTTGCCAGTGACAGACGGATGCTCTGGTACTTGGGCAAAAACTATTGTAGATGCCATTTTTACCATGTAGTATTTGCACAAATATTAGAGCGCTCCCACATTGTAGGTGACCCAATGACATAATTTCCAGTGCACACCAGAAGCCATTGGCCTGTTGCCAGCGACAGCTCTGAGACGCTGGTGTAGACCTCTTCTACTGCCAATTAGTCCCCTTGCTGGGCCACCTGCTGGGCAGCAAGGATGTGAGGCCTAGGGGGTAGGGTTCCCCCACCTCAAGATGGGGGGATGGCAACCCTAGTTAGCCTGAGCCTAGCCTTTCTTGCGGAAGGAAAGGAGAAGTTGTTTCATTTAAAGATATACTTACAATAAACTTAGTTTGACAGCAAAATTATACTCAGCTGCTTCTGATATAACTACAATCCTAAATCCAAATGTGTATTTTTCTTTTCTTCCTTTTAAAACAACTTCATTTCCTTCCAACAAGTGCTAACTCTGCATTTCATTCTGTATTTGCCTTGTGGTGCCTGTTTGTAATGTTCAAAAAGGATACAGGAAATTTGTACAGGCTTGAGACGTGAAATCAGTCTTTGTAGCTACATTCCAATACACAGTTTCCTCTCTGAATATTACAAGGAAGTAGTAGACTTGAATGTGGAAGTGACTGCTTGGGGGCTGGCAGATGTTTGTAATATATGAAGCTACTCCTAACAATATAGGCAACATCAGTCTCCTCACTCCATTCCCTGGAGCTTAAGAGGGAAGTATGGGAGGCAAAACACCAAGGCATCTGAGCTCACCATGACCTTGTCAGTGTGTCTTTGTTAACTGCACCACAGTGATAATGCACACCTAACTAAAAAGGACATTTTAGTTAATGTTTATGAGTGTTTGGCAGATACTGAACAATTCCCCACTGGCGGAATCGATTTAGGATCAAACTGGAACCACACGAAGTAAAGTACGGCAGCTGAGGTGTCGTGTTGGCACTGTGATCAGAGGGTGGGATCACCTCGGCGCCTCTTCTGCTCCTCGTTCCTGATTGGCTGTTGTGTTACGGCAGGAACGTGAATGTGCATTTCTTTTTTTGTTTGTTTTTTAACGTAACAGCTACGTAGCTACGTCGTCACACTAGAGCAGTGATTCCCAACCAGGGTTCCGTGGTACCCTGGGGTGCCGTGAGCATGTCCCAGGGGTACCGCAGCAGCGCTACCGGCCCCCCTCACTTTTGCAGTGTCTCCCACCGGCACCAGCAAGGAAATGGAGCTGGCCCAGGGGTCAGGGCCTGCCACAAGATCAGCAGCCACTCCCCCCCCCCCAGTGCTTCCCTTCTCCCTGGGAGGGGTAGGTGGGGTGTGTGGCAAGCAGGGGCACTGCGAGGGGAAGGAAGGGGCATGGCAGGGGTACCATGAGATATGAAGAGTGAGGTCAAGGGTACTGTGATATCGAAAAGGTTGGGAAACACTGCACTAGAGAATCACTTGGTTTTAAGAATTCTGCTTACCTCCATCTCTAAGCTACCAGATTGTCTTGCTTTGAAATAATGGCAATTTATTTTTCAAAAATAGGGTACTGAAAAGTTTTAACAAGCCAGTGACAATCTGAACCACAAAAATGTCCAAAATATGTAAAATGGATTGCAAAAAACAAAAACACCCCCGCTCCCCATCAGAAATATATACTGAACTATCAGTTCAAGTCACCTCAGGCTTCTGCTGTAGATGATTCCTATTTCAACAGACATCCTTTATTTTTACAAGGCTGCTTTTTGTTCTGGAACATTGCAGGCCCATAGTTCATAGCGGATCTTTCTTTTTCAAAAGTCCAGAGTGTTCCTTTGGGTCTGAAAGGTTGATCTGGCAGCCCTAGTACAAACTGATGTGGGCTGATGGTAGAATTTATTGCACACTCTAGCTGTGTTTTTAGCATCTATCACTAGTTTTAATTCACCATTTCTCCAAGGAATTCAATTTGGTGTACATGATTCTCCCCTCAGTATTATGCTGACAACAGTGCTGTGTGATATATTATGTAATGGAAAAAATTAACTAAAAAGTAGATAACCAGCAGCATGCAGAATGATTATATAAATTGGTCAGAAGATAATTTAACCATCTGAGATATCTCTGGGAAAAAAAAGAATCACTTTCTTCATGCCAATTAGTTACCAACCTCCAGGTGGGGACTGGAGATCTCCTGGAATGACAAACATCAGTTTCTCGGAGGAAATACTAGCTTTGGAGAATGGACTGCAATGCATTACATTCTTTCTGAGCTCCATCCCCTCCCAAACTCCATTATCCCCAATCTCCAGGGATTTCCCAAGGTGGAGCTGACAATTGTAAAAGGAGGGACATTTTCACATATTTGATGTGGGGAATTCAACTTTTTGTTGTTGCTGTGGGGACTCTCTCATTTATCCAAGAGTGCAATTATAATATGTTGCCAATAGAAAACTGCAGTACTAGACTCCATGACGATAGTGTGTCAATTATGCGAGCAAACAGTGGGGGATGTGATTGTGTGAATGTCACAGACATTTGAAAATACTGGCTGATTATTCACTGATGCTCTGCCCTGTGCTGAAGAGAGATTCTCCACAGGGCAAAGCTTCTGTTATAGACTCCTTTTCCCTCCTCTCACACTCACTTCATGGCAGATCCAATAATCGTTGTTTGTGAGAGTGGGCAAAGAGTGACTTATTCCCTTGCTTTGCAGGGAAGATGAAATAAATGGCCCTGCAATATTCTTTGCTTCAGGTGTTTGTTTTTTTTGCTCCACCCTGCCTCCCCTGCTCTACTTCCTCCCTCCCTGATGATCGGGAGGACTTTCAAAAACTTTATTTCAACTTGAAGCATTTGTACCATAATAGATCTATCAAAATAATGCCAGATCTAATACAGGAATATTGAAATACCAAGGAATATTGAAATAACAAACTTCTCTCCTCTCCACTGGCAGCAGCAGCAGGAAGTGTGTGTGTGTGAGAGTGGGTGGGTGGGAGAATCTAGGACATGGTCCTTTTTTTCAGCGGTGTGTGGTCTAGGGAATTCCTTTGCCTCTTTCATTAGTGGGAATAATTTTTGGAAAGGCTACAACATCGATATAACTGCAATAACAGTAAATTAAAGGCCTAACAGAGGCAGCAATCTTGAAACTTTGTGCCTTTAAGAGTAAGTTGATGGGCGGAGTTAAGAGAACCAGGAAAAGAAGAGTCAGGAGAACCAGGAAAAGCTGGCCCACAGCAGGCAGTGGTGTGCCACCTTTTGTGTAAACAGAGAAACGCAAGAAGACCCCACTATGCAGCGAGGTAAGCAGGGGCGTAACGAGGCAGCCCTGGGCAAACTGTAGCCCTGGGCAAAACCTGAGTTGGATGCCCCCGCCCCCCATGGGCGGCCACTCCACCACAACCAAATTTTGTTTTTGCACCAGGACATTGGTGCCTGCAGGGGGTGCACTTTTAGACATATCAGCACCAAAATTTCAGCATATCATCAGGAGACTGTCCTTATGCTACTCCCCAAGTTTGGTGAGTTATGGACTCCCAAAGGGGGTGCCCCATCTCCCATTGTTTTCAATGGGAGCTAATAGGAGATGGGGGCTACAGTTTTGAGGGTCCATAACTTTGGCCCCCCTGAACCAAACTGCATCAAACCTGGGGGGGTAATCATCAGCGCAGTCTCCTGATGAGACGCGGAAAGTTAGGAGACTGTGACTTCACAAACATGCCCCCACAACCTGCACCCCCCATTGACAGCAATACAGAAAACTTCAATGCAGACCAAAGATTCTTGGGCAAATTTCTGGGATGTTCCTGAAGGGGGGCGCATTTTTGGATGTATCAGCACCAAAATGTCAGGGTATCATCTGGAGACTGTCATGATGGCAACCCCAAGGTGTGGTGCAGTTTGGTTTAGGGGATCAGAGGGAGCTTATGGACCCTCAAAATGGGGTACCCCATCCCACATTCTTTGCTAAGGAGATGGGGCTGCCCTTTGAAGGTCCATAACTTTGGACCCCTGTTCAAACTGCACCAAATGCTTGGGGTGGTCCCATCATGACAGTCTCCAGATGAGATGTACCCTAAAATTTTAGTGCTGATAAATCCAAGAATGCCCTCCCTGCAAGAACATCCCCAAATTTGCCAAAGAATCTTTGTTCTGCTTATTGAGTTTTCTGCGATAGTAAGGCCACTGTGAGTTGCAGGCGCTGAGGGCGGGCACATTTCTGAGGGCACAGTCTCAGAAGCTTTCGAAGTCTGCTCCATCAGAGGAGACTGCCCTAATGATACCCCCAGGTTTTGATGCAGAGTTTGGCTTCAGGGAGGCCAAAGTTATGGGACCCTCAAAACTGTAGCCCTATCTCCTATTAGCTCCCATTGGAGAACAATGGGGATAGGAAGGCATCTCGGGGAGTCCATAACTTTGGACTCCCTGAACCAAACCTCACCAAACTTGGGGGGTAGCATAAGGACAGTCTCCGGATGATACACTGAAATTTTGGCGCCGCTAGTCAAAAAACTGCGCCCCCTGCAGGCCAAAAATGGAAAACCACTAAAATACCCCAAAACGAACCCAGCATTTTGATGCCCCCCACAAGGTGATGCCCTGGGCAGCTGCCCACCTTGCCCAATGGGCATTACGCCAGTGGAGGTAAGCATTCTGTGTGTAATGGACCATTGGCTTATGATGATCTGTGGCTTAAGGAAATAAATGTATGGAACGGATCGTGCTTATCAGTTCCCTGGTGATGAGCAAAACTTCCTGCAATTTAACTCCATATGTGAACTTTGTTTTATGGTGGAGTGCTTGCAACAAATGCACTGCCTTTCTTGCAACTTCAACATCTTGCATTTCATGAACATTTTAAAAGTGTTCTAATTCATTCTTAACAAGGTGTACACTCTACCTCTCCAGCAGTGCTTCTGTCTCACAAATATTTTGTTTTTTAAAAATAAAAACCGGCAGAACTATTATCCTTCACTCATCCATTACACAAGAATAGGATATTATAGTACAGATGACATAGTACAGTAATAGTGCCATCCTGAGCAGAATTCTTCCCTTGTAAGGATAGCAGGCTAGCATTATTTTTAATTATTTATTTACTTCATTTATACTTCAACTTTCTTCCTAGTGGGTACCCAAAGCAGGTTATATCCTTTTCTCTCTCATCCATTTTAGCCTCACAAGAACCCTGTGAGGTGGGATAAGCTATGTGATTGGCTCAAAGTCATCCCAGAACAGGGATTCAAACCTGGGACTCCCAGATCTTAATCTGTCACTATTCCACACCGGCATGAATATTTACCCACTAGAGATAAAATTCAGTGTTATACATGGATGGAAAGACTCTTCAGGGCTGCACTACATGTTGCATTTTATTAATGTGTCCTGATGGGCTACATGTGAGTTTCCCCAGTAATGCAAATAATGTTTCTTCAGGGCCATTTAGGTTTTAAAAAAAAAACCCAGCAAAGAGAGGCTGAAGACCCCTCTCCCCATGCTCCATGGTCCCAATCCAAATCAGGTCCCCACAGAACTGGGGAATAATTATTGGATCCAGACTGGTGTTTCTACAGGAACAAGGAGTTCTGCCCACAGAGCACCATTTTCTTGCCTCACTTGTCCCATGGAAATCCTGTTGCTGGGTGAGAGGGGACCTACACAAACAATATTTTGAGGGACATTTTGGGCTGCCACGGAAGGAGGAAGTATGAAAAATATATTCCATAGGCAAAGGTCCATGTGATTCAAGAAACATTATTCTGGATCCATGCCTCAGCTTCCCCACAGAAGTCCCAAATCTGATTGGCAGGACCTGGGATGAATGCATAAACACTGTAACATGTAACTTGGGCTTAATTACACATTACACGGTCCTTGGCTTGTGTTGAGGCTCACCTTGAGGATTTTCAAAAAGGCATGCACCCTACAATAAGACGTACAGTTCCCAAGTGCATGGGGATCCAGTTTGAATCAGGTCCAATGAGAAGGTGCTGCACACATCTAATTGAAAGTCCTCCTGGTGGGCCAGGACCTAACCAACAGACTAGGCAATAGGCCCTCAGAAACAAATGCTGGACTAGAAAGCAGTTGGTTGTTACCTACTATACTATCATCTTAAGTCTCCAGAGTCCCCATAGTAGTCTCGGTTGAGCTGGCATATTGAAAATCTCCCTTTTGGGCCTCTACCCAATAGAGCAATTAATTATTCACCAGAAAGAACCACAAATCCAGAAACTGTTCTTTATCCAAAATAATCACTCCTCTACTATATTACTGTCTGCCAACTTGATTTACTCGTTTCTCCCATTTGGGCCGGTTCTTACATGAACTTTTACATTGCATTGCACATATTATATATGCATGAGAATGACACCCTTTTCAGAGAAGTATTGAAATAGCAGCAAGGAGAAGAGAAATGTGGCAGCTAGCAAAGCAGGCATTTATGCCACTGCACTGACAGCTCTTATTTTGTGTCAGAGGCTGTGTGTATCTGGATCTCCATACCAAAAAAATAGCCAGAAAACATCTAACTTGTGAACTGAAGAAACCCAGATCAGCGTTGATGGACTGTGTTTCTTCTAATGCCTTTCTAATGAAGAACTGCACATATTCTGGTATGAACAGAAAAATGAGAGGAGAGACACAGCATATATATTTGGTACCACATTCCTGCTCTCCAACCATACATTTTCCTTTTGATTCCTGAGTTGTTAGTAGATGCCTTTCTAGCTTTCCAACATCTCTCTCAACAGAGTGGATTAAAGAATTTAAAAAGACAAGTCACATATCTTGGTGTTCTGCAGATTCTTGAATTGCTCACTATACTCTTCTATACAGATTCTTGAATTGCTCACTATACTCTTTCACTATCAAGATCCTTTTGCATTTTGGGTTCCTTACTACTAAAGCATGTAAACAGTTCACAGTTTTCACAGAACTACACAGGAAACATCATCTAGGTTACCAAGACTGACTTTTCCAAAGAACCCAGGACCTCATCGGCTAGGAACAAAACCAGAGTAAGATTCGTGCCGTCAATCTTGGTCACACTTCTGACAAGACTCAAAAGCCAGACAGATATTTAGAAGAGTTTAGCATGCTGAAAAGAAGAGGGGACTGGTGCAGAGAAGATAAATCAGCGTAGGTTGCCCCAGGAACTTGGCAAGTATTTCTTTTGACGTTTCTGTAGGTAGCATCCTACCTGTGCATCCCCGCTTAAAGATGACTTCTTGACAGTGATACTTCCCTACTCCTCCAATTCTGCAAACATTAGAAACTTCATTCAAAGAGTTAATAACTTACTTGGCTTGCTTGCTTGGAGACTTGTTGGGGGAGCTTTTGCTGGGGGAGCCTTTACCCACCCCTTTGAACATACTGGAAGTAATTTAGCTCCTCTCTCCTTGCATCCAAAGGGCTCTTCACAGGAGGGGTGGGTATATTTTAGCTGCTTCTGCCTGCTCGTCTGTTGAGACAGTGTGACAGGAAGGTCTGGAAGGTCTGTAGATTGTTAAAAGCAGAATCTGGATGGCTCCTCCCCAGGCTGCAGGTGATCAAGAGCAAAGATGGAAACTTGTCTTTAAAAAATAATGACTAGAAAAACCAGTTTATGATTAAACGAGTAAAAGCCCAGAGGGAGAGTGGGAGACCCCGCCCAGGTATTCGGAAGAATGTTTCAGTACAAGCAGAGACATACCCAGCTTTATTGACATGCTTTCTGACAACCATTTTGTGTGTTACCATTTACTATACAAATATTAATCCCCAGGTAGGAAATTGGATAGTGTAATATAAGATCGGGGATTTTGTAATGTACGATCTGCAGCTTGCACATCTCAAGAGCAAAGATCAAGAAGCCTCCATGTGCTGAAAGCTCAATGCAGGTTCATGTGGGGCCATACTTTGTTCATTACTACCTTTCTTTGAAGTAAAATTAGTTTGGCAAGTACTCTGATTGGAGACTCTACCATCCTATGAATGCTGAGCTGAGATTGTGAAATGGGAAAAAAACCAATGAGGGCAGAATATTAAACATATTAAGCAGTGCACAATTCTAAGCACACCGATTATGGGAAACACTTTTCTGAAGGACCTGCTCCAAATTCAAATGCTGTTACATGCGCTCTACTCTCATTGGTTTGGTAGTTGTTTTTGTAATGTTCACCACTTTGGCAAAATAATACACATTGCCACCTAATTTACTGTTATCATCTAGAGAGCCAGACTGTAGTCTGCCCTAAACTCATCTGTCAAACAGAAGGTCCTCTGTTCTGTGCAGCAGTGTTGGAAGCCATAATATGTTTATACATGCACAAAATTTGGGTTTGAAACTAGGCTTGTCAACGCTGGGTTGGGAAATTCCTGGTGGTGATTTGGGAGGATAGAAACAGCAGAAGGCAGGGATGGGGGAGGGACCTCTGTTTGCATATGATGCATATGTCCATCCTCCAAAGCAGTTGTTTTCTTCAGGAGAACGGCTTTCTGTGGTCTGGAGATCCGTTATAATTCTGGGTGATCTCCAGCCTTCCCCCTCTGCCCCATCCAGCTGAAACCCTGTCATGGCTAAATACACAGTAGCTCCATGTAATATGTCACACTGTCTCCATGTAACGCTGCACATGCACAACACACAAAAGGAAAAAAAGGGACCTCCTTTCAACGGCCGGACAATAATGAATGTGTTGCTGTAGATTGGTCATACTCGCTGCTTCGAGGAGAAAATGTGCTTGGGGGACTTTGTACCCTATTGGGTGCTCAGGGATTCTGCCCAATATCTGCTAGGTGACCTGCACAGATTGGCAGGCGGGCAGATTCTTGTGGAACTTAAAGTGAATGGGAGGAAGGGGGGAAATGAAGCGTCTCCTGCCTGTTGTGTTTGCGCAGGAGCACCTACAGCCCAGGATTGTGCAAAAGGATAGCTTGTTTAGCATTTTTCAAACCCGCGTTGAGTGGAATAAAACAAGTCAACCTTGTTTTGGGAACGGGACCTGTGCGAAGTTCCCTCATCACAAACAGTTTATATAATATCGTAAACGCGTTATATTTGGCCTATGTGGAATCCACCACTGTCTACAAGAGTTGTGGATTTCTAATGTGCAAACTGAGCGCTCACAGATGCTTTGCAAAAATTACAACAACATTTCAGTAAGATGCTAAATTCATAGATTGTCACTTATGGAAATTCATTTTTCCTCATCAGCATCACATGTAAATCAGGCCTAAGTCATTTATCTGCAATGTGGAAACAAGAGATGACTGGCAATATCTGGTTGCATTTCCAGCCATTTTCCATAGATAAGCGGAGTGGTCATTAGGACATTATTTTATTGTAAATATGTGTGTTGGAAAGTGGCACTATTTGCTGTTCTCCCAATTCACATACAATTTTTAGCAAAACCAACCAAGGCAATATACAGACTGAGGGGCAAAGCAGAAAACTGTAATGTATCTAAAGTTCTTCTGTATGGGTGAATCCCCACTGAAAATTAAATACAGATTTAAAAGAATCAGAACCTTTTTATCCAGGTTTCATCAGTGTTTCTCCCTCCCCTCAGCAGTGTGCGTCCAGTGTTGACATGCACGTCTATCATGGATTCAAACAATGGTACCTTCCCCTTGCACATGCATTCTGCTTGGCGTTAACGTTCTGATTGGCTGTTGTGTCGTGTTGGGGCGGTGACTTCTTAAAAAAATTTTTTTGTTGCGATGCCTCATCGTGATGTCAGCCCATCGCTGCGCTGCGATTGGATGGGAAGCTCCACATCACTCCCTATGGCAGGAAAACCGAATGCAGTTTCAAACCCCAACCTCTCCTCGGATCCACCTTCGGGGCGTGTTTTTTTAAAAGATGCACTTACAAGCAGGTTCTGGAAAAGCACGCGATTAGGGGGAGAGCGCGCTTCAAAACCTGGATGAATACGTTTTTGGAACATATGCGGTGGAGAGTCCTTCCTTAAACTGTGTTTTTTGCCGTGAGTATCATGGTTTATATTGTCGGTGGGGAGACAGCCTATGTGAACAATCTCAGTGGTTATTTTCTATCACTAGCAGGATCAAGGTTGGGACATTGTTAAACACAAATGTTTTACTAAGCACCTTTCAGCTTTGCAGTCAAAAGTGCCTCTGCTGGGTGTGCAGGAAAAATGGAACTAACCTGAAACTTGAATTCAAAACATGCCAAGCATCTGAGCTGGAAGGAGTGACGTTTGCCAGGAAAATATTAGGGTGTGGTTTTACTGAAGGGCAGAATGAATGTGGTACTCAAATAGTTTTCTTTGTGCAGTTACAGGAGTCCTTTTTCTGGGCCAAGAATGGAGAGGAAACAGGTTGAAGAGGCAAGTGTGCTGCTTTGATCTGGGTGACATGGGAATTAAAAAAAACCCTTTTGTTGATCCTGGGAAAGGTAAATTTGAACACCTTGGTACAAATGAGTATTTCTGATGCCTTCTGTGTGAATTTAATATCTAATTCCATGAGTTTGGAAATAATCAAAAAAGAGATCATAGGCAAAAGAGATTTTCATGCCACCGTGCCCATTCCCGTTCACAAGTGTGAATCTCAATCATTTTGTGTTAGTGCAGCCTCACAGAGTGAAGTAAATTGTTAGTCAAAATGGTGAGGGTGTAAGGTCCTGATCGGGGGTCCCAACTTTTTTGACCCTGTGGTAATCTTTGGGATTCTGACACAGTGGTGAGCACAACCACAAAATGGTTGCCACAGTGACAGAAGGCATATCCCAACACAAAATGATTGCCACAGAAGGTGGCAAAACATCCAGAAGAGAGGTTAATAGCAACACTTCAGCATATCAGGCAGAAGCTCTTTTTAACAGGATGCCATTTAAAATAATACATTTAAAACACACTTCAGTCACGCAGTGAAGATCTTTGTACTGTGGTGACAGATACAATTTTAAAAATCTGCCCAGCCAGTCAAACCTCTAACGGCCAATGAGAAGCTCTGCTGGATAAAAGCCCCATCTGTCCCAGCCTACTTTCTAAGATCACTTGGTGGTTACCAAGAAAAGGTGTCAGCAGGCATCACTGCACCCATGGCCGATATGCTGGGAACCACTAGATTTTCCAAAATGGTGACTTGCTGAAAGCTGGGAGACTACAATAATATATTGTGTAGTAATGCACTGCTGATCCAGCAGCACACCGTGTGTAGTAGAAACGTTAGGGGACGCCTAACGGACCCTCTGACACGGCCTTGCACTGGTCGACCGCGACTCCCCCACCTCATCCCCCCATGAGTCACGGGTCATGAACTGCCTGGCTCAATCACCGGGCGCAGGGACAATGGTCTTGCCCCCAGGTGAGGATTAGGCTCAGACGCTTACGCTCCTCTCCGCACGTAGCCAGGTGAGATCATGCATCACATGATGATCTCCTCGGACTTCTCCGGCGCTCTCCCGCCGAACTCCCCCCGGTCCTCCCTCCCTACCGCGCCCCCCAATAGAATAACAATAAAAGGTGCCAGGAACCGGCAGACGGGAGACTCGCTAGGAACACGGACCTCCGGTCTCCCGCTGCTGGCGATCTCCACCAGATGTCATCTCCGCGTCTCGTCTCGTTCTTACGCTGACCGCGTGGGTCGACTACAAGCTGGTGCCGAAACCCGGGAATCCTCGAACCTCCCCCCTGCTCACCGTCGCCTGGGGAAGGGCCGCGATACCGAAGTCCGCTGGATCGGCGCATCCAGGGACCACCGTTTCGGTATCGCTTCTGTCCTCTGGATCCGGGCGCATCCAGAGCTCTGCACGCCGTCCTAGGACACTCTCTCGCCCGAACGGAACACCGGTGAAGAGTATGGGAGCTTGCAAAAGCAGGGCTTATGAGCAAGCACGTTGATCGAACTGAAAGCCGTTAATCTAGAATCGCGGCAGGGTCCCTGTAAAGAGAAGGGAGCTCGCGCCAGAATTGGTTGAGGAGATTGAAGCTCGAGTGTCCATGAATTTACCCAGAGGGGACATTGAATCTTAAGGACTGGGGAAAACATCGGGCGCACTCTTCGAGACTTTAGAGCCCTGCGGCTACGCCGATGTCGCTAAGCTACTGACAGTGGAGACAATGTTTTGTCGCCATCAAAGCCCGGTGCAGACCTATGGTGCTCCCTTGCTGTAAGGCCGCCCTCCTTTCGATCTTTCACAGCTTCAATTTCAACCCCGGAAATTTCTATCTATCCACTAAATTGGACGCTTCTGTCCTAAGCTTCTGCCCCCATCGGGCCTCCCTCACACCTAATTCAAATCCTCTCCCGCGGCCCAGCCGCCCCCTCCCCTTGCTTCGCCTTCATTGTTTCCAAAGCCGCTGCACTCTCCGTCAAGCAGCCATTACATAATGGCGCGGGTTTCAAAACTCATCGCGAGAACGTAGTAGCCACGCATCTGCAGAAGAAAGAAACCCTGGACGGAAGACGATGCCGATATCCTTGCATTGTGCCCCGTCCGGCTTCACAGATACCGTGGGGGAGGATGGCATAGTTCGGGCGAGGTTGTCTGGTGTACCGCCCCTTGAGCTATAATATTCCTCACCGAGAGCTCCGCGAAAAGCGGTGCTTGGGACGTCAGGAGTCACCAGCCCCTATGTGAGAAGCATGCTCGCAGGCAGTCGCTGCAGGAGTCACCTTAATGGTTCCCGGACTGACTGGAAGACCACTCTTCCGCATGCCTCACTGGAGGCTCCTGCACAATTTGTGATCTGGGAAAGCGAGTTCCGCCAGCAATGCCTTAGCAGTGGCAGCCGCCTCTGGCGGTGCCCTACACAGCCGGCTCAGCTTTACGGTTTTCGATGCTTTACCGCATGCCAACCCCAACGCATCAGATTAGTGGTCGCTGCGCTTGAGGCCACCTCTTTCACGGTGTAAGCGCTTCTGAGTGCGCTCTATAAGGCATTTTATCAAAGTCCCCAATGCCGGCCAGCCAACCCAGAGTTTCTCCACCATCCGGCAAAACCCCAAGAGCCCTATGCCGAAGCTTTGTGGAACAGGCTCCAGGAGGCCCCTCAAGAGGCAGGTTGACAACAACGAGGAGGCCCAGGGCTTAACTCCTTAAGCGCCTTGCCAAGGAGAACGCCTCCGCTGGAGTTTGTGCCGCCAGCGATCACAGGCTTCTAGGGAAGGAACCCCGAGCCTGGCCGACATGCTCAAAGCTTGCCAGGATATATCGGGTCTTTCGCCCCATCAAAGCCAGCCTTCTGAGTAACGCCGCTTCTCTCTCGGGCCTGCCATGAGGGGCAGCCCCGGAGACGTAGTGGGTGTTTCACTATCGCGGCAAGCCAGGACATTTCCCGGGAGGAATTGTAGGCTGCCCGGGCGGGGGCCTACAACCCTGACGGGAGGAGGGTCTCTCCCAGAGGGCTAAGACTCCCCAGGAAAGTCTAGGGCCGGGCGGCTTCCCAATGCTCGCTGGGGAGGTTCTCAATGGGCCTCGGCTGCCTCCCAGCTCCTCGGAACCAAGATCCGCACCTCAAACCTCTTTCCCCCCGGGAGCTCCCCACATGAGATCTTCCACAAGCTGCTCCAGCTCAAGTATAGTGATCCCATCCCTCACGGAGACCATTAGGCTGGTTCCTTGCCAAAGCTTCCCGGCCCGGCCTGAACAGGGGTTGTTCATCATCCCAGGGGTCATCGGACCCCATGCACCACAGGGAGCCATCCACATCCAAGTATGGACAAACATCCCGCGCAGAAACTGCCAGAAGTTCACCTGAACACCCCTGCCTCCTATGCTCCCACTCTGAGTCTAACCTTCTAAGTTCAGCCTTAATCCCTGAAATCTCTGTTGCTTTCAAGCCTCCCCCTCTACGCCTATACTTCCCTGCTCTGCTAGCCCCCTTCTACTTCCAAAGTCACCATGCCCTCCGGGCCAGTGTCCCCAGAATGGCACGATTTGCAAAATCTCTGCAGAGTCCACAGTCAACTGAATTTGCAACAGAAAGAAATGCTGACGGAAGAGGACTGCCGCTTTGAACCCTCCCTTTACAGAGAATGCCCCATAGCCAATCCACAGGACAATGAGGCATGGAAAAGGGAAGATGCTCACACAATGGCCTTAAGCCAAAGTCCTTCATGAAGAAGAAGCTCCCTTGGCCCTCTCCAGCTGTAAGGTTCAAACCAAATCTCATAGCCTCTGCGCCTGTGCAAAGCCCTAAGCTCAAAGCTCCCAGTGGCAGCAAAATCGTCAGTACCTCAGAGAGAGCAAGATCTCAAATCAGAGTTGTAAGCCTCCTTGTTACTTTATATGTGCTCTGTATGCCTATGTATGTTCTGTATGTCTTGCGCCCGTTCAAGAGACCCGTAAAGTGTTCCACTCATAGGGGATTTTCCATTGCTTCCAAGCTATGCTCTTGTGCTTCAATTAAAGTTTTTTCTCCTTCTGATTATGTGTGCCAATGCCTTGAAAGGCTTCGCCCATTACAGCATCCGCCTTAAACGGGACACAGCTTCGTCGCGTGCTCCCCAGGATACCGATGGGACCTGCTTCAAGCCGCCTCCATCTTAGTTTAAACCTTCAAAACTTTTCTTCAAACCTCTCCTTGAGAACCTTTTCCTTCGTCCATCTGAGCCTACACTGCCACATTGGCGTGGCGCAAGTTTACATATGAAGCCAAAATCATTTTCATGCTCCCACATTCTCTGCTGAGCGCTCCCTGGCTAGTCACAGTGCCAAGGGGGGGTCTCTCAGCCACACCTATCTTACACAGCCTCCGCTGTGAAGGTAGGAAACGAGCTCAAACCGGCCAAAGTCCCCTTACGGGAGGGGAAGGTAGAGCTGACTTCCAAACCCTTCCCCTGCCTTCCTTTCTGCACACCCTCCCTCTTTCTAATGGGCTGACGTCCCACCTCTAGATCTAGGATCTGATAAAGGGTTTTTTGCAAACCCTCTCAATTTGCTCCTGTGATCAAACCTCAAGCCCAGGAACTGTTTTCTTTGCATCTTCTCTGTCTCTTTCCTATAGATGCTATATTACGATATGACTATACTTGTGAATTGTTCCAGTTACTTTGCAACAACCCACACCTTAGACGGTGATTGGGATTGTTTTACAAACAAACATCCGACCTGGATATGACCTCTCCCTTCTCCTAAGCCTTCGGGCAATTCCCTGCCTTGTATCTCTTAACGCCTTGAATGTTGCAAATTGATCGTTGTCGGAATGGGGCCAAACGCGCCTAACGAAAGCTTGGCCAAAACAAACGAAAGAGAGGGAGTAGTTCCCTATTGACCCAATCAAGGTCTCATCCTCTTCTCTAGCAGACCATATCCAAAGTACTCTTCTCTATTCTCTATCAAAAATTGCCCGCCCCCCCCCCACTCAGGGCTCGAGCCTTCCATTGTCATCTATAAGGACTAACTCAGCCAGCACGCAAAACCCCTAGGGGAAAAGCGTTGCTTGTCTTTTCTCTTCCATACAGGAGTCCAGCTCGCCATGCCAGACCAGCCCCATCCCGGAGATGGAGCGGGGCCTCCCTGGAGGATCCGACCCCGCCGCCCTGTCGAGAGGGCCCGATTGCCCCCCAGCCTGGGCCGAGATGGGAGGGATCTCTCTGGAGCCAGCACACCCATCCTTCCACAAGGATCACAGCCCCCGCTGGGGCCACCCTGGGGAACGGCAGCCTGGGCCAGCTGTGGCTCAGAGGTTGATGCCGCGTGTTGCTGCTCCTCATCTACACTCGCTATTCTCTCTCCCTCTCTGCCGCCCCTGGCTGAAGCTTGGAGTTGCAGCCAGGGACATTCCTGATAGATTAACCCTTGGAACTCTCCGCTGTTCTCAGCCGCTTGAATATTGTTGGAACACGCCTTCTCTCACAACCTTGCTCGTGAGAATCACTGAACCTGCAATGCTAAAGACTATCAGTAGCTCTCCCTACGCTCTTGAGAAATCCATGGACTCTAACGCCATCGCTCTGTAGCTTTGGTAGTCAAACAGCAAGAGCCATGCATTGGACAATTATGCAACCGGGTTGCCTTCGTTCCGCACATCATCCAGCCTATGTATCGTTTAGCCATGTTTTATTGTTTAAATTTATTGCATGCCCTAATTTTTGAAGTTATGTTATTTGTTATTGCTGCATTTCCGCCTGTCTGTCTGCCGGGACTCTCTGCTACCCCAGGCTCCACCCCAGGAGCCCGGACGCCGCCGCCGCCGCTCCGCTCTGCCTTTCGATCCCTCCTGTCGGAAACGACGCGGTCGCCCTCTCCAAGGCGGAGCCTGTCTCCTCGCAGAACTTCCTTGTGGGAGCCCCCGGACTTGTTTCCTGTAACACCAAGACTATTGGCCGGCTGGCCTGTGCCCTTGCGAAGCCCATCAATTCTACCTCCATTGCTCCTGGGCGGCTCTGGCCTCCGAGCAGCAGGAACTTCGTCAAGCGACCCTAGACAATCGTGCCGCTATTGATTACTTGTTGTTGTTACACCACCAAGGTTGTGAGAATGTACATAATATGTGTTGTTTTAATCTTTCTGATAATTCCCAGTTGATTCACATGAAAGTGCGTGAGCTGCAAGAAGTTGTATCTAATCTGAAGTATGATGTTTTGCCCTATTGGTGGTCAGCCCTCTGGAGCCGGCTGCCGGGAGGATGGCTGAGTGCTATTGTACAGCTCTGCATTGGTTTAATTGTGTGCCTCGTTATCGGATCTTGTTTCATTCAATGCGTGTCTAATATTGCCTGTAACATGTGTAAGAAGCCCCTCGAATTTCCCTTACCCCGCAGCCAAGTTCTAATGTTACACAAGCAGCTTGGTCAGCTTGACCAGACGGCGGAGGAGACAAGCGTCCCTTTAAATCGCCCCTTAGCGTTTTGGCCCCCCTTTTTCTAAAATGTAAAAAAGGAGGAGATGTAGTATTGCCCTGCTGATCGACCAGCACCCGTGGTAGAACGTTGGGACGCCAACGGACCTACGACCTTGCTGGTCGCACCGCACCCCCACTCCTCATCCCCCCATGAGTCACGGGTCATGAACTGCCTGGCTCAATCACCGGGCGCAGGGACAATGGTCTTGCCCCCAGGTGAGGATTAGGCTCAGACGCTTACGCTCCTCTCCGCACGTAGCCAGGTGAGATCATGCATCACATGATGATCTCCCGACCTCCCGCTCTCCCGGAACTCCCCCCGGTCCTCCCTCCTACACGCCCCCAATAGAATAACAATAAAAGGTGCCAGGAACCGGCAGACGGGAGACTCGCTAGGAACACGGACCTCCGGTCTCCCGCTGCTGGCGATCTCCACCAGATGTTATCTCCGCGTCTCGTCTCGTTCTTACGCTGACCGCGTGGGTCGACTACAATATTGAGTTTATTATCATGCCATACTGCAGCCAGAGCTGGCCACAGTTGGAAACAGAGTATTGGGTCAATGAATAGAGCACTGTGAGAGCCAGCATGATAAAGTGGTTAACCTAGGATCTGCAGACCTCAGTTTGAATCCCACTCTACCATAGAAGCTTGCCGGGTGACCTACCTCACAGGGTTGTTGCTGTGAGTATAAAATGGAGAAAAGGAGAACAATGTCAGCTTAGGCTCTGCTGAAAGAAAAGTAGGGTATAAATGTTAAAATGAATAAATATCCCTGCACGGTTGTATCTTCATTTTCAAGTTCCCGGAATGCCATGGGATAGTTGAAGCACAAAATGAGATGAGGTTAAAGTTGTTTGAAACATGTTAACACCAACAATTACATATTTGAATGTTGCAGCTGGTCATCTACAGCCTAATACAATTCACACTCTGAACGATCACTCTCAGTTTAGTTCATGCCATCAGAAGTATGAGGAAGAATTATCCTCCTGTACTTTCTGGGCTGATTTATACATGTTATACTGTTTGACATTTCATTACTTTATTTCAAATATGACCATTTGTAGCTGAATATGTGAACTAAAAAGAGAAGTAATAATGGATTATATGAAAGTTCTCTGTATTAGCAGTTTCTGTTAGGAGTTCCATACCTGCAAGTGTTGTTGGGTATATGGAGGGGAAAACATGTATTTGGCAGCTGGTCATTAGATTACTAAATATTCCATGGAGAAATGGATGGGATAGGTTGCTTTTGGAATTCTGCCCCATACTGGGTCCCATCACAATTCAACCACACCAACAATGTTTTTCTCCTTGTGGCTAATATAATAAATAAATAACATGCACAAGCAACTTTGAAGTGATCCACCCATCCCATTCCTCCCAGTGCATTCTGGGACACAGAAAGCACCTACCACTTAGAGATTATGTCCAAAGGTTTGATGGGGTAACCTAAAGATATTAGGGCAACCAGCAGAACTGGCTCAGCTGCAATGTCAGCAACCTTCTATGCACACCTGGGCAGAAACCGTTGCAGATTGTACTAGTTCAGCAGGATTTGAACTAAAATAACTCAGCCTCCTGGGTGGTGCACACAAACCCTCAGAGGCACCCACTGAAAACAAGAGACCCCTTGTGAGCAAACAGTAGGCTCAAAATATTCCAGGGTTTTGATCATTCACTGTGCATTTACATTTTTCCCAGGAAGGGCTCAAAAATGTTTTTGTGATATGCGGTGCACTAGGAAGGTGTCATAGTTTTGCAACACACAGAGTAGTATGGAAATAACTGGATGTGTATAAGCAAAGTTTATGTAGAAAACTTGCTTATAATTATTATACAAATTCAAATGAATGCTCCAAATTTCATGTAGGAACTTATGAGCAAAGAATATTTGAGATGTCATGAGAATTGGTTGCAAAGTTGGTTGGATATTTTGTTCAAGTTGGGGGAATTTGCTGCCTGACCACCATACCTGCTGTCTTTCAGGACACCAGCAAAGATGGCTGACTGCTTTCTTCACATGCATTAATGCCAGTGGGAAGCTCTGAAATGAAGATTGTGAAATTATCACTGAGAGGAAGGCAATGTAGTAAAATTGTAGGTAGTTTGAGACATAAAAGCATCAGGGATTTAGGGGGCAAGGATATTGCTTATTTAGTTATTTCATACCCTGCTTTTATTTTGTAATCTGATGAAATGCACAGATATAAGATGGGTGACACCTGGCTTGAAAACAGTACATGTGAAAGGGATCTGGGAGTTTTAGTAGACCACAAATTGAATATGAGTCAGCAGTGTGATGTGGCAGCCAAGAGTATATAGAGTACAGAGGGATGTAATAGTACCACTCTACTCTGCATTGGTCAGACCTCACCTGGAATGCTATATCCAGTTCTGGGCATCATAATTCAAAAGGGATGTTGACAGGTCCAGAGGAAGGCAGCCAAAATGGTAAAAAGTCTGGCTTCCATTCCCTATGAGGAGCAGCTTAGGGAGATAGGTGTGTTTAGTCTGGAGAAGAGAAGGTTAAGGGGTGACATTATAGCCATGTTTAAATATTTGCAGGGATGTCATATTGAAGATGGAGCTAGCTTGTTTTCTGCTGCTCCAGAGACCAGGACCATGAGTCATAGATTCTAGGTGCAGGAAAAGAGATTCCACCTAAAACATTAGGAAAAACTTCCTGACAGTAAGGGCTGTTTAACAGTGGAATACACTGCCTTGGAGGGTAGTGGAGTCTCCTTCTTTGGAGGTTTTTAAACAGAGAAAGGATGGCCATTTTCCAAGGGTGCTTTGATTGAATATTCCTGCATGGCAAGGGGTTGGACTTGATTACCCTTGTGGTCTTTTCCAACTCTGTGATTCTATGCAATACTTTAGGCAGTGTACATGGGAAACCTGAAGGTCTCCCATTCAAGCTGTGACCATAACTAGAAGTGATTAACTTCAGCAACATTGCTAGTACTATGTAGCCTTCTGTCCATAACCATCTGCACAGATGTTGACCTTCTGATGCATACCAGTAGGGTAAGGTAGTAGATAACAAGATTTCCAGGGTGTTACTGGGAAAGGTAGCACTAGCATTGTATGGTTGTCAGCATCCTGGTAGAGTAGCACAACAGAAAATGCACCCCACAAAGTAGATATCAGTTTCATTTAAAGCATGGAACATCAATATTTGATGCCCTTTGTACCAGTGGTGGGATTCAGCAGGTTTGCACCACTTTGGCAGAACCAGTAGTTAAAATGGTACTTGTAAACAATCAGTTGTTAAGTTATTTGAATCCCACCATCAAAACTGGTTGTTAAATTATTTGAATTCCAACCCTCCTTTGTACCATCTGCTTTCTTCAACAACTTGCCGGTCCCCTTCCAGGGTTAGGACTGGATGCCATCCACCAAATTGTGGGTGGGTTGTGTCTCTGCTACTGATTATATTGGTTTTATGTATTTTAATGATGTTCTTCGATGTTTTGTTTTTTGCTATTTACTGATCTGTACACCGCTCTGAACCAGAGGTGGGATCCAACCAGTTCTCACCACTTCTCTAGAAGTGGTTACTAATTTTTTCTGAGTGCCGAGAAGGGGTTACTAAAGCAACTTCCCTGCTCAATTGGGTCTGGAGGTGCGTGTGTGCGGTGGCGCCACTGTTTGAATCCCACCACCATCGGAACCTGTTATTAAAATTTTTGGATCCCACCTGAACCTTTCAGGGGAGAGCGGTTTATTAAGTCAAATGAATGAATGAATATTTAGAATACATGACATGAAAATATACAAAATACAAGTACAAATAAAATTGGCAATTAAAACAGTGGGTAACTCCCACTGTTAATGAAAGCCTTGTGGTAAGTTCCGTTTGGAGTAAGTTCAAAGATTTACAGGTACAAGTATAAATGCCTTTATTGGCTTAACATTTAGTTCAAAGATTTATTATGGTTGATGTTAGATAGTCACATTACCTTGAAGTCCTTTCCCAACAGATTGTTTCAACAAGGAAATTCCAATCCAAAAGATTTTTTATAAATGGTGATATGCTGTCCACGTTATCTTAAGTAGTATTTCAAAATAAACTTGAGCCTGCAAGTCTCTTTAGATTCTGACTTGTTTGGTGTTTTCTTCTCTGGGCTCAAAATGAGATTTCTAAAAGAAATCACAATTTAAATGTTCTTCCAAACAGTTCAACAATGAGATTTATGTGTCAAAAACAGTTACAAGGACTGATACAAAATGTAATTGAGAAATAATTAACAGATAAACCCCAAAAGAAGAAATCCTGCACCTGGGGATTGCACCCAGGTACAGCCTGGAATTACAGCTCATCTCCAGAGATCAGTTTCTCTGGAGGATATGGAAACTTTGGAGAAAGGCCTCTATGGCGTTGTACCCCACTGAGATCCCTGTCCTCCCCAGGCTCCACTCCCAATCTACAGGAACTTCCCAACTTGGAGCTGGCAACCCTACCTCCCCCTGCCGGTGGCCAGGTGGGGGGGGGGGGGTGGACTCGGCAACCCCAGGCAAAAAGCAACAGGCCAAAATAACTTTTCCGTTGTTTATGAATGAAGAGGAGTGAACTCAGGGAACACCCAAGTTAAATGTAAATTTCACGGCAGCTCAGTAGTAAAAGTACAGTAATGACAGTCCTCATCATGATTGCTTATCACAGGTTTGGAATATAATTTGGAAGGATTTGTGGCTGGATGATGCAGGTTCAAGGACAGCTTCTAATCCTAGTTCAACCATCTAAAGACTTGTGCAAATTACCCTCTGTTAGCCACAGTTTTCCAACTGCAAGGCTGGACAAATAGCCACCTTCTAACTGGATTATTATGTGATTTAAGATGACAGTTATCTCCACAAGTCTTTTCCTGCTTGCTCCTGAGCCCTCAGAGGTTGAAAAAAAATCTGTATTAACATGTTGTCTAGCCGTTGACATTACAGGTATTGAAAGCTATGCTTTCATTAGTTGTGTTTCGGTTAATATGTTCTTACATGTAAAATTAGTGGGAAAAAGAAATAGGACTGAACAGATTTTTTTTTAAAGGATGGTGCTCCCACAGCGTTTGAAAGACGTAGGCCCAAAATAGCAAACTGAAACAGTACTTAACACAGCAGCAGGAGTTTTAGTTGCACAGAATTAGAAAAGCAGTGACTTAGTGTCTAAAAACTAAAATTCTGGTCCTTTCAATATCTGACTAAATTGCATGTTTGAAAAGGGAAGATAGAAAACCTGAAATAGATGAGAATTTGTTTATAATATTGTAATAAAAGTTATGGATTCAGTTAACAGGATATAGTTCTGTTTAACAATTCTTCAGTTGATTTTTTAAAAATTCTAGCATTCTTACTTTTGTGTAGTCATATTGGTATATGTAGCTTGTATTGGATCTCACTTAGAAATTTCACAGGTGCAAGGAGGAGGAGGATTTTCATAATTTCACCCTTTTTGTGGGGGAATATGAAGAGTTTGGATTTATACCATGCCTTTCTCTCCTGTAAGGAGTCTCAAAGTGGCTTCAAAACTCCTTCCCTTTCTCTTCCCACAACAGATACCCTGTGAGGAGGGTGGACTGAGAGAGTTCAGAAAGAACTATGACTAGGCCAAGGCCACTCCGCAGGTTTTATTTTAGGAGCAAGGAACCAAATCTGGTTCATCAGATAAGAATTTGCCGTTCATGTGGAGGAATAGGGAATCAAACCTGGTTCTTCAGATCAGAGTCCACAGCACCACATGGGCTCTACACCTTGGATTCCCCTCCAGCTAGCTCCCCCCACCCCAATTCTGTGGGAGCAGTATTTTGAAGGAAAGAAATAATAATTGTCTCCCCTTGCATTTGTGGAAATTTCAGGTGATATCTGAGGGAGTAACAAAATATAAAATTTATTAAATAAAAAGATAATTGCGGACACAAAGATAGTTTTCCCTAGAGATTAACATCCTGTAATAGCTGCATGTAATGGACCGAAGTACATGTCATGCACAAACCCAATTTCATTACAAGAGATTTGGAAGTTGCAGTACTTGCACATATGCCAAAATTTAGTTGGATTCTGTAGCCATGGTTTTTGATTCAGCACTGGGATGCATGGTTTCTGATTCAGCACTGGGATGTCATCTAACTGGCAACTTATCAACTTTATGAGTCCTGATAAAGCAAGAGAGGAACAGGAGCCTGCTTCTGCATGTGTTTCCCTTGATAAATGGAGACAGCAGACTGACAAGTTGCAACACTCCAATAATTTGTTCCAGAATAGTTCGTTAGAGGTCTGTTCCCCAAGGGGAAATTCAATCTAGATCAAACCAAGTTTGAAAATAAACTGCACCTTTTCATCGAGGTTTCAACCTCCCCACCGCAGCATATTTCCACTGAAGACATCTAGGCCTATCTTGCATTCAGGAAATGTAACAATCCCTATTACTGCATGATCACCATGGCTGGTCTCTCCTGATTGGCTGGCATGCCGTGTTGGGAAGGGACCATCCCCCCCCCCCGCAAAAACGTGATCACGTCATGACGTGAGAATGTGAGAACGTTTACTTCCCATCCTGGTTTCTGGTTGGTTAACGTTTTCTTGTGTTCTTGCGAGATCAGCGCAGCGCGTTCTTGTTAGCACCTAGATTTAAAACATTTTTCTGTTAGGATTGGGACAGACTGCTTATCTCTGCCTAGATAGTGTGATCTCTGCCTAGATAGTGTGAAGTTTGATCAGATGGCAACTCTTGTTCAGCGCATGGTTGGCACAGGGTGCTACTCTCTGCTTCATAGACTTTGCTTCACAGACATAGAATGAAGGTCTCCCTGTCACTTGCAAACAAAGTGAAGTTTGTTCATTTGTAAGAATGAATGTTTAAGCCTTTTATTGTCCTCCCGTTCAAATGGTTTACTGGTTCACGTTTCCTCGTACACGTGCACACCGATAAAAAAAGCGAAATTGAAACCAAGAGGAGGCTCCGTGCACATTGCGCCAGACCTCCGCACGCTAATTGGTTAGAAGACATTTGTGTCATGCTCAATGGCGGGAATTCTGAGCACAGATTAGACCGCCCATCCTCCCCTCTAAACGGGATTGAAGACGCGTTTCCTGGAAAAGTTGTACTTGCAACCAGGTTCCACAAAGATGTGGGTTAAGGGGGAGAATGAACAACAGAACCTGGATGAAGCCTTGTTAGTCGCTCAGCCAGTGAGGAGTTCTTCCAGAATCCTTGATATTTCACGTGAGTATTGTGCAATTAATTGACCATGGGAAATAGACCAGAGAAGACAAAAAGGCCTTCCTAGAAAAAGTAATTGTAGCGTTAACCTACTAAGATTAATGGTTTGAAAACACCAACTGTTCTCTTTAGTATAACTGAAAGAATCCCATGCTGATGAAGAAAACATCCAGCAAGTTGGCAGATTTTTTGTTCAGAAATCAAATGGAAGAATCTCTCTTGCTGAATTCTAAGAGAAATCCTAAACATGCAGGAATATGCATAGAAGAAAATAGCGGTATTGGTAGAAGAAGACAAACACATTACTACAAGAGATCAGACAAGAGTGAAAAGATTTCTGTAAGATGAGCATTTAAGCACCTTGACTTTTTTCAGCGATCAGGACTCTTCCGAGTTGGCACACACTTTTTGCAGCACTGAATAACTGCATGAGGCAAGTCTCCCTCCCACCAATTTATCTATATAGGTTCAGTACTTCTACAGATATTGGTGAATTCCACACAGGCCAAATGTAACGGGTGTAGGATGTTATATAAACTGTTTGGCGGGGGACACTTCACACAGGTCTCGTTTCCAAAATGAGTTTGGCCCATTTTATTCTCCTCAACCTGAGATTTAAAAAAAAAATTTGACTTGTCTCTCACATAGGGCTCAGGGCAGTGAACAACAGCGGTGTAAACAATAAACATCCCGCCCTCCCCTATAGGGCTCAGAGTGGTATAAACAACAGTGGTATAAACAACAGTGGTATAAACAACAAACATCAATAAGCATAATCAAATTAGTAACCAGCAAGAAACACAGCATCACAAAATGGCAAAAACATCAATAAGCATAGCACAACTGCATGAAATATAACAGTATAAACAGCAAACATCAATAATCATAACATTACACATGGCAAAAACATCAATAAGCATAACATAACAACATAATAACATCATTAACAGAAAAACATCAATAATCATACCATAACAATAAGCTGACCACCCAACGTAACGACCTAAGACTAACCATCTAAGCTGTTCATAGCAGTGGCAGTACATTAACCAAGCCTAGTAACTAACCTAACATAACATCAATCACTGTGCTAAGCCTAATACGTAAACTAACTTTATCTAACACTAACGCTATAAACTACAAGCAATTTACAAACTCACTACCTAAAAATACCAGGCCTGAACTACTAAAACAATCAATATAGGTAACCCCAAACCTCAGGAGGCTCCAAAATGGGGTGTTGGGCCTCTAGCAGCTGTTTACACTGAAACCCCCTCCCCATAGTCAGCATCTTCAATAGGTAACAGCGTCCACTAAACTCCCTCCTTGGTGGGCTATAGCATTCCATTGGGGGGGGGCACCGCCCCACCGCCACCATGTTCTTATTGAGGCACACCCAGCCTTGACTATTGAGAGTGATTCCTTCGCGTGTTCCGAGGGGGCCCCTGCCACCGGTCCCCACTGCCATCAGAAAGCCTCAGGTGACAAACCAATGCACCCCATTCCAGAACTCTCAGTACCGGCAGCTGCCGGTAAGCCTGCATCATGCAGGCCTGCCCAGCCGGTTGTCGCCCAGGGGCCCTGGCTGGTTGTTGTTTTTTGGGGGCAAGCTAACAGCAGACGAGCACAAGCAAAGAGTAAGTGAAGAGGCACGTTGTTCCAGTCCTCTATTTCTCCACACCTCCATTCCTTCCACAATTCAAGCCACTAACTAACAAATACTAACAAAATACTAACAAAAGTTCTCAAAAGTAGTAGAGAAAATGCACTTCTACCTCCTCCTCGGTCTTAAAAAATAAACTAACTCCCTGAGCTCCTGACTAGTGGTCTTCTCCAGGCACCATCTTGTAGGTTTTGTGTCATTTTTGAAAATCACTAAATCAATGATCCTTTTGCAGAAACCTGGGTTGGAGGCACTCCTGCACTAACACAACAGGCAAGGAGACGCTGTATTCCCCTCCCACATGTTCAGTTTAGGTTCCATGCCTTCCACTGTCAGGGAGAATCCACTCACCTGCCATTCTGCGCAGGTCACCCAGCACGTTGTGGGAAGATTCTCTGAGTGCCCAGCAGTGTACAAAAGCCCACAAGCAGGTTTTCTCCCCATGGAAGCAAGTAGGACCACCACATAGATCTACAGCAACATGTTCATCATTGCTCAGCTGGTGCAGGGAGGTCCCTTTTTCTTTTGTGCGTTGCACCTGCATAGCTATGCAGATGCAGTTGATTGGATTGTGGGGCAATCAGCATGGCTGCAGGGGGGTTCATTTCTGGATGCCTGCGCAGCTACACATATGTTGCAGGGAATTTTTAAAAAGAGAAAGAAGCATCTGCATGCAAAGGCACGAAAGCAACTCTGATAGTTTTCATGGGCTCCATGGAACAGAGCACATCTGCAAACAGGAAAAAGGAAAACGTTATATAATCTGAGGAACCAGTCATAGAAATGATGGTTTTATTTTATGTGTAACCAATCAGAAATGAATACAGTATTTAATGTATGCACGCTTTTTTGGCTGCCTGAGTCCCACGTCCCTTCTGAGGGAAATGCCAGCTCTGTTGGGTTGTGAGCCTGCCGCAGGCACATTCCTTGACATAATTTCACCCTTGCTTCTTTCTCCATAGCCCCTGGTCACGTTGGCTGGCTCAGTGGTGTCTGGGCGAGATCTCCCACCAGAGTCCACTCTGAAGCAGATGAGTGTTGGGGCCTACACACCCTGGAGATGGCACTACAAATTCCACATTTAGGAGATCAAACTTTTTATAACCCAATATTTAGAAGCAAAGCGCACTGTGTTCTGTGGGGCTTAGTGATCCAAAAATGAAAGTAAGACTACAGTCAAAGAATCACTGAGCATGCAAGAAAGGTGTTAAGCATAGGAACAGAGATTTATTTCTGGGTTGCATCTTCATAGTTACACCCCTTGGAACAAGACTCACTTGCCTAACAGGTTGCCAAGAGTGCTATAATTCCTTCTTGACTCTAATGTGACCCTCCTTTTCCAACGTTTCACTCTACTAAAAGTTATTCATAAAACCAGAAAAGGACAATCTTTCTTACACCAAACTGGATTTCCTGCAGTACTTATGCTTGGTGTTATCAACTCCGGATTAGGAAATTACTGGTGATGTGAAGGGTACAACCTGGGGAGGGGATGATTTGGACAGGGGAGGGACTTCAGTGCAATATAGTGTTATGGAGTTCACTCTCCAAAACAGCCATTTTCTACAGAGGTACTCTGTCAAAACTGATCCTCAGATCCTATCTAGTCATTGGCAACCCTATTTAAGGATTCTGCTGTTAGGAAGCAGGTTTTTTCTGGTCAGCTTCCTCATAGTAATATGGTACATTCACATCTTCAAGGGTTTCTACAGCTTTTTCTTGGTCTTCCCCAAACTTGGTTTCCTCTAAAGTTTTGACAAAGATGACAATAAAGCCTGGATGGTTACTGTGTAGACAGGAAAGTTCGGGATTCTCCCTTTCAAACCCACATGACAGCCATTTCTTCTCCCTGCCAAAGGGGACTTTTTTTGTTTTAAATCAGTAACTGAATATCATTATAGCAATACAACGATATGACTAATAGATTTGCCAAATTCCCAGTTTTAATTTTCTTAAAGCAGTCTGTAGCACCTTTTGTTGTGGAGAAATAAAGGGAAAGGTGCGGCAGTGGCTTGATCGGGGCCCACCATTGTGGGCGGGCGGGCCCCGCACAAGCCACATTCGTCCTGGTATGGGCGGCTATGCGGCTTCAGAGCCCGGCCTGAGCATGCACGGGGGCCAGGCTCTGATTGGCTCCATGTTCCCATGGAGCCAAAAGGGCCACCTCATATACAGGTGCTGGCCGGTTCCTGTATATAAAGGGGGTGTCCACATGGGCAAGCTCAGGACACTGAGACTGGGCAAGAAATGCACATCTCAATAAAAGGGGCTAGAGGGTTACTAATTTCAACAAAATAAAAGTTGGGAAGTCAGAGAATTTGCTATGCATGTTGATATCATGTTATATTGATATGACAATTTTCAATTGCTGGGTTTTTAAAAAAAACTGAAAAGGCCCTGGTGCCATTATGCTGTATTGACAGCTGCTGCAGCAGCGATGGGGAAACTACACACACTGTCCTCATATGGAAGACACTTACAGTATACCATCTTGCACACACACATGTAAATGCTACATCAGTCACTGAGCCTTAAAAAGAATAAGACAAATTGGGGCAGAGTGATTTAAAACTGTCCAATGCTATTCATTTCTCTGATAGAGTTGTGTTAATATCTCATGCATTTTAAAAAAGCAAGTTGTAGAGATAAAGATCTCTAGACTGGATCAGACAAGCAAATAGTTGTTACTCAACTGACTTTCCAGATGACAGAAATGACTGATGACTGAAATGATGACTGAAATAAAGACATTTTGGAATCTTGCCTATTGCATTTAAATGTTATGTTTTTTGTTCTCAGCAAGAAACAACTATGCTTGGTTTTGCCCTACAATATGACTTTATCCATGATTTTGAGTAGAGAGATATTAGCGTGTGTTTAAGGATCATTGCTTTATGTTGTGCCACCAAAAGACAATGGAATAGAAGTCTCATTGTGGAAGTTGCCCTTACATGTGACCGGGAGGGGGGGAGTCCAGACAGAGGCATAGTCCAGGGAAATGGTGCCCCCCACGTAACCACCTGGCATGCACCCGGAAACATGTGACCCCAAATGTTCCTGTGAGCGCTCCACCCCTGAGCCCAGGGCATATCAAGATGGTACTTGCAATATACTTCAACCAAGATTTTCTTAGCTTGTACATTACGGCAGGTGAGTCGGGTGCTATGCTGGCAGCAGTGGGCTGGAATGAAGTATAATACATTGATGTTTAATTAATGTAAAATAACTTAAATTTTGCAACATAACCACTGCAACAGTAGCTCTGTGCGAATCTTTGAATTTTAGTGCTCTATATTATTTCATGCTGCTTTGATGAATTTAAATCTTCTTTTCTCCAAGAGGAGAGCGCTGTTCCTTTGCTGCTGTTTCTTTGTTAGGCGAATTGCTGGATGGTGGATGTTTCATTAGTAAGATGTGAGGAATAACAGATGGGATCTTCCAGTAGGTAGGAACCTCCATGTTTTGAATGAGATATCCACCAGAGATACTTATTTCTATTGCAGAAGGCAAGGCTGGAAAATGTTGGGGTGGAGCCTAAAGAGGGTGGGGTTTGAGGAGGGGAGGGACCTCAGCATGATACCCATCCTCCAAAGCAGCCATTTTCTCTAAGGGAATTGATCTTTGTCATCTGAAGATCAGTGGTAAAAGTGGGGGAGCTAGGAATTCCCCGTCTTGACTCACTGTTTGTTTAGTCCCCTGTTCTATACAGCAGTGTAGCTTTACATGCTACATGCTTTACAAAAGACTGCAAAGCACGTGCAACGTGTCCATCTTGTTTGGCTGAAGGTTTCTGTCTCACTGTGGCTCAATAGCCAATGCCAGACCATTTTGGAATAATGAGTCCTCTAGCCAGACCTATGAGTAGGCTGTAAGTTTTGGCATTGCTAGCTGCTGTGTCAGTTCCTGTAGTTCAGGTGCCATATTTGGTCATTGACCGTAACTAAAGACATCTTCTAGTTCAGGTGCCAAAATATGATGGCTGGACATTCAAGATTGCTCTATTGTTAGAAAAGCCCAACTTTTTCAGCTTTCGCCACCAATTTACCCAACTAACCACTTTTGGGAATCTAATAGATCCATAGAGTTGGGGAATCTGATCCACAGAGCTGGATAGTCAGACAGCATTATTGGGTGGATCCTTCCCACAAATTGGACCATAAAAATAAATTAACAACAAAATATCATGAAAGGAACTTGGGATGCATTTTTACTTGCATCGGTTTCAGTGCTTATATTCAGAACACGGAATTATTAGATTATGGTACTTTCATACCACATGAAATGTAAACTGCATGGAAGAACATAGAACAATAAAAGACACTCTACTGATATGATAGAAAACTAAAGGAGAAATAAACTCCTGGCAAAAAATAAAAGATGAAGGTAAAAACTTAAAATGGCAATTATATTTTCAGGTGAGGCCTCCAGAGTTTAAAAGGAAAATAAGGAATTAAGGAAGTCTGAAGCAAGAGATGTCAATGTAAATAAGGGGAGACACTTTGAGCAGAATTTGAAAAAGTGATTACACAGCAAAAAGAACATTTATTTGGACAAATTTATAAACTGTTACTTCAATTTGACACAGAAACAGAACAAGTGAAAACGTGCATGGTCAAATGGATGCAAAACCTGGAAAAAGAAATAGATTTTCAACAATGGGAAACTCTATGGATGAAAGCTATAAAATTTATAGCTTGCCAAATATTAAGAGAAAATTGATACAAGTTTTATTGGTGGTAGATTACACCAAAAGATATTAAAAAGATGGATCAAAACTATAACAGTAAAAAAATATGATTTTTTTCCTATCATATTTGGTAAATGTGTGGAAAAGTTAATTTTGGGGGGGAACTTTCATGCAGAAAAAAAGTAAATTTTAAAAATCAAATTTGTTATGGATACCAATTAGGTATATTACCCCCAAAATCATAAACTTCAGAACAACTGTTTCAATATTTGATAACAGCGGCCAGAGTAGTATTAGCAACAACATGAAAGGCAGAAGAATGCCCCAGCCAAGAGGACTGGGAAAACAAATGAATGGAATATGCAACATTGGCAAAGCTACCAATTTCATGAATAAGAGACCAATTAAAGAATTTCAAGATAAATGGAAAACGTATCTCACTTTTTACTAATTTGGATAATTTATTGTGACTGTTACCATGGGGTCAGCAAGGGTTACTATAGGACAGTGGTGGCGAACCTTTGGCACTCCAGATGTTATGGACTACAATTCCCATCATCCCCTTCCAGCATGGCCAATTGTCAGACTGTCAGTCACGGGCCACTAGAAGCCAACAACTTCTTAATAACTTAATAACTCTGTTGGCATCGCCTAAACATATTCAAACATAGCTTTGCAGCCACAAGGGCTAGAAACTTTAATTTAAAAAAATTAAGCTGAGTTCTGAGGCCATTCCATGCCTTTTTCTGTGCTCCTGGGGAATCACAGCATAAGCACAACCTTGATTATGACAGGGAAGAAACTTAGTAACAAGTGCTTGCTTGTTCAAAGTGAACAAGTGAAACTTTACATTAAATCGAACAAGCCATCAAAGTCATCTGTACCGTTAAATGAAGGAGCAATTCCTTCTGATTCTAATGGCGATGGAAGGGAGGGAAAATGGCGATGGAAAGGAGGAAAAATAAACTCTGCAAGTCAAGAGGACTTTGATAATCCCCCAAAATGGATTCTCATCAGCTGAACTGGAAGAGGTGTCTCTAACCAAGGCTTCACACTGTTTAAAAGCCAGGACAGCTCTGAAATAGGAGGAGGTAGCAATTCTCAGACTTTCTGCTTGGTGCATATTCAGTTGTGCATTGTTACATTTGTGACAGCATGAAATGGCAAGGGAGAGCCTGAGAAAGTCAGACTCAAACCAGTTTCACGGTAGTACCTCACCCCTCCGCTTTTATTAGACATCACAAAGAAAGAAACAATTTAGGGTTGGAGATTGAAACAGGGATGGGCACTTTGGACGTCTGCAGTGCTTGGACACTCAGACCAAAGATGAGAAGGCTGGTAATGGAGCTGGATTCTCTGTCTGCACCTTGGCCAGGATTCCTTTCAGAGACCAAAGTCCTGTGCATTTAAAAAGAAAAGAAAGAAAAAGAACTGCAAAAATGAAGGCATTATCTAACCAACACCACCTTTGAACAAGGTAGACCTCCTTTGATATCAAACAGTTCTCACAGGCACCAGCTCAAAGTGCAGGAGAGGGAGGGACAAAGGTTGGTAATTTCAAACTGCATTCAAACTGCTGAAGCGCATAGCCAACATCAATCACATTCATGAAGCAGCTGTCTAAATCTGTTTTGAACAAAGCAGCACACCAGAGCTTAGAGCACTACAGCTGTTGAACAATGTTAGGAAACAGACAAGCCACAAACTCAATACTGCCATATAAGTCAATAGGTCAAGAAGAGTTTTTAGAGCGGATTTTTCCATTTGTGAAAGAATGTAGCTGAGCGACAAATGCACCTGATCAGGTATGATATAAGAGGCAAAGATAAATAATTACAACTTTCCAGCTTATTACAGACATGGCTGAGAAAAGAAATGAGAGAGGGTGGTAATATTAGGAACTGTTTTGAATGAACAGGGAAGCACTCTGAACCATTGCATTGGAAGTCAGTTGTACAGACAGTGAACAGTGCAGTCAGCAAGCGATTAAACACTTCATTTTTTTGGAAAGAAAGGTCTTTAGTCTATGTTGTTAGCTTTATCTCAAGCATGTACATTCTTATGGGAGGGGTAGTCCCCTCCTCATGGTAATTACCTGATCTAACCATCCATGACCTGGGTGAAATGTCACCTACTGTACAGATGCCAAGGCCACTCCACCTTCAAGTTCAAGGAAGTGAGAGGAGGGGTGGAGTTTGGCTGCTGGATGGTGTGAACAGCGAGCCAATCTGAATTCACTTCTGGGGTCTGATGCAGAAAGAGAGGTTGGCCTGAGAAGGCGGTATATATGGCCCTGTGTCAATCTGACCCTCCCTCTTTGGGAAAACAAACGAGAGGAGGCCATCGTCAACTCAGCAGAGATCATCTAAAGAAGGCTTGGCAATGAGGAGCATGAGCTGTACCCACATAATGGCTCAGGGCTCCAAGCCAGGGTGGCCTCACCCTATGACTAGGGATGCCCCAATCAGAGGAGACCTGACTGCAATTAGCTCTGGGTTTGGTGTATATATAGTTTGACTCTGGTGTTGTTGTAATGATGTGTTTTTGTTTGCTAAAATGTTTTTTTAATGTAATTTTTGTTAGCTGCTTCAGTTTCTCTTATGTAGGCAGAAAACTGAGGTATGAATTCTGTAAATAAATTTTCATATTACACAGCAGCAAGTACAGCACACTCCATTGTCATGCACCCAGAGAAGCTCTTATTATTTTCTTTACTAAGGCCCCTTCCGCACACGCAAAATAATGCGTTTTCAAGCCACTTTCACAACTGTTTGCAAGTGGATTTTGCCATTCCGCACATCTTCAAAGAGCACTGAAAGCAGTTTGAAAGTGCATTATTCTGCATGTGCGGAATGAGCCTAAGTCTCAGTTGTCCCTTTAGTTATTATGGGTTTATAGTGTTCTAAGGGAGGGAACTTTAGTTAGACACTGTCCCTTTAAACAGCCCCCTAGAGGCAACAGCCTTACAGTCGTCCTTTTATTACCCAGTAGTGCTCCTATCCAGTTTAGTTATAGTTTAAGGTGCCAGTGGAGCTGGAAGGCTGTAATATCTCTTACGTAAAAGGAGTATAAGGTATAGAGCTTCAAATTAAGGTGTTACGGAGAGTCCAGAAAGAGGACACTGAAGGAACCAATAGGAAGCACAGGTAAAGTGGGCTTTCTTGGAAGAAGTCAAGGATCAAGGTCGCAAGCTTCAAGCTGTTCCAGTCAAGCAAGTACTTTATTTTAGTCAGACCATGGGAGGAGTTACGGTCTTAATTCTTCTATGCAATAAAACCTCTACCTTTGCTTGTGAGTCTCCCTCTCTGCTCTGGCCAAGGACAGGGCACCTAATGTATTTTACTTGGGGAACAAAACATTCATGCTAAGCATAATTGAGGGGCAGAGAGTCAGTGTAGTGTAATACTAGGATTTAGGAGATCCAGGTTCAAACCCCCATTTCTGTCATAGACATATGCTGGATGATTTGGCCTAATTGTATACTCTCAGCCCAGCTTACCTCACAGGCTTGTTATGAGGAAAAAAATGGAAGACTGGAGAATATCCAACTACTGTTTGTAAAGCTTTGCATAAACAATACTCTTGCTGCTGACATTATATTTAAAAACAAAGCATCATAACTTTTCCCGAACTGTTCGTAAGACCCTAAAGTAAGCTTCTGGCTTCACGTGTATATTATGAAACTCCCAATCCAGATGTGGCAGAATGGGCATAGGGTGCAGTGCTGGCACATTTGCCCTCTACTGGTTTAAGGGGCACCCCCGCTGGCAGAGAGGGTAAAGGTGCCAGCAGTTGGATGCCCCACAGCTCCATAGTGACAAAACCCAGAAGTGGGCGCAGCCACGGAGCAATGTAAATGTCTGATTGGATGCCAGCATGTGGGGAGTAGTATGGTGTTCTTGGGGGTGTAGCAGTGGCATGCTGTGACAAAACAGCAACCTGATCTTGTCCCGGATGCCACACCCTTGCGCCCAGCCTTCAGCTGAACTCCCCTCACCCCGTTTGTTGGGGCGGTTTTGCAGGAGAGGCAAAGATGAGCATGAGGCAGAGGAGAAAGTTTGGGGTGCAGGAACTGGGCTACAGGGCAGCCAGGGAGAAAACGCCTGAGGGACTCATCACCATGGCAGCAATAAGAGAGGTGAGGTGGGTCATGCCATCCAAAGGTCTAGGGATTGCCCTCTCGCATGTCCAGCTTGCATGGCATTGCTGCCGCAGCTCTCTAATCAAGCAACTGTGGGGATGGCAGTGCCTCCACTTCTCGCTCCTTCCCTCCCAGGAAGCATGGCAGGTGCTCTTCTGGCTGCAACTGTAGCCGCCCACCTGTCTTCACACGAGAATATGCCAATCTGAGTCAAGCCAGGAATAGCAGCCGAGAGAAAAAAAGCTCCCTCCACTCCCTCCAGCCAGCCTGCCTTCTCTCCCGCCATCTTCTTGCCTTTTCCTTTCATCATGTGTTTACCCCAGAGTTTCTGCTCGGATCTATTCGCAGCCAGCCCTTGACAACCCCCCCCCCCCCCACAGTGGGGAGAGTTCAGTGGTGGGTGCCCAATGGAAAGAGTTTGACCAGGGATTGGGCGTGGGGAGTCAAAATGCGCCCCCATGTGCCCCAGGTGAATGGTATCTACGCCATCTGCCCCTTTTAGATATGCTAGTGGGGTGGAACCAACTGGAGTCCAAAAAGATAGCAGAACTCCATTAAGACCTACAGATGGTGCTCAGGCAGCCAGAATGTTTATTCTTTTAACTGCCTCTCTGGGCTGCCTGGAAGTTTTCAAGAGGCGGCACAGAAGCGGCACCATCCCCAGTCACCTCAGGATTAGGACTGGGCTGTTAGTATTTACATTTTTCTGAATTATTTATTCTAATTCTATTTTTAAAAATTTAGCTTCATTACAAGTCCACCATAAATGGTAAAATGCCCCTTCATGATATCCACATTTCCAGCACATGTTCAGAACATTTTTGCTAATTTTTCCAGTGACAGAAACCAATGATCCATCATTTTATAGAAATTCTCCTTGAGACTGGACCTGAATGTAAATTTACTTTAACTTCATATTTTCCCATCAATCCACTTGTATATTGTACCCAAAGGTACTAGCCCCGTGGTGGCGAACCTTTGGCACTCCAGATGTTATCGACTACAATTCCCATCAGCCCCTTCCAGCATGCCAATTGGCCATGCTGACAGGGACTGATGGGAATTGTAGTCCATAACATCTGGAGTGCCAAAGGTTTGCCACCACTGTACTAGCCCATTTTATCATACAATGCTTTCAGTATAACTACTTCGGTTTCAAATTCCAACAGAAGCTTATATGTTTTGGCAACAACACGATCATCATTCTTACATAGGTCTACTTTAAATTCAGTCTTGCAGTCTTCAAAGCTATGCATTGTTATCTACTTTAAAAGCTTGCTAGTAATTGCACATAAAAAAACAATGACAGGTATATCCTACTACTAAATCTTCCCTTGATTTCATTTTGCAGACTCCTTGAAAAAAATCTAGTATGTCACAATATATATGTTGAGCACCTTTCAACTATCATTTCTTGTCTCTAAAGTGCTTTTTGTGCTGAGAGCCATAATGGTGCTTTTTGACACAACCTAGGTGTATATTTTTCCATCCTCTCCAAATATGGCACATCTAATATAATAATCTTTAAAATCCTAATTGATTTTAGCTTTGTTAATCTACAAATTGAAGTGTCATCCAACCTTTGTATCATGCCCTTCTAACGCAAACAGTCTTGTATGTGACTGCCTCGTACTTTCTGAAATCACTCGTGGTCTTGCTGGTTCTTATTTAGTTCCTAGCCTGCCTGCATTAATTTTTTTCAGCTCTTGAAATGTTTCAGGAACTCTTCTGTATTTTGTTATCTCCCTGTGTTTTCTATAGCTACCCGTCAATTTCCTTCCTCCTCAACAAAGCCTTAAAAAATCTTTCAATGTTTATTTAAGTTAATTATTTAAATTTCCTCCTACACACACACATGGAAGGTCTAAAATGATCAAAACAAATAATGAAACCCCTGGAGCCAGCGTGACCCCACCACTAGTGTCATTGCCAGTCCAGATGGCGTTAGTGGCATCTATGCCATCAGATGGGCACTAAAACCGGTGGTAAGGCTCCACACAACTTCACAGCACCTGAATGCACAACTCAGACAACTTAGTACCAACTGATACTATTGACCAGTTCTGAGCCTTTCAAAACATTAGTTTTCATTTTCCTCCCAAAGAACAGCAATGAAGGCCGCTAGAGGCTTGCCCCATGAGAGCCTTCTGCAGTTTTGGTGGTTTCAGAGCGTGGGCCCTGCCTCTTATTGCCACCACTTGTAACAGTCAACAGTAGAGGCACTCACAGCAGAGTTTCAAAAGATGATCTCAGTGGTTGAGAACTCATGAAAAGGAAACTCCACCTTTAGATCAGGTTCCAGACACTTTACTCATTTAAAGGTCAAACCAGAACATATGTATCAGGCTCTGAGACCAGCGCAGCTCAAAAATAAAACTGCCCCCCATCCAAGAGTGTGCCTCTAGAGCATTCTTTTGTCTTCAGCTGGTTTTGCTGCTTGTGTGAATAGACTCTTGTGAATAGACTCTTAAGTCTATTTCTATTAAAATTAGCACATGGTTATTTCCAGGAGTGGCATTCAACCCAAACACATTGGGTACCCTCCAAATTTATGGGGGCAGCTTTCTGATGTAAAGCAAAATATGAGCTACATTTATGTTCACAAATACATAGTTCTGGGAAGGATTCTATGTTTCTTTTGTGATGCCGCACAAATTACTCTAGGTAAACTACACTCCTGAAAGAACTTTTGCCTCAATGAAATGCTGCTTCAACTCAGAACCCACCCCCCCCCCCCCCGCAAAAAAACCCCCAAGAGGTTTTTTCATCACAGTAAAAGATGAATATAGATGGCAAAAGAAACGGCCAAGGACTGGAATATCTGCCTTAAGCCATGGAACACTTGACTTGGAATTATTTTTGTAACTTCAAAAAGCAATTTTCAAAAACAGGATGACTTCCCAACTGCTGAAATTTAGGCAATCAATCGTGTCATTAAAACATTTCTGCACCCAGGTCTGCAGGAACCTGCAGGAACCTGCATTTGCTAGCAGATTATCTGCTTAACTTGCACACAGCTTAATAGTATGCCCTCTTCTGAAAATCCTATTCTCAGCAATGGGAGCTCCACCATGTCCAGTGCTAGGAAAGGCTTGAATAAATCTGCCAGTAGGCACAATGTTATTTGTAATTCCAGAGGTGACCCTATTAGTTTTAAATAAAACTTATTTATAGGCATTCTTGTAACATTCCCGTTGCCTCAGTACAGTAGCAGTCTAGCATGACACAAATTACTTAACTGACGCTGTCGAAGTTACTCATAACAGATTATAGTTTACCGCCCATCAGGCATATTACACCCCCTAATGCTTTTTACTACAAGTTAGGCAGCGTTATCCTGAAATTCTTCGAGTCCAGTGGCTTCCAAGTTGATTCCAGATTTTCACTCCTGTTCTGGCCAAGAAGTTGAGGCTTGAAGAAGCCTCTGTTGGTGCACGCTCAAAACTGATTTTACACCTTATATAGCCTCAGTGAGAAACTGCTCCTTCCCTCCTGAGAGCTGAAGTGGAGTTGGAGGAAGTTGTTTTTAAAAATGGCAAAAGATAATCCACAACTCAATCATTATAAGGGAAGTCAATGTATATCTCACGGGGAAGGCATATCTCGTGTGAACATAATTGCAACAGCAAATGCACAAGGGTTGAGTTGGAGGAATGAAAGCTTTTTGTACAAACTTTTTTTTTTGCTGGGAAGGGCACTTATTACCTGAACAAACCAGTCAACAAATGTAAAATCACCAAGAATTTTGCATCCTTTCCAAGGCAACAATTGCCTGCCTCTAGCTTCCATTTCTATGACCAAAGAACCACACAGTCACATGCCAACAGGAGACTGCGGAGGAAGCAGAGGCTGTATGCCAGATCCATGTGGCCATGGTCTGGTAATTTTGCCCTAGATGGTTCTCCTGCATCTATGGCTGGCATCTTGTCACAGTAAGGTGTGTTTCTCATACTGTGACATGCCTCTGTAGATGTCAACGATAGATGCGGGTGAAATGTTGAGAGCAAAAACTACTACACCATGGCTACACAGCTGGAAAACCCACAACAGTCAGCAATGTTCCTCTCCTATGGTATGTTGCAAGCACAGGTTTGACACTGACTAGGATTAGATTCTCCATTTTGTCATTCAGGTGGCAGCTACAGACAAACTTCTAAATCAAACCACTTCTAATGGCATACATGAATGGAAAAACAGCTGTCTTATGTAGGCCCAAACATTATTTCAGGATGTAGGGAGTAAAAAGGGGGAAATAACAGTGAACCACACTTTGAATGTTGTAGGATAGAAGCGGCCACCTATCAGTTGCATTTAGATGAGGAAAGGCCAGCTAGATGCCCAGATCTGCCTCCCTGGTGACCTCAACAAAACCCTAGAATAAATGTTTACTGAAATCAATATCCTTAAAGAAAACTATTTTCAAAAGCTGAGATATTCTATGCACTGACACATTTCCTTGGATTTTATACATGATTATTGAGCACACCACAGCAGTACAGTTCTTACCACCTGAAAACTGGCAACATTTGAAGAGGTTTTGTAATAAACAATATGCTTCTAGCTGCCTGATGAAATGGCTCCTGAGTAAACATTTGCCCCAAGTCCCTGGCCACTTCAGACTAAACTGCAACCAAATTTCTCAGTAGTTGCATGCCTATTGTTTGCCATCCCTTACTTCAGGTTTCCTCAGGGTATATTAACTAATCATTTTAACTAATCATTAACTAACCTCACACAACATATTGGGACGCATTTTTCTACTAATCCCAGATCCAGAACCATATTATGGAAGTAGCACAGTCATGTATTTATATTTTTAGCCCTGCCAAATCTTGTTTCCCTTTTTTTAAACAGAAAAAAGCAGGTGATGATTCCTAAATTTCAACCAAATATAATAAAGAACGGGGAAAATAACTAAATGGAAGAGGAAATGCATTTATAAACCAAGTAAACAAGCAGAAGGCCATATTAAGTTACCAGAGGAACTCTATGAATTCTGGATGAATTTTGTCATAAATGGGTCACACTGAAACTGAGGATTAGTTTGTTTAATCAAGGGCAATGGGAAGTGGTGATTCACAGTACACAATTTTTTAAAAGCCTCAAATGAATTCAATGGGCCCTGGGAGTTTGGATACACTATAATTAGTTTGTTGCTGTCGGGGATACAAAAAGTTCTTTGATATCACCATGGGGTCTTTTTCCTTCTCTGATAATGGCTAATTCATCTCAGATAGCTGTCTGTGAAAATACCTGCATCTGTAAATTTGCCCACAGACCACATTTTGGGCAGCCCCTCTTCAGCAGAAACCTCTGACAAAAATCCATTCTACAGCATCCAACACAAGGATCATCAATTTAGTTTACAAAACTAGCTGGTCATTGAAGAACTAACTCTTTCTCTGGCCCTTTCCGCATGGGCCAAAAACGATGGCCTGGGGGTGGTAAAAACGCCGCCCCCAGGCCGCCATTCGCACAGGCGGCGCTGCTGCAACGCAGCAGCGCCGACCTGACTGCGCTTCCCCCCCCCAGGGCGGCGTCAGGCCGCCCTAAACAACAACCCTTTAAAGGGTTGTTGTTGGGGGGAAAGCGTCTTCCCGGCGGCGCGGTGCAAACCGCGCTGCCAGGAACACGCTGTCTCCCTGGCCCGTCCCACTCACCTTGTCCCCGTCGTTGCCTGCTGGCCGTCGAGCCCATACGCTGTCCTCCGGCCCTGGAGGTCGAAGGGCAGCGTGGGCTTCGACGGCCAGAACTAATGACGGGACAATGAAGAGCTGGCATCGTCCAACAGCAGCGGTTTGCACGCACGCCGCCAGACGCTTCAACAACAACTTTAAAGGGTTGTTGTTAGGGCGCCTGGCGCCGCGAAGCGCAGTCAGGTCGTTTGCCGGCCTCTGCTGCGTTTGCCGGCCTCTGCTGCGGCCGCCCGCATGCATGCATGCGAACAGCCTTCGCCTCCACGCCGGCAGAATTCTCGCCGGCGTGGAGGCGACAGGGAGGCCGTGCGGAAACGGCCTCTGGAGTTAAAGACTACATATTTTTACTTTCTTTTGAAGCTTTTATTAGAGCTTCTCAGGCACTTCTTCACTGTTCATGAATTTAGAGTGCAAACCAACAATAACTGTTAAAGGAATCTATTAATAGTGGTACACAATATGCCTTGTTACTACTACTGCCAGGCTCTGGGACCCAGATGCTGGTAATGCATGAATGAATAAGCACTGTTTGATGAGACCATGCCTGAAAGGGCCCCAAAGATGAAAACCCTGCTACAGAATAGGTAACACTAACTAGAACAGTGAGCTAACTGAAGATGCCCAGAGCTTCTAACACTATCATAGAAACCAAGTCTCTGAGACAATGCCCCAAGAGATCTGAATCACTAGACTGGGGATCAATAAACTACTTCCTCTTCCCAGTACAGCTATGGGAACAGGATGACAGATAGTCAACACCCAGTTACATAAGGGCAGGAGTGGGAAATTCTATAGATTAACATGTTAATCAATAACAGATTATTGATTAACATGATTAACAATAGATTAACATGTTAATTTTATGTTCTGTGTAGAAATTTACCTCTAACAACTGCACAGGTGAAGCAGTGTAAAACCAGAAACCCAGCATTCAGTTCCATATTAGCAATACTGACCTTACCATGCTTGATATAAGCTACACCCTTAGAAGTCAGTAACAATGTTTTTTTAATTCAAGGATTTCCTTTCTGTCTGAGTAATATGCATCGTGTCACAAGAGTGACTCACAAAAACAATTTTAAGCATTTTTTGACAGCAAACAAACACAAAAGCACTGCGGGTGGAATGTGCTCAGCTGCCCACAGGCCTGAGACTGATGGCAAACAGAACAGAGTTTAATAGCATTCATACGAGGCACACAGTTCTCAGATTTAATTCAAATCTGAAAGCAGGAAGAGAGAGGACAATCTGGAGCAAAGTACAAACGAAACACTAATAGCCATGTGCCCAAAAAAAGGAAACTGGACCATTTCTTGGCAAATTTCTTAATCTCAAATTAGTCTTCACCAAATTTACAAATCACGGGCTTCGTAGACCACATCTGTGTGAAATGCCACTGCTTTATAAACTAAAATACTATTTGCTTGTTTTTCTGCAAGACACATTAGAACAGCCTTTCATATACACATTTTAAAACAGATGTGACACTATTAGCCCCCTCTAAAAGAGGCTGTTTTTTTACATAAAGAAATGAATTCAATCATTTCAGCATAATGAAGCTCCACGTTTCTTTAATCTGAAAACTATAATTATCTGCAGATTGCTAACTCAGTGACTGAGAAGCATCGTTTGTTGAATATTTTCAAATTGGATCAATCCAGTTTTTCTACTATTTCCAACAATGTCTAGAAGACATATAGCAAAACTGGAGCCCAGCGTAACAAAAATATAGCTAAGCACTGACTGATCCAGCAAATATTTCAGACAAACTAGGAAAATATTTTAAAACAAGCTACATAGGTGATGGAGAACTCCCAAATACAATTTAGATACTCAAATATTTTGAACGACTGTGACTATTAACAGTTTTAAAAGTGACACTGAAAAGAAGGCTGGATTCCCACAGCACTGTTAGAAGCTCTCACAGAAAATGAACACGTGAACACAGGGCAACTATCTTTATTGCTCAGGATTCCACTAGCTCAGTTTACCAAGTCCTCACGCTAAGCGGATTCCTTAAAATAACTAAATGTAATGACAGAAAAGGTGAAAGGAGATAAGAGTTAATTAAAAAAAACTCCCCATATACCAATTTCACCTAAGTTAAACAGAAAATAAAGAAATATGCAATCTGTAAATTGAATAACCATTTGTTCTCTCAGAAACCAAAGGGTTTTCTGGGAGGTTCTTGGAGAATTCCTCGGTTCTGAGGAAGTGTAGAGAGATTATGCCATCAATTTAAAAGCATATTCTCAACCCACTTACTGGTTTCAGTCAACCAACTATAAATCTGTAAAGTTTTTGAAGCTTCTGAAACATAACCCCTCTCGAGCACTTTTACACGACCATAAAATCAAAGAGGCAGGGTTTCACACTTTGCTTAGGCAACCCAATTGCAAACCTCTGCTTTGGTTCCCTTCTGTTCCATCCTGTCCACGATAGATCAGCTTTCCAAAAACCAAGTGTATAGTGTCAACTACTAAAGGAAAATAAAGATCAGATCAGGCCCACTAAATGGGTATTGGTTCTACCCGAACCACAGGGTAGAAGGTTTCAGATTTTGCTTCTGTCAAGAAAGCCAGATACAATTCCCATCAGTTTCAGGTACTGTAGAAGACCGACCAGACACATAATATATGTTCTTAGTGTGGAAAGTTTATAATAAACCAGATGCACAGACAAGAGAGAATACTGGAAAGATATTAAAAACTTCCCATATGGATTTCAGACACAAATGGTTAAGGTCTAAGTTTACTGGAGTTTGCCCAAAAATCCAGAAAGACCAGCACTCTTCTTCTTGAGAACTGCCCTGGTTAACTCCGGAATCCAAAGATGCCTTTGATATATCCTGTAAGACCACTCTTTGCTTTCTGCTCCACTTTGTCCTCCAAAGGTGGAAAGGTGACATGGTTGAGGGCCAGGTCAAAGAACAAAGGCTTGCATGGTATTGGCTGGAACTCTGGAGGGAAATGCACCAGACTGGCTTGTTTGCTGACCAGAGAAGAATCCAGACAGAAAGTCTCTAGCCGTTCTGAAAGAGGCTTGATATAAAGAGAGACAAAAGAAAAGATTAACTGAAAACAAAGTGACTGTTTTACCAACTCCAGTACAATGGCCATGCCGTAGTATGACACAGTTCTCATAAACTTCAAGGGCCTTTCCACTGCCACAGACTTTATAAAAATATCCCCAAAGCAATGGATGGGGCCAATAAAAGAACATAGATTATCTGAAGGGAACAAGTATCAGGACCTCACCCCAAACTAGTCCCACAAACACCTTTTTGGGCAGAATTTCAAATTCTAAATCTCTTTAAAACAAAGTGTATGTATAACAGAAAGTGAATACCTTTTCAAAAGTGAGACTTGCTGAAATATAGGATGTATTTTCATAGACTTTAGGCTTCTTCTGATGAAATGTCTCTGAACAGCTACTGAGCTGAAGAATTTCCTCTCTGAATCTAAGCTTTACATGATCACACTATGTAAAACTGAGATAAAATATTTCTATTCCTCATGTTTGGTGCGACAATTAAAAAAAAATAGATAAGGAAATCTAGGGAGGTGGGAACTGAAAAGTGCACCTGAAATTTGCCATTATTCCCAACCCTTCAGCTGCTATTCTCAGGATGCCTTCTCATTGCTCCTCATGTGGCTCTCACTGGTTCACTCAAATCAGGTGCTACAATCTTATTTGTAAGCAAAATTAGAACAACTAGGAATATTTCTATGATCTGTACAACTGGAAACATGGATTTTACATTTGGCAGCAGTGGGAGCTGGGAGCAGAAGTCAGGTTTGCGGATCATTCTGAAATCTCACATCAGCACGTCTGAAGCTGGCTTACCTTGCCATCCTTGACCTGAGATGGGGACTCAACCTCAGGGGTATCTCCTGCATCTGAAAGAGTCACCAAGAGGCTCTATGAAAATGCAGCTACCAGCAATGCAACCATTCCACTAGAGGCAGCTAAATGTAGAAGGTACTTCATACGACATCTTGAACTTGGGAATCCATTCACAATTATATGCACAAAGAAACAATTATTAAATGGACCCTTTGTCTAATCCACAGCCTTTCCATTCATTGCACTCTACATTATTACCTGGTGTGGGTGTGTGTAAAATTTATCCTATTGAACTGGCACCAACAGAACTCATAAGTAATCTAGCAAATCATTATGGCTCTATCACATTTCAGGAAGTGTCTAAGATTTGTAAGGGTTGACGAAAATCCTTCATTTTCCTGTTCAGAATGAGACAGAGTCCCATCATGGAAGAAGAGATGGAAGATATGGAAGCCAGTGTGGTGCAGTGGGCTGAGCATAGCAATAAAACCAAGGAATGTTCGGTTCAAATCCCCACACTACCATGAACATTTAATGGGTGACTTTAGACCAGTTTCTCTCTTTTTCAGCCTAACGTTTCACAGGACTGCTGTAATAATCAAATGGAGGATGAGAAAATTATACACACTATTGTGACTCAGAGGAAAAGGTAGGATAAAAATAAGATGGTTTCCTGTCCAAACTGATGACAGGGACTGCCATTAGCATGCTTAGCCATGTCACTTAGAATGCAAAGGATATGGCGCAGAGATGCCCAGGGCTGCTCAAATGGATTCCTAGGTTGGGTAGCTAGGAGCAGGACTTGGGGGCTGGATTTCAGGCTGCTGGGGTGGGTGGGTGGTGGGAACCTGAGCAAGAGAAGTTCTGCATGATGAAGTTCTTGTGACCTTTATGTTGTACATACTTTGAACCAGTGGTGGGATTCAGCAGGTTCGCACCACTTCAGCAGAAACGGTTGTTAAAATGGTGCTTATAAACAACCAGTTGTTAAATTATTTGAATCCCATCACTGCTTTGAACCCAGTAGTCCGTAGAATGGAGTCATGGAAAACTAGTTAGGTTTAAATCCAGTAGCCCCTTAGAGATCAACAAGGGTTTCAGGCTATAAGTTTTTGAGAGTCAAAGCTGCCTTTGTCATAGAAAACTAGTGGCTATCCAGCAGTACTAAGACTCACCTAATATGGCAGCAGCTTGCAAGGAGTATTTCTCTGCATTCACTTGAGTGATCAGCTCGTGAACATCAGGAAGCTCCTAGACAGCATCAGAACAAATATGTTTACGGCACTGAAGTATTATGCCACTCAGCAAAGTACAACAAATGGTGATCCCACCCAGATAATGAAACACATAGAACAGCTTTAAATATTCCACTTCAACATAAGTAGATTTTGGGATCCATTAAGAGTTTTTTTTAGCGCTAGCAGGTATTACCCGACAATAATACTGAGATGAATATGTTCAGCACTGTAAAAAACTGAAAAGGTCTGTGAGAGCCACCCCTGCAAACAGTGCATAAAACTATCATTAACAATAAAGTGATTAGCCCCTGCACGGCTGGCAAAAAGTAGCCCAACAGAACCACTCACTGACAAGGAAGAAAGAGGTCTCTACGTGCCTCAGGGACTTCTCAGATATGCAAAAGAATATGACTTTTTACACAGAAAAATGAAAAAGCCCTGAGGTTGCCTGAAAACTGTTCAGAAGGAATGGAATGTAGACAGCAGCTTTCCTAGAGCAGATTGGGTAAACTTTGCTGAAGCCCTTGAGAGTTTAGACAATCTGGGAGGAAGAATTGTGGGGGAGGTTTCAAAATAGGCTTTCCCTCCTGTGATGTTTTATTCACCTCAGACTTAAAGTTCATCTAAATAAAAGCTTAACATAGTGCACCTGATAGAATTCAAAATTCGGTGATGATTTGTCTTCACTGTTATTTTGTCAAAAGATGCCTCATCAAGAGAAAGTTTCCCATGTTAAATTGTTCATTTCATACCTTTAAGCTGTTTTTGTGAGTTCCAGCTTCAGCTTCAACTTCATTGGCATATTTCAGAACTCGATCATACAAAACAAGGGCTTCACTCCACTTCTTCACCAGAACATATGACTGTGCAATGAAAAAACACCTAGCGGAACAACACGATAATGTCAGATGCAGTCTTACTAGGGCTCAACCAATTGGTGGCAGAAGCATCAACTCAGCTGGCAACAAACATAGGGTAATTTACCATGGGGTAATTTGATTGCAAACAGCTGAAATACATTTCCTACAATAGTATGATCTTGGCTGCTTCCCAATCTCATGCTGAAGACCATGTATCGAAATGTCAGCTACATGGGGAATATTCCACAGCTAACTGCCAACTAAGTAATCGGGTTATTTGCTTAAGAATTACCTGTAAGCTTTATACACCAGTGTCTTTATTCCGATCTCCTTTAGGAAGCTTTTATCCTCTTCCAGGCCTGGAAGTTGTTGCAAGTCTGCTAAATTCTTCAGAGAGATTAAAATGAGAATTTTCAGAAGAACATTTTTTCATGTAAATTTGTTTCTTGTCTAGCACGTCATAAATAAAAGTCTGCTTTCTTTAACACTATTTTGTGTCCTAGACTAGCTCAAGCATCTCTTCAGGAAGATCCAGCATCTTCAAAAACCCAAAATATGAGCTACCATACTTTCAAAGCATCGCTCTTTTTAAGCACGAACTTCCGTACAAGCTAATATTCTTCCTATTTGCTGTCCAGCCAAACCTGGATTACCAGTAAATGTTCATTTAGGAAACTTAAACGTGTTAGATTTTAGTTTGCATGCAATCGATTAACACTTTGTGCAAAGTCCAAATCTTTAAAAAACAACAATCCAGTAAAGACCAACAATCTTTGCAACAACTCGGTCAAATAGTTCACGTTTGTTATGAAGAACTGGAAAACATTGTTTTCAATGACATTAGTTTAGTGAACTCAAGTTTTGCCAACTTTTCAGCAGAGGACTGTCTGTTGCCAATCAAGCACTATTCTAGTTTTATATCATCAGTGCTTCCTAATCTTCAATTGTCTACACTTAACCTGATCAAAGGATTTAGACTACAGAAACCAAAAATACCCAGATCTTTTTTTGCCACTGTTATTACCTGTAAGATGATGTCATAAAGGCGTATCAAGTCCTGAGGCCGAGGGTTACGCTTGCCATCTTCTTCGGGCTGCTGCTGCTGAAGTAGTGCCTTCTGCAAAGCTTTTGCCATACTCTCATTGCGCTTGATTGCGGTGGACAGCTTGATGTAAGTCAGGTAACTAGAAAACATCATTACAAGAATTTGGGATACTGTTCAAACACAGTTCAAAAACAACCAGGTGTAAATACCATAAAGTTCCAGTATCAACTAACATGCAAGATAAGTGAGAACTACTGAGAACACTGACAGGTCTTCTCAAAACTAGTGGGGAAAAGCAGGACCAATGAGCGACTCTGATTTAAAGATCCTGTGAATAAACAATGACAATGTTGCACCCAGAAATACTCTTACCTGTGAAGGTACTGGATATTTGAGACTTTTCCAGAATCCACTTCCAAACAATGATCTCGTTGCTTCTGTAGGAAATAGAGTAACAACGGTTGTATTTGATTGGGAAAGACACATATATACTGATGCCAGAAATTAGTATTATCACATTATAAAACCAACGAGGCCTGCCAAAATGGTTTCTTCAAGCAAACCTCAGCTGTGGGAAAAAAGAACACCATTCACAAACAAGTCCCTCTATAACCATAAAACTTTATGCTCACCTGGTCCGGTTTCAGTTCTTCACGAACAGCCTGTATCGCATCTCGGCACTCACTCAGTAAGGACTCAAACAAACGTTCTTTCGTTTCTTCTTCTTCTGCCTAAATACAGGAGCAACACACAAACATTCAAAATACCTGCCTGGCTGTCATGTTTATCAAATCACAACCACTAAGTCAGTGTTTCCCGACCTTTTTGATGTCGCGGTACCCTTGACCTCACTCTTCATATCTCACGGTACCCTTGAGGAAAACACCCATTTAAAATAATTGATTTACTTCAATGACATGAGAGATATAATAGTTTGTTGCTGTTAAGCGTCTGTTTATTCATTCATTAATGATGTGAAAATGAACGTAATTTAAACTAATTACATTAAGACAACAGTGCGCTCCCTCTGCCATTGCCGCCGAGCCGTAAAGCGAGCTGCCCTGATGACCAGCGAAAGGGGCACTGCAAAGGGAGGGGGCGGTAGCGTTGTCGCGGTACCCCTGGGAAATGTTCACGGTTGGGAATCACTGCACTAAGTAGTATTATGGACATGTAGACATCATACGCAATAAAATCAATATGGGACACATTGAACTAACTGTTAATCTTTCCCTCACTAAGTCAATGCAAGAAGACTGATGTAGTACTCCTCCTGAATAATTTGTAAAAGCCATTTCCTTTGTTTAGTAACATAAAAGCTCAAACAAAAAAGGTGACAAACATTCTGATGATTAGGATGAATAGATAAAATAGGTAAGATATCCTTATTATCTTGAGAAATAACTGGTTACTCAAGGACCCAAGCTCCCAATGACTGGATCTATGCTAGTCTGCATTAAACTATCTAAAATGCAATTCTTATTCCCAACAGCTTCTTTATAGCTGTTCAAAGAAATGAATTTCTCATGCTTAGCTGTACTGTTTTAATTCCTCCCTACTTCCTCTGTGGCTACAATAACTAGAGACTGAATGCTAAGTAAGACTAGGCAAAATTCCTAGAATGACCCAATGTGTGAATTTTTCCCCATGTTCAGAGTTTGCTTAATTTGGGATTGAAAAAATAATGTTCTACAAGTCAGACTGGCACAAGAATTCTCTAGCCTTCCTTAAAGATTGGCTTGACTGGCATGGATTGTCCATGCATGGCTAATATGCAACCCTCGAGTTGGCTACGCAGCATTTTATTAAGCCAAGAAGCCCTTCAAAAAGCCACTCTAGAGTAACTGGTTTGTAAAGAGCAATTTTAACTGCTTATTCTCCGCCAATGCTAATTAGATTAATAAACCTCACAAACTTTAATCTTTGGATACGTATAAGGAAAGCTTAACAATCAAATTACGAAATTTTCTAAATACTAAGGAGGGACCACAGCTAGTACCGCAGAGGCAAGATGAACAAGTCTGACAACATTCTTAACCACACCCCGAGTGCCTTTCAATTTCAGACATGCAAAAAGAAAACTAACTAGAGTGGCAATGCAGTCAAGAGAGCAAGGGAGAGGTTCCCAAATTGCAAAAAGGATAGAGTTTAACCCTCGCCTAAGCTTTTCCTGGAACAGATCAGAGGTAGGGAAACACAGGGAACACCAAACAGTGACATACCCTGCCATTTTGCTCAGTTCTCAGTCCCAGGACCAAACCCCTGGGGCTCAACTTGCTCCCACTACATGTAACCAAGTACTACCTTTGTCTCACCTCTTCCTTTTCTTTAAGCAGCAGGCCAAAATCTTAACAGGAAGATGTTTTAAGCTTTTGGCATTCAGGTCAAAAAGACTGCCTACTGGTGGTGGTTTGTATCATGTAGTACATGATTTCTTATATCAAGTCATAATACAGCTAACAACACAAGTATAACCACGGCCACTGACATCCACCGAAGAAGCTCTTGTGATAAGAATTAAAACACTGGCATGAAATTCTTAGAGTACGGGATAAGACATAGAAAAACATCATTTAACAGTAATTTGCTTGTTCTAATTATGAAGAACCGGAAAAAAATTCCTAAAGTAATACTCTGCATCTGCAGCGTGGCTTTTAGAATGACTGGAATGGATACATTTATACGAAGTGACCATAATTGCAAAGACAATTGTGAGAATGGGATCTGTTCACTAAACCAGTCTTCCACTCGGGTAATTCTGGAGCAAGGTTCATGCATAACCCATTCAAAAATAAACTTGCACATACTTATTTATAGGTCATCATTCTCCCCAAACAGAACTCAAGTCTTTTCTCAGCATCAACTTTAAAACGTCCGGTGTTCAAAACAGTAAAAACATATTACAACTCAATCTGGTGATAATTTAAAAACCGCATCCAAAAACGTTAACTCAGCAGCCGTCTAAGAAAGCTCAGCTTTGCATAGTTTCCTAAAAACTCGGGAAAGCCATCCCACAGTATAGGTACAATCATGGAATAAGCAAAGGCAGGAGCATTGGCTGACTTCACTAACCAGCAAGAAGGGACAACAAGGGAATGCTGGTCACAGGAATGAAGCAGCCCCATGACAGATAAGAGAGATATATATCATATATATTCTCAATTATTACTGGCTAATTCTGAACAAAGCACAATTTTGAGCAACACCACCACCTGGTCATAAAATCCTATTACACAATGTTATGTTCGTTATATTCAGGAGAATGATCATGTGCAGCTATCTAATCTGACAAAGATATGCAACATTATTCACAGTACAAACCACAAAGTGGTAACTTGCGAAGATTTTCCACTTACCTGAGCAATAGCTGCTTCAGTATCTGCCAGCCCCAGCAGAAAGATCCTCACTTTGTCTATCTTCACTGGCACAGTTCTTCCCCTCCATTCCACCTCACTCATAGTGGCTGCCTGTTTTGCTCGAGTCTGGGTGATGAGTGCCTGCAAAGTGAAGGAATTATTAGTAGAAATCATGAATAGCAACTTTTATTTCCATATTAAGTTTTACTGGTTTGGCATAAGAGAATCTTTCAATAAATGTGGCAGTTTAATTTTTTTTTATAAAAGAAAGAATACTTTTGAAATTACGACAAGGGGATAATATTGTAATAGACAATGTGTCAATATAAATATAATTAATTAATTAATTAATTATTGGGGGGCTCTGGGCGGTGAACAACATAAATCACATATATACAATAACCCTTAAATACATTAAAACAATTTAAAACGCAGCGATCAGTAACAAACAGTGTCCGCAATAACCCTCATTAAACAATAACCATATTAAATAACTACTATATGAATAACTACAGGTATTATATGAATTTACATAAAGGACAAGAGATTTTGTTGGCAAAAATAGAAGAGTATCTTAGAAAACGAAGGTACCTCAGATTACAGAAGAGCAGAGATGTATTACAAATTGTACCATAATAGTAAGAGAGGTGGTGGAAGCTATAAGAAAAATTAAACCAGAAAAAGTCTGGGAGCCAATGCATTTTCAGTTTGTACTATAAGTGTTTGAAGATTAAATTGTACACATTTGTAAAATACAATAAATTCCATCTTGCACGGAAGAAAGATGCCAGAATCATGGGAAGAAGTTAATATAACATTATTATGTGAAGAAGGACAAGATTTAGCTTTGACAAGAAGTTACAGATGAATATCATTACTGAATAACAACTATAAACTGCTTACTACCATTCTAGCTGATAGACTGAAAGGAGAATTACAAGAGATTATTCATGAAGTTCAACATGGTTCTTTACCCAAAAGACACTAGAAGGACAATGTCAGAACAATACTGGACATTTTGGAATATCTGGATAAAAATAATGAAAAGCAATCTGTTTTGATTTTCTGGATGCAGAGAAAACATTTCACAATTTGAACTGGTCTTTTTTGTTCAAGATATTGTAAAATGGATTTTGAAGAGAGAAATTGACATACATCACAAACAGCACAAATAATTATTTATGGAGACTTAACTAAACCATATGAGATACAAGGAACAAGACAAGGTTGTCCATTGACTTCTCTCTTGTTTACATTATAGCTTTTTCAGGATAAAGATGTCAGGAGATTTGAGAATTATCTGCCATTTCCTGGAACGTCTTTGTTCTAGAATACTTTGCTTGGGTCCTAGTGCCTTGGGGACAGAACTAGGTAATCACCAGAACCCAAAAAGAGCATTCTAGAACAAACACAGTCCAGGAAAAGGCAGATGAATTCTCAAATCTCCTATCATCTTTATCCTGAAAAAGGTATAGTTCTGGAAGTAATGAATAAACGCTTAAGACTTGATTAAAAGACAGAGGGTACAAAAATTAAGAGTCTTATAAATTAAGAGCATTTGCTGACGATCTGATATTGATATTAGCAAATCCATTAAAGGGAACTGAATCTTTAATGTCAAAACTGAAAGAATTTGATGTATTGGTGGGTTTTTAAAATTAATAAACAGAAAACAAAGGTTTTAACAAAGAATATGAATACACAGGATCAAATAGAATTGATGAGTAAAACAGATTTTGAGGCTGAAAAAAGGTGAAATATCTGGACATTAAACTCTCAAATATGAATTGTGGTATTTGAGACAGGGACATGTGGTGAGAAAGGAAATTTGACAAAAACCTCGAATTAAATATAGAATATTACAAGATGCAAAAGGAACAAGAGGTCTAGATTTACCTGATTTGAAATTATATTTTGCAGTTTACAGTTTGGTTTGGTGGAAAGAAAGAAGATTGCTTCATCTAGAAATACATGATTCGAGATATGAATGGAATGCCTTTTTATGGTATGATAAAGTTAGTAAAGATTTCAATAACTACTGTATTAAGCATTGCCATTCTGAAAATATGGGATAAGTTTAAATGCAGACTATGTAAAAAAAAACCAAGGCGGATTTACCACAAGAAGCATTAAGTAGACATGAAATGATATTTGAAAATAGGTGGACAACATATTGTGACATTTTAGACTTTTCACAAAGGGAACGTAAGATGAAATCAAGAGATCAATTATCAATAGAAGGAAACTAATAGAAGGTTTTTTTAATGCACAATTACTAGAAAGATTTAAAACAGATAAAAGATCTAATTGTTTTGAAGACTCTTAAGACCGAATCTGAAGTGGAACTATGCATGAATGATGATCACGTCCCTGCTAAAATGTCTAAGTTTATGTTGAAATTTGACACAGAAGCAGATTTGCATATGTTAGTATCTATCTGAGGCAGAATTCATGCTTTGGTGTAGAATTTAGCATGAAAAATTAAAGTTATGACCCTGGACATCAATTTCTCTGCAACCTAGACTTGACTAATCTAGGCTACAGTGCACACGACTTTTGTAGGAGTCCTAAAGCAGGAAGAAGCCACCAGGAGGGGCCCTCTATAAGCCTCCTGGCTGAGACTTGATGCAAGGAGGCACCATCAAGAGTCTGCCCATAAGAGAGTGAAACGGAACAACGGGTATGAAACATTCTGAACGACTCAAGCACAGAAGGGATTTCAAAATAACACAGCAGGAACACACATCAGTAGCAGCGCTTTTTCAAAATGCTTATGGTACAAATATTACCTCCAGTTTTTCAGCAACAAGCCCTTCAGCACCTCCAGATCTCAGCCTCATTTGCATTAACTCACTAATAGCTGACTGATCACCTAAGAGACAAGAGATCAAACAGGGCTACCATGAAACCCATGAAAATATTTGTTACTTAATAAAACCGGAATAATTACATTTGCATTTTTTTAAAAATCCAGTTAATCTAGTGAGCCACCAGTGGACAGAGATATATGTGGTATTAGACAGATGCAGATCCTTTCCTTGTTCTCCTCCTTCCAGTCATAGGCTGATAGAAGAGAAGGAACAAATAGATGTCACAAGTTTCCCTCTCCTCAGTGTAGCCCCCCTGGCCCCTGCCAGCCCATGTGACTATTGGTTCCTTTAGGTCCCACAATTCTGGGAATCAACTTTCCTGCTGCTGGAAAGGATTGCTGGGAGAAGAGGAACACAGGGAAGATGTATGATCTTCCAATGTACAGATCACAAATACATTTCAGAAACTTTATGGTACAAAACAAAAACCAACAGAAACACAGGACCAAAGATGTAGCTTCTTGCCATTTGAACCAGATACTAGGAAGACTTCAGCAAAATAGACTAAAAAGAGTGTCAGGAAAACTACATACAATGGAGGTTTGTGTGTGTTTTATTACAATTACTGGGTTTTGGCTTAATATAATTTTTTGCACCATCAGGAAGGGAATGAGAGTATTAGCAGTTGGAATTATGATACAGAGCAGAGGTCTTAACGAAAGCAAGAGCTCCATGATCACCTGTGCCCTGCCTTCTTTGGAATCTTATACTTCAGCAGATTCTTGCTCCTGGCAACTATGACAGCTAGAAATGCTGAACAGAATACTGAAATGATAAAAATGCCAAGCTGACAAAGGGAAGCTATACAAATACAGACGCATTATGGTACTCTCTCATTTTCTTTTAAAAGAGAATGAATGTACAGATATTTAGCAGCCATTCAAGCCATTTTCCTCTGGTTTACTTACCAATGTTATAGGCACAGTAACGAATATTGGGAGAGATCTCTTCCACTCGCTGATTATACAGCACAGCCTGCTCCTCTGTGAAAGCACTTGCCAGCTTTTCATATATGGTTCTGTAGCAGGAAGGTGAAAGCTTAATTAGTATATCAGGGTAAGCCCCTCTTATTTTGAAAATAACTTTACTACTGTGTTTTTCAGTATGACACTACTGAGTCTTAAAACGTACCAAGGAAAAAGAACCTTCTGTAATAATTCAGTTATTTGCTTATAGGTGACTTAAAGATGTATGGAATTTGTAATTCCAGAAGATCTCAAATAATCTGAATGGATATACTGGTAACCGTTAATAGTCTGCTGTCTGAGTTGCTTTAACAAGAGTCATATAAGCACAGAGGTAATAGAGTGGAAACTCACTTGCATTTATTAAACGCCTCCATGGCTGCTTTCCATTCCTGGTGCTCAAAGCGGAGCATACCTGTCAGGTAAGCTGTATATGCCTGTATAAAGAGGGCAGGATGAATTTAGTGTGACAAGAATTACTTCTGTATGTGAACATCAAGAACATCTCAGTAGAGACTGGCAACTTTCCCGCTGTCATTCTCCCTGTCTCATCACCACATGGACAGTCATGACCATGAAGCTCCACACTAAACACCTAACATCTATTTCCAACTCTTCTGCCCTACTATGCACTAGTACAGACATTACTAAAATGCATGTCTAAAGCACCAAGAAAACACATGCACGCATGTTGAAGTGACCTTAGGAAACTTCTACTAAGCAGTTAAGCAGTTCTATGCAGAGGAGTCACAGTAAGACATATAGAAATTTAGAGTTACATGTTACCCACTTCATATTAAAAATCCAAACATCAAAATGCAGAGTCATTTAACGATACCAGTCACATCAATCTGTATATAGAGTTCTGAACTATCTTTGCAATTCAATACATGGCCTCCAGACTTGGCTTTCAGGGACAGAGATTACAACAAGCAAATATTAAAGTGGGCCATGCTTATTTTCTGTTATTAGTCTGTCTGCAGCGTTCTCCTACCTCTCACTGGAGAATCTGAAATAAAGTTCTCAGAATCATGTTTCTCAATGAAGTACTTGAGTTGTAGATTTTAGTTTTCTTAAGAATGAATGGTTGGCTAGTTTACTTTGGAGGCTGCTGTTCAAACGTTTGTGTTACTGCACACCACAGTTTTAAACGAAAGCAGGGAAATGAAGCCGTCTGAACATAATGGACTAGATGTTCAGTCTGTCACACATTCAAAGACCAATTTAGGAAAGCCTAGATTGTTTGAACCCTATGTTCTACCGCCACTCATGCTCCCACCCACCCACCCACCCCAAATTCTACTTCTGCCTCTCTCATCTCTCTGGTAACAGAATATTACTTAAGTTCCTTCAATTGCCAGCAGGACTGCATGAAGCAGCTATGGTTTAACATGCAGGTGAGCCAGCTGGAAACATTCTACAGGCTGAACAGCAGTGGACCTTTGCAATTCTATGCAACATTACTTGGGACAAAGCCCTAGTAACTAAAATGGATCATCTTCTGAGTAACATGTCTATAAACAGTTAACAATTAGCTGTCTCGTCTCTTTTCCACGTCTGCTGCAATCTATTGCTCAAGCATCTACCTGAGACAGAACGTTAGACGATGATCAACCACTGCTGTGAAACAATGTGTATGTTCTGTAACTAGGGTTTAACAAGTCAGCTACAAGTATACTAGACATTCCTGACCTAATCTCCCAAAGAGTTTTAATATTTTATAATTCAGACTCATTTACTCAAGAAGAAATGAGTTAATTTATGTTCTCTCCACCTCTGATACAAAACAGTCCTGAAAAACAGCAGTAACCTGAGCTTCCAGCTTGGTCTTGGCATCCACTCGGTTGCTTTCACACAGGTGCTCCAGCTCCTCAGCGTGCTTTACGGCTTTGCGCAGGCGAGACAGCAGGTGGAATCGTTTGCGGGGTTCTGTGTTGGCTTCCTGCTTAAGCTGCATAGCATAGCTCCAAGCTCTCTCAGCATCCATAAGAATCAAAAGCAAGTATCTGTAGGACAAGGTAACACTATTTCTCATTTCTGGTTCAAAAATGCATTCCAAACATTTTTCTATCATTTGACCAGTACACCCCACAGAACTGCTTAAATCAGATCAAATGTGTTTATCTACTCCTTGTCAAAGATGAGGAATGGAGTTTGAGGCAGCACAAGAAATGATGACAAGGCAAGATCAGCAGAAATTCGAGCAGTTTTTATGTGGCCATTTGCCTCATTTGTAGAAAACCTTGTGCTAGAGAGGTAATTTCTGCTACTTCTTTTCTTGCTGAAGCTTTTATGTTGCATGCCACACAATTAGTGAGGGCTCCCTGACCCTCAGGATGGCCTCTCAGGGGGAACAGGGACATGTGGTGAGAAAGGAAATTTGACAAAAAAATTCCTTCTGTGAATCTGACCATTTCATGATGGATTAAATTCAACCCATGGTATTATAATGGTAAAGTACAAGATGAGGTAAGGTATCTTGAAGAAGTACCACGAAGTAGCATGAAGAATTGTTATAGTCACTGTTTTGGACAATCACCCACACTGATTTTGCGGGTCTCTATCCTATTTGCATGTACAGTGGTTAACAGCCCTGGCTAAAGTGGACATTATGATTTTTCACAGGCTATGTTTGGGTTCCCTGATCAACCTTTCCAACTGTCAGTCACATGTAATGCCCCAGGTAGCTAATTTCCCAACCATGGTTTGGCAGGCTTGGGGGGCGGGGGGGCGGGCCCTGCCTTCGCCCACATCATTTCCCCAACCTGGAATGACCTGAGAGCATGCTATTTGCTCCGTGGGGGCAACATATGTGCAACCCCCCTCCCCAAATACACCCCCCTCCCCAAATCCTAGAGTAGCTGTGTTTAAAATGATGTAGCCCCATTCCCCTTTACCACTGCTGGGGTTTCCGTTATGGATTTATGAGTGTACACTTAATCTCACTAGTTGTGTGCAATGTACTCAACAAAGCTACTAGCGCTCCTCTTACCTGCTATCAGATAAAAGCTCTTCTGTTACTTTCCTCCCTGTGAACTTGTGTCTATTTCCCATCTTGAAGTTAAGAGTTTTTCGTAGCCTTCTCAACCTGCGGGAGCAGTAACCCCTAGAGGAAAAAATTAAAAAGGATTACAATTGCAAGCATCTATTTTTTCCTTTCCTTTTAAAAATTGTTTCTCTTTTATTTTCTGTTATTAATGAAAAATTAGAAAATCACAACGAATAGCGGCTTATACAAAGAATAAAAATTTTCCTGATGTCAAACCTAAAAAAAAAATAATGGTTCCAGGCACAATACATCTACAGTTAGTAAAATAAGGTGGACTTTAAACAATGTTAGAATCTGAGAATGCCATAAAATATAAGATATGCTCAGCGACAAGGAGGCAAAGCTCCTCCCACCAAAAGTTGAAGAACTCTGTTACACTGGAATACAACAGCCATCATAGAAGCAGATGTTTCTTGCATGACTGCTGAAACAACTGACAACCATTACTGTTCAGCAAACTAGCCTGTATATCTTGACCTCAGTATACTAACCTGTATCGCTGAAAATCACCATGCCGTAATCCGTGCTGCTGCTGTGATTCCTTAACAATCTGAAGTACTGAATAACTGGTTAGGGAAACTTTACGCAGTTCATTATAAGAATGTTATAAACATCTGAAAGATACATACATGGATTCGTTCACTACTTCAGTGAACTTGTCATGCTCAAAATTTTTTTCACCAAAACCTTCTACAAGTGGCTTCAGCAAAAGGTGGCTAGATGGCAGACATCTCTCTTTTACTTAGACCAGTTCACATGTTTAAAGTCTGACAAACATTTGTGACATGTTTGGCCTTTGCATTAAAAAATCAACAAGCTTTGGATGAAGAGCTGTATATAAACTAGAAACAAATAAAAAGAGAGGTAATTTTGTAAACTTCTGTTATGCGATTTATCTCTGTACTTGAAACTCAGTAAAACAAAATTCAAACCACACGCAGAATTTTGTGGTAAGCCTAACTTTAACATTGCTTTAGAGTGGCTTGGAATAAGGGTTTTTCAATAATATGACCAGTAAAGGTAGGCAAACTTTTTAAGCACAATTAATCTTCCCTTTCAGTGTGCAATTCCAAGAGAATATTGGATGAGTTCTGGGTCATTTCAGTTCACAAAAATAAGGACTAACAGAGCTTGAGAAAGTGCCCTATGTGATCTAAATGAGCAGTTTAAACCAAGCCTTGACAAATCCCAGGTTCCAAGTGACCATGAAACTTCACTGTAGCACCTAGAAATTTTAGCAATGGTTTTCTTATAGTGTCTCTCCATGAGAAGTATAAAGGCTATTTATAATTTCACACAATAATATTTTTTGTTGAAGCTTTTGTCATTGTTTGTTTGTATTAACATTATACCATTCAGGGGTGGTGCTAGTGATCAGTTCACTTCTTAAGCAACTGCTTTCAATACTGGCTCCAACAATGGAAAGATCAGAAATAAGGGAGAAAGGTTAGGGGTTAGATTTTTTTGGTGATGTCAATCAGGGCTATCCCGATATTTATTTGCACAGATCATAATAGTCGTAGCTTTAATAAAATTATGAGGACTGTGAAAAGGTCAGCAGGTATTGTGACAGCAATAATTTGAAAATATGACAATTAACACGTAAGTGGAGATTGAAAAATAAGCCTGGATCTTAATTTTGGGGGGCTGGCTCCTAGATCCAAAGAAAATTTGTCAAGTCATGGCAAATGAGTTCATACGGAAAGGATTTCCTGAAAATAAGAGTCTGAAGAACAGTATAATACACTAACACTCAGATCCAAAGGAGGGGGAGAATGGTTCAGTGGAACATGGCATCTGTGGCCTTGGAGTAAGACCATTCAAAAGGGTGGTGTTAACTCAATTTAGCCCAATTGAGGGCTTCCCAGGAGCAGCAGTTTTGTTTAGTTTTCCCTGCCTCCCTGTGCCACTGGAAAGCCCTCTGGAGGTGGCAGGGTGGGGCAGCAGCAGTGCCGTACCTTGCCACCTTGAGCTTTGGATGGGACAGTCCATTTTTTGAAGTGTATCTGTTGAAATTACTCTCCAAGTAATTTGAGCTGCATCAGGAAGGCCAAAAAGGCTGGGACTTTCAATTTAGAGAAATGATGGGTCGAAATAACATGATATTATAAACTCAGCAAACGGTACAGAAAGTGCATAGAAAGAACATTTTCTCCTATAAACTGAGGGCCACTCAGTGAAATTGATGAGCAATATACTCAAGACAAAATGAAATACCTCTTAACTCAATGAGTCGTTTCATTCTGAAAATCACTGCCAGCAGAAGGCTGCATCATTAAGAAGAGAATTTATCAGCACCTGTTTTCAGACAATGCCCTCAGCCAACATTCGAGACTAAAACCTCTCAAGGTGTCTGTTTCTGACCAATCACTTCTGCACCCAGCACAAAGCCTGGCCTTAGCTTTAAGCTCTGTACACCCTACGCTGCTGCCCTAAACATATGGCAGCCTGCACTCCTTCAGCTTGCCCAAATCTTCTTCTTTAAAAACTTTCCCCTTGGACTCACTGCCATGCTTAACCCCAGAATGCCTTTCCAGAACCCATATGCACCCTCATGTCACTTGATGATACAATTTGCCTAACAGTACCAAATAGTGATTCTCATCATCAAGAAATCCATAAACCTGAACAAACTAGGGCTGTATTTCTTACTATATCAAAGCATCATTTTCATATTGAAGTGGTTTTCACTACACCCTCCAGAAGGTGAAGTCTCTGCAGATTCACACTCAAAACACCCACTATATAAGGATTACAGGTTCTGGTCCAAAAAGTCTCCTTTCATGTCATAGTCACATTTGTTTGGGGAAATCGATATTTAAGTACAACCAGCGTTATACCACATATAGGGAGGATTCCAATTGATGACTATAACGATTCCTCACCACTTCCTCCTCCCCTCAAAAAAACAACAACTATAAACAAAAAATTAATCACTTGCCATCATATCCTTTCTGCAAACTGCAGATTTGATATCACATCTCTAAGGCCCCTTCTGCACGTGTAGAATAATGCACTTTCAATGCACTTTGCAGCTGGATTTTACTGTGCAAAATCCACTTGCAAACAATTGTGAAAGTGGTTTGAAAGTGCATTATTCTGCATGTGTGGAATGAGCCTAGCACTTTCACAGACAGACATGTTCGCTCAATTCCGCAGGTTAACTTCCTTTAGGCTAATTTCACAAAACAAATTTCAAAAACGCTGTTTGCAGCAACGGGCTCTGTCAACTTTGGAAAAGCCTCTACTTCAGGGGTCCCCAAACTTTTTAAACAGGGGGCCAGTTCACTGTCCCTCAGACTGTTGGAGGGCCGGACTAAAAAAAAAAACTATGAACAAATTCCTATGCACAAATGATTGTAAAATGTTTGATTTCACCTTTCAGCCTTTCTGTCATGGTCTGTTTTTAGAACAGTGACCAAAGTATGTGAAGTACAGGGTGGGCTCCAAATATTGTTGGGGAGGCTGTGGAATACCTTCCCCTGTAAAAAAAAAAGCAGAACTTTCCCAATGAAGCATTCCATCTAACCCAGGATTAGGTATCTTTCTGGGTCCTTCCTCCCTAGCAGCCAGCGAGCGATTCACCAGCCTGGCTGATGCCAATGGGAGTGAGGCAGAACAGAAAGCCTGAGAGCAACACATGGAGTAGCCGAGAGGGAAGGGCGGAGCAGGAGTTGCCACTTGTAAGGTTTCCAACTCTGGGTCAGATTCATGGAGATTTGGGGGTGCCATCATGTAATTGCAATCAACAGCCGTTGGGGCCGGTTCCTCCTCTCCCTCGAGCCCCCACTGCACATGAATGGAGCCATCGCCGCCATGCCTGGTGGGCCGGATAAATGCCTTCAGGGGCCACATTTGGCCCCCGGGCCGTAATTTGGGGACCTCTGCTCTACTTAAACATGCCACATGTTGCTGACCCCTAAACGCAAATTATAGGTGTCTCTCCTGTAAAATCCCATGGTGAAAAATATACTAACGCTACATTGGCTGGAACAAAACAACGAGGTAACAAAATTATCCAACATTTTTCATGGTGTGTGCTTGAGCCCCGATCCTGGGCACATCGCTCCAAAAACTCCCCTTGGAAGTTCGCCAATATTCCCTTTTCCGGTAGCCACAGTCCCACGCCCGAGAAAAAGCAGTAATGTGTGCGTGTGTGGGGAATCAATGGTTTTCTCAGACCCGAGACTGAGTGCAATAGAGATCTCAACCGCAGCCCGGCGGAACCTAAAGTGACACGTCCCCATTAGCAGTGCCACCCCCGTGATGCCGTCAGGATACTCTCCAGGCCCAGACTATCCCCGAGGCCGCCCGCCTTCGGCTTCTCATTCTCCTTGTTCTCCTCGGGGCCGGCCGGGGGGGCTCCGGCTCCGCAGCCGCCTCCTCCGCCTCCGCGAGCACCGCTGCCTCCGCCGCCACCAGCCACCTGCCGCTCTGCCGCCATCTTGCGCCTCTTCCGCTGGAAGCGCGAAGCATCATGGGGCAGCAGGGAGGAGCAGGAGCTGCCGGGAGCGCCACGCGCGGAACACATGAGCGCGTTGCATGACGGGATAGAGGAGGTCCGGCCAGGCAGTGCTGGACTTTTACTGCGGAAGTTGAACGGCCGCTTATTTCCCGCTTCCTCGAAGCTGATTTGCTATGACTAGCGGAGTTTGGTGCAATAGAATAGATAGAAGGGACCCGGGTTGCCCCCAAATTAAACCCGGTGTTTGCTTCTGGGTAAATAAACGTGTTTAGGCTCCCTCGATACGAGTGTGTATCTGCACATTAATCTCTTCAGATAGAGTATTATGGAAGTCTAATGGGCCATCTCTTTGTGAAACTTTTTGGACTGGCGAAGGGTCTAGGGAAGGCGCATTGCTTTGGAATCGTTATTACATTTTTATTTACTTTCAAAACGTTTTAAGTCGGACGTTCCAAAAAGAAGTGCATGCAATATAGATCAGGGGCCAGGCACAAAAGTAACATATATCTAATACATTTCTATCCCTCCCTCCAGAGAGTTGAAGGCAGCTTCACTTATCCTCATTTTATCTCCACAGCCCTGTGAGAAGTTAGGCTAAGCTAACTTCTTAGTTGGCCCAAAGTCACACAGTAAACTTGATCATACAGTGGAGATTTTGAATCTAGTTTCCCCAGATCCAGGGCTAATCCTGGAAACATGCCATGCTATTATACCAGAATAATTTGGAAACCTGTATGTAAAGGCACGGATCTCACCTAAAATTTCCGCAGAAATGAGAGGAAAGTTGCCCCATCCCCTAAGAGCTTTAAGTTCAGAGGATGTTTTGGAGTGCTGTAGGAGGAAGAAACAGGTGTAAACCATCCCTTATACCCAAAGTCAGTGTCATAGCTGTACATCACGGGCCCATAGATACTTTTCCTGGTGTCCCGCTAAGTGCTTTTAGGAAGTAGGTGGAGTCAGGTAGGGCTTTTGCAGGGCAACTGATGGAGTATTGTAGAATTGTAAATCACCCCACACAACATCCCAGGCATCCCGCCCAACCTCCCAGGTGTCTAGCCAATCATCCCAGGCATCCCGCCCAACCTCCCAGGTGTCCGGCCAATCCTCCCAGGCACCCTGCACAACATCCCAGGCATCCTGCGCAACCTCCCAGGTGTCCAGCCAATCCCCCCAGGCATCCTGCCCAACCTCCCAGGCACCCCGCACAACATCCCAGGCATCCTGCCCAACCTCCCAGGCACCCCGCACAACAACCCAGGCATCCTGCCCAACCTCCCAGGTGTCCAGCCAATCCCCCCAGGCACCCCGCACAACCTCCCAGGTGTCCGAGCAATCCTCCAAGGCGTCCTGCACAACCTCCCAGGCACCCCGCACAACATCCCAGGCATCCGGCCCAACCTCCCAGGTGTCCAGCCAATCCTCCCAGGCACCCCGCACAACATCCCAGGCACCCCGCACAACATCCCAGGCATCCCACCCAAGCTCCCAGGTGTCCAGCCAATCCTCCCAGGCATCCCGCCCAAGCTCCCAGGTGTCCAGCCAATCCTCCCAGGCATCCCACCCAACCTCCCAGGTGTCCAGCCAATCCTCCCAGGCATCCTGCCCAACCTCCCAGGCACCCCGCACAACATCCCAGGCATCCCGCCCAACCTCCCAGGTGTCCAGCCAATCCCCCCAGGCATCCTGCCCAACCTCCCAGGCACCCCGCACAACATCCCAGGCATCCTGCCCAACCTCCCAGGTGTCCAGCCAATCCTCCCAGGCATCCCGCCCAACCTCCCAGGTGTCCGGCCAATCCTCCCAGGCATCCCGCCCAACCTCCCAGGTGTCCGGCCAATCCTCCCAGGCATCCCGCCCAACCTCCCAGGTGTCCGGCCAATCCTCCCAGGCATCCTGCCCAACCTCCCAGGCACCCCGCACAACATCCCAGGCATCCCGCCCAACCTCCCAGGTGTCCGGCCAATCCCCCCAGGCATCCTGCCCAACCTCCCAGGCACCCCGCACAACATCCCAGGCATCCTGCCCAACCTCCCAGGCACCCCGCACAACATCCCAGGCATCCTGCCCAAGCTCCCAGGTGTCCAGCCAATCCTCCCAGGCATCCTGCCCAACCTTCCAGGCACCCCGCACAACATCCCAGGCATCCTGCCCAACCTCCCATTGTAGAATTGATTAGGGGCTTTTTACAAATGTTGCTTGGCAGCAACTGTCACCACAACTCAAGAATCTGCACTATGTTACTGTTAAATTGTGACAATCATTTTGTGACTGGCTTCACCTGAGGCAGCCATTTTGCTGCTGTGCTCACCATGCCGTATCAGAATTCTGATTGTCCCTGCAGGCTCAAAAAGGTTGGGGACCTCTGCTGTAAATTAACCCCATTATGGACAAAATGTCAAATAAAGTACCAGACCACGGTCACACAGCCCAGAAAACCCACAACAACCAAAGTACAGCATTGTTTGTGTTTTGAACAATGCAAACAATGGAATTAATTGAGCAGCAGATTGTTTTTTGCTACAAAGCCAATCTACCAATTGGTCTGGCATACTTAATATATGGACCCTAGATATGTTGAAAGGCCTCTGGTTTAGCTATGCCCATACTCAACTGAATTATTAATTAATCTTTTGAGAAAATAAAAAACTTATATTTTGCCGAGCCACTGAAAAATAGGGTAGAAAGAATTCAACTATTCAGCCAGCTCTAGTTATCTGCTAGTTAAATAAAAAACAAGAAGAGCGGGTAGTTTAGGCTGTTTATGCACAAGGTGTCTGCTGCGCTGCAGGGGTAAATGTCCGTTGCAGCAAGGTTTCTTGTATGGACGTATTTTCTCAAGACTTGCTTTCACTTTTCTCTCTGTGGCAAACAACATAACTTTTAGTGCAACTTTAATTTGCTTTGCTGCGAGAGTAAGGCAGATTTGCAAGTGAATCCATCTTTGCCCTGGACATATTTCCTCTGCCCACAGCCAGCCTAACTAGCTTCACCCTTTCCACTTCCTCGCTCTACCATCCATACCTTCCCCCTCACTCCTTCCATGTTTCTGGTTTCTTCCCGCTTCCTAGTTGTCCTGCCAGCATCTTTTGGTAGCCAGCAATAGAAGTCAAAGAAAAGAAGCTCAACCACACATATTTAGCCAAAACACACTGACCTGTAAATTCTCATATTGATTTAGCAATATCTCAATATCATAAAACAGAGACTGCTTGGTCCCCCCATGCACCCAATGTTCCCACACATTCAGCTCCATCATTCCCAGGGATGGTGTGAATCCCCGCATGCACTACAGGGATGGCAGATGTGGGGTTAGATCTAATGCAGGAATATCAAAATACCAAGGAATATTGAAATAAGCCTCTCCTCCTGTGCCAGCAACAGCAGCAGGAAGTGTGTGTGTGTGTATGGAGCGAGGGCAGGAGAGAATATCAGTTCTAGGACATGGTCCCCTTCTTCAGCAGAATCTGGTCCAGGCTTTGCCCCTTTCATTGTGTGTGTGTGATTATTTTTGGAAAGAGGCTACAATATCAATACAGCTGCAAGAATAGCAATACTGATATAACAGCAATTTAAAGGGCTTTAACAAAGCCAGCAATCTTGCCATTTCGTGACTTTAATTGTTGGTGGGTGGTGTTAAGGGAACCAGGAAAAGCAGAGGCAGTAGAGTGCCTTCTCATGTGTAAACAGAGAAATGCAAGGAGAGCCCACTATACTCCCATTGTGCAGCAAAGAGCCTTGAGGTAAGAATTCCATGCATAATAGGCCTAGGTGTCATCCAATTGATTTAAATATGTAGGCTGGAGCTAATCTTGTCCAATATAGGACATCCACAAAATTGATACAATTTTACATTCAAGATCTTCCTTGTTTTCCTGGTAGGGCATCTATACCTCTTTTGCTTTCCTAACAGGTAGCAATTTGAAAGCTTTAGCTTTCCCCTTGTGGCTGTATCCCAATGCTGGGAAAGATTCCAGTTGTTGAATTTCTTCTTTTGATGCTGCTGTTAAAGTCAGAAAAACTATTTCAAGAAAAAAGATCACTATGTTTGTTTGATCAAGGATGCTCTTACACACTTGGTGGACATAACTGTCAACTGCTGAAATCCTCCATGGGTTGCAAGTCCCCTATAGAGCTGACTTTTTTTTTCTTTTTTCTTTTTGCTGGCTTCTGGAAGGACCTACTTTGTGCCTGTACACAAAGAGTGAGGGCACCACACTTTTAGTCTGTACACTGAGAGATGCGAAGGAGCATTGAGGCAAGGTCACTCACTGGTGGAGAGGATTCTTCCATGCCTCTGACCTTTGGGTTGTTCCTCACTGCTCCCCTTGTGGTTTGTATCCTCAGCTGCTGCCTATTAGCTAACTTTTATGTTGCATCATTCACATCTGTAATTGCAAAATGATGTGCCACTATTACGCTATGAAAGAACTAGCTAATGTGCCATTTATTTAACAATATACATGTGAACAATTAAAGTTTTTATAAGGAGCTCACACACACACAGGAGACTGTCTTCTGTGGCTCTACATGACTGATGTGTTGCATTAGCTATGGCTTCTTCCAGGCAGTCTCTGCTAAGAGTAGGTAATTCCACTGTTTGTTTGTGTACATTATTCTTTGCCTTTCTCACTTGGACTCAAGATGGATTACACAGAGTGAGTCAATACAGTCAATGGATGGGGCATTTGGTAAACAATCCAATAGGATAAGGGTTGTAGAACCAACCCAGGGATTCCAGCCTCCAAGAGGGACCTGGGGATCTCCAGAATTACAGCTCATCTCCAGACGACAGAGATCAGTTCCCCAGGAGAAAATGGATGCTTTGAAGGGCGGATTCTATGGCATTATGCTCCACTGAGGTCAATATTTACCCAGGTTCCATTCCCAAATCTCCCAAGAGTTCCCAACCTGCAAGTGGAAACCTTACCCTTCCTACCTCGGCAACCCTAAAGCAACCAAAAGTCTACAACCAGAACAGAAGCAAATTAAATGGTACTTTTAATTAAATGGTACTTTTAATGGCACACGATACATTAAATGGTGCAAGATATACCCAGCACTATAGACCATATGTTTGCTAATACCCAAATAGAAGTTTGTGCTGCCAGAACCATTGTTTGGATCAGACACCGCTATGTTTTCTTGCAGGGGGCAGTCTCTGGAGCTTTGGGATGTGTGATTTGGGGTGGTCCAAAGAGGCAGTACATGTCTGAATGCCAGTTGTTGGCAGAAGTAGTGGGGGGGGGGGGTTGGCCACTGGTTTTTGTGGTCAGCTGCTGTTGGACACTGGATGCTACACTAGACTGACTTTTTATCTGATGGAGCTGGGCTCTTCTTAGGCAGCACAACTTTCAGACATGAGAGAAACACGTTTCTGGCATAGTAATTCCACAGCGGTAGCTGCTCAAAAAGAGTACAATTCTATTAAATTTAACACATGATTGCTTTTGTAATTAATTAATACAATTTTGCAGTTCAGATCCCAAAAGGAAATACTGTCTAGAGAAACAAATAATAATATCATTTTAAGGGGGTCATCTAGTCTAACACACTTTAAGCAACTTAGAGCAATCTCCATAGGTCAGCCACGAAGTTTACAGATATCCCAGAGGACCTAGAATGTAAGACTAAATTAACATGTGTGACTTAAAGTGCTTTTCAGATCTCTCCTTTTGTTAGTGAACACACGGCAAAACAGAATGGCAGTTTTAAGTGCTTTTTATCTTGGGTTTGAACAGACTGACAACCACAAAGGAATGTTTGATTTACAATCACACTTCATCCTTCTTGTGCAGTTTGTGCTATGTATAATGCATAGCGATTTCAGCCTGAACTAGCACATCTTCAGGTGCAGCAAAGGAGAAAAGGTCCCACTAACTTCTCAGGTCTCCTGAATAGTTACACCCATCCAGACTGGCCCAGCCCATCGGTTCCTCATGACCAAGGAATCCTACACATATATCCAAATCAGACTTGTGTCATTGTCTGGAACCAGCCACAAGGCTTTCAAGGGGCTAGTTTTTCCATTTAAAGTAATATGATTGACAATAGACTGAGACCCAGTAATTATTATTATTTAATTTTGTTTAAATTGGAGGGCCAGCGTGGGGTAGTGGTTAAGGGAAGGTGCACTCTAATCTGGAGAACCGGGTTTGATTTCCCGCTCTGCCACTTGAGCTGTGGAGGCTTATCTGGTGAATCAGGTTATCTTGTGCACTCCAACACATGCCAGCTGGGTGTCCTTGGGCTAGTCACAGTTCTTCAGAGCTCTCTCAGCCCCACCCACCTCACAGGGTGTTTGTTGTTGGGTGGGGGAGGGAAAGGAGATTGTAAGTCCCTTTGAGTCTCCTTACAGGAGAGAAAGGGGGAATATAAATTCAAACTCTTATTCTAATATCACATCTGCCAGTTCTTTAGCTTCATTACAATTTGAGCCTCACCCAGAGGCCTAGGACATTGTAATATATTGACGTAGTGTTCATGCAGATGCCAGGAGGGCTGCCTTTTGACTCTGACAGTTGTTGATTTTGTCCATTTAAAGGTGTTTCGAGTGCAGCCCTAGTGTTTTCAGAATAGTACCCAGGGTACTGATTACCACTAGGACGACCTCAGCTGGTTTGTCCCATAGCCACTGAATCTTGATCTTCAAATCATGATATTTAGTGACCTTCTCATGTTCTTTGTCATCAACCCTGCTGTCACCAGGTATTGCTATGTTGCTGATGGTCACTTTCTTGTCCTCAATGACAATGTCCAGTGAGTTATGCGCCAACACTTTGTCTGTTCCGATTCGAAAGTCCTGCAAGATTTTGACCTTCTCGTTTTCCAAAACTCTTTGGATGATATTCCCACCAGTTTTTAGCCATCCTGATATTGTAATTCTTGTATACATTTCAGTGGATCATCTTGGCCACTGAGTTCTGCCTCTGTTTGTACTCAGTCTGGGTGATCTTTTTGCAGCAGCTGATCTACAGTTTTGTCTGCATCATCTGAGGATTTCTTTTGATTCTGGCCTTCATCATATTTGTCCTAATTGTCTGGTCTTGAGCAGCTAAAATCAGTGATTCAGTTTCCTTTTTCAAAGTTCCAGTCATCATCATTATTAATAAATAAATAAATAAATAAATAAATAAATAAATAAATAAATAAATAAATAAATAAATAAATAATTTGATTTCTAAGCCCCCTCTCCCCATTCGGGTTTGGGGGGCTCACATTATAATAATACAGTAGAAAACAACTAAAACAACATAAACCTTCACAATAAAATCACAGCAACAAATACATCTAAAAATAAGCACAGGATGGCAATTTTTTAAACATTCCACCCCAAAGGGTTAATGATGTAAAACCGTGGAAAGAGCTGGGGAAAGAGCGTAAGGAGGAGGCCAGATGTTATCATAGCTGTCTCACCCATGCATCTGGTGGAACAATCCTGTCTTGCAAGTCCTGTGGAACTGCCTAAGGTCCCACAGGGCTCTGGTCTCATTGGACAGAACATTCCACCACATTGGGGCCAGGGCCGAAAAAGCCCTGACCTTGGTTGAAGCTAGCTGAACTTCCTAGTGGGCAGTGGTAGACCAATGGGCTGACCCAACAGAAGGCATCTTCATATGTTTACAGCTTATCAAGCACATGCCATTTTCCAGTCGGTTTCTTTGCCTTCTGCTAGAGCTGTCCAACATCTTTCCCCAACCACGCTCCCAAGATTCAGTCCCAGTCTAGGCTTCCGAGTTCCTGGCTGCCCGTGCCCCAGTGCTGACAGGGATTGCCTTGAGAAAGGTAGTACATTTTTCAGCCACTGTTCCCTTGCAATTTGTTAAAGTGAAATCACTTGGAAGTGTTCAAATCAGCTGCCTGTGGTAACTGTTCATGTGAGTTTGAACTCAGAAATCCTTGGAAGAGAATTCCCAGGATTCTGCCCCTTCCGTGAGCCACCTGATGAGAGGGGAAACCTGCACTGTGTAGAGTTTGTCCCTTGCACTATGCAGTTACTGTGGAGGAATGGCCATTCCCCTTTGAAAACAACTAAAGCAGCATTTTCTTCTCTTTAAAACACATGGACAAACCCCAAACTTTCAAACCACCGAAATCTGTATATGTGGGGAAGGGGCTGTGCTTCCATAGACACGATTACTTTTATTTTAGCTGTTTGTCTCCCTGGAAACGAGAGGCGGGCTTGAATATATTAGTCCTTCCCCAAGTACTTCATACACAAGCACTCAGAGCACACAGGACTCGGTGAGGAGATAGTTGTGTTCTAACTGCAAGTGGGGAGAAGTTTGGTCCCTCAGCTTTGCACACTTATAAGGGCAGCTGCAAACGCTTTTTGTCAGAGAAGAGGCAGCCAAGTAGCCTGAAAGAGACTCCAGCACTGTGCAAAGTCAGAACCTGTTGGCTACAGAAAGAAAAAAAAGACGGAGCTCTAAGAGCATGGTATTACTTTGCTGACAGGCAGCATTTGTGAGCGGGACTAGTCCTGAGCTGGGTTGCGATACTGAGTCAAGCAGGAGAGAGGCTATGCAAAAGATCCTCTATGAAGAAAAAACTCTTTTCTGTAGAGAAGTTCTGTCTGGCAGTGGATCACTCTGGGAGCTATGAAGGTGTTCCTGCCTATTTGGAATTCATGACACACTCCGGTTTTATGCCTAATAAAGGTTTTGGATTTGGATTTGGTGTTCCTGCCTAACCCAGGCTGCGGAAGGGTCTGTTTTCCATCATATTTTTCCAAAATGACAGCATGAATCCTGCTTCCAAGATGAACAGATCAGTCCACCAGCTGAACTCTTCTGACAGCAGTGAAAGTAACAATTGGCAGCTGGTGCCTATCATCATTCCCCTAGTATATTCGCTGATTTTCCTGGTTGGCACAGTGGGCAACTCTCTGGTGCTGGCAGTGTTGCTGAGGAACAGGCAAGTCAACAATACCACCAATCTCTTCATCCTCAATCTGGGAGTGGCCGACCTGTGCTTTATTGTCTTCTGTGTGCCCTTCCAGGCCACTATCTACACCCTGGATGACTGGATCTTTGGGCCCTACTTGTGCAAAGCTGTCCATTTCTTCATCTATTTGACCATGTATGCCAGCAGCTTCACCCTCACAACTGTATCCTTGGACAGGTGAGCAGGCAGGTGTGTGTGTGTGTGTGAGGGAGAGAGAGAGAGAGAGAGAGAGAGAGAGAGAGACGGTAGACAATTTTTGTCTTTGAGCAAGATCTTGCAGTTTCAGAGATTCTCAAATAACTCTACAGCGTATCACAGTTGTATCTTTCCCCTGCATGCAGCCACAACTTATCCCTGCATGCAGCCACAACTTGGTCTAATTAGCAATGACTGAAAAGAAGGGAAATAAAGCAAGAATCCAGTGACACCTTAAAGACTTTTTTTAAAAATCCAGCACACGTGTTTGTGAGTCAGAGCCTGCTTCATCGGACACATGTTGCAGTGTGGTATATGTACCTGTTTCTGATGAAGTGAGCTCTGAATCATGAAAACTTAAGCTGGAATAAATGTTGTAAGCCTTTAAGGTGTCACTGGATTTCTGCTTTATTTTGCTGCTACAAACACAGTCTGGAGTTACCATCATGAAAAGGAGGACGCTTCTTTCAAGCAGTTAAGTTCCACTGCAAGTATTATTGCAGCTATTATTCCATCAGTACACATTTTGTTCAGGACAACAGATGCTGAAGGGAAACATTGGTTAATAACTAAACAAAGGAAATTTCAAATAACAGGAAAACAGGCCATCTAGTCCAACACCCCCAGGAGATGAGATGTCCATTTAGGCAGCCCTCCTGGTACATCAGTCCACGCAAGACAGATCACAGTATGCCTAATATGGAGAAGAGGGGCTGTGTACCTGTGAAATGAAATACTCCAAACAGCCTTAAGTATGTGTGGGCCACTGTGAGTAGCAGAGAGCTGGACTAGATGGACTTTGGTCTGATCCAGCTGGCTTGTTCTTATGCATGTTCTTATGAATATGTTCTGATATATGCTGATCCCATAGACTGTCAGGGAAGAAAAGAAGCAACAGGGAGGTATGAGGTTGTGGCTAAGAGTAGTGGAACCTTTGAGCCCAAAAGAATCAATTTTTTTCTCATTCAACAACTCACTAAAATAGCCTTTGGATAGCCTCTTTTTCAGTCTCATTACCCACCTGCAATAAGGGGATGGTTTTACTTATCTACCTTGCAGGATTGTTATAATCATTACAGAGCTGAAATACTATGAGCCACTTCAAGCACCAAAAATTGGCTATTAAAAGTGTTGTTACTGTTATTACCTAATACTGATCAACTAATTGTTGTAAAATGCTAAGTCTCTGAAACAGATTCTTTTATCAGCTACATAGGTATACAGAACAAAAAATTAAATCAATTTTGCATTGTGGAACTGAAGTCCCAGGCAAGAGACCAGAACATTTTAGCATATAACAAATCCTTATTCAGTCTTCTCTGATTTAATATGCCTTGTAGCTAGAGACAGAAGAATGGAGCACACATTTGTACCTATATACCAGTAGCAAGGCAGATGGGAACATACATCCATACTGACACCCTGCAGTGCCAAAGAGGACGGCTTTGGGTACACCACATCCAGATGTGTATCCAGCCTCTGTTTGCCAAAATTGCATTTCAGCATCTGTCTTCCTGTATAGATCTACTTGCAAACATGGAATAGGAAGAAGAAGAGAGGCAACAACGGTACATGTAGGGAGTATATCCACATTATAAACAACTAGCAAGAAAAACACAAATTTCCAAGGGGCTATCCTGATGTTACTCGGCAGCATTTTTCCACCAGGCTGGGGTCAGGGCCGTAAAAGCCATTATAGCCAGCCAGATATCCCTCGGACCTGGGATCACCAGTAGATTCCTCTCCCCCAAATGGTTTGTATAATGTCTAGTAGCATAGCGTCAAGGGGGCAGGGGGAGGGTGCGATGCTCCAGGTGCACACCGGTACGGGGGTGTGGCGGGGGCATTTCAGGACGGGGGCAGGCAGGGGTGTGACAGGGACGCAGGGTGCACGCGTGCCCCGGGCACAGTTTCCCCTCGCTCCGGTCTTGATAACGTCCCACACCTGTTACATTTGGCCTATGCAGAATCCATCAAAGATACAATAGGATAAGAAGGACATTGTTGCCTATTCTTGAAAGAAGTGTGGAAATAACCATGGCAATTGCCTATATCAGGGGAATCACGTACAATGTGTTTTCCCCATAAATGTGACAAAACACAATGACTGAAAAAAGCAGAAAGCACAAGGAATGGGGGCCAGGCAGATGTCAGAGGGGAGAAAGATAAATTAGGATACCTCCAGGCATCACAAATGCCTTCTACATAAACTTTATGTAAACATGGTGGCTAGGTTGTAGAGAAGCAGCACAACCATGACCTAGTTGCTATGATCTTGCTTTATTTCCTAATTTTATTCCTTATTTATTTATTTGTTTGTTTGTTTATCAATGCTTGCTTGCTTTATTTTATTGAGATGCAGATCAGATTATATAACTTTACTCTCTTTTGATCTGTCTATTCATGAGCTGTAAGATTACTTTATTGCCCAGTCTTGGGCTCTGCTAAATACGTATAGGATTACTCAGATCTGTGCTTCAGTTCCCAAGCAGAAGACACAAAGCTGGGGTGTCAGACTCATTTGTTATGAGGGCCGGATATGACATGAATGGGACTTGGTCAGGTCGGGCCCTGGGAGGGGGACGGCTACCATCAGCTGGCCCCAGAATGGCACTGTGTGTGTATTGGTGAGTCCACAGCAGGGTAGGGTAGCTGCCTTGAGGAGGCTCATCAGGCCCGTGAGCCAGCTGAGCCCCCCCACCCAAAACTGGCCTGGTGAACCCAGGCTTGCCAGGCCAGATCGGGAGTGGGGGCGGGGAGTTGCCTCAGCTGGCTCACAGGCCTGATAAGCCACCTCATGGGGCCAAATTGGGCCCATGGGCCACATTTTTGACACTCCTGACATAGAGTCTTCATGCAAACTCTGATGACCTGCTTCTTGAAGATGTGCCAGAAGTCAATGGCCGAGTACTTTGAAGTCAGACAGTTGACTTTTTAGATAGGATCTCATAGAATATTCTTATTTTTGGCTAACCCTGACTATGAAGGCTGTTATTTGGTATGGTTTGAATTCAGCATTTGTGGTTTCAACTCTGTTCTGCTTCAGCAACAAATCATCTCGTTGTTCTCCATTCTGCAGTTTGACAAACTCTACAGACTTTCTTGAATCCTTTCTTTCCCAGTCTTGTTCTTTAAAGTGCTGCCAGATTTTTGTTTTATTTTGCAACCTTATTTCCATTACCAGCTTCACAATGTCACGTGAGTGCTCACGAGGGGAGGCCTTCCATTATCCACACAGGGAAAAACCTCCATGTGGAAGCAGCCCAAGACATGCTATTTCTGAGTAAATAAATTCAGTGAACAGCTAGTGGAGCAGAGCCTTCTGCAGTATGCTGCTGTTGGTGTTGGTGGTGGAATCAAAGCCAGTGCTCAGGCAAGGATCCTTGATGTAAGAAGAGGGCTGGTAACAAATAGAATGTCAAGCCCTGGATCTGTAGCAATATTGGACTCAGTGATTTCAGTCAAAAGCCTTTATTGACAGACGACAGCATGGCCTCAGAAGAAGCCAGTTCTAAAGAATGGCTTCCCAAGCACCCCTTATTATGCCCAGCAAGATGCCCCTTTCCTTTCACCCCCACCCCCGAGATATCAAAGCGAAGTACTACAGAACAGGAATGTGAAAGCCAATAGTTCTCAAGCCCATAGGAAGGGCTATCAGTCCAACTGGTGCTTGGGCACAATCTACATTACTACAATGTATTGTCGAAGGCTTTCACGGCTGGATTCAACTGGTTCTGGTGGGTTTTCTGGGCTGTGTGGCCATGGTCTGGTGGATCTTGTTCCTAACGTTTCGCCTGCATCTGTGGCTGGCATCTTCAGAGGTGTATCACAGAGGGAAGTCTGTTACACACTGTGTCCAGAGAGAAGGGAATGTTTGGGGTATATATTGTCCATGTCCCAGGGTGGGGAACCAATCAGTAAGTGTTTGGGTGGAACTTGTTGTGGAACTTACTGATTGGTTCCCCACCCTGGGACATGGACATTATATACCCCAAACATTTCCTTCTCTCTGGACACAGTGTGTAACAGGCTTTCCTCCGTGATACACGTCTGAAGATGCCAGCCACAAATGCAGGTGAAACATTAGGAACAAGATCCACCAGACCATGACCACACAGCCTGGAAAACCCACCAGAACCACTCCATTACTACAGGTTACAAAGCACAAAGGCAACAGGAAACTGACAGTAGAGGAAAGTCATTACCATGACACAAGCCAGGACCCCGTTTGATGTCAGGTGTGCTGTCTGACACACAGAAGCATGTGATTTTTCCATCTGTTTCTTGTGCCATAGCAGTGAAGATGATTGCATAGGAATGGGCTATTAAGAAATAAATGGCAAGGAGAATTATGTCACATGCTTGCAAGGAAAATAAGTGCTTTTGAGTAATTTCTGACAGCGATAATGTGATTAACGTGTGTTAATAGGTGTGCTGGAGAAATTCCACTCATTCTTTCCTGCTGTTTTGTAACAAACAAAGTTGCACCTTTGCACAAACAAAGTTGCTGTTAGGTGACAAACGAAGTTGCACCTGAAATAAAGCCACACATTGGGGCTTTCTCCACTTACCATTTGTGGCGCACTACTCCCAGCGCGCTCCCGGCACGAGTGGTTTCTGCCACGGGGTTGCGTTTCCCACTGCCCTGCGCTCTGCGCGGGGCAGTCAGAAGGTGCCGTTCCTTCAGTGCCCAAAATGACACGCGCTGAAGGGGCCGGAGAGCGGCAGCCTCGGGGCGGCTGCATGGTTGCCACCCTTGCCAGTGGGGAGCGCTGCTGGACCCCGTGCTACTTTCCCACAGTAGCGCGCAGCAAATGGTAAGTGGGGAAAGCCCCATTGTCTGTTTGCATGCATCTATGCATATGGGAAAAGAAATACAGTCTCTTGACACAAAGAGACATTAGTCACTAACTGAATTTTGGAGAGAACAACACGAAGCAGAGCTACTTGAACATATTTTACCCAACGGGTTTTACTCCCAGGAAAGCATTCTTCGTTTTGCAAAAGGATCTTTGGTTTAACGATTTTCAAAAATCCTGGGTTGAGGGGGATAAAATTGGCCAAACTCATTTGGGGAACGAGACCTGTGCGAAGCCCTCCCTCCCAAATGGTTTGTATAACGTCCTCCTACATCCATTACATTTGGCCTGTGCAGAATTCACTCATAGATGTAACAGGAGAAGGAGATTCTTGCCCATTCTTGAAAGAAGTGTGGAAATCACCAGTAAGGAGTGAGTTTAAAATTCCATGTACAGAGCAGCTTGATAACTAGTAAAGTCAACAACAATTTATTTACTTCATTTTTGGGGGTGGTAGGGGGGTCAGCACAGGGTCCACAAATATTCAAGGATTCGTCCAGTTGAAAATGTAAAAAAATTCCTGCCACATCGCGAATGCCCCGCCATGCCCTGATTGGACGGGAGGGTCCACGTCATCAGGCGGCGGGAAAATGGAAAATGGAAACCCGGGGTAACCACCTGGGCTTCCCCACTGCCACGTTTTAAACAGCGCCAGAAATGACCCGCACTGAGGAGGCACGAGAGCGGCAGAGTCAGGGCGACTGCATTGTCGCCGCCCCTGTCGTGGGGAGTGCTGCTAGATCCCGCGTCATTCAGCGTGAGTAGCGCACAACAATCGGTAAGCGGGGAAAGGGCCAAAGAGCCCTGTCGCTGCTTCTTTGCAAGACAAGATTAAAGGAAAAGCAACAACACTCCCCTTGCTGTGTAGCTGGAGTGTGGGGTGGTGGTGCTGCTGCTGGGAGCAAAGACAAAGAGCCAGCAAAGGCATCTTTATCACTCAATTTCTGTGCCCCATTTATATGGTTCTCTCAAAAAGACCTTCCTGATGACTGCCCTGCACTGTGGGACAAAGTCAAGATGTACTCTATGCCTTCCCAACATCATATTTATTAAAGTGGGGCTTCAGTCACTTCTTTCCAAGCAGAGAAACAGATTGAAAGTTACTAAATGTGGGGATCTAAGACTTCTTAGTGCCTTGCAGCCTGATGCTGAGAGGCTGATATCCTTGCAGTAAGCACATCCATCCCACTAAAACTGTGAAGACACAAGTGAGATGCAAACATACCCTATCATATTGCTAAAACAGCTCAATAATTTCCTTTACTTTTCCTAACTAGGTCATGTTTTATTTGTGAAATACAGTGTTTACAGTGTTAGAAATTGTTTTGAATTTGCAGTAGACCTCATACCAAGAAAGAAGTGTGTTTATATGTTTGTGTGTGGGGGGGGGACAGGGGGGGTGTTCAGGAGGGATATGGCCAGGGAACCTAGGGAGTGCCAGCTTGAAAAGGTTTGGGAACCACTGCTTTATATTATTGAAAACTAGAAAAGTTTGCTTTTAAAAAATGAAATCTAAAAATTTCAGACTGTTGAAAGACTACTGTTTTTGAATGACAGGTTCACATTTACTACAGGGTATTCCCTTGAATTCAGAATTGGGTTTGTAAATAATAGGCATCATGAAGATATTTTAATAACCTTTCTAATGCTTAAAGCAAGAAACCAGAATGCAATAAATTCAGAATGAAAATGTCAGGTCCAAATATCAGTACATTCTTGAAAAATAGTAGGAATACGAGTAGAATAATAAATCTGGGATACCTGAAGGCCAAAATGAAACCTAACAAATTAAAAAGGGATTAAAGTTTTAGGGCTAATGAAATGAGAATTAGAAAAATTTTCTTGTGGAAAAAAAGCAAACACTTTTAAATTCAAGTAACTAGGCCAAAGGGAATATGACACTTATCAAGTCCCTCCATTCTTTGAATACATGGGGATACTGTTGTTGAAAGTACCTATGCATATGTATTATATGTAATTTATGCGCAAAAATTCTTCAGATAAACCTCTCTGTGTGTGTGTGTGTGGGGGGGGGGATTAAACCAGAAATCAACAATAAATAGCCTGGTAATGTTCAAAAATAAAAATAACAATCATTTGTTGTTGCTGCAATTCATGTCCAATGTATAAGGTACATCTGCCATTTTGAATTCGTTACTTGAGAATGACCCTGCCCTACCTCAGTGACAATCCTGAACCAGTGATAGGGCTTATGAACCTCCCAGCCCTTATGTGACTGTATACACAACCAGCATCTTAGCTGGAAAGTTTCCCTGCTCCGATAGAAGAAGCGGACAGACATTTCTCCTTTGTGAGAACAGTGAGAAAGTACAATAGGTTTTTGCATTTATGTAGCTTGACTGGGAAAACTCAATGCCTCCATGACAGAAATAGTATACGAAGTGGCACTTTTGAGGCAGCAATGCACCTCTGAGTATAAAATGAAATATATCTGAGTGTAAAATGAAAATTATCCTAGAGCCACTGCCCACACCTTTTGCAAATCTGTCTTCCTGGTCCCGCACATTTCTTTTATTTCTTCCACTGTTCTCTCTCACATCAGCACCATCTGAACCATATAGCATTCCAGCTAGCTTAAGAAATGTCTCTAGTTCTTTTGAACAGGAGTCATGTGGCATCTTAAAGTCTATCATGAACTTACCTGGATTTAGAGCCCAACTCATAAGATACAATTACTGCTAAATACAGGTCTGCCTAGTAGGGTTGTATATCTGTTGAAGGTCACTCTAGTCTATGAAAGCTTGTGCTAGAATAAAAATTTATTTGTGATGTCACAAGATAGCTATTTATTTTCATAGCAATTGGCTAACATAGGTACTTTTCTATAATTATTTATGCATAATGTTAAGGATATTTTATTCCAGTGCTCATAATTCACTATAACCACCATTAACATCTTCCCAGGTTCATGATTCAGTTCATTCTCTATCACTCCAAATATTATCCTGACTTTTGTGTATATCACTGTAACTGTGCCTTATAAATTTAGTTTCTCCACACATATAGCATTTTCAGATTATTCTGATAGTGCCTCTCATTTTGTCTTCTCAGGTACTTGGCCATAAGGTACCCATTGCATTCAAGAGAACTAAGAACACCCAGGAATGCTCTAATAGCCATTTGTTTGATCTGGGGTCTCTCCTTCATCTTTTCTGGACCATATCTCAGTTACTACCAGGAGTTCCAGATAGCCAATGTGACTGTCTGCCATCCTATTTGGAAATTCTCTCAGCGCAAAGTCATGGACCTCTGCACTTTTGTCTTCAGCTATGTCATTCCAGTGTTAATTTTGAGCCTCACCTATGTGAGGACCATCCGTTATCTCTGGACTTCTGTGGATCCCATTGAAGACATGTCTGATTCTAAGAAAGCTAAGCATAAGGTCACCCGAATGATCATCATTGTAGCTGTTCTCTTCTGCCTTTGCTGGCTACCCCATCACCTGGTGATCCTCTGTTTTTGGTTTGGCTATTTCCCACTGAACAATTCCACCTATGTGCTTAGGATTCTTTCCCACTTGATTTCGTATGCCAACTCCTGTGTCAATCCCATTGTCTATGCTTTGGTATCCAAGCACTTTCGTAAAGGATTCAAGAAAATCTTCAGCTGCCTATTGCACAAGAGAGTAGCCAACAAGGTCCATGTGGCACAGGTGACCCGCACTGTTAGTACCTTGGAAGCAGATCTGACTGAGGTGACACATGTCAGTGGTCCCACACATGCCAGAGTCTCCTCCTGCTGTCAATTCCCTGTCCAGACATGGAGTGAGACAGAGCAGCTGAGACGACAAAAGAAAGTTACCAATTCTTTCATCACCTTCAATGTCACTTAGGCCTTTCATCTAGTTCTGATCAAGTGAGGAATCCTTACAAAGCACCATGGTGGTTAAGTTTGCATGAATGAAAGTAATATATGGGATTCTAAAAAGCATAAGAGTAGCCAGATGGTTCATGCCAATGATTTATGTGTTTCATTGTCCATTGCTCAAAAAGTAGCCTCTATCAGAAGCTTCAGAAGGTAGTGTTGATGCTTGGTTTTTCTTTCTTTTTTTTTTTTTTTTTTTCTTTCTTTCTTTCTTTCTTTCTTTCTTTCTTTCTTTTTTTCTTTCTTTTTTTTTTTTTTTTTTTTTTTTTTTTTTTTTTTTTTTTTTTTTTTTTTTTTTTTTTTTTTTTTTTTTTTTTTTTTTTTTTTTTTTTTTCTCTTTTTTTTTCTTTTTTTTTTTTCTTTTTTTTTTTTTTCTTTTTTTTTTTTTTTTTTTTTTTTTTTTTTTTTTTTTTTTTTTTTTTTTTTTTTTTTTCTTTTTTTTTTTTTGCTTCTTCCTTCTTTTTTTTCTTTCTTTCTTTTTTCTTTCTTTTTTTTTTTTTTTTTTTTTCTTTTTTTTTTTTTTTTTTTTTTTTCCCTAGATGACTGAATGCTTTCAACCAAATTAATAACAACTTAAGCAGCAATTGATATTGAAGCACCAGCCAATTACACATAAATTCTTTGCTGTGTAATGGAGACCAGTGTTTGCCGCAGCAAGATTTCTTGTTTGGATGTATTTTCTGGAGTCCCACTTTCACTTTCCACACTCTTCACAGTAAGCGAAACCACTTATAGCATGATTTAAATCCTGCTTTGCTGCCAGAGTTGGACAGATTTGCCAGTGGACATAGCTTTGCCCTGGACCTCTTCCCTCTGCCCATGCCTTCCCACTCTCTTGCAGCGCTTTGCCTGCCTTCCCTTTCACACCCCCCCCCTCATACCGCTGGTTCCTTCCTGCTTCTTGAAGTGATCAAGAGACCGAGACATTGATCTCTCCTGTGTATAGTGGGGAGGAGACCCCCCACATCTCTGTCTAACATCTGTGTTCAGTCTCTCCTCCACCAGCACAGCCTCAGCACAGCACAGCCTCAGTTGCCCTGGAGCCTTCCCCTTGGCACCCCTTTCCATGCTGGCTCTTCCTGTTTCTCTAAAGTGCACATATGAGAGATCGCTCTTTTGATACAAAGTAACAACAAAGAGGGCTTTTGCTAGGAGCAGTACAAGCAGGCATCTTTTTGACTCCACCCCACCTCCTGCGCTTTGTATCTGCCTTCCCTGATGACTGAGGGTTTATAAAACTTTATTTCAGTCAAGACTCTGTTTTAAAGCAAGTCTCTTCTCTTCTTTTGCAGCAGTGGCAGAGAGTGTCCGTGTGTGGAGGGAAAGGGCGTGGGTGAGAGAATATCTGCCCTGTGCCTTCAAGGCTGTTGATGGGCAAAGTAAAGAGAACAAAGAGAAGCAGAGACACTACAGAGTTCAGCAGACAAACTGCACTGCAGGCTGTGGGCTGCCTCCTTGTGTGTAAACAGAGAAATATGAGGAGAGCCCACTGTGAGCCCACTGCGCAGAAAACAGGCTTGACAAAGTGTTCCATGCATAATGGGCCATCGAGATTGTAGAATCCATTTTATGTGTTTTGTTAATGTGTGGTGACAGCATTATGTATGCCTTTTCCTAGCTAAGAACTTGAAATGATCTGGGATGTGACTTCATGCCAAGAGATGCAGCTCTTTCCCCAAGAGGTACTGGACCATTATCTGCCTGGGTAGAACTGTTTCAAGGGTTGTAAACTGGATGACAGTGATGATGTATCAGGCTTGCAAGTGGCCTTTGTGTATAGAATCATATAAAAGAAGGAGAGTTTGAATTTGTAATGCACCTTTGTCTCTTGTAAGGAGTCTCAAGGCAGCTTACAAACTCCTTTTCCCTTCCTCTCTCGGCAGCAGACACCTTGTGAGGTAGGTGGAGCTGAGAGAGTTCTGAGAGAACTGTGACTAGCCCAAGGGCACCCAGCAGGCTTCATGTGCAGGAGCAGGGAAACAAATCCAGTTCACAAGATAAGAGTCTGCCACTCATGTGGTGGAGTGGGGAATCAAATCCAGTTCTCCAGATTAGAGTCCACCTGTTCTTAACCACTACAAGTGTTACTCAAATTAGAAGCTCTTGGAAGATGGACATCTCAAAGATGAAGGATCAGCTACTGCAGTGTGTCAACTTACCCCAAACACCTGAGAAAATTAGTTTCCTTGAGCAGCAGCAGTAGTAGTTCAAGACGATGCCAAAGTTTAGATAATTGTATATATTCAAACTGAAATCCTTCACCCTGCTGAATTTACAGTGAAAGAATTGCTTAATGTATTTGTGGAGTTCACCTTGTATTAGCGAATAAACTTGTGCCTGCTTTCAATTAATTCATGTTCTGTCTAAAGAAGGGAGATTTCTAGCAAAATATTGAATAAGGGGTTGAACTACCAGCGCTTTCATGAGTAACAAATGGGTATCTGCGATGGCCTTTCCACCCATGGCCACAACTAATGGACTCTTCATTAGCAGTGACAAATTCAGATGGTGGCAGGTTTCTACTTTTCAGTTGATTAGTTGATTCAGTCTGTGGATGTTCATGGGATCCATGGAGTTTTGAAGCCTACTTCCTGCTTGTATGAACCTTACCCTTTCTGGTTATTTAAATCGAGGCGGGGGGGCTTTCAACACCACCACTCATGGTATCCTTATGGACCACTATTCTGGAGGCATCATTTTGCAGTGGTTCAGGTCCTATCTGGGAAATGAGTTTCAGAGGATGGTGCTGGAGGACGACTGTTTGGCCCCTTGATCTCTGGGTCCTGCAAGGTTCTATCTTGTTTCCTGTGCATGAAATATCTACATGACATTGCTGCGAGAAGTCATCCAGAGATTTGGGCTGGGTTGGGAAGCTGAAGAAACCCTGAGTCAGTGCCTGAAGGCTATTTTGGAGTGCTGGTGTTGGATGCTGGTGTGCTGGACCTAAGCAGCAGGCAGAGGCAGAAAAGCTTGAATCTAAAGTGCTAATCCCTCATAGAACCTGAGTGTATGAGTGACAGGTTGGCAGTGGGCGGAGTTTTAGTGCTTCTGACAAGATTAGAGAATAATTCAGCTCTGAGTTCCAGAGAGAACAGAAACTATTTAGAGTCTGTGGATCACCTGTGGTGTTGGTGGGAAGAGAGTATTGGGAGAAGGGAACCTACTCTAGCCAAGAAGGGGAATTATCTTCTAGGGAGAGAATTACTATCCCAGTTTCTAAGAACAGAGCTACTTTGTCTTCAGGGCAAACTGGGTAGAACTGAGGGAATGGACTTAGAAAGAGTTTGTGTCAGAAGACCATTCTCTAATTAGAAAGGGAATTTATACTGTGTGAGAGAGAATTCTCATTCCTAGTTCTTTTGAAGGATTTACTTCAAATGCTGTGAAGCAGTCCTAAAGTTTAGGAAGTCTGAAGGGACTTCCTAAACTTTAGTATAGTTTACAGGCACCAGAGGCAACCCATGAAGCTCAACTAGCTTTGGTAAATTCTTTGAAACATCTTGAAAATCTATCATATATTTCATCATATTTTAAAGCATTAAGAAGTATGTGACAAGTGACATCTTAAAAAAACCAATTATCATGTGTGCTAAATTTTGAAAACAACTCCATACTTGCATGCAGCACTGCTCCTTTCCTTATTACCAATATTACATTCTATTCTATTCCTCTGAAGTATTAATCATGGTTTGGTGCAAGGACTCCCCACAGCTTAAAGGCAGCCCTTTAATGGCTTCATCCCGGTTCTGGCACGTGCTCCCCCCTTATCACTTTTTTTTTAGAACCTGCGTTGAAGTGCACCTTTTTTGCAATCACGCTCCGAAGCCCTTCAAACCTTCCAGCCAATTAGAGCACAGTGGGCTGTGCGCAGCCTTTTTGTGTGTGCGCGCTGGGCGTGGCTACAAAGAAACGTAAATACAAAGCTACGGGACAATGATTTTGATAAATTGTTTATGCATGGCTACATTTGAACATTAAAACAAGGATAAGAATAACATGAATTTTCAATCAGGGGCGGAGTACTGTTCCCGCTCCAACACAATAGCCAATCAGAAGGCAGGGAAATTCTGCCTACGCATCTACTTAGCGACATAGCTGCATGCAAAAAAAGTTTTTTTAGAAAGTTCCTGCCCCAACACAACACAACAGCCAATTAGGACGAGGAAGAACAGACCTCCGAGCAGATCACATGTTCATGGGAAGTGTTACATTGTTTGAAACCGTGATAGACATCGAGGTCTTCACTAGACACACGCTACAGTGGGGAGGGAGAAACTGTGATGAAAAAGGTACTGTTTCTCTTGGAACCGGGATGTATCCGGCTTAATTTCTCAGTGGGAATTCGACCAGTGAGACAGTGAAGGGGAGAAATCACTTCAGTTCCCTACTTTATTTATTTATTTATTTATTTATTTATTTATTTATTTATTTATTTATTTACTTACTTACTTACTTATTTACTTATTTACTTATTTGTTTATTTATTAGGTTTATATACCGCCCTCCCCCAGAGGGCTTTGGTTCAGATATACATTTATTTTAAAGAGGTACACTATACATTTATTTTAAAGAGGACAACTGAAGAGATCAGGATCCCCTGCCTTCACAGCTGGCTAATAAACTGAACCTTAATCCTGATATGGTGGAAGTGATGTTACTGAGCTGAAGGTGTGACCCAGGATTTAAGTTGTCACCTGTTTTGGATGGGGTTGCACTCTACTTGAAGGAACAGGCCCATATTTTGGGGGTGTTCTTGGACCCAGGCCTACTGCTGTGGCAGCTGTGGCCAGGAATGCCATAGCTGCCTTTCTTTGGGAGAAAAGATATGGCCACAGTAGGACATGACCTAGTTACATCTGGATTAGATTGCCTTTGAAAAGTGTTCAGAATGCTGCAGTCATGATATTGAGTGGAATGGGTCATAAGGACTATATCTCTCCAGTCTTAGCCTATTTTCATTGGCTCCCAGTCTGTTTCTGAGCAAAATTCAAGGTGCTGGGGTTGACCTTTAAAGCACTACATGGTTTGGGACAAACATCTCTGAAGGGCTGCTTACTCCCTTGTGAGCCTGCCTAAACACTGTGGTCATCTTCTGAGGCTCTGGTTCAGGTACCTTTTGAGATTAGCAGGGTGGTCACCCAGGACAGGTCTTCTCAACCATGCCATCAAAGCTCTGGCACTCTCTCCTCAGGAAGACTAATCTGTCATCTTCTGTTCTCATCTTCTGTCAGTGGGTGAAGACTTTTTTTTGGTTTTATTTGGCATTCCCTCTGTGATCCCTTCTTCCTGCCCAATGTTGTAATTGTATTTATGCTTTTGTATGTGTATTTTAGCTCTGGTTTTAATTTTTGTAATGGCTTTTAAAATAGAATTTTATGACGTATGTATTTAATTAGTTGACCGTCTTGGTGGCCCTTATAAGGGCAGAAAGGTGGGGTGTAAATTTGTAAAATAAATAAATAAGTATAGCCCTTTGTTTGCACAGAGTGCAAATCCAGAGACTACTGTATTCTGGGGGTGGGAAGACATTTCACTACAGCTTTAAGAAATTAACTAATCAAGCAGTCCTTGTGCATGGTGAATGTGGTTTTACTAATAGGTTATGGAAGCCCTTCAGACAGGTCGACTAGTTGTTTCTGCAGGGGCTCTGTTTTCTAAGACAGGAAGAAGGCCCAATGAATTTTATATAGAGTCACACCATAGGTCTGTCCAGTTTAATATTGTGTGTTGTGTCAGCTGCTCTCAAGAACAGAAATATCTTTCCCAACTACTATTACTCAGGATTCTTTTACAGGAAATGTCAGGGATTGAAGTAGCATCCACTCAAAGCATTTGCCATATCTGAGCCACAACCTGTTCTTAAACAGGGGGAGATGGTAGCCATGCCAAAGTGGGACAGTGAGAATGTTGATTTTCTCAGAGACACTGGGGCCCCTTGAACCATACATGTACAATTCTGGGTCTTAGGCTGTTTCCGCACGGGCAGAAAACAGTGCCCTAGGGGCGGTAAAAACACTGTCCCTGGGGTGCTGTTTGCACAGCTGGCGCTGCTGCATTGCAGCAGTGCCGTGCTCGCCCCCCTCAAACAGCAGCAGGTGGAAGGCAGCGTTTCCCCCACATTGCTTTTTACCCCCCTCTTACCTCCTCTCGGCTGCCGTCCCTGTAGAGAAGCCAGAGGACACACCTCCTGGTCTCCGTCCCTAGAGGCATCACCATGGCTACAGGGGCGTGTCCCCTGGCCTCTCTACAGCGATGGTAGCTGAGAGGAGGTGGGGGGGGGGAAGCGGCATGCCCTGTGCAAAGGCGGCCCCACAGGCTGCTGGGGCATTGGGGCCATTTGCAGAATGGTGTGCGAACAGCCCCAGGAGGTGCACCGACTGCAATTATGTCAGTGCACCCACGCTTGCTTGCCTGTGCGGAAACAGCCACTGTTTCATGAGCTATTGCAGACTGTGTTAATTCTAGTCTCTGAGCAGTCTTCACATGCAGATGGGACTTGTGGTGTGCAGCTATAATCCCTGTGATTGGTAGGCAGAATGAATCTTCTAGATTGGCTAACCTGGTATAACTACTAAGAGGCTGGTTATTTTTTGTTTTGTTTGGCTTTTATCTGGTCAGCAGAGCAGGACATTCTGCCTGCTTATTTCACGCTTCAGCTCTTCACAAGTAGCTTAAGCTGCTGATCCAAGCTTGGACGGCAAAAGACCTGGTGAAGACTTGAAATGCTAAAAGACTCACAGTTCTAAAAGTAACAACCTCATGGAATGTTATTAGGGGCTGAGATGACTTTGGAATATGGCCAGGCTTGTTAGGACACAGTGAAGCAAATGTCCAGTTCTCTAGGGGATACTACGAACGCACAGTGTAGCAGAGGGTTGCAGCTATTCTGAATGTTTTATTTACAATATAAGACAATTTGCATAACTCTGTGTGTGAATCAGGAGGCCATCAAAACATGACATAGATAATTTTCACTTGAATGCAATTTGTGCAATTTTCAACATAAAATAGGGTACCTGGGAACTGAAATATCCAGTGAAGTTAAATATCTTTTTAAGGCTATTACCTTTTAAGGCTCAAAATATGAAACACGTAACCCTTTCTTTGTCGCTGCATTGTTTTTCACAAGAGCAACAGGTATGGGTTGAATTTTGTTAGTGAAAGCAAGATTGGCATAAAGAATCCCCATTTCTAGCTGTCTCCTTAGATGTAAAGAAGCAATGTAAAGATGCAGAAGCAATGTAATACAGTACAGGCAGAAACCTATTGGATGCCACAGTCTCCTGGGTCTCTCTGGAGCCATGACAAGACCACGGAGAACTTAACAAGTCTTGACAAATGCAGGAACAGTCAGAACTTGCCTAGTTCCTTAATGACATGGGCCAGATCTCCAGTGTCAGATCATTGACAACAGAATTTGAAAAAAAATTAAAAATCCAAGTGGTTTATGTCACAATAGTCTGCATGTCAACTTAGCAGAACAGTACTGTGGATTCACAAGACCCTCCAAAAGATTCTTCGATCACTATTTTCACTAGTCAACTTTGAAAGAAGGTTTTAGGCAGCAAGCAAATTATAAAACAAGCAAATAAAGGATCTCAAAATTCAACACACACACTAACTAATGAATTAGCAAAATCTCCACTCTAAACCCTTTAATGAAAATCCTCTCCTGGTTGATGCTGTCTCCTTCCCAGAGGGACTGAGAAACTCTTTTCTGTTTGCAATGGTTAATCTCCTCCATTAAACCTGTTTGCCAGGACTGGTTGTTCCTACGTCAAGAGATGCAATGCATCCTATCAATAATCGCTATATTTAGTCTAACAATTCCCTGGGCATGAATCATGTACAATGATTGTATAAACACTCACATTATATATTACCTTTTTTGCTATCCTGTTCTGAATCTTCTGGAGCTGAAGGGGATATTTATTTAATAGCCATCTCATGCCTCCTCTGCATCTTCTCTGTAATCCCTGTAGCTGTTGGGTAGGCCCTGCTTTGAGTACTATAGCCTAGAGTTTGCCTTTTAGAATAAAGAAATAGTCTGGCTTGAGATCAGCAATTTGCCCTAATGTAGTACCGTAACAGGAAGATGAGGGAAGGAGTGGAGCAAGTTTTCAATAGCCAAAGATATGTTAAAATAAAGTTGTGTATGTGGAGAGAGGGTGAGCTGCAACAAACCCACACTAATTCCTCCTTTACTGTTATCCCTCCCACATCGTGACTTTCCCCATCATGGTTTTGATATATCGTGGGTTGGCATAAGAAAATAAATGGGAATTTGGGGAGAGTTTTGCAGAAGCCTCAGATGACACACAAAGGCCATCAGACAACACAGAAAAAGCTTAGAAACTCAGAAATGTGTTACAGCAATAACAACTTTTATTGGCATTGATCACTTAAATTAATGAGTGTTGTAGTTGGAATCATGTATCCTCAGAGCCATTACGAAAAACGTAGCTACCTCTATAGTAGTTTGCAAGTGCTTATCACTTAGAAGGTAGCATACTATTTCTCTAGCAGAAAACAGTGAACCCCTTTTAAGCAGTGACTTGATAAATGTTCCCTGCTGGGGTACACAGAATTCACAATGTAGCAGCACAGTTGTTTCTAGTTGTCTCAGTGAACAAGGGCAGAGTCTTTCACTGTTCGTGTTTGTAAGTACCTACCCCAGAGGGTAGCTGTGGGAAGGATATTGAGGCGAGCCAATATGAAGGCTTGTCGAAGCTGAGGAGATGTGATACGGAGCCCTTCGGGGATGGGGCGATATAAAAGCCTAAGAAATAAAATAAATAAATAAAGCAGGAAGGGAGCATTCCATAAGAGGGGGTTATTCTCAGTGGTGAACAGACCTTGTGCCATAGGAGAACAGGATTTGCCTTTCAATGACCAAAAACAACAGTCAATCAGAATGCCGGACACCAGGCATGCTCAGATATGCTTCCAAAGTAAATACAGAAGTCCCGGCTCATGCGGCGCAAACTGGAGCATTTCCTCCAGGTCCTAACTCTGCTCCTGGGAAGAAGCGGGAAGCCGTGCGGAAGAAGAAAAAGGGATAAATTAGATGTGGTATGTAAGACCCCGGTTCAAACCTGGTATAATTGTGCTGTGCAGAAATGGCCCAAGTCAAAGGGTTTTTCAAGAGAGTAGTTTGCCCCGGTTTGCGAGGGTAGGCATGGTGGAAACGATGGAGGAAGTCAGGGGCATGTATGTTGCTTTTAGGCTCCCAGGCTTCCTACACTTCTCCTTCTGAATCATCAGCAGCTGTGTCAGGGTCAGGGGAGGTCATGAAAATAATAAATAACAAGTAAATATTTACAAGAATTACACAAGTAGCAAATGACATATAGGTTACTTCTGCACAGGGTCTTTACTTTGTGCAGTCAGCTAGATGCCCCCCATTTTTGGGGGGACCTTCCTCATGACACTTGGTTGGAGTAAAATGCATATGACCCCAGTGGCGTTCCCAGTTAAACTAGAGTAAAGAAAGTGCCTACTGAAAGGGGAAAGTGCAGAGTGGCTCTACTCGAACCCAATCTGGCCAGAGAACAGAACCGAGCTCTACTTTAGGCTTTTTAATGGGCCTTTTCCTCCCAGCTGAGTAGGGCTGCCATGTAGCACCGAAGAGGAAAGGGGCCATTTCCTGAGGGGGTTACAATTGGAGTCTACTTAGCACTGCTGCGACTGATCAAAAGGTGGAGGGGTAGGGAGAGCAGCTAAGCACAGAGGAAGAGGTTCTGCAGAGCCTGTCCATTTCCACTCCACTGGCTACTGCTTCCACAGGGGGGACACCTTCTCTTACCCCCATGTGGGATCAGTCATAGAGAAGAAGACCAGATGAACTGTGGTTGAAAGTAATTACAGGAGATATGCACTGTTTTCAATTCATCCTTCCTTCCCATTCCCAACAAATATGAATTTGTACAGTTATAAAAAACATCAGTGTAAAGTAATAAAAGATTATTTACTAACAAATTAACTCTTTCTTATTTACTAACAAATGAAAATCTTCGTTATACTTTTTGGTTTGTGTGTTCCAATCCCAGTTCGTGAGAGGCACTCTAGCCTGAGAGGGAATTCCAGAGAATGTGAAAGCTTGTGCATTGTTGTGTTAGTTGGGTTGGTCTTAATAAAAGGTCGTATATGACTTTTGGTTTTGGATTTTGTGGCAAATCAACACAGATGCCCACTTTTTGTGTCTCTAGTGTTCAATAAGAAAGAAGTACGCAAACTTCAACCCAGTGCCATGTTTGAGATGGCCAGATACTTTTAGCTGTGTGATGCTGTAAGCAGTTGGACCCCTCTGCCAAAGACTGGCATAAGAGCAAGACACTGCTCCTCACAAAATAGATACTTCTCAGAAAGTTTTGCGATCCATCTTGTGTATCAAACCTGGGCAAGAAAGCTGTTGGCAGCTGAACTTTCCCCCTAGCCCCGTGGTGGCGAATCTTTGGTACTCCAGGTGTTATGGGCTACAATTCCCATCAACCCCTGCCAGCATGGCCAATTGGCCATGCTGGCAGGGGCTGATGGGAATTGTAGTCCATAACATCTGGAGTGCCAAAGGTTCGCTACCACTGCCCTAGCCTTACGGTGTGCCTGGCTGGACAAAGGAGCTACCCAGTTCTCATTGTATCACCCTCACATGATTTAATAAATGCTCAAAGCAGACTGTTATTTACCCTATCTGCACTCATCTCAGCAATCAACGGGAACATGAAAGCTAATTAGCTTATTCTTGCCTTGTGTGTGTATTTATTTAAACCATTCACATGAGCATTCAAGGTGACTCACACTATCTAATTAAAAGCAATAAATAACTATAATACAAAATCATCACAACATCCTAAATCTTTAAGAACCAATTTAAAACAACATCTGCAAAAACAAGAACTAGAAACAGACAATAAGGGGGGGGGGAGGGGGATCCCTAACTTTCAGAGGTTCAAATAAACAGGACAGGTTTTGCACAAAGTGAACATCCATCAAGAGAAAAGCCCATAAGGATGGCACAACCACAGAAAAGACCCCTTCCTGTTGATAACTGTTTGTCTTTTGAATGCAAAGACCCCAGAGAAGGCCCTCCAATAATAATTTCATCTGATGAGCAGGTTTGTAGAGGAGGAGTTTGTTCTTCAGATTTCCTGACCTTTCAGGGTCTTAGAAATGAACACCAGCATTTTGAATTGCACCAGTGATCAAAGCTGGCCACCAGAGGCATGTGATCACTGCAATAAGTCACTGGTGGATTCTACACAGCATAAATATAACGTCTTTAGGGCATTATAAAAAGATCCGTTTTGGCATTTTGTGTTCCCACAGCGCGGGATAACAAGCGTTATCAGCCAAAATTTATCTCCCCCCCCCCACCTGCTGAACAGAGCTATTGTCAATTTCACAGTGGCACCTGCCATTTTGTGTGCTGCCGTAGATTCTTCGTGGAGATTCCTGATGCAGGTTTCCTCTGCTTGCAGCTCATCCACTTGCTACTGCACTGTAAAAAGTAGATGAAGGAAGTTTGTTTAGCCTGGCGATCCCATGCACTTGTCATTTTTCTCTTTTGTTTTGTTTTGAGCGGGATGTCTGCAAAGCTATGGCAACACAAATATGCGCATGTTGAAGCTTCTCTAATTGTGTTGCTGTAGCTTTGCAGACATCCCCCTCAAAAAGGAAAAAGGAAAAACAACAAGTTAATGGGATCGCTAGGCTAAACAAACTTTATTAATCCACTTTTTACAGTGCAATAGCAAATGGATGAGTGCAAGCAGAGGAAACCTCCATTGAGAATCTCCATGGAGAATCTGCTCCAGCACACAAAATGGCGGGTGTGAGTGGCAAAAAAGAAAGTAAAAGGTTTGGGCAGGAGAAATAAAGTGGCTCAGCAGGCAGGAATAATCTTTTTCTCACATTGCAGAGAAGAGATTGCTATTTAGTGATTTTTGAAAAACTTGGGTTGAGAGGAATATAATGTTCTGAAGTCATTTTGGGGAAGAGGGTTTTGCAAAGTTAAAATGTCCTAAAGACATTATATTTGTGCTGTGCAGAATTCATCCGTTAGCAATCTGGCTGCCATATTCGGCACCAGCTGAAGCATCTGGAGACTCTTTAAAAAGTCCACATGTGCAATACATCATAATGAGTAGTCTGCATATTACCAGGTTTGGATAACTTTCACCAGTCCTTTTCCAGGAGTGACTATGGGATATCTAGCACACTTGTTAAAAACACTCCAAGTTATAGAACCAGCTGTGCATTTTGAGTCAAAGTTTGCAAAGTACATTGTCCAAACTAGATTGGCCCTAGTGTATGGCAGGGATGAGACGAGGAGGGTTGTGACTTCATAGGAAGCAAACCAATTTAGAAGGCAGGTTCTGATACTAAAAAGACCTGACTGACAGGACCAAGAGCACAGGATTTTATAAGTGGCTGCATCATGGAAACCAACAGTGTTGATTAAAGTTCTCTAAACAAAACTGAATAAAAGGACACTAAACTCTAAATGGGCGAAGTTCTAAATGAAAAGAAATGAAAGAAGCCAATAGAAGCACACATGATAAATTGTTGGAGTGGACACTGCACTTTTAGTATCCAAGGTAACTGTGTCCCTAACAGAGGCAGATGGCTCCAAGGCAGAATGGACAAAGATGTTTTAAAATTGATTTCTTTCCTCTGCTATCATTACCTGCTCTCCTGAACTTTAACTCCTATTCCTGATCTCAGACTCTCCTGTTGTTTCCTAGGAGGGCCTTTTTGGCTTGCTTTGCTATTTTCCCCTCAACAGTCACATTTCCTGTTGGCTGTGGAGCCATCACTTTCAAAATATGTTGACAAGAAAATTATTTTTTTTGGGGGGGGGACTTACAGTTGCTGGGGAGGTGACAACTTCAGTCCTTGTCTGCAGTGAGAAATCTTGACTTTTAATTGTTTATTTTAACTATTTAGAACCTTGACTTTCTTTCTTGCGTAGGTATCCAAGATGGGTAACTACAAATTAAAACTATAGGAACAATACAGGTCAAAATGTCATTCTACAGCGTGGCCCAGAAGACACTCAGGGAATATTGTAAACTGTCTTTTAAAAATCAGTTTTAAAAAATCAGTTTTGCAGCTCTGTTGAGTGCTAAAAGGGAGAGGAGCCTTCTTCAGACTTTTGGGAAGGTTATTCCCAAGATGGGAGTCTGTGACTGAGAAAGAGTGTGAACATGTCTGCGTCTGTCTATTGGACGAGATACACACAAACTGACTGACATACTCCTCAGAGATGGTATGTTTTGCACAGTAAGGTAGTTAGCTGTTCATTCCAAGACATCCAAGTCCTGAAACTCCTCCAATTTTGCTTGACAGGGAGATATCATCTTCCCTCTCCATATCATACAGGTGTTCAACTAGAGTGTAGGTTACCACATCCAGTTATTTGACTTCCCTGTTCCTAAGGCTTTTCCCACACTGCAGTGGGGAAATGGTGCCCAAGCCCGCCCGCAGGGCACAACCACCACAGCCCGCCCCCCCTTACCTTAGTTTAGCTGGTTGTTCTTTGCAGCCAGCTGAACTTCAGGCTGCTCTAGGCTTCTGTGGGGCCTGGTAGGGCAGGGTGTGGTGTGGGGCCCCCACATGACCCCAATGGTGCACACCTGGGGCATGGCACCCCCTTTGTGGCAGCGTGGCATGGCGCCCCTCTCCATGGCAGCTACGCCACTGGTGATCTGGGAGCAGTCCAGGGGCATGACTCGGGGAGTTGTGACTTTAGTTGGCTCTCAAGGCTGTTTGCCATCATACACCAGCAGTGTTCACCTAAGCCACCAAAAATAGTGGCTTAAATGTGAACAGCCCCATAGAGGCTGCTTGGCGGTAGGCAGGGAGTCTTTTGCCCTTTTACAGCCTTCCCACGCCACCAGGAAGCCCTTTTGGGAGCAGCAGGGTGCTGCTGCTCCAGTGCTGTGACCAGGTGCCCGGTTTTTGGATGCGGCTGTAACTCCTCTGCATCACTAGTACCATTGTCTCAACCCATCTGGCCAGCTCAGCAACTGTTTTTTTTAAAGGTTAAAGTACACATCAGAAGATGTATCTGGCGCCGAATCCCCACAGTCAATTAATCGCGTGATACTCACGTGAAATATCAAGGATTCAGGAAGAACTCCCCACTGCCTGATCGACGAACAAGGATTCATCTTGGTTCTGGCACTCATTCTCCCCCTTATCCCGTGTCTTTGCCAAACCTGCTTGAAAATCTACTTTTTCAAAAAAACACGTCTTTGATCCAGTTTGGAGGGGAGGATCAGGGGTCTAATCCTGGTTCAAAATTCCTGCTGTGGAGAATGATGCAAATGCCTTACAACCAATCAGTGCGCAGCGGGCTCTCGTGGTGCGGTTCTCGTGAGAACACAAGAGCACGATAACCAACCAGAAACTTGGGAGGGGAGAGGTGCTGACGCGCTGATGTCATAACGTGAGCACGTTTTTGCAGGGGGGGGAGGTCCCGCCCTAACACAGCACAACAGTCAATCAGGAGAGACCTTTTCCGATCGCATGGAAGTGGGGATTGTTACATTTCTTGAATCTGAGATAGGCCTAGATGTCTTCACTGGAAACATGCTGTGGTGGGGAGGTTGAAACCTCGATGTAAAGGTGCAGTTTATTTTCAAACTTGGTTTTATCTAGAATGAATTTCCCAGTGGGGATTCGGCCAAGGATTACCATTTTAATGTATACACTGGTCTTGATAATGTTACCTGAGGGTGCTATGTAATGATTTCACAAAAGAGCCTTTATAAGAGCTACTGCTTTTGAGTTTTCCCCAGCAAATTTTTTTTCAATTTTGCCTGTACCACTCATTGTGTTTCTCTGCAGTTGGATCTAATGTTTATGACAGTCTAAGAATGGAGACTGGAAGAAATCATGCTAAGAGCTCAGGCGGGGGTGGGGGGGTGGAGTTTCAGGTATCTGCTTCATCTTGTGGCTGTCAAACACCACAAAACCATTAGACCTATTCTTGCACTGCCGCTTTGCATTTCAGTGAACCAAGAAAATCATAATTCATCATAACATTTCCTCTATCTCAGCAATGAGCAACTGCCAGATGTAAAAGGCCCCTTCCGCACATGCAGAATAATGCACTTTGACTCCACTTTCACAATTGTTTGCAAGGGGATTTTGCTATTCTGCACAGTAAAATCCAGCTGCAAAGTGCATTCAAAGTGGATTATTCTGCATGTGCGGAAGGGGCCAAAGAGTGTTCATATGTGTGATAAAGCTACTGGGTGAGGAGACCACCATTACTGTCTAGACTCACGCCTCCAAGAGATCTCAGCAGCAACAAAGAGGCTCCTTACATGAATAGGGTAGAGTGGATACACTGACACTCTCTGACCTTTATAAAAACTTCCAGTCAGGCTAGTTTAAAGGTTTGGGCAATTAGATGGCCTGGTTTTGCTTAGAAGCTCATGTCCTGCTTGTCCATCACAGGAAGGGAAGCCAATTATTCAGAGGACATCTTAGTTTCGTTGAGAGCATTTTGACCCTGTTTTCAAGGTTACTTTTGACACTGAACATTCTGCATGTACTTTCTGTCATTGTTGCTGTCTGACCACACTCTATTGTGAACTATTTGAAGGAAGAAAGACAGTCACAATGTGATCCATAGGGTGAGAGGTAGTTTTGTAGCAGCCAGGGACAGCGCTGGGGCAGCTGTGCCACCTCCAAAAATTGGGGAAGTACAGAGAAGATGAAAAAATGAAATTTCCCAACACCCCCCCCCCCATACCATTCTTTTTTAGTCCTTATGCCTGCTATCTTTATGGCGTAAGTCGTCAGCAGGTGTAGAAGGAGTTTTTTTAGTCTTATCATGTGGTGCTTGTTTGTATCTGTCTGACCCATATTAACAATTTGTGCGTGTGTATTGTCACACAATACCCATGGAAGTCATAGTTTTCCACACATATCCTGGATGTGGAATTTAACTACCGGACACAAGTATGACTGGGGGAAATTGATTTTACTACTGTGAATGTGCAAAAGTGGCTGTAAGACAGTAAAAATGAAACTCCATCACCACAGCTGTTGCACAGCCACCCAGCCAAGTGTTTAAGTTGGGAATGAAGAGCAAATGTGAAATGATCCAACCTGAACCTTGCCTCATGAAAGATTGCAGCCATCAAAAATGGCCAGAGCCCTTCGGGGGAGGGCAGTATATAAATTTAATTTAAATAAATAAATAAATAAAATGTATTGTCGAAGGCTTTCACGGCTGGAATCACGTGGGTGCTGTGTGGTTTCCGGGCTGTATGGCCGTGTTCTAGCAGCATTCTCTCCTGACGTTTCGCCTGTATCTGTGACGTTTCGCCTGCATCTCCTGTTAAGATGCCAGCCACAGATGCAGGCAAAACGTCAGGAGAGAATGCTGCTAGAACACGGCCATACAGCCCGGAAACCACACAGCACCCAAATAAATAAAATGTTTGCCATGAAGTTCTCACTATGCCATTTTCCTGCTTCTCTGGTTGGCGATCATGACTTTTTGGACCCTGCTGAATTGTAATACTCACCAGTTCATCAGTAATACTCACCAGTATAACATTCACCTCATGACTATGCATGGCACTTATATTGTACATTACTATCGATCTCTTCTTTAAAAACAAATACAAATGGTAGCTTGTTGCTACAAATGTCAATACCTAAGGTTGGGCATTGCTGAATCCACTATCATGAATTCTACATTGGGCAACCACAAAATCTGAACTACTTGAGAAACATTTTCATTTGGAAAAGTCCAACATCTGGGACAGGAACAGGGAAGGTGAAATGATTCATAGATTAATGTGGACAAATGCAGCAGACAAAAGTGGTAGCTGTGGAGAAGGAAATAGATTTGTAAAGATCCTGATATACTTCATATACAGTCAAACCTTGGTCTTCGTTGCCCTCAGAAATCAACAGTTTCAATCTTTGTTGGTTGCCCCCGGCTGTGGTCGCCTTGGAGATCGGCGGTCACCTCAGCTTCCGTCGGCTTCCGAGGCGACTTTTTAATATCTCTGGTGCACCGTTTGCGTTTTGCATGTGCAAATGGCGTACCTCGGAGTACGCCACTTTTGGTTCTCGCCGCTCATCGCCGGATGGACTAGCGGCGAAAACCGAGGTTCCACTGTACTTCTTATACTTATTCTTTTAAAAATAACAAATAGGACTAAAAACATGGACCTGTTAAAGATGCTTGTCCCGCTGAAATCAACAAGTCATAAATGTGCTTCACTATATTTTGTACCCCTATCACAGTCCTCCTGCTTAAAACATGGAAACAGAGATTATCTATATTCTGTCTACATCTATGTAGCATGAATACAAGCATGCAGTTTTCTATATCTGTGGATGTACTGAACAAATGAAAAATCACATTAGGTAGTCTGATCCTTTGAACTTGCCTATGCAGTACTCATAACCAATCCCTTAATCATAGGCAAAATGGCCTGAAAATCAGCAGGTTAGTAAGGAAAACCTTGTTTCAGACTGAAAATCCAGACCTGAATTGGTCTATTTTAATGAATGAAATTAATCAAATGTGGCACTTTTCATGGTTTCAGACAGTAGCCTCATTACTTCTCCATTACACTGATAGAAAGAATACATGAAGTTACTGAATATCTATAGTTAATATCACTTTATTTTGAGATGCTTTGTTATCTCTGCCAATAATACAGAAATTACTGAAAAGCATCATTATATTAAAGACTTCATTTGTTCAAAGTGAAAAAGAAAAAGGGCTTCATGCTCAGTCTTGGACACAAAAGCCACTCAGGTTTCTGAAGTGATTTTACAAAACAAATGTCCCTTCCTTAATCTCATTATTTCAGATGCACAATCACACATTTTCTTGATTGTTAGCTGTAATGGAACGAATAATGGAACAAATGTGCTAGCATAACAATGAAAGTAACCGATGTGATACTGCATATAAATCTAGTAGATGGATGCTTATGCTCTGGGCTTTGGTTGTCTGTGTAACTGTACACAGTTGGTGAATACTGTGAAAAATAAAAGATTATTTACAACCCAATCCAGACCCTGGGGCGGCCAGGGATGAGACTCCTGCTGAGCTGCTGGACTGCCTCCGGCTTCCATCGGCTCAGCGAGGTAGCGAAAAACGGAAAAACCTCAGCCTCTGGAAAGCCCTCCATATGGCTTAATACATCTTTGGAGGTACCTTTACAATATTGCTTTAAAGTTATCTTTACAACTTGGTGGATCCCCCCGCCCCCCGCCACTGTTTTTCTTTGGATGGAACATTACTTAAGATTGAAGTATATTTTTTGTACAAATTAAAAAAGAAACACTGAAATTATGGTATTTTAAATAATAGTCACACACAATGTTCTATGCAGAGTAGCAGACAGGAAGGATCCATTACATTTTTAAAAATGATATTTTCTAGAATAAAGGATATCTCCTCTGGGAGAAACAACCTGTACGTTTCCAAAATGATACTCCTCTCTCAGCCTGAGACTATGCACAGCACAAATATAATGTCCTTAGGACGCGATAAAAAGTGTTTTGGGGAAGAACTTTGCATAGCTCTCTTCCCCAAGATGACTGCAGAACATTATATTCCTCTCAACCCAGGTTTTTCAAAAATTGCCAAACTAGCGATCTTTCCCTGCAACATGGGTTGAAGATGTTTCCTGACTGCTGTGCGAATAGCAGCAGGTAGGAAATGCTTTATTTCTCATGCCCTGACCTCTTACTTTCATTTCCGCCACTCACACATGCCATTTTGTGTGCTGCAGCAGATTCTTCATGGAGATTCCCCACAGAGATTCCTCTGCTTGCAGCTCATCTGCATGCAGTTTCCATGTTATAAAGTTTTTTGTCCAGCAATCCTGTGCATGTGTCATTTTTCCTTTTTTTTGTTTTGAGCAGTATGTCTGTGAAGCTACAATGACACAAATATGTGCATATTGCAGCTTCTCTAATCGTGACGATATATCTTCGCAGACATACCCCCAAAACAAAACACAAAGAAAAACAACACGTGCACAGGATCACTAGGCTGAACAAACTTGATTCATCTACTTTTTAAAGTGAAATAGCAAACAGATGAGCTGCAAGCAGAGAAAACCTCTGAGGTAAATTTCCATGGAGAATCTGCTGCAGCACACAAAATAGCAGACGCCACTGTGAAACTGGCAGTTGAGGCTGTCTCAGCTGACAAAGCCAAATCATATTCTGCTTAATTCACTCCCAGACTATTTGCTATTTTTTTGGTAATTTTTGAGGGGTTTTTTTTGGTGATTTGTTTTTTTTACTGAATCACACCTCCTGCTGGCCTATCGTTTCCTGGGGCATCCCTCTTCCCTTTTTGAAGACTGAGAACATTCTCCCTTCTCCAGTGTCATGGTACATCTCCTGTCCTCCAAGAGGTCTTCAAGATGACCTTCAAAAGGAAAAGATCTTTATTTACTAAAATTTCATCTCAATTCACTGGAAAACAAGAGCGCTGGAAAAGTGCTTCAAAATATTTTAGAGCGTTACAGAATCAAGAAAACAAATAAAAACATGAGACTAAGTTGTATACTCACTGGTGTTACCTTGGCATTTCCTTTCCCGAACTGGATACAAACTTTTTGTAACTTTGAAAATAGACACTGGTCAATGAGACGAACTTCACTCCATTGCTGACTGTTTGGGTCCTTGGCTAGTGCTGCTCTGATGGGACATCTGGACCTTTTAATCTTTTCGTCCCAGCTGGAAGGGTTTTACTTTGACCTATCATGAAATTTGGGTTAGAGTCCACACATGAATTGCTGTGCACCTTTTCTGCAATCAAAGCACTTCTCAAAATCTTTATGGCCCAGCTCAGGCTGTTGTTCTTCTTCCTGGCATGTGGGCAGATGGTGATCTCTATCCTGCCTATTTGTCTGCACAAAGGAAATTCATTGTATTTATGTATTAATTTCCTCCAAAATCAGAAAGCATTATGCAAGAATAGACATTCAGAGCTTGAAGTGGAGAGTGAATGGGGAAAATATAAACTCAGCCTTGGAAATGCTTTTTATTGTAAAAGACTTAAAGCATTTTTTTGGCAAAAAAGTGTTCTATCTGTAGCTGATAGTATTTCAGACATAAAACAGATACACTTCTTTTGATTCAGTCAACCATTACATAGGATTTGTGAAGCATTGTGGGATAAGCTTCTCCTACCCCGGTGGTTCTCAACCTGGGGGGCGGGACCCCTTTGGGGGTCGAACGACCCTTTCACAGGGGTCGCCTAAGACTCTCTGCATCAGCGTTCTCCATCTGTAAAATGGATAAATGTTAGGGTTGGGGGTCACCACAACATGAGGAACTGCATTAAAGGGTCGTGGCATTAGGAAGGTTGAGAACCACTGTCCTACCCCATCCAAATATTTCTCAAACCAAACATATTTCTCTCCAAAACAACTGTAACAATGTACAGCATGAAGAAAAAGGACTGTTGTAAACCGCAGTGACTTGACTGGAATGATCAATTTGCCCAAGGCAGCCTCAGGATTCAGAGGAAATAGACGTATTAAAGTTTTCGTGAGTTCCTGCTGTTGACAAGCACTCAACAATCAAAGGGCACCCCAGGAAGCCACTTTGCAGCTCTGGTCTCCAGAAGCGCTTCCCTCATCTCTGTTTTATTGACTGCTGCTGCTCATTTAGTATCCCACTCCTGTGCAGAACTATCAGGTTGGCAGGATCAACAAGGAAAGCAGTGGGTAGGCCGCTCCACTTTGCTTGCTGGAGGCATGGAAGGGATGCCTTGGACAGAGCTATATCAAATCAAATAAAAAAACCTTTAATGGCATAACAGAATACATAAAAGGCACATTATAAACATCTTAAAAGTTTGTTTGCATTGAAGGGACAACTTATGTCATCAGCTTGGTGTTATAATAGGCATATTGGGATCGATCCGTCATTATCTCTCTATATAAAATGTTAACAGTGCATTTGTTCCTCACGCTCTAACGCTGAAACGGCTGGACTGATTGCTCCCAAATTTTGACACAACGTGGCTTCCCATTGCAGGCAGGTTTCGCGACCTTCACCGGAGCCTGGTAAAATGCACGTTTCCCCAAACCCGCAGCGGACCAATGAGGGGCCGCCATATCGGGGGAGGGGGCGTGGCTTGGCCTCAATTGCCGCAGCATGCGCACTCATGCCATGCGAACCCGCCTGCTGCTGGAAGTGCCCGCAACACACAGGGACAGGAAGAAGGAGCGTTCCAAGCCACAAGCTGGTACGCCTCTCCCCTTCCTCCCCCCTTCCATGCGTGGCTCCACACAGTAAGCCACAGCAAAGCATGGTTGGGTCCACTATTAGATAATAATTGAGGAGGTGTATAGGGGGAAATTGCACCTGGGGACAAAACCACCCCTGGGCGCCCCTCCCCACCCCCGCCTGTTGCGGAGCCCTGCTTTCCTTGCATCCCTGCTGCTGGCTCCTGCTGTCCCCAGGGCCTGGGGAGGACAGAAGCCTGCCTGCATGGAGTCCTGGAGGGCAGAGCGCCGCCCACCACGGAGCCCTGCCCCCCACCCCCTGAAGGATGGGGAGGGCAAAATGCTTGCCTGCAGGGAGCCCTGGAGAGTGGACAGCTGCCACTTCCTGCCACAGAGTCCTCCCCTGCCCCCCCGCATCCCTGCAGGCCGACTCCTGCTCTCCCCAGGGCCTGGGGAAGACAGAAGCCTGCCTGCAGGGAGCCTGGGAGGGCGAAGCACTGCCGCTGCCTGCTGTGGAGATCCCCCCCACCGCGTCCCTGCAGGCCGGCTCCTGCTCTCCCCAGGGCCTGGGGGGGTGGGGCAGGGTGCCACGGTGGGCAGCTCGGGCACACACTGTTTTGTCATGTGGGGGGTGTCTGGGACCCCCCATGTGACCAAAAGGTGTGCGCCCAGGGACATGGGTGTCCCCATGTCCCTAAGGTGGTACACCCCTGAAATTAAGCCATCATAGATGTGGTTGTTTCAGAGCTACATACTATGTATTAGGAATGGCTGGAAACAGCTTTAAGTGCTGCTGTCTTCCCACAGGGTATCGCATCTGTGGAAGCTCAGAACCCTGAGAACTGAATAGAATTATAGACCTAATCTAGACCCAAACAGGAATCTCAATTAACCAGCAAGACTTCCAGGAAATTATGTCATTGCCACTTGAGTTATTTCTGGGCCAGAATTGTATGTATGTATGTATGTATGTATGTATGTATGTATGTATGTATGTATGTATGGATGGATGGATGGATGGATGGATGGATGGATGGATGGATGGATGGATGGATGGATGGATGGATGGATGGATGGATGGATGGATTGCAATTTGAATGCAACACGAGGGTTGTCAATGTTGGCCTGGACAACTCTTGGAGTTTTAGTGATGGCGCTCAAAGGGGATGGGATGTCACTTTAAGACTTCTGTTTTTCCTAACCTCTTTGATATAACCTCTTTGACAAAAGATCTGCTCTCCAAAACTGCCATTTCCTGCAAGGGAACTAGGGTTGTCAGCCCTCAGCCCTGGCAACCATTGGAGATTTGGGGGGTGGGCTTGGAATATCATGGCAAGACATGACAGGAAGTGGTGTCATGGCATTGCTGCAATGGCATTTCCCCCCGTTTTTCTCTTGCTGATGGAGAAGGCAACCACGAGCTGCCAGCAACTGTTGGGTATGGGGGTGGGGTGGAGCTCCCTAACAGGAACGGCTCTCTGTCGTCCAGAGATCAGCTGTAAGTCTGCAGGTCCCGCTTGGAGGTTAGTAACGTTGGACAGAAGAAAGAAGTGAGCCCAGGTTTGAATACTGGAAAATATTTCTGAGAGTTTGTGGGGGTTCTGATAGCAGTTTATGAAATATTTTGGAAAACAGATTGATGCAATTCCAGGACTAGTGATATTGTCAAAGTTTATGACAGTCAGGCTCCAAACACAAGCTTACTTTCAATATGAAGGTGATTTTTATGGATGCCAATTTCAACTTTGATTTTAAGTTTAACTCCATCCCTAACCTGTGTTGTGCTGCTAACTCCACCCCTAACCTGTGTTGTGCTACTGATGCTGCTGTTCCAGTGGCATATATGGTTTTTTTTTAATATATAAACCTTTAATGGCATAATTAAAACAGCAGCAATATACCAGAAAAATGGCGACCTCAGTGTAATGATACAATCTCCAGTACAGTTATAACCGTTTGCTGATGACAGAGCACAAAAAGTTAGCCAGCGCTTCCAATACACTTGCAGAACCACAATCCAACATCGTTACCACAATTGATAGATTAATATTATCAGTGGGGGGTTTTAACCACGGGTTTAGATATTTATTCCTGGCTAAACTGTGTAACGGGCAGTGTAATATCACGTGTTGGATTGATTCTTCGTAAACTGAACTGCAGGGACAAAATCTTTCATTAAAAGGCACTTTCTGTATTCTGCCCTGAGTGGTAGCTGAAGGGAGAATATTGCACCTGGCAAGGGTCAGGGCTCGTCGCAATTTGAGTTCTAAGACCAAATGGAAATACTTGGCCATGGTATAGGGTTTTAATGGTATACCCAAGTGCAAGGGAGAGCAGCGTTTATTAGCCTGCTGCATCAGGTGACTATACTCGAGATCATACAATCTCTTTTTGATAGTCAGCTTTAGCTCATTGGCATTCATTAAAACCAATGCATCCAAGGATAGACCCATTTCATGGATTTTTGCCTCAACAAAGGACCACCACTCGGTTTTGGCTATGAAAGAAAGAGCCTGGTAGGTAAAGCTTTTGTGACAGTTGTTAAAGCACAATCGTATCCAGAATTGGAAGGTCATGCACCATGCTCTTGTGTGGAGTAGATGTTGGCCCACCTCCAAACAGACCGCAGCATATGGGACTGAGTGAGGTAAGCCGAGTATACTATAGAGAAAGCATGACTGAACTCTTTCCATATCGCAGCTCCATGCTTGTATCCACAGTGGGATTCCGTATAGTAATTGCATGGTGATTTTAGCATTAAATGCCTTAATGGCTGCAGGTACAAATTCATGACCTTTGGTGCGAAAATAGCGGCTAATGGCCTTGCAACTAAGTTTGCTTGATTCAATGGCCAATTTCCTTTGGGTAACCCAAGAGGAGTTATAATTAAAGTGGAGACCCAGGTATTTAAAATGTTTGACCTGTTCAAGCTGTTCGTTGTTTATTGGCCAACTAAATGGTCTCCAAGAACAAGCAAAAACCATTATTTTTGACTTTGCAAAATTAAGCGTCAGGTTATTATGACTACAATATTCAACACAGCGTGCCAGTAAGCGTTTCAAGCCAGCTTTTGTACGGGAGAGTAATATAGCGTCATCAGCATACAAAAGTAAAGGTATGGTCATATGATTCAAAGCAGGGCAGTGCGAGGAATCCTCCATCAAAAAGGAAGCCAGATCACTTAAAAAAAGATTAAATAGGGTTGGGGCCAAAACACACCCCTGTTTGACACCCCTGTTAATTGGTATATAAGGACTAAGTATACCATCAGGAGAGCATTTGACTTGACAGGTAGTGTCATGATGTAAGGCCATTACTAGTGTAAGTAGCCTTCTGTCAGTTCCTAGATTAACAAGTTTTCTCCACAGTAGATCTCTGGAGACAGAGTCAAATGCCCCCTTTAAGTCCAAAAAGGCCACAAACAGGGATGATTTGCTTCCGCTGGTGTATTTTGTGACGAGAGTCCTAAGGATCAAACAATGATCTAAAGTAGATTTCCCATGTTGAAATCCTATTTGTTCTGGGCCAATGATTTTGTTTTCTGTAATCCATGAAGAGAGTTTATTGTGCAAATATTTTGCATATACCTTGCCAGTGATGGACAATAAACTAATCGGACGGTAATTGGAAGGGAGCAAAAAATCTCCCTTTTTGAAGACAGGAATTATAATCGCATGGGTCCAATCTGATGGTACAAGAGCTGTTTGATTAACGGATGTAAAAAGAGCTGCTAGTACCGGGGACCACCAGTCAACAAAGTTCTTAAATAACTCTGGGGGGAACCCGTCGGGTCCTGGAGCCTTGTGGTCCTTTAATTTAAGCACAATTTCACGCACTTCTTCTGCACAGACAGGGGGCCACTCTGGACTGTCGTTTATGTAGGCAGAAACATGCAAATTAGGAAAATGAAGGGTCTCATTAAAAACATCAAGGAAGTATTTCTGCCAGATATGACTGGGTATACAAGCTGCATGGAAACTAAGTGAACCTGAGTCATTGGATACAAGGGACCAAAACTTCCTTGAGTCGTTACAGTTTATTGCCTGTACAAGTTGCTCCCAGTGATCATTTAGTAGTATCAATTTACGTTCTTTGAGAATACTATGAAGTTGGTTCTTTAGGGAGAAGTATGTACCCAAGGTGTTACTACAGGAGGTATCTCTAAAGATTGCATATGTCTCCCGTAAGAGTCCCTTTGTGCGATAGTATTCATCATTTAGTACTAGGTCATGTCGACTTCTTGATTTGGTTCTTTCCACATGACTGGTGGTCGTAGTAGTGGCAATAATCTCCTGCGTTAGCTCTTCAAATGTGCGTAAAACACAAACAGGATTAATAGTTTGAAGAGTGAGTGATCTTAGGGCCATGAGCTTATGGGAATAAAGTATGGTGCTGACTTCCCCAGTATTATTTTTAGGCCAACTCATTCTAACAATTTGTAACGGGCTAGCTGGTTTAGCCTCAGAAAAGGAGTGGTTTATTGATATGGTGATAGTTAGTGGTAGATGATCGCTCATATGATTAAAACCAGTCTGAAATTCTTTAACATGTTTCCTGATCTTAGAGGATACTAGGACCTTGTCAGGAGCACTGCACCCTCTTTTTGAGAGATATGTAAATTCACCTGATCCGTTAAAATTGGTCAAGCCATTTAAAATAGTCAGATTAAAACTGATACAAAATTTAAACAAATAAACTCCAGCTACATTAATTGTCTTGTCTTTAGATATTCTAGATAGACAGCAGCCCTCTGGTAAGAACTCTGGGTCAACCCCAACAGCATCATATAGGGCCTGTTCATTTCCCCCCAGTCTGGCATTAAAATCTCCAGCTACTATGAAGTCAGCTGAGGGGAATTTCACCAGTAACTCTTCAAAATAGTTACCAAAATCATGCCATTGGTTGGATAACTCGAGTCTATCTGTAAGTGGAGGTAAATATACATTTGTTAAAATTGTGTTAAAATGTTCATTAGTTAACAGAACAGATTGTGCAAATTTGGAAGCTGCTGGGAGAACCTTCACATGATGGATGGATGGATGGATGGATGGATGGATGGATGGATGGATGGATTGCAATTTGAATGCAACACGAGGGTTGTCAATGTTGGCCTGGACAACTCTTGGAGTTTTAGTGATGGCGCTCAAAGGGGATGGGATGTCACTTTAAGACTTCTGTTTTTCCTAACCTCTTTGATATAACCTCTTTGACAAAAGATCTGCTCTCCAAAACTGCCATTTCCTGCAAGGGAACTAGGGTTGTCAGCCCTCAGCCCTGGCAACCATTGGAGATTTGGGGGGTGGGCTTGGAATATCATGGCAAGACATGACAGGAAGTGGTGTCATGGCATTGCTGCAATGGCATTTCCCCCCATTTTTCTCTTGCTGATGGAGAAGGCAACCACGAGCTGCCAGCAACTGTTGGGTATGGGGGTGGGGTGGAGCTCCCTAACAGGAACGGCTCTCTGTCGTCCAGAGATCAGCTGTAAGTCTGCAGGTCCCGCTTGGAGGTTAGTAACGTTGGACAGAAGAAAGAAGTGAGCCCAGGTTTGAATACTGGAAAATATTTCTGAGAGTTTGTGGGGCTTCTGATAGCAGTTTATGAAATATTTTGGAAAACAGATTGATGCAATTCCAGGACTAGTGATATTGTCAAAGTTTATGACAGTCAGGCTCCAAACACAAGCTTACTTTCAATATGAAGGTGATCTTTATGGATGCCAATTTCAACTTTGATTTTAAGTTTAACTCCATCCCTAACCTGTGTTGTGCTGCTAACTCCACCCCTAACCTGTGTTGTGCTACTGATGCTGCTGTTCCAGTGGCATATATGGTTGCCAACTCCAGGCTGGGAAATTCCTGGAGGTTTGGAGGTAGAACCTAGAGTGAGCAAGGTTTCGGGAGGGTAAGGACCTCAGCAAGGTATAACGCCATAAGGATCGACCTTCTGAACATGGTAACTCCATTTAGCCATCACGGCTAATGGTTATCAATAGACGAATCCCCCATGATTGAATCTAATCTCCTTGTAAAGCTATTAAGATGCTAGTCATTACTGCATCCTCTAGCAGTTACTTCCGAAGTTACACATTTATATTGTCGGTTCTGAATCAATTGTCCACCAGTTTCTCTCAGTGTCTCGTGTTTGGGGTGAAAACATTCTCTTTGTCCACTTTCTCCACACCCTGCATTAGTGGAACAAATCTGATCAACATCAGAACATTTTTATGATTTGAAGGATCATTACATTAGGTACCCTCTAAAGATGACAGGCGATTCTGGAAAAGTATTGCCTTCTCTTGCATTTCCATTCTCCTAGGGAAATGGTTATGTTCCAAAAGGCTAAACATCTTCCGGCTGTAAACAGCTTTAGCTAAAGCACGAGGGAAAACAACAACAACCACGCCAAACCCAGAGACAACTGACAACAGGTGCCACAAAGCAAAAATTGTAATTCAGCTCACTGACCCACCATCAATGCTCATTCCTCTGCTTAATCTCCAATTAAAGGTGGTGGAGAAGGAGGCGGCAAAGCTCACTGCCAATTTACGGAGCCTTCCCTAATGGCTTGGAGCCTAATGTGCAGACTTCTCTCTTAAACACTGAACAGAGCCCTGGGATTAACTGCAGATTGGTGGCCCATCTGCTGCTCCAAGCACGGGCTCCCCACTGAGCTGGAGGCAAAGAGTTTGCCTGGTGAGTTTTGCTGGCAGCGGGGGGTGGGGGTGGGGGTCTTAACCTTCTGCCCCTGCCCTGGATTTGTGATACTTTTAAAAATGGAGGGTTTTTTTTTTCATGTTAAGAATGCTCACAAATATTGCTCAGGGCAATTCCATACTCTATCTTAAACCCACATAAGACTCTCTCTTTGCTTCTCTACTGGGTACAGGTTTCATTCTTTAGAAGGGTATATGGGGGAATTGCAAGGGCACTGTATTCCAAGAGAAAAGAGGTGAACAGACTTCAAACCTGTTGCTTCTGTGCTTGTGTTAGCCATCAGTTTTCTGTTTGCAATGGGGGATTAATGTACAAGAAAATTTCTAGGACGTGCGTGGGTGTGTTTATTAAAATATTCATATGCCACATTTCCTGCCAACCAGTGAAGTCTGCTGCACTTGAGGACTCCTTGGAGCTAAGAGGAAGCCAAGCTGAGCCTCTGCAGTACTGGCAACCCCAAAAGACCATTCAGCTCAGACCTGCAAAGTAGTTGGTGTGGGAACAGCTGATGAATAAGATGATACCTGCCATTGTAATTGCTGTCAGTCAGATCCAGCAGTGCCACAGAAACAGCTCAATATCACTACCTGCCTTGGTCAGTTTGGATCAAAATGTATAGAAAGGTGGTGGCAGCTATCCTAGGTTTGAGTCATGAATGTGGTATATTGCACCATTATTCTAGGTATGTTTTAGGCGTCTTCATTTACCTTTAGAGCAATAAAGATGGTTAATGGAGCTGTGTCTGAGTTGTCTAGCATTAAAGCCCACATGCACAGTAAAACTGCCAGGTATGTATTTTGGATCTTCTTAAGATGTTATGACTGTAACAGTGGCGGAGCTACACGGGAACGGGGTGTGTGCCATGCACTGGGCGCACGCCTGGGGGTGTAGAAAATCACCCTCAGGACCCTTTTTGCCCCCCCCCCCCGCAGCATCCGCCCTGCGGCGTCCCCCCACTCCCCTTCCCACATTTACCTTAGCTCTTTTCCTTTTCCTAAAACTTTTTCAGGCTGAAAAAAAGGCCTGTTCACAGTACAAGCTAAAAACGGCCTGAGGAACTACAGTTCCCAGGAGACCTTGGGGCTCACAAGGTCTCCTGGGAAGTATAGTTCCCATCAGGCCATTTTTAAGCCTGAACTGCGAATAGGCCTTTTTTTCAGCCTGAAAAAGTTCTAGGAAAAGGAAAGGAACTGTGGGAAGAGGTGAAGGGGGGCCGCCGCAGGGGGGCCATGGGGGCCAGAAAATATAGACTGCGCACCAGGCGCAGTTTGGCCCAGCTACGCCTCTGGTAGTGCTGACTGTCAAGTTGCGGAAGCCCTTTGGTTATTCCTGGCATGAGTCACAAGGTGTTGATAGAAAGCAGCTTAATCTACTCTGGTTCTCATTAAAGGTACTAGGTCTGAAGGTGAGAAGAGTGTCCATTCAATGAGACTAGCCCCTTGTCCTATGCACAAGTGGTACAGGTGGGCTTTAGCATTGGTGTGACTAACTGTTTGTTTGTTTGTTTATTCCTTAGATTTACATTCCGCCCTTCCCGATAGGGCTCAGGGCGGCAAACATCAATATAAAAACAGTTAAAACAGTACCATATAAAAAACAGTGCGAATATCAGCGACACCATTTAAAACTTTAAACAACAAAACAGTAAAAGATGGCCATAGAAACCCAGAATAGAAACCAATGGGAGGTCAAGATGTACTGATCAGGCTGGCTGGCAAGTGTCTGCATGTGTCACAGAAACCTGGGTGAGGGAGGGGGATATGGTCTCCCTCAATAACCTCACCCCAGAAGGTTCTGTGGCAATCCAGCAATCCACACTATAATACTATTTGGACCAAAATGTATAGAAAGGTGGTGGCAGCTCTTGGAGAGCACATGATACAGCAAGTTTGGGGAAGCTCAGCAGACCTGAATTAGCTTTGTGATTGCCAGGACCCTTCCAGCTACTGGTAGGGGATGGGGAATTAGAGTTGCCATATCCAGGTTGGGAAACTCCTGGGGTTTGGGGGATGGAGCCTGGGGATGAGACAGATCTCAGTGGATTACAATGCCATAGACTCCACACTCCAAAGCATCCATTTTCTTCAGGAGAACTTATCTCTGAAATCTGGAGATGAACTGTAATTCCAGGAGATCCCTAGATCCCACCTGTAGAATGGCATTTCTAGTCAGATCAGCAGGAAGTCTCCTGGAAATCCCATGTACACAGATGAAGCCAAAAATATGATCTATCAAAGTCTGTGGTCTATTAAACCACATGTCTGTCAAAGTCAGTATTATCTTCTCTAACTACTCTGTTTCCCCGAAAATAAGACATCCCCTGAGAATAACACGTAGTAGAGGTTTTGCTGAAGTGCTAAATATAAAACATCCTCCGAAAGTAAGACATAGCAAAGTTTTTGTTTGGAAGCATGCCCGTCAAACAGAACACCAGAGCATGCAGCTGTGGAGAGGAAAAATTAGACATCCCCTGAAAATAAGACATAGCGCATCTTTGGGAGGAAAAAATTAATATAAGACACTGTCTTATTTTCGGGGAAACACGGTAGCAGGTCTACTTTCTTCCAGGTTCTGAAATAACACATGCTGAGCGGGGGAAGAGCAGCAGAAACGGGGTGAATGCGTTTTCGGCGCTGGTGTAGTGGGGAGTTTTGAATGAAAGCTGGATATTTGGAGTGACAGGCACACATTTAATCGTGAGTGGAGAATCGACCCAAGATCTCAGGTAGAGATCTTTCATACCATCTACTAATCGACTCTTTTAAAAAGTGGAGATGCTAAGGACTGGGACATTCTGCATGCAAAATAGGTGCTCTATCTCTAAGACAAAATTAAAATTTCATGTATATAACTTTTCCCCATATATAAATGTTTCCTGTATATATAAAAAGCAGGTATATAAATATAAGAGATTAAATGAATAAATATTGTTTTGTGATTAAAATATTCATATGCCACATTTTCTGCCACCCAGGGCAGCTCAAGGTGATTTAGGAAAAAACATGACCCACAGGCAATATACCATTACAACAAAAACAATAGGCTAAACTAACCTGAAAAGGGTTATATGCTGTATAATAAGCAATGTTAATTCAAAGGGGAATTGCCTTGTGTTCTAAATGCCCTTTGCATTGTTTGCTTGTGTTCCACATTTAAGACCCCAGGAATATTCAGCAAATTTATGAATTTGAAGCAATTCAATAGCCTCTTCAGTCTAAACATTTCTACTGTTGAAAGATCCCATTTTCTGATTAATTTCAAACAAAATAATAGTAATTAGAGCATGTATTCAAAAAGACATTTATTTTGTCTGAAATGTAAAGCTCCCAGTAACACTATTGTTTGGACAAAATGTTAAGAGGCCCCTTTCTTTGGCTGGATACCTGCCAGATGTGCTTCTGGGAACATGTACTGCAGAATCTTGCCAGCCAGAACAGCCACACATACACTTATGCACAATTGTTGGAGAAAGAACTATCAGCATAGTGGAGTTTAGCAGATGCTATCCAAACAAACCATTTATCTCTAGAGTGGGAGCAATTCTGAACCCACTGGCTCATAATACAAAATAATGGTTCAAAAAAAGAGAGAGAGAATATATGCACAGAATCACAAAGGGAGAAATTAAGAAGCACAGAAGGGCAGAACAAGCACAGAAAATCCAGGTAAAAATTCTCTCTTCTTTCAGGGAAGAAGACAAGCTCCTTATCATCAGACATAACCATATAGGTAGGCAGTGATAAACTTTCATTACAGCTCACATTTAGGGCTGCAGCCCCCTGGTCTGTGACGTAGCATAGAGGTGCAAGAAATATTGAGTTACACCAAGAAGACTTGGAAAAAAATTCTTTCTCAGAAAGTGGGGCTATAAACTATTTTAATAGCCAGCTGACTGGAGATTAATTTCATACCTGGAGATACTCATTTGCTCAATTGCCAGGAAGGGGTCAGACGGATGGCTATTTGGATGCTCTGAGTAGGCCCATAATAGTTTGAGATGTGTGCTCTAAGCTGACTGGAGAAAAGGGTACAGAGGGATCCATGTGAGGGACCCTCCCAAACATATTGTAGGGCAAAGGGAAACCCACCCAGCTGGGAAGGTTAAAAGGTGTAGACATCCTGTCAGAAGTACTCAAGACAGGTCCAGGAACAGCTGTATGTTTACAAAGGTAAATGATACCCATTACGATAAGTAAATAGGAATATACAAACGCCACATTAATAAAGGAATTTCAGTAGATTTTAAGTCTGCAGGATGAGCCCAGCTTTCTGCTGCCTGGCCTCTCCCCCATGTTTCAACTAGGATGACTGTATTGTAAACACTTCTTATGTACGTTCATTCATTTGAACTTTTACTTAGTGTGACTTTTTAAAATAAGCAGACATCGTTTAAAAGTTGTAAAACTGCTCTGGGATGTGGGGGAGTTGTTTGGAAAGGAAATGATTCCCAGATCTCAAGAATGGGTTCAGAATATATCAGAATTGAATCTCAGAGTCAAAGGCTGCTCCAGACTGCACACGCCAAGTAAGAAGACGCTGCGCTACGCCGCTGTTCGATCGATTTATTTTCAGACCTTCCAGCACGTCACCGAGGCCAGGAAACATGCTGGAAGGTCGCAGGGAAGGTAAGTTGATCGGGAAAAGGGGGAATGGCGCCTTCCAGCCGCTGCCGTTCGCACGGCAGCAGCTGGAAGCCACCGTTTTCCAAAAACCTCATTCGGGGGAGCAAGGGCAGTGCGGCTGTGAAGCAGCTGCGCCCCCCATGCGAACAGCTCCCTAGGGACGGTGTTTTTGCCATCCCTAGGACGCTGTAAACGACCCATGCGGAAAGGGCCTTAGTCCCTGATAATTTGTCTCAGGTCCAAACCAAACATTTGGAATTTTAGAGTTGGGTCCAGATTTGATTCGGGTTCCCTGCAGTAACACAGCAGTCACAGGGAATAGCTGCTAAAAATAAGGACAGAGTGGTGTGATTCAGCAGGTTCGCGCCACTTCAGCAGAACAGGTTGTTAAAATGGTGCTTGTAAACAACCAGTTGTTAAATTATTTGAATCCCACCACTGGGACAGTCCAACAGGCTCGGAATGCCACGATGGGGGGGTCCTCCCCCACAGCTGTTTTCCTACTCCAAAACAGTGTGTTGGAGGGAGTAATTTCCCTATTTTTACTGTTCCACATAGAGTATTATGTGCAGGCAAATGGGCCAATAACCTCCCCCTCAGTGCTTTTTTGGTGCAGGAAATGGAAGGGGAGGAAGGAAGGAACTATTCCTCCCATGCGGCAGAACTCCCAACCTGTTTATATTCTCCTTTAGTTTTCAGTAGCCATTCCTCACAGCTGCTGTGTATATATATATTCACACAGACACACACATGCACTTTCTGCAACCCTAGTCCCTTTTTCAGGTTTGTATAAAGATCTGTCTTGCCCATTCACAGCTACAGATTTAGGTACCCTCAGATTTGGCTAACTTTGCTATTAGTATTTAAATGATGATGATGTGTGTCACTAACCCACTTAAGTCACCCAACAAATTGCATTACAGTGTGGTGATTTGAACCCAGTTATTCCAACTGCTAATTCAACACTATTATACCACCCTGCTAATAATAGTCAAAACAGGGTGCAAAAGATACAAAATAAACAGTGATTTCGATCCAGGACACTAAAACCAGCAGAGTTCTCATGGAGTATCTTTGCTGGATTTCTTCTGTAGAACTAGGAGGTGTCTACAGCTTCAACAAGAGGATGGGAAAATTTGAGAACAGTGTACATGCACACAGCTGAACTGATCCTTAATCCTGTTCCTCTGCAAACTTGGGCATGAAGGATAGATTGTTGCTGGAAGGTTCTTGTAAATAATCTAGTTTACTCTTATGTACTTCAGTGCCAGATTTTTAATGTGTGAAAAGTGGCTGAAATTAACCAGATGCTCCATGCCAAAGATAGTTGATTTATCAAGAAGAAGAATGGAGTTTTCTACCCTGCTTTTCTCTCCTGTAAAGAATCCCAAAGTGGCTTACAATCACCTTCCCTTCCCTCCCCACAACAGACATCTTGTGTGGTAGGTTGGGGTTGAGAGAGTTTGGGGAGAGCTATGACTGGTCCAAGGCAGAGGTGGGATCCAGCAGGTTCTCACAGGTTCCCGAGAGTAGGTTACTAATTATTTGTGTGTGCCGAGAGGGGGTTACTAATTGGTGATTTTGCCACGTGTTTGTTGCCTTAGTTACGCCCCTCCTCTCAGCAGTAGCGCGCAGAACTTGAAGCAGTCTAGCAGGAGGTGCACTCAGCGCAAGCGCGCGGCAGCTTGCGCTTCGCGCGTATTCGCTTCCTCGCCTAAGGACCGGCGCTATGGTTAAGGCCCTGCCACAGCCCTACTCCAGGAATGCCTCACCAGGAATGCCCTAATCATCGCCCCCTTCGCTGCGTCCCACCCATTCATTGGTGCCACGCCACAGTTTGAATCCCACCACCATGGGAACCTGTTACTAAAATTTTTGGATCCCACCACTGGTCCAAGGTCACCCAGCAGGCTTCTTGTGAAGGAGTGGGGAAAATAAACCCCGGTCATCAGATAAGAGTCTGCCACTCAGGTGGAAGAATGGGGAATCAAACTTGGTTCTCCAGATTAGAGTCTACCACTCTTAACCACTCACCTCTCTTAACCATTAAGCCTCTATTCATCCTATTCACACTGTCAGAGGACAGCTAGACTTTGGACCTGTTGCTTGACCAGAATCAGATTTCACCTCTGCCTGTCTTGAATTCTAAAGTGGCTTCCAGGATATGAGGCTGACCAAATGCACAATGACTTTCAAATTACAGGAATTTGAGTTTGAAATAAACTACTGCTCTTCTTCTCTCAGCCTGCTGCCCAAAGGCCGAATCCCCACTAAGAATTCAAGACGGATACAACCAGGATTCAAAAGAAACAGAACCTTTTCATTGAGGTTCCTCCCTTCCCACTGCAGCATGTTTCTAGTGAAGACATCTATGCCTATCTCGGTTTCAAACAATATGACAATCCCCACTTACACACAATTGACTTGGAGGGTCTATCCTGATTGGCTGTTGTGCTGTGTAGGGGCAGGAACTTTTTTTGTCACGACAGTACATGGTAACGTGAGCACGTAAATGCGTACACATGATATTCCTGCATATGAAGCTTTTTTTCTGTTTGGCCCTAGTGCCCACGTTTGACCGGTTCCTGTTCTCTCATGCCCACGTTAAAGCGGTTCTCATTCCCTTGTGCACACATTTCACCGATAGCCTCAGCCGAGCGAAACATAAAAAGCTGAGAGAAACAAACAAACAAAAAAGGCTGCGTGCGCATCGTGCACAGCCCATTGCGCTCTGATTAGCTGGAAGACATTTGCGTCACTCTCTACAGTGGGGGATTTGAAACTACATTAGACCCCCTAACCTCCCCACCGATCTGGATTGGAGACGTGTTTTTAAAAAAGGTTCACATTTATGCAGGTGGGGGGGGGGGGGCGCCAGAACCGGGATGAATCTGTGTTTGGCAGTTCAGCTGTGGGGAGTTTGTTGTGAAACCTGGATATTTTGGGAGAGTATCCTGGAATTAATCAACAGTGGGGATATCGCCAAAGACTAGTTGAACTTCCCCATTCTTGGGCTGATGGATATTAGTCTTCACATGTTACTTTATTCCTGATCTTCTCAGACTGGTAACAACTTCACAGCCTTTGTGCTCAACATTTTATAACCACAAACTTAATAAAAAAGATTCTATAAAAATGAATTATTTCACAAAGATTCTATGGCAATCTATGATACCAAGGCTATGGTGCCACCCAAAATAATCTACAACCAACATGTATTAATGCATCATACCTGCAGAAGATACTACTCTGTTTGGATAAGGTGTGAGGAAACTCCATTTGGCAAGCCAGTGAGCCAATTTTTATATAACAGGCCTACTCTGATGTCTCTGGAAGATCAGTGACTTTAATAACCATGCTCCGCACTCATTTGTGTATGACAAAAGAGGTGAAACTACCCTGGTTTTCTTTTTATCAATAGCTGCCTCTGGCTACATCATTTCCTGAGCTTCCACGACATCCCCAACAAATAATCCTTTATTATATGCAATTGGGTTATGTATGCATATGTTTACAGAGGAGTGATGGTCATAAAAGGAGGTATAGTTTAATTTCTGTGCTCAATAATCAAACCATTACCTCATTTGTTGTTTGTTTAAATGATGCTGTTCCCACCCTTTCAGATATTTTTTCTTTATACACAGCTGTATTCAGACAATGAAGCCGCATTGTCCACTGAGTGCATAAATATGGATTCAGTTGGTTATTATACTTGTTGTGATTTTGAATTACTTTAAAATCTTGAGCATGAAGGGATCAGTTCTACCGTGGATAATTGCTTGAGGAAGTTACAACTCTTATCTCATTATACCCACCTCTCTTTTTCTGAAAGTGAGCTTGACTGATGGTGTGAATACAAACAACCAAATGGCAACTTATCACGGTATGCCACTTATCCACTAGGTATGTATGGTCTTCCTAACACTTCTGCTTCCCTAGATTTCTGTTCAGGGGTAGTAGATTTACCTGAATTGTTGGTAGGACAAGACTGCTTCCCAAGCAGCTACATATGGATAAGAAACGTAACTTGATAGCATCTGTGCTAAATTATTTATCTTGAGACAGGTGCCAAGATTGCTGACTTTTGTATTGACTGTCAATGACAGAAATCAATGAAATAATCACTTCGCTCACACACAAAGATTGTTGTTCTGACACCTGAAGAGATTGTGTAGGCCCCAGTATGTCTGCTCCCTCCTGTCTCCTTTTCACTTGCTTGTCCTAAGCCAAGGATGCAGATCAAATGAAGAAAGTAGTAGTAGTTCTATGTTTTACCTCTGGGAAATAATGTGATATCAGATCCTCTGAAGATGCCAGCCACAGATGCAGGCGAAACATCAGGAGAGAATGCTGCTAGAACACGGCCATACAACCTGGAAACCACACAGCACCCCCATGATTCCAGCCATGAAAGCCTTCGACAATACATTAATAATGTGATAGTTCTAAAAAGAGGCATGCCAGGAATCCTCATTCTGACTTAGCAGAGACCTGAAAGCCGTGGTTCAAAATACAGATGTGTGGGATCAATTCAGAAAAAAAATAATATCTAGATTACTTTGCTCAGAATCACTTCACGTCTCCATTCCCCCATGTTATTGATTACTTAGTATTTCTAAACTGCCATTCCATTATTATTGAGGGATGACTGAAGATATGATAAACAGACAAAATTCAATCTCACTGATATTTGATAGCATTTGTACAACAGTTTAGGCTGTTCCAAACCCTTCATGTATATTATCTCATTGTATGTTTGCAACAACCCTGGTAAATTATATCAGTATTGTTATCCCAATGTTGCAGATGTGGGGGGCGGGGGGGGGGGGGTTCTGACGCTGAGAATGACTTGCTGAGCACTCCTCTTCAGTTCATGACAAAAAGATTTAAGCTTCCTGATTCATCCCCCTTAGCAACCACCCCACACTAGTTTTATACAGCACAAAAGAAGTCTAGTGAATACACTCCTGTGACATCAAGACCAAAGCAGAAAGAAAGGAAGATCAGCATGCAAAGAAACCCCAAACCAGACGCTAACAAATAAATAAGCAATAGTTGCTGCATGACGCAGAACAAAAGCCAAAGGAGCAGGACCTTATCACACCAGGAAGCACAGCACTGATGGAAAAGTAATTGCCAGGACAATTCTGTTGCTTCCCATACTGTGCAAGACAGATGATGCCTTGCAGAATAAATATACGGCACTTGGAGAAAATGGATTTCATACTAGTTACAATCTGCCATTATTCAGCTGAGAGCAATCAAAAACAAGGATGACTTTGAAAATCCCATTATGTGACTCAGTCTTGTGGCACATTTCATATCCTAATTGTTTAGCAATTGAACAAAGGTAAAATTGCATCTTGTATAAAACTATCACCATTTGATATAGGAATATGCAGGCCCTGAAGTTACCTGTTTTCACCAAGCAGCAGGCAGCCCAGGAGTCTGCAGCTTTTTACAATTAAAGAGCCAAACTACATCAAAATTCACAGCCTATTTGCATAACTGAAACTACGCTGTTTACCATTACTGATAATGGTCATGTTGGTTAATACCTTGTTTCCCCGAATATAAGACATCCCCTGAAAATAAGACGTAGTAGAGGTTTTGCTGAAGTGCGAAATATAAGGCATCCTTCGAAAGTAAGACGTAGCAAAGTTTTTGTTTGGAAGCATGCCCGACGAACAGAACACAGAAAATAAGACATCCCCTGAAAATAAGACATAGCACATCTTTGGGAGCAAAAATTAATATAAGACACTGTCTTATTTTCGGGGAAACACGGTAATTCATAACATTTCTATAGTCCAAACATGGATGGTTGCAAGTCCTTTATCAGGAAGTAGCATACATGTAGTCTGACGATTAGTAATAAAACATGACAGAGACCTGCAAGAATCTGGAAGGAAATTCCATGATTTTTTTTTTTTGCTTGACACACATCTAGGCTCAGCTGGTCAATCCCAGCAGTTTGAATTGGGGTGAAAGTAAGGTTATCAACCTCCAAGTGGTGGGTGGAGATCTCCTGCTGTTACAACTGATCTCTTGGAGAAACAGATTGGTTCACCTGGAGAAAGTGGACTCTGTGGCATCATATCCCACTGAAGGCCCCCCCTTCCCAAACCCAGATCTCCTTAGGCACCACTTGCAACATTTCCAGGTATTTTTCAACCTGGAAATAGAATCATAGAAACACAGAGTTGGAAGGGACCTCCCTATCATCATGATCTAAGTTGTCAAATGCCCATCTAGCCTCTGCTTAAAAACTGAAAGAGAGAGAGAGAGAGAGAGAGAGAGAGAGAGAAGCTCACCTCCCAAGGAAACCTCTCTGACTGAGGAACTGCTCTGTCAGTCAAACATTTTCCTAATGTTTAGCCAAAAACTCTTTTGCTTTAATATCTGCTGATTCTGGTCCAACCTGCTGGGACAACAGGAAAAAACTCTGTACTATCCTATATATGACAGCTCTTCAAATACTTGAAGATGTTTGCCATATCACCTCTCATTCATTTTCTCACCAGGCTAAATATACCAAGCTCCTTTAGTCTTTCCTCATATGACTTAATCTCCAGACCCTTCAACATCTTCATGCTCTTCTTTGGACATATTTCAGCTTGTCTACATCCATCTTAACCTGCAGTTCCCCAAAATTAAACATAATACTCCAGGCAAGGTCTAATCAAAGCATTACCTTTATTTTGCGTGTTCTGGACACTGTACTTCTTTGGATAGAGTGCAAACTTGCATTTGCCATTTTAGAAATCATATCACAGTGCTGACTCAGTGTATGGTCTACTAAAACCCCTAGATCCTTTTCACACATACTACAGCCAAGATAAGTTTCTCCAATCCTATAATTATGCATTTGATTTTTATACCTACATGCAGAATTTTATATTTTTCTCTGTTAAAATTCATTCTCTTAGTTATAGCCCAATTTTCAAGTCTGTCAATATCATCCTGTATCCAGACATCCTGTATCCAGACTTCTACTACTCCTCCCAATTTAGCATCATCTGCAGATTTAATAAGCATCCTCTGTATTTCTTCATCCAAATCATTTGTCCTGGGACAGATTCCTGAAACACTTATCACTCCTCTCCAAGAGTTTGAGGAACCATTAACAAGAGCTCTTTGGGGTGCAATCTGTCAACCAGTTACAGATCCGCCTAACAGTAATCAGATCCAAACCACATTTTACCAACTTGTCAACAAGAATATTACGTGGAACTGTATCAAAAGCATTACTGAAATCAAGATGAATTATGTCTTCAGCATTCCCCTGATCCAGCAAAGTAGTAACTTTCTCAAAAAAAGAGAGAGAGAGAAGGTTAGTCTGACATGACTTGTTCTTGAAAAACTCGTGTTGGCTTTTAGTAATCACAGCCATCCTTTCTAAATGCTCAAGGACTAGCTGATGATTTGTTCTAAAACTTTTCCAGGTATGGACGTCAAGCTGATAGTTCTGCCTCCAATCTTCTGGCTCCTCACTTGTTCTTCAAGAATTCAGAAAAACAATGGACAGAGGCTCAGAAATTATATCTGCAAGTTCTTTTAGTGCCCTTGGGTGCAATTCCAAGTCCTCTTCCAGGCCCACCATAGTATCAGTATTATTTGTTATTTCTTTAATTTTTACCCAGAGGCTCTGAACTGAACTTCCATGCTCAGATTCATGTACTTCCTCACAAGGACATATATCCTTGACATATAATGCTACTCTTCCCTCTTCCTTATTCATCTAACCCTTTTAAACAACTTGTACCCCTCAATCGTAATATCCCAATTATGAGCGTCATCCCACCAAGTTTCAGTCATTAGGTCATAGTCCTCTTTCTGTATTAGGACTTATAGTTCCTCTTATTCCCCATATTCTGTACATTAGTGTAAAGACATTGGAATCCATGGTATATGTGCCCTAAGGGGTTTGTTTACATACTTACCTGCTAATTGATTTCTCCAGTTATTGCCATCTTAGTAGGCTTTGAATTTTTGTCTCACTCCATCATAGGATTCAGTTTAAAGCTATCCTTAACATGTTTGCAAGGCTCTTACCAAACCATCTTCTAATACAAGAGCTTTATCTCAGTAGCTTAAGCCATGGTCAAACAGCCCAAACCTTTCCTGATGACACCACCTATGTAGCCAGTCATTTATTTGCAGTATTCTTCTTTCCCTTCCTAAGCCATGGCCTTGACAGGAAGAACTGACAAAAACACAGCCTGTACCCAGAGCCGCATCGTCTCTTTCAATATGTTCTGGGCTCTGCCGGGCAGCATCATTTGTTCCCACAGGAATGAACAAAAAAGGATAATAATCTGATGAGTCTTTCTAGTCTTTCTGTGACATCGTGAATGTGTGCACCAGGTACATAGCATACCTCTCAAGATGCCAAGGCCCGTCAGCACATTTTAGACTCTATCCTTCTCATTAAGGAATCCCCTATTACCAACACAAACCTCCTCCTATATTGGGAAGCAGAAGCTAGAGTCCTCTCACCCACAGGGGCTTAAGAAATTTTCTTCAAGCTTCAGGAAAGCTGGGGAAGTAGCCCTTGTTCCAGTGGTACAGAATCAATATTTATGGGGAAATGGTGTGCGGACAAGCATGTCTGAAGTCCCTGTATCTTCTCTTCCAGTAAGGTAACTGCTGACCCCCTTGCTGCAAGTTTAATTGTTGTTACCCTCAGGAAAGAATACAAGCATGCCACAGACTTTGTGTTTCACTGCCTCACCTCCAGTGGTGGGATTCAAATAATTTAACAACCGGTTCCAGGGGTGGGATTCAAATAATTTAACAACCGGTTCCAGTGGTGGGATTCAAATAATTTAACAATCAGCTCCTGTGGTGGGATTCAAATAATTTAACAGTTGGTTGTTTACAGGCACCATTTTAACAACTGTTTCTGCCGAAGTGGTGCGAACCTGCTGAATCCCACCACTGCATCACCTCCCGCACCAGCCATGCTCCTTCCATCCATTACAGAAGAGGTTTGGGGGCTGCCAAACAGCCTCATAAGACTCTGGCTCCAGCAGCTGTGTACCCAGCTCCTTCACTGAGCACAGCTGATTGTGGTCTCACGCTGCCAAGTAGGAGACCTACAAAGTTTAAGGCGCACCCAGCAGAGAGTGGAGTCAGCAGTCACTCCTAGGGAAACAGAATTTTCCCAGTAAGCAACAATCACATTCTGCAAACAGCTGTGATCAGCTCTCTTTCCTTTTCCTTTACCAAGCCCAGCTGGCTTTGGCAACCCTAGCTGAAAGTAAATTGGGAACCAGTGTAGGTGGAAAAAGATTGGAGTGATGTGATCCTTACCACCCACTCTGGTCAGCATTATGGCCATACATTTTAAATAAACAACGATTGCAAAGTAGCTAACAGAGGAAGTAACTGCAAGGCAACAATCAGACGCATTTACTTGGATGGGAAAGGGCGGGATATAAATCCAATAAACTAAACTAAGCTACATGAAGGAGAGAATAATGAATGCATCTTACAGAGAAACATGTCTAGAGTACAATCTGACCTGTTTAAAATAGCAAGCAGAGAAGGAAAGGCAAATAAGGACAGTTATTTAGTTCCTGGTAAAAAATGTGATTGCTTCATTATAATCAGTAATAATAATACATCTGAGTAGTTGCAAAGTCATTGACTCTATCTCTTTCCTGTGTCCTTTTCCTGAGCTTGATTTACTTTTTCTGTTAAGGCGTGAGTTGGAGAAAAACAAGAAGATCTGTTGACAGCTGAAGCCTGCTGTTAGAAAATCAGCACAGTAGTGTTGTGTACAACCATCCTAGTGGATGTGCAAGAAATGCATTCAACCAGTGAAATGCATTCAACCAGTGACAGACTGACCCTAGTCAGAAATCATGCAGATTTCAAAGAATTGCGTTTCTTTGGTTTTTACAGTAAGGAATGCCTTCTTTTTTTTAAAAGAAGAAGAAGTTAAGTCACAGTTTTTCTCATTGAATCCCAGCAGAACATACCACTCCTTCAACAATGATGTTTGCCAGGTTGAAAAGAGGCTGTAAATGAAGGAATTCATTCAGGCATGTGTGCGGCATTTCTCAAAGCTCTGTGTTTGACAAGAGCCTTTTGTAGGCTTCCACAATTTAGAAATATTTGTAAGGGAATCTGTTATCTGACAAAACAATCCACCAAAGCTAGAAATCTGGATATTTTTTTTAACCTCTATTGTTTCTGTTCTCAGGATTTCATCCAAACATTCCTTCCCTTTTATTAAATTGAATGAAACCATTAATGTAGAAAGAAAAACATCGCATTAGCCAAGCCAACAAAATGATCGTATTGATTACCAGGAACAGTGGGACACCCATTCAGGCCAGCAAACTCAGTATTACTGGCAGCTCTGCTATTATCTTTTGACTTTGCTAATGGTACCTGTGGAACACCAAAAAGAGAAATCAGAGAGCTTTAGATCTACTCAAACCTGAATTGTCCCTAGAAGCTAAAATAACTAAACGGAGACTATTGTACTTTGGTTACGTTATGAGAAGAGTTACCAGAAAAGACAGTGTATTAGGAAAGGTTGAAGGCAGCAGGATTATGGAACAATTGGACTCCAACATGAGATGGATTTCGATTCTCTATTCAATAGCAACAGGGAGTCATCTCAGCCAGGCCTTCATTGGTTCGAACAATAGCCTGAGGACTACAATTCCCCATCGAGCCCCCTTGCTGTAGTATAGCCAATGCTCATGTTGGGAGGGACTGATGGGAATTGTAGTTCATGAACATCTGTAGGGCTGTGAGTTTGAAACCCCTGCTATAAAGGAAGCTACAGCCCTCAGTCTGCAAGACCTGAGCAAGGCTGTTATTGAGAAGACTTTTTGGAGGTCATTCATTCCTAGGGCTACCATAAGTTGGAGGCAACTTGAGAACACTTCACACACAAACACACACACAAGTTTTGGCACAAATAAGGCTTTTAGTAGTTATAATCAAGCACTTGCCATTTAGCTTATATCCTGCTTACCATTGCAAGCAAGGAGTTGGTCACTGAGTGATACTCCTGAATAAATTCAGATATCTTCTATATGTTTGCTTACAAGCCTTTTTTTGCACAATTATAGGATAGGGATTTGCAACCACCATCTCTAACTTAAAAAGGCACACAGTTCAAAGAGAAAACTTCTGTTGACTGGCTACTTAAGGTGTCTCTGGGGAGTTCTTAGGATCAGGTGTGTATTAGCATGTGCTGCACATCCTAATGCTGCTTGTCAGCCTCTGTCCAAACTGCCTACTGCGGTCACCATTTTTTAAAAAATCTAAAATTGGCACTATTATGCCATTCCTCTGCCATTAGGTGATATTCCTAGTGTCATGACCTAAAAGCAGTAATCCATTCAAATGAAAAACAAAAAATTGCATAGATACATTTTGCTGGTGCCCGTAAACAGAAAGAAGTGCTATTAGGTCACCGATTAGTGCTTTTTCTGCACTGGTATAATAGAAAATGTGGCTAATGTTTAGAGGCAAAACTGTTCAACACAAACTTCGACAAGGAACATCAAGCTTGCCTATCATCTAATCAAGCGGTAAGCAAGGTGTAGAAGTTCACAGCATTGCTTAATTCTTTTTAGGTTGGCTGTTGGGTGGGAAGAAGATAGGGTTGTCAACTCCAGCTTAGGAAATTTCTAGAGATTTTGGGGGAAGAGCCTAATGAGCATAGGGTTTGAGGAGGGAAAGAAGAAATAGTGGGGGAGGGAAAATGAGATTCTTCCTGCAAATCCTTACAGATTCTCACTTGTTCAGCCTAACTGATATCACAGAGTTATGAGAATAAAATGGGGACAGGTGAACCATGTACACACTCCCAAGCTCTTTGGAGGACAAGCAGAACATGTGTTAGTTATTATATCTCTAATTACAACTGCTGGATCCCAAGACAATCACGAAAGGAGCAAAATCAGTCACCCACAAACACGGTAAGGGTTTCTGCATACTTGAACGATTGCCCAGGAAATGTAGAAAAATATGTCATTGTAAACCAAAAGGAAAAAAAAAACCACACCTCAAAATGGACTGATGAAAACCAGATATGCTCCAGGAGGCACAGAATGTTTGAGAGCAGTTGAGAGTCAATTAAAGGCGAAAATAAATCAGACTGCCTCATGAGTGCTTATAGAATCTTGGGGGGGGGGGTCCAAATTGTTTCCTGCTCCCACTTTCCCTTGCATGTCCCCAAGTTGTTCTTATGAAAGGCAACTAATCATATTAACAATAATATTTTGTTTAGAGGCAAGGGATGAAATGTTTTACCAAGCTCTATGATGATGAGATGCGTTCTGTTGTTTCAGTAGTGGCCTAATGGAGTTAGGAGTACCCAGCTAAAGACTGTAGTTTTTGGAGGACATTTATGTTGTCAGCAACGATGAAAAACTGTGGACTGGCCTCATGTGCATATAGATAACACATACCTGTAGTGGTGGGAGTAATACAGAGAAGGAGCAAAAACACTTTAAAATATACTTCTAAAACATTGTCCATATCAACAGTGGTGGTTCCAGATTTTGGGACTCCCTTCTCACCAACTCCCTTCTCACCAATCCCTTCTCACCAACTCTTCCTGCATTTAGGAGCACAGTCACCTGCACCATGTCAGTCTTTTCACCCACAACAGTGGCTGTTGGGTGCAGGTGTTGTGTCCATAAAGGACAGCTGCCTCTGCCACAACCACATGCACTTGGAAGAAGAGATGGTTTTTATATCCCACTTTTCTCTACCTTTAAGGTGTCTCGAAGCAGCTCACAAACTCCTTTTCCCATCCCATCCACTCTTCACAACACGCACCTTGTGAGGTAGATGGGGCTGGGAGGGTTCTGAGAAAACTGTGACTTGCCCAAGGTCACCCAGCAGGCTTCATCTGTAGTAGAAGGGAAACAAACCTGGTTCACCAGAGTAGAGTCCACAGCTCCTAACCACTATACCATCTCTCTATGCAGGGATGCTGTGAGCAGGAGTGGTGGAATGCTTGTAAGCAAACGGGTATGGAAAGACAAATGAAAATGTGAACAGGGGTATGTGTGTCTATGACAGTGGGCCCCACCAGTAGCTCTGGGTCCTGGCAGCTGCCCCACCTCAGGGTATGCTGATACAGGCCCTGCATCCCATCACAGAGAAGCAACGCTGAACTCAAGCAGTTCTGAAGCTAAGAGCAGAGGTGTATCTAGGAAAAATGGAGCCCGGTGCAAAATCCGAGTTTTGCTGCCCCCCCCCCCCCAGTTCGTTTGTGGTTTTTTGTATTTTTAGTGTTTTTTCAGTTTTTGGCCTGCAGGGGGCGCAGTTTTAAGGCTAGCAGCATCAAAATTTCAGAGTATTTTTCGGAGACTATCCTGATGGTATCAGCCAGGTTTGGTGAAGTTTGGTTCAGGGGGTCCAAAGTTATGGACTCTCAAAGGTGTAGCCCCATCTCCTATTAGCTCCCATTGGAAACAATGGGGGTTGGGGGCACCCCCTTTGGGAGTTCATAACTTTGGACCCCCTGAACCAAACCTCACCTAACTTGGGTGGTATCATCAGGAGAGTCCCCAAAAAACTCCCTGAAAATGTGATGCTGCTAGCCTAAACACTGTGCCCCCTGCAGGCCAAAAACTGGAAAATGCTAAAAATACAAAAAACCCTGAGATTTTTGCTGCCCCCCTAGGCGTGCGCCAGGTGCAACACCCCCCCGGCCCCCTTGTATCTCCCCGGCCCTCTTGTATCTCTGCCTCTGGCTAAGAGATGTTCTCCTTCATTCATTCATCCTGCACCTGCAGGATCTCAAAAAGACAGAGTGGAAGAGGATCAACCTGAACCACCTCCTTTTGGTGCTAGGTAGGGGATAATGTATTGGGTGGGTGTTTGCTCTCAGGTCCACTAATGTAAGTCTGGGGAAATTTGTCAAATGTGCTAAATTGCAGATCCCACAAGTTATATTACAGAAATATAAGGTCATATCTGGAACCAACCAAGTTGAGCCCTGGGAAAGGCACGAAGTGAACAACTAGCATTTCTTGCAAGAAACAAAGGTCTTTATCTCTTACTATTTTTATTACTTTCTGAGAAAGAATGTCAACGATTAACATTCTGAAGCATTCTGCCATTTGATTGCAAGAAATTTGACAGATGTAAGCATTTCATTTTGTTCTGATTGTCACAAGACAATCATAGGTTATTCAAGAGCAATCTTGTCACTAACGCTCAGACAAATTTAAATTGTTTCAGCCTCAAGATGAGAAGTTGCTTGTAGAGGCGTGGTTCCACCTTTATGCATCTTGGGTTATCACTGCTTACCTGAGATTGGAGATGATTAGTGGGATCCAGGAAGGATAAAACTTCTTTGTCAGAGGGTCTTGGTTTTCATAGTGAGGGGCTTGGTTTTCATAGTAACCCTGAAAGATACAATTGGCTCGCTATTGCTGAAGAAGTCCTTTCTGGTGGGACTGTACAATTCCCCCAACCCCATTTTTTATTTTTAAAATAATTGGTGATTTAAATTTTGTTATTGTATTGTTTGTTTTCTGTGGGAAACACATCCCATTGGGAAATGCATGGAATTAGGCGACTTCATTCTTTGCCTTTATCTGGGTTGAAACTTTCAGGGATTGTACTCATTGCCCAAGGGATTTGCCCTCCCAAATTACAGATAGGATAAAGGGCTTTACTGATTCTTGTGGGTTTTCCAGGCTGTGTGGCCGTAGTCTGGTAGGTCTGATTCCTAACGTTTCGCCTGCATCTGAGGCTGGCATCTTCAGAGGTGTATGTATCACAGAGAGAAGTCTGTTACACACTGTGTCCAGTGAGAAGGGAATGTTTAGTGGGATATATATTGTCCAAGTTGGACAATACCCCACAGATGCAGGTGTCATTCGGTTAGTCCTCATAAAAAATATTGCACAGGTTTTATTTTTGTATTTTGCCTTGGATTAATATGACTACCTGTAATCTTTGACTGAAATGGATTATCTATAATATCAATCTGCTTTTCTATCTAGTTTTGGAAACAAAACTGCCTTGTTCTCCCTGTTCGACTAGTTCTGTAACCCTTTTTCTGTACCTTGGTGGTTTTTGATACCATTTACTATGATATCTTTCTAAATCAGCTGTCTGAAATAGTTACTATGTTCTAGTGGATCTGTTCCAGTCTGGCCCATTGATGCAACGAGGGACTGGGAAGGTGTTTCACCTTCTTGTTGTGGGGGGTCTACAGGGTCCTCTCTTGACTCACATGCTATTTGAAGCCTGCTGAGTTACCTTGGACTAGTCATGGTTCTTTCAGAACTCTCTCAGCCTACCAGCCTCACAAGGTTTCTGTTTTGGGGAGAGGAAAGGAACCCAGTTTGAGATTCCTTACAGCTGAGAAAAATGGGATATAAATCCGAACTCTCCTTCTATTCAAAATCTGCATGGAACCACTGGCATACGTTCACTGCTGACCTTCAGCAAAATGTTATCAATATGGCATTGATGCTCAGTTCTATTTTGACTTTTGGACTGATCCAGGTGAGTTGAAAGGTCTGTTAAAATGCCTGGAGATGTGGAGATGCAAAGAAGATGAAAATGGACTTTAAGTTTTAGTGGGAAGTTGATAGTATTTTTCTTTTGTATTAAGTGATTATGTGTGTTTTTTTAATCATGATGTTTATGATGTTTATGATTATTTTAAAAAATAAAAATAAAATACTTGGAGATGGTAATGATCTGGCCAATGATCTAAAGGCCAGTCTAAACAAGAGAAAGGAGATGTTGGTTGATAATGCAACAATCTTCCTGTCCTAGATGGAGCAAACATCCTTGACAGGGAATATTTGCAGCTTGGGAGTGCTGTTAAAAGCATATTTTGCAGATGGGTTCTCAGGTCTATTCTGTGGCCCATAGCACATAGTACTTTTACAGAACAATACTTGGTTTGCCCTTGGGCCCATTCTTGCCAAATCACGATCTGGCCACAATGATCAGTGGTCTAATCCCATCCAGGTTTGGATTACTGCATTGCAAATTATATGGGGTTCTCTTTGAAGAATGTTAGGAAACTTTCATTGGTCCAGAATGTTTATTTGAAACTTCTGACTCCTACAAGTGATTGACACACAACACACAACCAAGTTTGGGGAGAAATTCATTGGCTTTCAGTAGCTTTCAATTAGTTTCCAGGCACAATTCTAAGCACTGATTCTTAGCTTTTAAATGGCCTGGGACCATGATCTCATTTAATGATAATTGATCGATAATATTTTTATTAAGAGGGTTTTTTTTGCAAGCTGATGAGGAAACTAAGTGTTTAAAATATGTGAATGAAGCAACATGAAAGGTGGGCAGGAGGGCAAACAAGATGCAGTGTTGGTCAACTTGGTCTCTGCCATTAAATAACTTAGAAACTTGATACAGAGTACATCAGTTTGATTGCTATCAGGACTTAGGCAGCGTATGTATATCACACTTTTACTGCACCTGGGTTCAATTCAGGATTCTAGTTATCACCTATAAAAACCTTAATAGTTTTGGATCCACATACATGCCGGACCACCTCTCCCTCTGTGATGGTGCCATTCTACATATGGGTAAGATCATCAACTTCTAATTCATACGTGTTTTGTGTGGTGGCTCCCACCTCATGGAATCACTTGCCTGAGGAGGTCTGGAAGTTTCCCACACTTTTGTCATGTCAGAGAATATGCAAAGCAGAAGTATTAAGGGGAACCTTTTTATAAAGAGATTAGAACTATTGTATAATAATGGTACCGCTCAAGAGGTGACTTTTATAAGGGGATAGGAGTGTAGTCTGTTACTGTAATGTCTTCTACCTTGTAATCCACTTTCTGCATTGCAGTATGTCATGCCTTAGACAGGATTGTGTTGTTTGGTTTATACTGTTTTCCAGTTTTGATCATGGTTTATTATATTTGAGCCTTGAATATGTGTCCAAGGTGGGCTATAGATGAAACAAATAGCTAAATTGCTCCAGAACAGTTGGTTGTATTAATAAAGAACCTCCAACTGCTGCAACAAGTCTTTTAACTTCCTGGAAGGGGATCACAGAGTCCAAGGATTAGTATTATGAACAGCTATTATGCCTGATATTCAGAGCATATATCCTTGCATTCAGGAAGACGTGATATGAAGAACATGGAACACAACTCTTGCAAGTCATTACTTTTTAACAAGGGACACAGTTTGAACGGAGCGTAGGCTGAAAGGCCATCAGCATTGGCTCTGCTGACTGATTGTATGAGCTCTGACAAAGGGCATCTGAGCCACTTTCTTCTCACCCTGAATAGAAGCAGCCTTTGGCAGAGTCCTTCATGTGCAGCTCAGATACTAATTCTCATTTATGTGTTTGTTGACTCCTGCACAAAAGCACAGTTGATATTAAAGTTGAGCCAGATCATGAATGCTGGGTTTCACAGATGGCGTTGCACTCTTTGAACAGCTCTCCCTCCTTTTAGTGATGGGGGGGGGGGCGGGCACATAAAATAGTATAGAATTGGTCACAGAGAGGAAGCCCATTGCGGAGGCAACCAGTGTGGTATAGTGGTTAAGAGTGGTAGATTCTAATCTGGATAATTGGGCTTGTTTCCCCACTCCTACTCCAGAAACGTTGGGATTTTGCATGTGTCTGTCACAACTCAGTCATAAAAGAGCCAACTGTTTGTATGTAAACAAGTGGCTGAACTCACTGTTTACGACCTGATCTATTGATTAGCTATTGATCAGTGTGATAGCCATTGCTTACATGCTAGTAAGCATGCATTTCGGAAGTTATAAAGTTAACTCAGTTCCTTTGTTTGAGCAGACACAACACCAGAGAGGAGATACAAGGCAGATGACATCAAGTGAGATAGCAGATAGGTAGCAAGATGCAGTAATGTAGAAGTGTATCAGGAAAGAAAGGATTTCTTATTTTATCTCTCTTCTTATTTATACACCCAACAAGAAGTCTGCTGGGTGACCTTGGACTCATCACAGTTCTCTCAGAACTCTTTCAGTCTCACCAACCTCACAAGGTGTCTGTTGAGTGGGCGGGAGGTGATTGTAAGTTGCTTTGAGCTTTCTTAGAGGTAGAGGAAATTGGCATTAAAAAACCAACTCCTTTTCTTCTTCCCCTTTCATGATGTTTGAGGGAGGTATGTTACTGTTGGGTCTATGGGTCAAGGATAATGATATCACTCAAGGGTTTTCTGTACTAGGTCTATGAGAGCATTAATGCCTCAGGTCTGATCTGAGGATTAACCATTCACCATCCAGTTGATGCCCCAGGGTGCTCACCTAAGCTGTACTGCGTACCATTCAAGCTACTTGACCTGCACTTCTACCACCCATGTCACATGGAATATCAGGGCCTCAATATTATGAAACTGGTACATTTCCTGTTATCCTTTTCAGAGTAAAAAAGGCAAACAAAAAAAACCCCTATCTGTGCTAGTGCCAATCCACTAGAGGAGGGAAAATCCTATTTGGTCCCCAGATGGATGATCAGCTTGTCCCCACTTTGAAAGAAAGGGAGGGAACATGAGTGTTTCCCTCACTAATGGCAAAAAGGAAGATGGGGTGGTGGGACTCAAGCCCACTCTTATATAGGTTTCAATCCCCGCCCCCAAATCTGTCACAAAGAAAACAGCATCCTGCTGTTTGGCTCCTCCTTTTGCAACTGTGGCAAATTGTGCTTTTTCTCCAGTTTCTCTGAGTTGCGGATTCAGGAGCTGCCTTTGCTGCACTGTGCTGACAGCAGGCAACAAAAACCCTATAGAGGAGTGAGCCAAGGTAGGAAGCATTGTAACAGTTGCCTCAGCAACAACGGACTGCATTCCTTCTCCTCTCAAGGAAATATGTGGGCTATGTATGTGCCCTTAATGATACTGCCACGTAGCCAAATCTGGCTGGGTGCTTGGCAAGCAATCATGTCATTACATTCACCACCTCTCTGATTTACAGGGGTCCTGTAATGATTTGAGGGGGGGGGGGTTTGACAAAAAGGAGGCAAAATTGGTGCCAAGATGTCAATAGAGTAGGCTGCAAGCAAGCAGTAATAAAACATAAACTGAGAGGGTTTCAGAGAATATTTTATGTTTGAAAGCAAAATTGTTTGAGAGTGAACATTTAGCACATCACCACTTTTTGTGCTTTTCGTGTTTAAGATTAGGGCAATTAAAGAAGCTTTCCTAGCATTTCGCCTCAGGAAAGAGTGGCACATAGCTGACCCTGAATCTGTGTACTTTGCTAATACCCTTTAATATTACAATTCCTTTTTTTACAAAGCAGCCATGCCTATTTGAAAGAGAACTTTGGAGCTAGCAGACTATTTGATTCACATTTTAAGACTTTTAAGACTGTGTGGGGTGGGCAGGGGAAAATGGGCAAGATACTTGAAGGCAATTCCCTCACAAATGTTTGCAAAACATTTTCAGTCCTTTCCATTTGTCCACACTCACCCCTTTGAAAACACTTCTTGGCTGCCATTTGGTGATTCTCCCATTTTATTTTAATGTCTCCATCGATTTGTAGCTTTGATGCTTCAAAGCCTAATGCTGTGATTCTTCCTGGATTGTGTTTTTGTAGCTTCAAAGATATCACCTTCCAAATAATTTTAAAAAGAAATGGTGGAAGTAAACATGCGAAATGATGGAGTGAGTTCAGAAAATGGCACAAAGAAGAACTCTGAGGACCACAGAGAGCATTTAAAAAGCCTGGGCACAGCAAGTGAAAACGTTTTCACAAAAAGAATTGCTAAAATAGAGGATCATATAGGACAGTGATGGCGAACCTTTTCGAGACCGAGTGCCCAAATTGCAACCCAAAACCCACTTATTTATTGCAAAGTGCCAACACTGCAATTTAACCTGAATACTGAGGTTTTCATTTAGAAAAAATGGTTGGCTCAGAGGTGTGTGTTACTCGGGAGTAAGCTTGGTGGTAGTCGGTGGCTTTGCTTTGAAGCAACCGTCCAACTCTTCCAACGGGTGAATCACGACCCTTGGAGGGTTTACTCAGAAGCAAACACCATTGCCAGCAACCGAGCTTACTCCCAGGTAAAGGATTGTGCTTTTGTTCTTTGCATGAAAATCAGTGGGGCTTAACAGGGTTACCTACACTGCTTCCCCAAAACTAGGTCTTAGGTTTAATGCTAATAATCAAGCCCAACGGCCCAGGCCAGCCTAGATGTGTGTGTGTGTGGGGGGGTGAATCTGTTTGCGTGTGCCCACAGAGAGGGCTCTGAGTGCCACCTCTGGCACCCGTGCCATAGGTTCGCCACCACTGATATAGGTCATTTTGAGGCTGGAAATAACAAGTTTTGGGCTAAAAACTATGCAGAACTCATTAGAGTTTTATTTCCTGTCTGAAAATGTTTTATTTTAGTTGTACAGAAAGGGCTGAAGTGGGTGCCTATAAAATGGAAGGTGTAGGCTGTCCCAAAGTGCACCCACCCTTCCATGGGCCCAGTTTTGTCAGGACAGGCACACATTTGACAGCATTTACCTGTTCCTTGGTTGCCTCCCTTAAATTGTAGTGAGAGAGAGACATGATAAATTTGCAAGCCAAGGCGCATTACTGAAGAAGAGCAGTTGCTGCCACCACCACTGCACACATGTTCTTCTGCTGTCCTCTCCAGAGATAAGCCAGCATAGGTAGCGCCAAAAGAGCAGCAGCTCCAAGGGGCTTTGGTCTCCCAGATATATCAAGCCCAGGATACTTTTATCTTACCTGCTGCCACAATTTATACAAGGAATGGTCTCTTCTGCCGTGCATCCTAGAATGTTAATGAAGCATTGAGCTTGCAGGTCATCCTTTAAAAGGGGTGCATGCCTTCCCCCGCCAGGCCTGAATGGAAGTCTTATGCTGTCCTTCTGCCCTCCTGCCTAGTTCCCCAGATAAGCCTTCCACACAGCTCAACTTTCCATATTTTTACTTTTAACAGCCCTGCCTCAGACAACTTGGGGAAATTCTACCATCCCCTGGGAAAAAGTGCTACTAGGATCTTTGCTGGATATGTGCACCCTGTACCAGATACCCAGAAGTAGAAGTTATCCCCTTCTGGGGACAAATCCAGTCTATCTAGTGTATGTCTGTATCCAATGTGTTAAATATGGTATGTATAATAGCTCTTAAACATTTACAACTTGCAGCTCTGCCCAGGACCTGGGATGATACTATAAAACAAGATTTAGCTCACTGCTTGTTCAGCTACGTAGAATCAGAAGCAGATTTCTAAACAGGATACTTCAGGGACATTTTTGTGCAAAAACATTTTCTAGACTCTTGATACTGTTTATATGCTGTTGTATGAATAGTACTGTGGGTGTATATATTGCCATAAAGTCAAAACTGACTTATAGTGACCCAGCAGGCAGGGTTTTCAAGGCAAGGGACTAATGTGTGGTTTGCTACTGACTTCTTCTGTATAGCAATATAGATTAGATTTTTTTAAAAATAAATTTTAGGCTTGGAATGAAAAATAATTTTGGCTTATTCCTCCACCAGGATATCTTGAAATATACCATCTCATCCATTTTGTTCTTGAATCAGGTAATGATTGTTGTTCATACCAACACCTCAGTCTCCCCACCTCATCAGCCCCACCCCCCAGATTACTATCTAGGCCATTGACAGTTACTATATCCCCTCTTCAGTGGCATAGTGGTTAAGAGCAGGTGCCCTCTAATCTGGAGAACCAGGTTTGATTCCCTGCTCTGCCACTTGAGCTGTGGAGGCTTATCTGGGGAACTAGTTAGCCTGTGCACTCCAACACATGCCAGCTGGGTGACCTTGGGCTAGTCACATTTCTTCGGAGCTCTCTCAGCCCCACCCACCTGACAGGGTGTTTGTTGTGGGGGTGGGGAAGGGAAAGGAGATTGTAAGCCCCTTTGAGTCTCCTTACAGGAGAGAAAGGGGGGGATACAAATCCAAACTCTTATCTTCTTCTTCCTGCTCTGTATGATTTTACTTTATTCTGAGATTTAATCTCAGGGCGGCTGTTGTGTTGTTTTATTAAATGCCATATGTTGTTCAGATGTAGTGAAGTATATTTATAGTTCTAGTTTTTAACAGTTTTAAATTATGTTTATCTTGTGAACGGCCCTGATATAAGTGTGAATAAAAAAATTCAGTAGTTAGAGAGACTATTATGGAGGCACACACATGTCTCTGTATAGTCCATTATTCTAACAACAACCTTTATTAGGCATTTAAAATAGGCTCTAGAGCGTTACCAGACATTTATGAAGTACAAATCAGGAGTACATTCAAAATGCAGACAGAAAGACTGCATATAGCAGTATACATTACTTAGAAAGTTCTGTCACTTGCAAAAGAAATTTTGCTACTTTTTCCAAGAGCATGACATCTGTATTGTTTAACAGAAGCTCCACAACAGAACTGTCAGAGTCTCTTTCAGATTTGTCTAGGGCCAGCCTGGGAGAGAAATTCCTAAAGCCCACATATCTCGGACAATCAAGAATAATGTGAGCAAGAGTCTCCACTTGGTTTTTACAGTGTGGACAAACCCGATCCTGAAGAGGGATGGATAAGTAACGACCCTTTGTAATGGCCGATGGGAAAGTATTGGATCTGGCCCTTGTGATAATCCATCTCTGTTGGGGTTCAGTTAATAATTCAAGATATTTGGCTATGTGCCCCTGTTTCGGTATTATTCCGACAGAGAGTCCATTGTTCTATCTTCCACTCTGTTTCCTAGTCTCAGAGAATAGGTTGTAAACTACCCCTGCTCTGCCTGTGACTACAGCGCAGAGAAACATTTATGTCGGTCTTACTTTGGATGGATGGCCAAATTAGCATTTTCATGAGTGAAAGAATTTCCACCTGTGGAGTGGCCCTATCCCTGCAGCTGTCTAAAATACCCTTCCTCAATCCTATTCCCTGACTCCTAAAAACATGATTTCAGAGGTTTATTATTGAGTGGGGGAAAAACTGTGATGCACAGGCACTTTTGTGACTATGGAAATTCTAGACTAGATCCAAACCTTTGTTTGTGTCAATGAGACACTTAATTTCACTCCCCCCTGCTCTTTCCAAGCTAACATTCTTGCCCTTTGGATTTCTCAATCAAAGTAAAACGAACAGCCAGCATGGAATGAGACAGAGTTACCCTTCACCTCTGTTACTGTGCCTTGGGATTCAGTGTGGACCCATCCCACAGAACGGACAGACCTGTACCCCCATCCATGCTCACTGGGTGTCTTCCATTTGTATCCCGAAAAGGGTATAATAAATGAAAACTGTCATGAGAACCAATGCAACAGGAGTCAGTGTAGTGCAGCATACTGGTTCCAACAGTGAACCAACCAGATGTACTGAGCAGCTGACAAGCTCAGCAAGAGGGAAGTAGCCAATGCTTGTCATTTGCTCCAAAGCAGTCCATTTTAAAGACAAGTGTGTGGGTAGCGTTGTCTGTGGAAAAGACTGAAATGGTGCCTCAGCAAGCATCTCTTTCTTGCTCTGTAAAAGAATAACTTTCCTTGAACCGAGAAAAGAAGAACTATAGAAGACCTAAACTTAGGATTTTTCTGGGTGCTACTTCGCCCTTGCTGCGGATGATTATATAATGACACTTGTACAGAGATAGAGGCTGCCTTCAAATCAGAGTTAGAAGCTCATCCAGTAGTATCACATTGTTCATTTCAGGGAAAGTGCAGCTAGCCACACCACACCACACTTCATACCCACCTTCAGTTCCCGTGTAGAGCCCACGCTAGAAGGGATATGGCCTATGGCTATTTCTTCCTCAGTTTATCACTTCCTTCCCATTTAATTGGAGCTATACTTTAATTGATGATTAAGACTAATCAATGATTGAGAACCATTAACCGTATCAGTAAGTGGAGATTTAATTTGACCCAATTTGATGCCGTATCAGCCAGACAGGCATCATCCATTTTCTAAATGCAACTTCAGCAAAGCAAGTTTAACTGAGGCCCAAACTTCAAGTGATGGCACAATTTAAAGCCTCGAAGGGGCATAAGTGTAGGGGAGAAGCTGATTTACAACCCTCTCAGGCCTGCCATTCTTCCCTTACTATCCTTTCTCTCTCAAACAGCCCCCAATATTAGAAATATCTGGCTAGAAAATACAAACACCTTCAGATGAGAAAGATGGAGGAGCTCCATCACGGCTACTGTACACACTGCATCCCTCTGTCCACTTTAGATACAATTGGGACTGGTCACATTTAAAGCTATGTTGCTGCCACTGTCAAATATGGTTTACGCCACAGGCTCAATGTAAAACAGTTTCTGATTTTTCCTGGTTCGTACTATGCTCTTTTCTATTTCAATGGTAATAAAATGTGTAATATTCCCAGAGAGCCCAAAGTACTTGAAATTGTTGTTTCCTCTTCCCCTGCTAACAGGGAAGGCTTTCAGAGTTCAGTCTGGTCCTTTCACAGTAGTTTCCTAGTTGTGCACTTAAACAGCTGTGGTGCACTCTGCAATAAGCAATGAACCTCTCGTGGTTTTAAAAAAAACCCTCCTTGGGCCTAGAGTAAAAGCTAAGAGATCTCTTTGACTCAATAAATCCATGGGGAGGTTTCAAAATTGCAAAAATAAAAAAGGACAACACTCTTTTCTTGCTTCCCAAGGTTTAAGGCATCTCTCTTTTCACTGAAGTACGGACTACGGCATACCCGCATGTGGTGCTGCACAGTGATGGAAACGTGGAGTTTCAGCCCTCTCTGCGCATTGACAGCAACTGCAGTTTTGATCTCTTCCACTACCCACAAGATAAGGCACACTGCACTTTGAGCTTTTTCTTTATGGTCAGCACAGGTGAGCTCTGGATAATGTCAGGAAACTGGTTTTGATGAAAAGAGCTGAACTCCATTTAAGCCCACAAGACACAAATGGCTAAGAGATTCATGACAGGATTTATTTGGCGTGGGTAGAGGAAAGGCACCAGCATGTATTCACTACTTCAGATGTTATTGCCTTTAGTGGCCACTGCATGTTGTGCTGTCACTGACTATATTTGTGCATTAGGGTAAATGAGAGTTGATTGGTGACAAAGACATGGAGAATGTGCTCACCTTGATGCCATCAATTAGGGACCTTGTACCTTTTCCAGACAACAAGGATAACTACCAACTGATGCCATACAATATGAATTCTCAGACATTTTGGACTCTATACTACCCAAATAATATATATCATTTCCACATAAATTTAGTGTTTTTCCTAGGCTACATGCATAGGCCCTAAGCAGATAATATATATACTGACCAAACAATGTGTATACTACCCAACTGGCACAATACTTTTGATCTGTCTCCAGAGTTACTTGGAGCCTCTCCAAACTGACTGGGTTTGTTTGGCACTTCCAAGCTGCCAATATCACCTGTTTCTATGCAAATTATCCACTCAACTCATTGCCTACAATGTCGTTATTTCAGCAGAGGAAAACCTCATGAGAAATGACAGGTCAAAATTTCACAATGAATTCCCCTGTGAGGCAGCCCTCTCAAGTAATCTGTTTATTGCTACCATGTATGATAGCTGTAGCTTATGCCAGGAAGTTGCCACCGATATCAGGGAAGACCAGAGAGGTTGCAACAAGTTTAAGTAAAAACCCCACCTGCAATATTATACTATCAACCACACCTTTGCATAGCAAGTTCCACTCAAACACTTACTGATTGGTTCCCCACCCGGGGACATGACAATTTTATGCCCCACTAAAACATTCCCATTCTCATTGGACACAGTGTGTAACAGACTTCCCTCTGTGATGCACCTCTGAAGACGCCGGCCACAGATGCAGGCGGAACGTTAGGAACAAGATCCACCAGACCAAGGCCACACAGCCCGGAAAACTCACCACAACCAAGTTTAAGTTTATAAAGTTAACTCTACTTCTTTGTTTGAGCAGACTAGAGAAAGCCACAAGGCTAGTTAGCAAATTAGCTATGTAGTCTTCTTCTGTGAATATGTAATAGAAAAGTACAGCCTGTTATTTTACTTCCCATGTGATTTAGCCCTTCCCTAAGCTAGTAAAGTATCTCTGCTAAGTATCTCTTTGAATATATTTTTAAAACCTATAGATGGTAAGGAATTCACTGGATTTCTCAGTTGGCCTCCAACCAACTGGTGAGAGGGAGTGTGGAGTTATAGCCACTGTCCGCGTCAGGCACCTGCAGCCCTGTTTAAGGGAACATATGTTATGTTCCTACAGCCGAACTAGGTGTGGGGAGAAAGATGGGAAATAAGGCCAAGATAGGCAATAAGACTGCATAACTGGAACAGCTGAGGCCCTCCTCTCTGAGCCTTCATGACATGTCACAGATGAGGTTTTTCTGTAATTCATAGATGGTCTAAACTGCAACAATGGCTCTACCTAGAGGGGATAATTTCCTTCAAGGAGCCTCTTTTAACGGTATTGATTTGGGGATTGCAAGCATTTAGAGGGATTCACATACATTCTCACTAAGCCTTTCACCAAGCTGCTAAGGTAAAACTATCCCACCCTTATAGTAAAGTAACTAAGGAAGCAGAGGATTATGCTGAGATAAAATATTTAAACCAGGAACTGCCTGGCTCATACTTCTGCTTCAGCCATCACTCTATCTCTTGTATGCATTCTGCCAGTCACATTTCCATATTGTAATTAATTGGCATTGCTGTGCATTAATTTCTACAAGGATACAGTGACCACCTTGCTTGCTTAACTTATGAAAATGGCATGTTAATTTTGTTTTGGTTCAGTTAGTGGAGTTTAGCCTTCTCTGCTCTTCAGAATAGTTTTTTCTTGACAGATGGCAACAGCTTGTATACTTTGTTTAGCATCCATTTTATCGAATTTGATAAAGAAAACGCAGCAGGTTAGATCCCATGATCCATCAGTGAAAAAGGTGATCCCAGCTCAGCCCTCCCACCACCAGCCTCTCGTTTGGGAGCCACAGGAGGGGATTATTTTGCTTTCTTACTCCTCTCCATTGCAGCCCCCCCAACGAGCAGGGCTTTTATTCCATATGCGTCCATTACTTGTGGGAATAAACTTTCTGAGGGGCAGAATTGGCTGCTGGGGCGGGGGGGGGGGTGTCATCAAGGATCCTTTTACTGAACTCACACTTCATCCAGTGACCACTGTAGAACCCACAGATTCACTCTTTCCATTTGAACTCTTATCTCTTTCTAGATAGATTTAGAAAACACAGGAATGCGAGTCATCCTTTCCCTGGCTGATTCCCCACTGAAAATTAAATACAGAGACAACCAGGTTTCAAAAGAAATGGCACCTTTTCATCAAGGTTTCACCCTCCCCACCGCGGCGTGTGTGTGATGACATCCATCTCAATCACGCTTTCAAACAGTGCAGCTCTTCCTTCCTCGCCCTGATTGGCTGTCGTGCCTTGTTGGGGCGGGAACTTGGTTTTTGTGCGTGAAAAAACTGTGCTAACTTTGAAGTGAGTACAGTTCTTTCATGCACACGTTTAAGCAAGTAATGTTCTCTTGTGCAGACATTTAAATGAGTAATGTTCTCTTGTGTCCATGTTCAAGCGAGTAATGTTCGCTTGTGCACACATTACAAAACAAAAAAAAAGGCTGCACGCGCATCACACACAGCCCGCCATGCTCTGATTGGCTGGAAGGTATTTGCGTCACTCTCTACTGTGGGAAATTTGAAACCACATTAGACCCACGAACCTCCCCACCGATCTGGATTGGAGACATGTTTTTTTAAAGGTTCATATTCAAGCAGTTTTGGAAAAATATAGGATAAGGGGGGGAGCGCCAGAACTGCGATGAATCTGTGTTCAGCAGTTCAGCTGTGGGGAGTTCTTTGTGAAACCTGGATATTTTGAGTGAGTATCCCAGGATTAATCAGCAGTGGGGATTTGGCCCCTGATTGTGCCAAGCATGGCCCTCATGATAGCTGATCTCTGTGGCTTCCCCCTGCCCCTCCCCCTCAAAGACAGGCCATCTTATATGGCCACTTTGTTACTGACATACCTGGGCTTCCACTCCTTGTTGGTTGGTTCCCTTCCAGGGGCATCACCCTGCAACCCTCTGCTCAGTAAGCTGAATAAACCAAAATACCATCAAGTTGCAAGGTTGAACAAATAACAGTGACCTGTTGCTTCCCCCCTACAAAAGGCAGTCCAGTTTCAGTGGTGTCATCCATAATATGACAACCAATGATGTGAGGTGAGCAATGAGGCTATGAACTAGAATTATGGAGATTACGAACTTGACACGAGGTTAGTATTTTTTGGCATCAGCCTATACAATGTTCTTTGCAACAGGAATCTCTGGCCTGACTGTTCACAATTCCAAAAGAAAACCATGCCCTGCCTTGTTGGCCAACCCCTGTCCCTCACTGCTTCTCCTTGCCCCTTAGCATTCTACTCACTGAACCAACCTGGTACCAAGACTAACCATAGCACAGCAAGAATTCAAACACACCCAAACTCCATTAATTAAAGGGAGCAAGTACAACCTGCAATAAAAGGCAATTTTGCCTTACTGATTGATTCATAAACCATTCCTGAAGACTGGAAGATGGCCAATGTCACACCAATCTTTAAGAAAGGATCTAGGGGGGACCCGGGAAATTACAGGCCAGTCAGTTTGACATCTGTTCCTGGTAAATTAGTAGAATCTGTCATTAAAGATAAAATTATAAAACATGTAGAAAAGCAAGACCTGATGAGAAAGAGTCAGCATGGCTTTTGCAGAGGCAAATCCTGTCTTACAAACTTACTAGAGTTCTTTGAGGGTGTAAACAGGCATGTGGACAGGGGTGAACCGGTGGACATTGTCTACTTGGATTTCCAAAAGGCTTTTGACAAAGTTCCTCACCAGAGACTGTTGAGAAAACTCAGCAATGAAGGAATAAGAGGGGAAGTCCTCCTATGGATTAAAAACTGGTTGAGAAACAGGAAACAAAGAGTGGGTGTAAATGGGAAGTTCTCACAATGGAGAGATGTCAGGAGTGGTGTCCCAAGGGATCCGCTTTTGGGACCAGTGCTCGCTGAACCTATTCATAAATGACCTGGAAGTAGGGGTGGGTAAGCGTGAGGTGGCCCAAGTTTGCAGATGATAACCAAATTATGTAGGGTGGTGAGAACCACAAAGGATTGCGAAGAGCATCAAAGCGGACCTTGATAAATTAGGTGAGTGGGCTCCAGAAGGCCATGGCAAATGCAGTTCAAATGTAGCAAAATGTAAAGTGATGCACATAGGGGCAAAAAAATCCAAACTTCACATAACACGCTACAGGGGTCAGTTAACTATCAGTCACAGACCAGGAAAGGGATTTAGAAGCGTCTTAGTTGATAGTTCAGCATGGGGAATGTCAACTCAATGCATGGGCAGCTGTGAAAAAAGGCAAACTTCTATGCTGGGGATCATTAGAAAAGGAATTGATAATAAAACTGCAAAGATTGTCATGCCCTTATATAAAGCAGTAGGTGGCAAGCCGCACTTCGGAGTACTGTGTCCAGTTCACAATGGTCAGCTGCATCTCAAAAAGCGATATTGAGGAGATAGAAAAAGTGCAGAGAAGGGCAACCAGAGAGGATGATTGAGGGACTGGAGCACCTTCTTCCTATGAGGAGAAGGCTGCAGCGCTTGGGACTCTCTTTAGTTTGGAGAGAGGAGGCTGAGGGGGATATGATTGGGAAGTCTACAAAATTATGCATGGGGTAGAAAATGTTGACAGAGAGTATTTTTCTCTCTTTCTCACAATACTTCAGGAACCAGGGGGGGGGGCATTCGTTGAAAATACTGGGGAAGAATTAGGATCAATAAAAGGAAACACTTCACTTCCATAGCGTGTGATTGGTGTTTGGAATATGCTGCAGGAGGTGGTGATGGCCACTAACCTGGATAGCTTTAAAAGGGGCTTGGACAGATTTATGGAGGAGAAGTCGATTTATGGCTACCAATCTTGATCCTCTTTGATCTGAGATTGCAAATGCCTTAACAGACCAGGTGCTCGGGAGCAACAGCCGCAGCAGGCCATTGCGTTCACATCCTACATGTGAGCTCCCAAAGGCACCTGGTGGGCCACTGCGAGTAGCAGAGAGCTGGACTAGATGGACTTTGGTCTGATCCAGCTGGCTTGTTCTTATGTTCTTGTGTTCTTATGTTCTTATGAGGGTTTACGATACAGACCCTGTGGCCTTGCAGGTGCAGCTGCATTAGGAAACAATTCACCTTCAAACACCTCCAAAGTTTCATTATTTCACTCTTGATTCTCTCTTGTTCAGTCCCTCAGTTTCTCCTTTCAAATAGTGGGCTGGATCCAGTGATTGGTCAGTGGAAGGTGCTGATGGATGTGGATTCTTCCCACATTCCCTCAGCAGTACTTCTTGATCCACAGAAAGTTAATTACCAGGACTGCAAATCCTGTGAGGACTAATAACCCAGTAGGTCAGGAGGCTGTAGGGGGGAGGGGGATGAAATTGCTGTTTCTTGCTTCAACAGAGATCTACTGACAAGAGAAGAAAGGGAACGATTTCTCTCTCACACACATACACACTCTGCAGCTATTAGTCCACCTAAGAGTCTTATAACAAAGGAATAAACTTTCCTGGTGCCAGAAAGGCTTGATAGGGAGGAGACAGAAAGATCTTCAGTCTTTGCATCTGTGGATTACCAAATTCAATAGTTCTAACACTTTTTGGTACTTCTCTTTCTCCTCTTCTTCAATTCATTCCCCCAATGAAAGCATTATACTTTGATTCTATTGCTTCCTTTTAATTCATTGTAGTGGCTTATATTTTGTGTATAATATAAAATTAACCTTGAAAAGTGATTCATTTTCTTCCTCTCCTCTGTCTTCATGCTATACTTTGTTCTTAATTAAGCCCTGACTCACAATATGAGAACAGTTGTTGGAAAGAACTCTACAATTGCCGCCACCCCACCCCCCCAAATCCCCCTTTACAACAGAATATAAAGCACATGAGGTGATAATGAAACCCGATGCTATTTTTCAGGAAGATCAAACAGATATTAAGGTTTAGTGGATCACATTAACTCAAACCCCTGGAGATGCAAAGAAAATAGTATGAGTGAAATACAAAACTGCAGATTGCTTTGATCAAAGGCCATAGTTCCCTTCTTGCAGAACGGACAATAATGTCAGTTGAAGGTGCTGAATTTCAAATTAAAGTATGCACACATTGACTCTGCAGCACATCCTTCTAAAGCTATAGAACAACACAACCTCTCAAACATTTAAAACCAATTGTTAAACAGAGATTCCAAAAACTGTCAACAGTGCGGCCGATTTCCTCCCAACCCCCAGATCATTATTACACTGGCCTCCTGGCGTTGTTGTTTCTTTTAGCACAACTGAGACAAGTTTGGTGACAAAACTGGTTGCAGATAACAGTGATCTCCAACTGAATGTGTAGGGGCAGCAGCTACCAAAAATGAGAGTGACAGTCATTCAGAAGATTAAAAAAAATAGGATGATTGGTAAGCATGAATGGAAAACAGAGAAACACAAGTATGGTGACTAGCAAAGCATTTGGGATTATAAAATCCTGATCCAAGTAAAGCTCTGGCTCATGTAAATCTCTTTCGCAGTTAGGCATCCAAGGTGCTCCTACTCTGCAAAGCCAGGTATGGCAACAAGAAGCGGTTCTAAAGTGATGCCAGTAGGAGGGGGTGTTAGGTCTTGGACCAGTAGTCAATAAACAGACTCCAGAAGTAGATACAGTAGTGTTTATTGAGTTGGCATCAATCACTACGGAACCTGGCTTCTACAGTTGCATTTATTCGCCTCGCTACCCCTTGATTCCCCCCCCCCCATTTTCTCAGAGAATGTGTGAAAGAGAGAGGTGCAAAATAATTTGTTTTGAAGCTCAGCATCCCAAGGTCGGGACATAGATAGCCTTCTGCCAGGCTTCCCCTGCAGGCTCCAAGTCTTCAACCTCCCCCTGGGTGCCGGGCAGGGTTAGCCTAATTAGCATATATGTAAGTACATATGTAATTGTATGAGACAAATTAAACAGGAAAAGAGAGATATTACCATATCTGAGGCTCATTCCGCACATACAGAATAATGCACTTTCAAACTGCTTTCAGTGCTCTTTGAAGCTGTGCGGAATAGCAAAATCCACTTGCAAACAGTTGTGAAAGTGGTTTGAAAATGCATTATTTTGCGTGTGCGGAAGGGGCCACAGTCTCAGTTACAGTGAAGGACACAGTTCAAACCCCAACCCCAGTGGAAACAATACTCCCTCGCCCAGGTGTCCTTCCTAGTACCTTGTTCCCTGCATTTGTTTGATGCCAGGAAGGAGCAAGCCGTGGGACAGCTAAGTGGGGCAGCTACAACTTCAAGTATGGGCCCTCTCCTTATCTTTAAGGCCAAAGGAGGAGGACTCTGTCAGCCCCCTCAAACAAGCACTCTTACTGCAAAGTAAGAGGATTTGGAATTTTGCAAGTCTAATCATTTTCTTCTTATCAGAGGCGCACCATTTCTCTGTTGCAGAATTTGCACTCAGGTATCAACAGTGTATTACATATCTCGGATGGTTTAAATGAATTCAGCTTATCTGTAACTGTTCATTCAGTAGAATTGACAGCCTACTTTTTGGCTGGATGTATCAAACAAATCCTGTTTTGTAGCCATTATTCATCCAAGCTCGCTTGCAAGATCACCTTCTCTTCCCTCAAATACTTTTAGCCCCAGGGAGTTTACAAGGTGAAAATTCACTGGGTTCATCTTTCTCCTTTACTCTGCAGACTGCAGGACAGACCAAGAGCAATCAAATCTCAAAGGAGTTCAGGTAGCTTTGGGCAGGCTTTTCTTCTTCGTCTTCTTAGGATTGGCTCATATATTTCATTTAGTGTTTGTAGGGCTTTGGCTCTTTTGAAAATGTGAATCAGAGGTGCCTCCTGGAGAAGGCCATCTGGATGGCATCCAAAACAGACAAGGATAGTAACAATGCTATCCATACCAAACATAGTCACACATTGGACTCAACAGAAGTTAGGCACTTTTCCTATATTCTAGAGCAGTGGTGGCGAACCTATGGCATGCTGGCAGGGGCTGATGGGAATTGTAGTCCATGAATATCTGGAGCGCCATAGGTTTGCCACCACTGTTCTAGAGGTATAATTTGATTAAATATTTTTCTATTTTCTACACATTGGACTAGGATTCTGGGAGATTATTCTATCCTCATTCCTAACATGGAAACCCATTGTGTGACCATGAGTCCATCAAATACTCTCACCCTGACCTACCACACAGGGTTGTTGTTATGAAAATGAAGGAGGGGGAAACGATGTTCTAAACTGCTTTGATTCCCTACTGGGGAGACAAGCAGGATCTAAATATTCATGCAGAAAATTGACTTTGTTCCTCAGCAGTCCAGTTCTAGTACCCACTATAAATAACTTCTGCCATCACATACGGCTTGCATGCAATTCCAAGGCCGTATCCTGATCACACAGGTGCAAGTAATATCTCCTCTCTAAAAATGCAGAGTGTGAGCCATACATACTGGTTGGATAGCAAATGCTTTCAGCCATCACAAGACAAATTCAGGGCAGATACAAGGGTCGATCTTTCAAACTTTGTATAGGTGGTCTCATTTATGACTTGAGGACTTCCAAGGATTTATAGCTGTGAAATTCTTGAGATCACAAAGCCTATGGCAACCATTTAGAATAAGGTCACGCCGTATGGATAAGACAGCAAGATAAGACGGGTCAGATACCCAATCATCCATCAGTTCATTTGGTTGTGGTGGGTTTTCCGGGCTGTGTGGCCGTGGTCTGGTGGATCTTGTTCCTAACGTTTTGCCTGCATCTGTGGCTGGCATCTTCAGAGATGTATCATGTTGTGCATTTCATCAAGCGTGTGGCTGAATATTCAAGTGATAGGTATGTATGACCTGGCCTACAGTCTACTATGACCCTGGAGAGGTGGGAGACATGCAAAGGTATGGGGCAACAAGCAGACAGTCAAATGATGAGAGCAGCCAAAGAAAGTAATGAATTAGCACCGTTTCCTGCTGAGGAGCAACTATGGAATGCACTGATGTTCAACGTGGTGGTCCGTCCTTTTAGCAGTTCTTTATAGTAATTTTTTCAAGGACCCAAATTAGTTCCTGTGCCTCCAAAAATTATATGATCTAAATCTGGAATTTCCAAATGTGGGCACCATGGTGGCTGCCAATAACTTTTCTGGCACCCACCAAGAGTTTTTAGGAAATGGGTGGGGCCAGGAAGGGTTTTTGCCCAGCAAGGCTTCTGATTGGCCATGCAGACTTTTAAAAGATTTGCTTTGGCAGCAGCTGCCACCACGGCGCAGAGTCTGTGCTGTCTTCCTGAAGTTAAGCGGTGGTGATCATTTTGTGGTGGTGATCATTTTATGATGATGATGATGATGATGATGATGATGATGATGATGATGATGATGATGATGATGATGATGATGATGATGTTGCTGCTTTCAGCAGGCTGCATTGGGTACCCAGATCTAGATTGTGGGTAATGCTGCTGGTGAGACTGTAGGCCTGTGCAGCCTTCTTACCAAAACGGAGGATAAAACAGCTTTATTAAAGCTCCTTTCTTAATCCTTCTTGAGATGGAACCTATGTGTCTCAGTTGAATTTCTAAAGTTTAATCACTGTAATTTCACCTGTTCATTTCTTTTCTAAAGCTTCAAACTCCCCCCCCCACCCCAGCCTGATTCTTAATCGGGCTGTTTCAGCCAGCCTCAGGCAAGGGAAGCTAAGAAGAGCATTCTTTCTAATGCCACTTAAAACTGCTTCTACTGTAGTCGTCATTATGTTATCTTTTTTTAGTAGTATTTTTACTTCTGGTTATGCTGCTTGTATCAACTATTTTATGGATAGATTTTATCAATAGATTTTTACTATTTCACTATTTTGTTTTTATTTTGCTATCTGCCTCAAGCAAGTCCATGAAGAGGTGGCCTGTAAATCGCCTCTGTAAATAAAGCATGAGACACAAAATCTTCTGTGATTAACTAGTTTTGCGTTCTTCATGTGGATTGGCTAAGATTTTGAAGCTATTGGACTGGTCTGTGAGATTCAACAAGAAGGTTTTCCTAGAAGGTAGGGTGTGCTTCTAACACAAATCTGATCCTAGTGTAAAGTTTTGTCTTTGTTGTCTGGGGCTATGAGGTGACTATTTCTATTTGATATGTCTTGTTCAAAAGTAAGTAACAGATAAGTTGAAATCCTGCTAGATGCAGGCATCTTGGCCTACACAGTCTTTAAAAAGTATTTGCATAAAGTCATTCAAGGTCTATTTTCTTGCCATCTGTAGGAGTGTTTTTGCCTTTTTCTTGCTGGCTGCAATCCATTATATCCTCTCAGCTTCAATTCTAGCACAGACTGTGCTTGAAACACAGGCCTAAAACTTTAGGGGAGGGGAGCCTACAACTAAAAGCTTCAATATGACTGCCCCCACTGAATCAATTGTACCTAGGTTTTACGCTTATGAAATAAAGCACCAGAATCCATATTTTCAAAAAAACTATTTGATTTCTCTAGTCTATATTGGGAGCTTACCATTTAAAAATGAAGCACTTGTTTTCAGGAATGCATTCCACATAAAATGCCTGTAGCCCTTTCCACCCCCAGCATGAAAACATCAAATTTTTAACACATCTACAATTTGTATTTGAAATCCCTAGGCACGCAGGAGTCGCCATATTGCAAAGAAGTCTTTCAAAAGCAAAAGCTTGTTCCAAGGAGTGATTTAACCAACAGCTTACATTTAAAGAACCCAAAGTGTATCTTTTTTTATTATGTCTTACAGCTTTACAGAATTTTTCAGGTATATTCTTTTGAGAGTCAAAGCTTTTGAGAGTCATCGCCAGATCTGATAAAGGAAGCTCTCATTCTTAGAAGCTTGTACCCCAAAAATCTTCTTAGCCTCTAAGGCGTTACTGAACTTGAACCTTCTACTGTAGACCAACACAGCTACTCTCTATATAGCTTGGATAGTCCATATATGTTGCAAGCTATGTATACCCTCACTTACCCACATTGAATATGGGGATGAATATGGGAACCAACTTGAGTTGTCCCATTAAGGGATAGTAGACAGAGTACTCTGTTACTGGAGGAATTTTCATTGTTCTCCTGGCATAATACTAAAATGCTGAATCCAGAATGGAAGAATCTCTTTTGCAAAAAATAAAACATAACACGAAAATCAAAACTTACAGGAGATCAAACTAATGATGAAACCATACAAGGATTTGATGTTTGTTCAGAGCTAGAACCCATAATGAAACAGACATAGAAGAACCGGTGGCCACAACAGGCAGTACAGTCGGTTCTTAATATGACAGGGCATGTCGGAAATTCTTCTCTGATGCAGAACTCGCTTTGCATTTGGTAAAGTTTAACACACATGAAGATGCCTCATTTTGAATCAGATTAGCAGTCCATCAGGGGCAGTATTGTCTACTCTGACTGGCAGTTGCTTTTCAGGTCTTCCACTTCAACTACTATCTGATTCTTTTAAATCGGCGGTTCCTCCAGCACCTGTGAATTGCTTGACCCCTTTGGGGGTCAGAGCCATAACCCACTTCATGAAGAGATTAGCCTTCTAAGACTCTCTGCATCAGTGTTCTCCATCTGTAAAATGGATAAATGTTAGGGTTGGGGGTCACTGCAACATGAGGAACTGTGTTAAAGGGTCGCGGCACTAGGATAGTTGAGAACCACTGTTTTAAATAAAGATGTCAGGAAGCACATCTGGGACCTCCTGCATGTTAACCAGATGCTCTGCCGCTGAGTCACGGCCCCTCCCATTCAGCAATGAAAATGAATATATAACAGAAGCAATTTTTAAGACTACCTCTAAGGCACATTTGTTCTCACTCTTTGGCCATTTATGCATCCGCAGTCTCCTTTGCTTTGAACACACATCCCTTCTAGGCCTGATCTTCATTTATGCACATGTTTTCCATTCTTTGGCACTCACCCTGCTTTCAGATCTGAGAATCCCTTCATTTTCCAAGTGCTCTGAAAATGCAACTTTTTCCCCTTTGCAGGAAAAGCAAAGGAAATCTGTTTGCATAATTATTTCTTCAGGGTTTTCTGCTCCATTTTTGCCCCACCAACACCACAGTAGTTTCTTCCGCTCTACCACCCAGGATGATCAAAGGGTTTGGGCAGAGGTGTACTGGGAGAAAATGGCTCCTGGGACAACACATGCTCAAGTGCCCCCCTGCTCTCCTCTTAAGGCAGCCAGCTCCTTCAGCCAGAGGAGGGCGGCAGCAGTCCTGGGCAGCCTGGTGGGGCCAAGCCAAGGGGCGCCTGGTGGGCCCACGGCAAGCTCCTGGCCTGGCCAGGCTGCTCCTTCAGCCAGCAGAGTAGGGCAGCGGTGGTCCCGGCCGGTGGAGCGGGGAGCACCAGACGGGGCGCCTCTCCATAGGAGAGGTGTGGGGGGTGATTTTGTGCCCCCATATAATCTAATGGGTGGCGCCCAGGGTCAATTGACAGCCCCCCCGTGTCCCTCTGGCAGATACGTCCCTGGGTTTGGGGAGGTTCCCCTTGTGTTTTCTTTTTTAAAATTTCACATTAATAATCTAGCCATGGTAGTGAACTTAGTGAAATTGACAAGGTTTGCGTTCCATTGAGAAAACTCTTGCCAGCCTTTCTCATCTCTCCCTTGCCCCAGCTACTGCTGCCATCTTTTCTCTGTCCCTCCCCACCCAAGCTATGCAAAGGAGAGCAGAACAATTTACATGGCAAACCAAAGGGCCTGTTTCCTTCTGATTCTCTATTCCTTATGGGCTACCTGTTTTAATGGAGGGAGGTCTGCATCAGTTAACTTCCCAAAACAAAGGTTGCCTGGCAACAAAGAGGTGAGCAGGTAAAATGGTAGGGGGCTTGTATAGAGACACTTTGCTGGAGAACAACCAATGTAAATAAAAAGATGCAGAGGTGAGGGGGAGAGGATGGGGCATACAGAAAAACCCCACTGCATGGGAAAGATTTCAAAGCGACTGCTTCTCCTGTGCAGCCAGTGGTATGTGAACAAAGGACTTTTGTTTATGAAATGGGGTTGGTGAAGGGGCAGTTTTTCTAGCCATAAAGAGAGGACAGGATATCCCTACACGATTTTCCGACCAATATTTATCCCCCAGAAACTCCTCCCATCCTACATATCCACTGGCAGTAGCCAAGGTGTGAAATAGTTAAGAGTGGAGAACTCTAATCTGGAGAACCAGGTTTGATTCCCCACTCCTCCACATGACCAGCAGACTGTTTATCTGGCAAACTGGATTTGTTTCCCTGCTCCTATGCATGAAGCCTGCTGGGTGACCTTGGGCTAGTCACAGTTCTCTCAGAACTCTCTCAGTCCCACCTAGCTCACAAGGGGTCTGTTGTGGGGAGAGGAAGGGGAGGAATTTGTAAGGAGTGAAAAGTGGGATATACATTCAAACTCTTTGTCTTCTTCAAATATCCCTTATTTCCCTATTCAGTAGATGGAAAGTTGAGGTAAACAAGATGATGGCTTTTATCTGTTCTCTTTTGTCTTTTTCCCTGTGTGGTCCTGAATAGCACCCCATTAACTGCAATTTGGTACAGAAGTGAAGAAGGCTAATACAGTGGAAGGTGGTGCTTTCAGGCTCATATAAGATTAAAATGGCCAAGAACAGTTCTTTAAGTGGAGAATATGGCACATTGCTTGCCACACATTAAAAGTCTGGGGGCAGAAAGATTTAAATCCTGTCAAGATATCTGAAGAACTGCGTCTCCCCGTACTGCCCAGCTAGGTCCCTCCGTTCTTCAGAGGAGTACCTGCTGGAGATCCCTGAACCAAAAAAGATCCGGCTGGCCTCTACTAGGGCCAGGGCTTTCATGACCCTGACCCCTACCTGAGGGAACAGGCTCCCTAAGGAGACCAGGGCCCTGCAGAGTTTCTGCAGGGCCTGTAAAAGGGACCTGTTCTGCCAGGCTTTTGGCCAGCCGGGCTAGCCATCAGACCCTGGTACCATCTAGGCCTCCCGTGGGTGGGGTGGGGGAGGGGGGGGGAGGAAGTCGCCATCTGTTGCTGGGAAATTGTGTGTTGTTGATTTTAAATTATTGTTTATACTGATTTTACTGAGACATTGATATTTGATGTGCAGTGCCCTGAGCCTTCCGAGGAGGGCCGTCTAAAAATGTAATGAATGAATGAATGAATGAATGAATGAATGAATGAATGAATGAATGAATGAATGAATGAATGAATGAATGAATGAATGAATGAATGAGAGAGGTGATTCCATAGCTTCATAAAATACCTGTATCTCAGCAACATTCAAAAAACACACACACACACTCAAACCCTTATCTGGAAAGATTTCTGTTCTCACCTATGATTATTGAAAAACTCAGAGAAGCCATCAACTGTATTGTTAGCAGTTTATAAATGTGATAAATACAAGGGTGACCCACAGTGCTTGCAGTGGGCTGGCAAAGGGTTTAGGGAAAAACGGACGGTTATGCTGGAAGATCATGCCGACGTGTCAAATAGTTTCTCAATCATCTCGCCCACCTGCTCAACTCGGTATTTGATGTATTTCTCAGGATTCTTGGTGAAAGGCACATTGCCATACCTGCCAAGGTATAAAAACAAAAACCCTCCTATGACAAAGCACAACATTTTTGCTCAGGTGGTTTCCAATAGCACAACTGTCTTCCCTTCCGTCCTCGCTATCAGAACAATGTGCAGAAAAATCAATTCCATGCCAGGAGCTGCAAGCACTTGGAAATCTATTATGCAGACAGGCTGAACAGAAAAATAAACCTGTTTATTATGAGTACTGGAAAATCACTGTGATGCAAGCTAATCCACAACCACAGAATTGTTTGTGCAGACACATACAAAAAATTGCTCCTTGACCCACCTAATGATAGATGCAGCTGGGTGAATATGTTATGCTTTGGGACACAGGGAAGCAGACAGACATCCCTGGTCTGCTGGCCAGAATGCTGTCTGGAGAGCCAGCGTGGTGTAGTGGTTAAGAACAGGTGCACTCTAATCTGGAGAACCGGGTTTGAATCCCTGCTCTGCCACTTGAGCTGTGGAGGCTTATCTGGTGAACTAGATTAACTTGTGCACTCCAACACATGCCAGCTAGGGGACTTTGGGTTAGTCACAGTTCTTTGGAGCTCTTTCAGCCCCACCTACCTCACAGGGTGTTTGCTGTGAGGGGGGAAGGGAAAGGAGTTTGTAAGCTCCTTTGAGTCTCCTTACAGGAGAGAAATGAGGGATACAAACCCAACTCTTCTTCTAATGGAACTGATTGTCAGTAATCACCTGTTTAAGAAGGCGGCGTAGATCTCTTGTACAATAGTTTTCTGAGCCTGCCGGATTTTGTCCCTCTGCTCTGTGTCAGGTATGGCCCACGCCTTCTGGATTTTACACAGTTCTTCCAGGCCATCATTGAAACCCTTTCCAATAAAAATATATGATGAACACTAAATGTGAATGGCAAAGAATGGAGAACATTTGCCTGAAGTCTGGTAGGCAGTTAGTTACCTTAAAGCGTTCCTTGATCACCTGCCTCTCCTTGTCTTTGAGCTGTGTAGGATGAAGAAAAAGAAGAGCTCTTCTGGTTATTTTCCTCCCACTCAGGACTATCAAAGCATTCTTAAAACTACTTCTTTAGGAGGTATGTTAATCACTGAATAGCCCCACACATTCCTAGAAAGCCTCCTTCAAAACCTGCAGGCATGAATTTGGGCATCAGTCAAAGAGTGGCCACACTCCCGTTTACCAAAAAGGTCTGTTCACACTGTAAACCTCCTGTTCAGTCCCAGATGCAGAAATGCTCCTGGAAATGGTAGGTAACATTTCCCGTGACACCGCGATGTTCAAACTACACAGTAGATAACTACACTGTCTGCCAGCTTTGTGGATCTGTCATTAAACACAAAAGCCGAGGGGAAAGGGGGTTTGTGCCACTAAATCTGGAACAGTAAACACAATGGCACAAATGCGGCGCACAGTCAAATTGACTTAACACTTTTACACTCTTACTAAGCTACTGATATTTACAAACTGTACAACAGAGCTCAACATATGAGCGTCATTCATATTCCAAAATCAACAGTTCTCTTAGACTGGTAACAAATTCCAAGAACCAGGTCTATAAATAGATGTATACAGTCTGATTGGTTCAGCTAATTGTAACATAGAGTCTCTAATATAATATGGAAAATCCACAGGCAGACCAGTTTCTGGTATTGTCACTGGCTTCAAACAAATCTTCACAGGCTCATAGTATTTTCAATGGGACTCAAATGTCCTCTTTGTAAACTACTTTCACCATTCAGCAGGGACAGCGTTTGTCTCACTCAAGTCTTTTCTGGTCTGTTTTGCCATGTTCTTTGCATTTCAGACCGTATGTATCTATTTATAGACCTGGTTCTTGGAATTTGTTACCAATCTAAGAGAACTGTTGATTTTGGAATCTGAACGAAATTCACATGTTGAGCTCTTTATATATTTTGTAAATATTAGTAGTTTAGTAAAAGTCTGATAGTATTCAGTCAATTTGATTGCTAGCCACATTTGTGCAATTGCATTTACGGTTCTAGTTCTGTGGATCAGCAGAACCATTATAGGCTGAATTGAAAGATTCTACCCACAAATCCTGCGAAATCCAGATGAACTTACACAACCATCTAACCTTTATTAGAAAGATCCAGGAAGGAAGACTTCCCCTTTGTATGCTACAGAATATTTTTTGCAGAGAACTCCAGATCCAGGAAGCTGTTATCAGTTGCCCTCTAATACACAAGTGCTATACAATTACTTTTTCTCATGTATAAAAACCAAATTCCTATTTTGTAACATTTTAACTGTTTTTTTAAATATACTAACCCTCATTATACTAAAATATCAAATAGTAAACAAAAATCTTTATAGGCATGGAGGAGAGGTGTACTTTCCAGTTCTCTAAATAATTTCAGGGGTTTTCTCACCTTGACTCCCGGTTGGAAGACAGGCAAGTTTCGCTCTGAGATGTAATCTGTGACTTTCAACCAGCTGAAATAGACAAGAAGGAAGGCAAGCATTGTGGATCTCCAGGCACAAAGAGTAAAATATATCACGTATGTGAACTTTATATATTGTATGTGCCAGTATCAGGCAGTGGCATGGAAATGGCCATAGGCTGCTCCCTCAGCATGTTACATACTCAAGACACAAGATGCTTTTAAGCATGCTACATTGTTTTATTGCCTGTTTGGCAGACCTGAAAAATACCCATGAAAAATAAAGGACCCAGTTTTATCATCTCAGTTCCCTGAAACTACCGACAACTTGAGACAGGGATGCTCTTACTTGTTGACTTCTGTCTGCACCTTCAGTGGAGAACAGAAACAGAATCGTAAAGGCCTAGCCATCACTCACTTTGCTGAAATAACCACATTCCCCACCAAGACGTTGCCCTCTCCTGTTTTACTGCCTTCTGCCTTAAGTCCTCTTTGGTTAGGTGCTGGAATTTAATCACAGCACTGAGAACTGGAGGAAACTGATCAGATGGTGTTTTCTGACCTGCGCTGATATGTCAGAATCTGTTGCTCGATGTGTTCCCTGTAAGACCGTTCAGCTGTTTTCTGAGTCACAGCCACCAGTTGGATTAGTTCAGACCTAAGAGGAGGAAAGAGAGGCATGCTGAAAGGGTAGTAAGTTCACAAAGCTCCTTTGTGCCAAAATGGCAGGTGGCGTCAGGTATTTCTGCGGCTTTAGCTTGAAATAGGAGTTCACATATTTTGACTGGCCTTGCTTGTTAGCCAAAATTTGTACTTGCCGCTGCTGTGCCTACAGGGGAGGATCAATGTCTTAAACATGACATCTTTAGCATAACTGATTGCTAGACTGGAGATTAGGAAGAGCCTATCCCATTTCAAAGTCAAATTGGTTAGAATTTTCTGTCTTCTCAGAAATGAGTGTATTAATCCTTTTCCACGTAGGTCAGTTGGCTTCGTCTGGCCAAGTGTTAGTCTGACATCATTATTCCCTGAAGGATAGCACAAGGTGTTAAAACATCACTTACAACGTTGACAACCTGGATTCCATCATCTTGTAGCCTAAACCAGTAAAAACAGTTGGATGCAGAGTAGGGCTGTGCATTCGGATAAACTGAACCAAGAAAACCTGACTAACTTCTTGGCTTTTCCCATAGCCTATGTAAGGACACAGGGATTTAAAGAAAATCTTTTTAAACATTTAAAACCTATTTTTCAGGCTGGGGATTGGGCTTTAAATTTAACCCCCCCCCAAAAAAAAACCCCTTACCTTGGCTCTGCTGGGCTGGCAAAGGTGCCCCCACCCTTTGCTGGATTGATCTGGAAGAAGCAATCCCCTGTTGCCTTTTCCCTGCCCTGCTGCTGGTTTCCAGGGTAGCAGGAGAAAAGGACGTATGTAGGGGGGGGGGGGTTCCACAGGTTCTAACCACTCCATTACATGTCTGAAGCTCTGCCCCCCCCCCCCCCGCCATCCCCACCGGCTGGGCTCCCAGCTGGCAGTTCCTTTTTCCCTCCTCTCCAAGGAGAAGAGACTGCCATCCCCAGTATTGGAGAGCTGCTTTTATAAGCACTGAGCGGGGGGGGGGGGGGGGCCCTTGGGAGGCGTGACCACGCCCCAAGGGGTGGGTGGGGGCGTGGCCATGCCCCCAAACCCACCCCATAAAAAATCTATAGCTACGTCCCTGGCAGGAGAGAGGGGAAGAGGCATCTTGAAGGGACAAACAGGAGATATCGTTGGAGCTTTCCTATTTGGCTGATGTCATTGCAGTTTTATCTTAATATCTACTGCAACAACCTCTTAATATCTACTGCAACAACCTCTAAAAAGGGGAAGGTAGAATGGGGGCCAGAAATTTAGAGTGGCCAATGAGATTTCAGGTTACAGACAACACTGCTTTTTGGGCAAACACAGAAGGTGTTTTGGCCTGGATTTCTTTTAAAATGTTCTGTGCATTGCCAAACAGCATAAATAGAAGGGCTGATTCCAGCAGACACCATTGGAGACAGATGTTTGAGAGAATTCAATGCAAAGCTTGGATTGAGCTGTTGCTCCTCCCTCTAAGTTTTTGTTAGTTCGACTGCTGAACCACTGGAGTGCTGTCTACCTGTGTTGGACTCTAATGCCTGCCTGCCACTTCTGGAGAAAAAAGATGTAGAATTTGGGTGCTGTGTGGTTTCCGGGCTGTATGGCCGTGTTCTAGCAGCATTCTCTCCTGACGTTTCGCCTGCATCTGTGGCTGGCATCTTCAGAGGATCCTGCATCTGTGGCTGGCATCTTCAAATCCTCTGAAGATGCCAGCCGCAGATGCAGGCGAAACGTCAGGAGAGAATGCTGCTAGAACATGGCCATACAGCCCGGAAACCACACAGCACCCAAGTGATTCCAGCCGTGAAAGCCTTCGACAATACAAAGATGTAGAATGGTTTGAAACAATTGGTTTGGTTTTTTCCTTTGGCCTGTTGGTGGGTTGTGTGTGGGGGGGGGGGGGGGAAGGGGGATAAAGGGACTTCAGTTGCCTTCAGTTAGTATTTTTTTGGTTTTCATGTTGTGCTCTTAAAAATTGTTTCAGGACACAGGGGCATGCAATGTGTAGAATGTGGAATGAAACAGGCACAGAAAGTTAGTAAAAGTGAAAGATCATATATTTTTGTTGCTTGCTGTACATTGGTGATGTACAAATAAAATGATATTAGTGGAACTAACTTGTTTTTTAAAAGGTGCGAACAATAATAACACAAGGTGGTATAGAAGTAAATGGGCTTAGTCAGAAATATTACACATAAGGTGAAGGCAGGATGGAAACCAGTTAGAATTCTTTTTCTCTTGGTATTCTTTTATTCTGATCTTTTCTTTATTAAACATCACTGTATGGATCAATGGTTTTTCGGGGGATAGAGGTTGATGCTTTGTAGTTCATTTCTGTTGTTTCTTTTATCTCTCTATGTAGGGTGGCTGGAACACCATCTTAAAGTGGATGTAGTATAAAATTTTAATTTTTTTTAATTGAAAATTGTTTCAGGATTTTGTTTTTAAAAATCTGGGCCTCGTTTAGGTGGGTGGCTCTGTTGGGTTGTTTTTCTGAGCTGTTTCTGACCCTCCATCTTCCATCGGAAACAACTGCAAACTCCAATGGTAGATAAGGGCACCCGCTTTGAGGGTCTATAAAATTGGACCCACGACCCAAACTTCACCAAACCTGAGCTTCTTCTAAGGAGAGTCACCTGCAGAACTGCTGCAAATTTGGTCCCTCTATCTTGAAAAATGCCCCCTCCCCAGAGCCACCCCTCACAATTCTCTATAGACTTTAATGTGAGAAAATGTCTAGATATCCAGAAAAAGGCTGGGGGAAAAATCCCATTTACCGGTATGGGTATTCAGCTTCTTTGGACATTTTCAGGTCTAAAAAAACCCAAATCCAAATATTACCCCAAAATTGGTGGACACTGCTATGTCAAAGTACTAGCCAGAGAATGTGTACACAAGTTCAGCCATGAAGAATTGGATTTAATAATTATTTTTCCTGAGCCTGACTGACCAGCCTCCATATTCACAAGTCAAGCGCCAGGAAATTATTTCCTGAATTGACTGGGAAGTGCTTCTCAGAATAATAGCCTCAGTGCCAAGAAGATGAAAGAGCCTGATGCAATCAGAGCCCACTCAGCTGCTTTTATTTTTCCATTCTTTTCTGAAAAGATATGTGTACCATAGGAATGACAGACTTCAAAGGGTCCTTTTCAAGAGAAGAGCAAAGAACAAGAGAATATAGTCGGAATATACGCGCACACTGCAGCGAAGTTGCTACAAATCAGCACTACGCTGACAGAGGTCTCATTCCCCCATCAGGACCGTGGACATGCGCAGTATGCACAGACTTACTTTTCAAGGGACTTGAGAATGTAATTGTAGTTGTTGTGTAGGAAGATGGCGCTTAAAGCTGGGTCCTCGTAAACCTTGGATTTGCTGAGAAGATTTAGTTGCAAGTTGCCTAGAACTTTGCCTTAATAGAAGAAATACAGAAGTCAGATCACTGTAAAAACTCTGAAGGCATCATTTACATGTCATTTACCTATGCCAGCAAGACCAAAGGGTTGCAAAAGCACATGTACGTGCCCTAATGTGATCAATGGATTAAAAATATTTTAAATGTCTCTTCACTGATAGGTTACATTTAAATCATGTATATATTGAAGCCAAATATAAAAAAGAAAAATCATGTAGTCTTTTAAAGACCAATGAATTTATTGAGGCACAATGTTCATAGTCTATGGCTCAAAATCCACGAAACGTCTGCCGTAATACACTTGTTAGTCTTTAAAGGTGCTGCGGGATTTTCTTATTTTTGATGAAACAGACTAACATAGTAACTGCACTGGAGTTTATCCATTACAAAGTTTCAATGAAAATGCAATTCAGAGGATTCTGGAAGACAGTTTCTCAGTTGTAAGATAATTTATTGTTTAATCAGCTAGGGCTGCAATCCTACAAATACTTTCCTGGGACTAAGCCTCATAGAATAAACCTCTTAGTAGGCTAAAAAGTCTATTAGGATAACTGCTTAGCTACTACATATTGTTAGGCAGAGGCATACCGGGGCCTTTCCCTTGCACCCAGCTTCTAGGCATGGAGGAGGAGCTGAGTAGCCCCTCTTTGCTGCCTAGAAGCTGGGGAGCGAGTTTTCTGTGCGCCTGGGGACATGGGGTACCCCATGTCCCTAGGTCCGTACGCCACTGTTGTTAGGTCATCTTTAGCATTTTCTTGATAAAAGTAGCTAATTCACTTTTCATGAGATGAATCATTAGAGTACATACATAAATATTCCAAAAATCATTTAATCGTTTCATTCAATGTTTTAAAATTGTTTATTTACTGTTCAACTTACTTCTCCTATGCAGTGGAGCCTTGTGCTCCATATTACAGAAAACTACTATAAAATTATTAGATACATTCATGTAGTTTCATTTACCCAGTTCCTATTTCAGGGCAAATGCTAGCTAACCCAACAATCTATTCTGCAACTGGCATTCACGTACCCTAGTTCAGAAAACTGTCACTTATACAACACGGGTCCTATTTCTGAACACCACCAGCTAGAATAAACCAATATAAGAAGGATGCAGCAAGCAACAGGAGCATTACTCACAGATGTAGGTACTGAGCAGTCTTCTGCTGAACTCAGAACTGTAGCTACTGGCTGAAGAACTGGTTTCTGAAAGGCAATGAGCATAGAATAGATTTTATATTCTACTGGAGAGTCTGTGTAGCTATCCTGCCTCCAGTCTGAATTTTCTTTTCTTTCTACAAGACCAGCTGAAGTTTAGAACATACCATGGACTTAACACAAGCCTCTCAATTTCATTGTACAGTCTAGATTTAACCATAATTTTGGATAATGGGCTGTATTTTCTTTCAACCGGCATTTTTTTCAAGCACAGCATACACCTTTCTGAGCTACTTCAAAGCAATCAATTCCAAAGATGCTTCGCTCTCATTTCACAGAAAGTGACCAATTAAATCGATTACCTTGCCTCCGAGAACACCTCTGATCGGTTTCAGTGCCAGATATTATAGGCTTCAAAAAACCCCAACCAAATATTCTTTTTCTGTGTGAACAACAAATTTTTTTTCTGTGCCTTCATTTCAAAATGACACAAAAAGCTGGTTGACCTCAGTAAGTGGCACAAAATCTCTTAAATTAGCAAGGACTATTCAAAATGTCCACTGCACCAACACAAATGACGGACCAAAGGTTTGACTTCTTTAAACGCTATTTCGGTATTTGACTGGCACTATAGTTCTGTATTCTCTGTAGAGTTAAGTTGAGAAATGCACCTTCCTTGTGAATAATCACAGAGACTGGTGTTGCTAGAAAGCTCGGTTTTTGAAACAGAAGATGTCTGGTGAGAAGCCGCCACTCAGCTCCACTTTATTAGGAAGGCAGATGGATTTTAATTTAGCAGAGTCTCAGATAAACACTGAGTGGACCACTGGGGCTCTCAAGAAAAAGGAACACTGTGAACAAGAACTGTGATGAACGGAAGAGTGAGAGATCAACTTCTTTGCCTGGTTCAATCTTACCCTTCATTTTTTCCAAGGAAAGTAACTGCTTGGCTGACACCTTTTCCCACCAATCCCAATTGGGAAGGTGAAAAAACAGTTTGGACAGGGTTATCCCGCCCCCCTCCTGTTTGCAGCAGGAGGGAAAGGGCATCGGCCAAGCAATTACTTTTGCCCTGGAAAAAATGGAGGGTGAAACTGGACCAGACAAAGAAGACCACCCAGTTTGATTGTTTAGTGTTTCGTTTACTGGGGCTTTAAAGGGCTGCAAGGTTTTTATGATCCGTCCACACTTCAAACGGGTGGCTTGCCCCCTCCAGCCAGTGCCACCAAGAAGTTAAGGCTTTTTTGACGGCCCCCATCTCTTTGTCCCCCACTGTCCAATGAAGCTCAGAGCCCACGAACTTTTTGGATAAGCAGGTGCAGGTGTATAACTTGCCTTTGGAGGAGAGCTGTGCCCATAAAGGTGTCTGTGGTTGAGTGGGTCGCAGACCTGACAACTGGTTTCCCAAGGCTTGTACCTTTTTAGCCAGCCTATAAAGCAGGTGCCTTAATGTGGCCTACCTGAACTTATTTTGGGACCTAGTTTCTGGAGAACAAAACAGAATGGAAGCTGGGGGAGGGATGCAAGGTTTAACACCTTCACCTGTGCACTCTGGATTTTGTTGAAAAGACAGTACCACTGCATACTTGTCCTGCTTTAGATATGAACAGGTGAATACATGCATCCACACGGATACACATGCAGCTTTCTTGTCATGACTAGTTTAGCCCCCAATTCCAATCTTTAGGAGGCAACTATTTACAGTAGTATGAGGTGTTCAAAATGAACTCGGGGCCAATAAGCCCAACCCACCAAGAATTCTATGCTGACAAACATACCACAGCATTGGCAGGAGAGGGTTCCCTCGTTAGAGATCACTGTTATGGGGGAAATTATATGAATTTGTATATAGCATGTAATAATGCCTCAATAGCTACATCTTGCAAGCTTCAGTCAAGAGCTCTCTCCTGTGGTTCCAGTTGTATGTTTGCAGAACATATAACTGGAACCTCATGGTCAGAAAAGCAGCTGAGAAGGAAGATTCTTGAAAGAAAAAAATAGCAAAGATGAGAAGAGTAAGCTAAAAATGGCAGCTTCCCAAACCTGCTCTTCTTATTAAAAAAAACTCCCCACACAGTTGGTTGTGGTGGGTTTTCCGGGCTGTGTGGCCGTGGTCTGGTGGATCTTGTTCCTAACGTTTCGCCTGCATCTGTGACTGGCATCTTCAGAGGTGTGTCACACAGATGCCAGTCTCAGATGCAGGCAAAATGTTAGGGACGAGATCTACCAGACCACGGCCACACAGCCCAGAAAACCCACCACAACCAGTTGAATCCGGCCGTGAAAGCCTTCGAAAATGCATATCACCACACATGTTGGTATCTAATACGTGCTTTATCCCAAAGGGTGCAGAAGTTCCACTAGGGACAAGAACTGACCAGTCTTCCACCATAATAAATGTTGTCCCAAAGAACTACAGAGAACTTTGACCAGCATTCAGACCTCCCTCATAATGAACTGCATTCAACTGAAAAAGAAGGACAACCAGACATTTGTCCTCTGGAACGGCAGATTGTTTTAAACAGACATGTTTTTACCTGGTAATAGACAAAAAGGAATATTTGCGACCAGATGCAAAAGCAATAATCGGGTATGCATGTGGGTTGTACCAGCAGTACTGCTGCTTACCTCTGGGATCTAAAGGAATATTGTATGTGTCCCCAAGAACTACAAGGTTTAAGGCAGAGTGGAGAGAAAAGGGAAGGGAGGAAAAAAGAGAAAGAAATGCAAAGTGCAAAAAGACAGGTTAGAGACAACCGTACCTTCAAGAACAAAGCAGAAGACACCAACACAGAGCACTACGGGCGCAGCAGGCAAGAGCTACTCCTTCCAAGACCAAGGGCAATAAAATATTGAGGAAGTGTAATAGGGAGTTCAACTGACATTCCAACCTAACAGCATTTCTTACAACCAGGAACGGCTGTATCCAGCGCATTGACTTCCTGGGAAAAAAGCGTCACCATTTTCACCACCAACAAAAGTTCCCTGTTCTCAAGAGGGAGAGCTATGAATTTTGTTTTGCCCACTCCTAATGGCTTCCCAACTGGTGTACTTATAGAAGAATAAAACCCCCGCCTTCTACAAATAACATGTACAACTTGCTTACAACAGCATGTGAAGCCAATGCTAGCCACAATTCTCTTCTTTCTATGCAGAAATTTTCCAAGTGCTGTGAAAACTAAATGCTGACGTCACAATAAATAATACACGCTCATTATGATAATGGTCATAACGAAAGGTGGATTTTTGGTTGCTAAATGGGTTTTTTTAAGTTGACATTTTTTTACACCAAGACTAACCCATCCTGTTTATAACGTTAAGAAAAGGCTGGTTCAAGTCATTTTTGATCATGATGAGTGAAAACAAGAGAGATATAAAAGAAAAATAAACGTACATTGTGGTTTGCTACAGACTGCAGATCAACCGCCTCTTTTTACACCAGCTGAAGGTTTTTAATTGTCTTCACAGACAGTCCCATCAACATCACATGGGAGCAGATCAACTTCAAGATTGCTACAGCATGGATAAACATGGCCAGATTGAGGCTAGACAAATTCCATGCAAGATCAAGATGAAATAAGACATTCTTAGCAGCTAAGTTAACTTGATTTTCAAAAGGGATGCTCTAACAGTTCTAACTGAACTCTCAGACTCCTCAACGAGTCAGTATCAATTACTGTCCAACAAATATGGGAAGCAAAATACCCTCCAAGACTTCAGTCTTACCCCCAGCAACAGCTCCCTCTGATCAAAATTCCTTTTCAATGCATTCACCCTCTGCCACTTGATCATCCCTGCCAACTTGACAATCAGGACTGCAACAGCTGCCACTAGTGGACAATGACGTAATGAGCTGAGCATCATCAGCATATTAATGACGCCCAATTCCAAAGCTCTGGGTAATCTTCACACACAAATTAACAGCAGAAGAGATACAACAGAGCCCGGGGAGCCTGCTGTTTTTCTTGTGCTGGGTCCCTAATACTCTGGCTCAGTCCCAGGGTACCATGTCAAGGTGGCCTCAGGAACAGTAAACCTGGGGGAGGGTCTTCAGCAGCAGCTCCACCAGTTCAGAAAGGGCTCCAGCTACTGGGATAGATGGATAGTTCACCAATAGGACACCAAATCTGCCCTTGGAAACCAGCACAATGAATAATCAGTACCAGTAATAGTTTGTGCTGAGAATCTGCCGGAGAAAAACTCCCATAGGATAAACTGCAACCTCCCACCCCTTCCTGCCCTTCCGTTTGTGGTCACATAATCTTCTGGAGTTAACTTGACATGAAGAAACCATAGCGTTCTCCTCCTGCTAGGTTTTAGTCATGCAAGCCAGCTCAATCCTCTCCTAATTTGTAATTATTGACCAGTTAATAGGAAAACATTTTCTGGTTTTTAAAGCTATAGTTCTTCTACAGCAGGGGTCTGCAACCTATGGCTCTCCAATTGGCCATGCTGGCAGGGGCTGATGGGAATTGTAGTCCATGGGAATTGTAGTCCATGAAGAGCCACAGGTTGCAGACCCCTGTTCTACAGTTATATATGACTGCACTGGATTACTGCTTAGGTGCAACTGCTACGGCCATCGCTATAGCCCCATGGTGGCGAACCTTTGGCACTCCAGATGTTATGGACTACAATTCCCATCAGCCCCTGCCAATTTGCCATGCTGGCAGGGGCTGATGGGAATTGTAGTCCATAACATCTGGAGTGCCAAAGGTTCGCCACCAGTGCTATAGCCCTTTCCGCTCCCGCTCATCCCAGATACATAACAGAATGCAGACATCTTCAATATCTCCCGTGGCAGTAAGCGGCCATACCTTTGGCCAGTGAAAAGAGTTAGCTCCACGACTGTCTTTGCCCAAAAACAGTTTTAGCAGGCAAAAAAAGCATGAGGAAGTGATAGGATGCTGGGGATTCAGGCAGAGATGGGCATTGCCTCAAATTTTATTTGGGCAGCTGTGAAGGACAGAGGATGGAAACATGCACACAAATGCCATTTGCACACAGTTAAATCTCCTTAGTGGGGACCTGACTGACAAGCTCTTGACACATTTTAATCAGGCGGGACATTAGCTTGATTTTGTTATGTCACTGCATAGCTAGATATACTGGAGAACAAATACGTTCTAACTGGGTAAAATCCCTTCTCCAAAATTGTCCACAATTGTACCTCTAATGAGGTGTCTGAAGGATGTGTACTGGTAACAAATTATGTGAAGTCAGAACATTCATGTCTCATTCTTCTGGAAGTAGAAATCTAAATTTCAAAAAGGTTCATATAATTTTTCCATCAACAGAAAGAGAGTTGGGTTTTTTTTAAATTGTGACTGATCATGCAGTCAGCTAAAAACCTACTTGGGAACTATTTTTTTAATTACAAGCTCCCACTTTGAGTAAATGAAAGGCAATTTCACAAGCCACCCTTTCTCTGTGGACTTCAAGGATCACATGGCAATAGTACACTTACAGGCTAATTTTAAAAGAACCACCCAGATACAGCTCTCAGGCCCTTAGGTGTCTGCAACCTTTATATGGGGGCAAGGAAGCGAGGTGTGAATGAGCTGCGTCCTTAAGGAGGTTTTACTGCGAAGCAAATAAAGAAAACCACTTGATCAGAACCTTGCATAGAGGGAGCCCTGTGTTAATACCTTGGGAAGCCAGCATGGCACCCGCCGTTTCCTGAAACTCCAGCAGCTGTTGCAGGAAAAGAATAGCCTGAAAAGAAAAATGCATTCTTTATTTTTAAAATATTGCCTCGCCCTCCACTCTGTGAAAAACAATGCCAGTCAAATGTTCCTCATCAGACAATTATGAAAACAGATACAAATGAATTATTTACACAACCAGCTGGCCCATCTTAGATGAAATGTGAACTCAGCTGTTTAGGGCAATGACTTAGCCTCTACTGCACTATACCTCACTAATGCTAATTGCTTATCCTGTCACCTGCAAAATACCCAGGTCCAAAGTTCTACTTGGAGATGGTGTCAATTTTTGGCAAACTCTGAAGCACCGAGACATCAGGTTAACTACAACAGTTCCTCTCTTGATGGCCCTGTGCCTTCGCTTACTCTCTTTTTCCATAGGTACAGCAAGCAAGATTGTAGTTTTGCCTCACAGCAAATGGGGAGAAGCAAGTGCCTCCTGCTCTCAGGACCACGGGAGTTTTTGAAATTACAGAGACGTTCTTCTGGTAATGTCTTGGCCAACTAAGGTCATCATCATACAGGTTAAAAGGGGGCAAGAGAAAGAGCGTTACTGATCAACCGTAATGCCCAGGATGGTAAACCTGGAACTGTAGCCAGCCATGCCCAAATTTGGACCTGCCTGCAGCCCAGGGCCTCCACAGACAGGAACTACAAAAAGAAAGGTGCTTCAGCTGCATCAGTCTCTATGAGCGTACCATCTCCTCAAACAGTGAGCTTAAAGAATGTACAGACTAAAAGTGTTAATATGGGGGAAAGTTAAATAAAACATGGGAAGTGACCTCTTCACCCAGGCCAGCTGACGGAAAAGGGAAAGAGGATGGGCATGGGGAAGAACTTTGACACTATTCAGCAAGAGATTTCAAGCTGTACCAAAACCTTCAAGGGGAGAGCAGAATTCCACAGCAGGATCTTTAAACCGTCATATCAAATCCCAAGTTCTTTTCCTTAAAGCTTCCCCCTTGTGACAGTAAAAATAGCCCAGTTTTTAAAACATGCAGTTCCTCCTGGAGCAGCAAGAACATAACTCTTAAAAGAAAAACAAATCACTGGATGGGTTTTACCACAGCACATTATGAATTTTCACATACATTGCTGGTGAGTTCATGAACTGTCCCATCTTTTGGCATGTTGTACTCCTTGTCTGGGTTGTTCTAGGAAGAACAAGAGTAGGTTATCGAAGGGTATCTTGAAGCAGGAATATGGTAAAACTGGCCTCAGTCTATTTATGAACCCCCTGCTTACTTTTTATTGCTCTAGTCTAGAGACTGAGGCCTCCACTTTTTGTGCCTAAACACAGACACTGCTTGGCCAGAACAGATTGCTAAACAGCCTGAATTGCTGCTACCACAGAAAAGGCTCTCTTTGTCAACCAAAGGATCTCTGAACACCTATAAAATATTCTGTGGACTCTGCCATAATATATCACTTATTAGATGCATCACCAACCAACTAGTTACACACATACTTTTGAAACTACAGGGTCTTTGCCGTCCTCAACAACATGGCTTCCAGGAGCAAGCATTAACATTTGGAATCAATTATCAAAGAAAACATTTGCGTTCATCCCCTGAGCTACTCTCAGTGGGCGAAGACAACATCAGCAGGGAGATGGGAGCTACCTTGATGTTATCTGCAAAATCTTCCAAAGCCTTGGCTCCAGTTGTCTCCATGGACGTGATGAGGCTTGGGAGCTTGTTCTTAGTGCTGGCTGCAGTGCCCTGAAATACACAACTCAACTTATGAGATTCCTTGGGGGAGGGGGGAATAGAGAGAGACACACACAGAGAAAGAATAGCAGCTGTCATCTTAGGAAAACACAGCAACTTACAATTCCATTGGTTCTAAGAAAATACTCAGTTTGTTGTGACACGGCACTGTACGTTCCCTGTTGAACACAAAGGCGTGTGCAAGGCATATCCTTTTGAAAGAGCAACGCAGCTCACTCTTCCCAAGTGTGAAAACCTTTATATCGCTAATTTAAGTGGCTGCTATAAAACTGTAAATCATATCATTATCGAGCTAGAACACAAGTTTGAGCCCAGCTGTGCCACCATGAGCAGTGTCAAAAGTCTGCAGCTTACCAATTGACAATGACAGCAGCCAGACTCTAGAGACTAGCACTTCTTCACTTGGTCTGGAAAACATCCAGCTAGCTTGCCAGACACTGCAAACCTTGAATACAAACATTTTCAGTTGCTCAAGGGATCTGGACTGCTCCAGTTTCTGCCGGAGCAGTATGAACGAACCTGCAACAACTGCAGGTGTGGGGTGGGATTTTTTTCAGTGCTTTGTGTTTCTATGGAATTTCTCAGTTGAGTCACTGTTTCCTAAAAGTGGCAACAGGTGAGTGGATGCCATTGCCATTACAACTTTAGGCTAGCTTGACAGTGTCAAGGCGGTAATTAATGTATGACCTTCACATGAGCACCAAAGGGATCACAGGAGGGAGTACATGTGTGTTTCACTGATTTGAAAACAGGGGAGATAGGTCTACAAAGGTATATATAACTGCCCAAATAAAAAAATCAAGTTACAAATTCACCTGATTGTGCAAGATGTCACAACCAGTCAAAGCTAAAATCCTTATTTGAGCGTCTCCTTTCTTGATAGCAGAAGGGATATTGCACCACCAATCTGAGATGGATCTAACAAGTTATGCGAGTGAAGCTACAGACAGTGACAGTGAAACTGAGCCTCAGAGCAGATGTTACAGCTTACAAGGGTCGGGACACAGGCAGCTGCCCGGTCTTGTTGTCACATAGGGTACCTCACTTTTACAATGCTCCATTGCTCCATTCAGCTCTAGAGAGCTGCAAGAGGTCTGGTTTCCCTCCCATGCTGTGTTTTCCAGTTGAAGTGGTCATGGGAGAGGAGCATGTTTGTTCCTTTCTCTGGTTCCAAGACCCCATCAACACACGGTTCTTCGCCTCTTCCACAGATTTGAACCTACTGTTCCTTCACACACAGTCACCACTTCCCCTCACTGATGGACCACACTCTTTCAAGGACAGAAAGCTACAAGGACATCAGTGCCTATCAATTACACACACACACACACACACACACACACACACACACGAAACTGTGCATAACAATTAAGGAGCATTAACTTTTTTGCCAAAAGCCCTGACTCCAATCAGGTATCATTATGATTCACAGTACTCACACAGCAAACTCTTAACATCTTCAGGAACTAATTCCCTCATTTCAGTGCTATTTTCAGGGAACAGTTTGCCCCAGCTTCCGCCTGTCCAAAAGATACAACCCAGAGTTGGCGCACCTCTGCTCTCTAAGAAATCCTGCTTCATACTCTTTCAGGTGGCAAGTCAAGCCGTTGATTATTCAGGCTGGCATATATTATTCTGATTTTAAAAGTCACACTTGGTAGCAGTTCTCAAAGAAACCATATTTTTATGAATTCCAGAAGGGTGGCTATGTTTGTTACAGCAAAAAAATATAAAGGAATCTGGCAGCATCTTAAAAGATTTAACAAAAAAAAATTTAGTGTGATGCTTGTTCCTCAGACATATAGATGTATCAGCTGGGTTAAACACTTGGAAGAAGAGGTGAGAGAGATGTTACAAGAGGAGTGTGGTGTAAAACAAAATCCACTTCAAAAACGAATACCTTTACTGTGTGTCATCCAGAAAAACAACATTCTTGGAACAGCAGGATTTTTTTAAAAAAATTACATAATAAAAGCTTTGTCTGTGGAATTCTGTGATCATGTAAGCTGCTAGTTGGGCCAGTAAAGACCCTCTCACCACTTCTGTGCATCTTTCTGTAAACTTAAGCATAGATGGTTTATCAGCTCTCATTGGTCTGTTTCTAACTAAGGCCCGCTTTGCCTGACAAGCTCCACTTCCTGTGGATTTGCTTTAGTTAAGATCTTCAGTTATGCTTATGTCTTCAGTCGACATTTAGTGCCTAGCTATCGACCCTTTACTTACCTACCAGACATCAATGTCATGAAAGGGTACTTTAGTTCCCTGCTTCAGTTCCCTGCTGTTGCCAAATTTTGTCAAAGCCCTGACTCCCAATCTTGCGAAATATATTTTGCAACCGTGATCTTAACCAATAACTGATTACCTGCAAAACTTGATCAAATTCAGGCTTCGTCTGCTTCAAGTGTCTCAGGATAGGAAAAATAGTCAGTACAGCTGAATAATCATGACGAATTATAGCCTTCCGAGCGGCAGAGACAATGTTGTCCCCTTCTATCATCAGGTTGTCTAATGACTCCTACAGCAAAGCAAACCTCGAATAAGTTACGGAAATGAACCTGGGGGTTTTGCACAAAAGCAATAAACCAAGCTCAGTTTTAAAGTGACCTGAATGAGAGAGTCAAATGTTTTCTTCTGGTGGTGCTCTGGGATGATTTCTGTCAGGAGCTGGTACTCGCTCTGGGCCAGTTTGATGAAGGCACTCACACAGTGGATGTACGCATCAATCTCCATGTCCAACATATCATCTCTCCCTGTGGGGATTGTATGTACACATAAGAAAGATGGCAGTGTGCTGTCACTGCACTTCATATTAACACATATCGAGAGCCACACCATTTCACTATATGCTCACCATCTACTTAGAACTGTACATAAGATCGTATATATATATATATCTCCTAGATCAATAGCATTTGCCCACCCATATTGTCAACCATACAAATATCTGTAGAATGTGTGCACATTAAGTGACAGATATTTCATACTCTTGACAAGATATGACTCCAACTTACCAAGTAAAGAGAAAAGGTGATGGATTAGTGTGAATGAGTTAACGTATTAACTTGTACCACTTTCTCCTCCATTAGTGTAACCGTGACCATCTATGCTGTTCATGAACTCCTGGTTTCTGAAAAGGAATTTGTGCTCTTCCCTTTTGTCCCAGTAGCTCATTATTTGGGAATTACATGTACATTTGATCAAGGAATGTCACAATATTGACACACAGCGCTTAGTAAGATAAACATACAAAAATGCAGATGGCGATGGATGAAATCTTTCGCAGACTTATGTAGAACTGAAAAGAGCCTATGCCCCAGATGCCAGTGTGCCGGTCACTCACCCTCATCAGTCATCAGTTCCTCCTATTACACTTTCTTCACACTGACTAAATTACTGGGGTAGGAAAGGGAGCAGTGAAGGCCAGAGGCGTAGCTCCAAGGGGCGTGCACCCCTCCAGGGGCTTGGGGGTCGTTATGGGGTGGAGCCATTCCAGGGCGGGGGACATACCAGTGCACCAGGCGCTTTTACACCTTGCTACGCCTCTGGCGGAGGCTAATGCCAAGGACTTTAGAACTATAGTTGTTTTTATTCTTCCTCGTTAATGAGTTAGCAGAAATAAAAAAAATAAACTCTCCAGGTTTTGTGGTGGTGATTCAGACTCTAAGGATGCCTGGAAGACATCATTGGAACAGCTTTAAAACCACCATTGGCTACTGCTCTCTTTGCTTCTTCCCTAGAACTTGGTCACTTGGAGGTGGGAGAAAAATGGCCCATATGAAGGGTTATTACTGAGCTGTCAGAGGCTGAAACAAAATATGGGAGTAGAAGAACGGGCCAAGTAAGATTGCCAACAGGCCTGGGGAAAATGGTCTGTCACTTTAATGGCAGCTTAACGTGTAGAAATTGGAAGGGTGCAGTTTCTCATGACATGATGTTAAATAACATACCCTGGCAGATAACATTCTAAGCCTCTATTAGTGAGACAGGACATTTTTCTGAACTGGTAACATTCATTTCTAAAACACAAATCTATTTCTAAAATTAATCAAATTCAGAAGTTTTCACTACCGGTACTTAAATGCAGAACTGGTAAAACAAACTTCTTACCGTTGGGATTATCTTAATCATGGAATCTATATACCATGACATTCCATTCCTAAAATATACAGTGCACCATCATCTATAACTCAGAATGGGAGTTCAGAGTCTTAATTTACTACGACTCTCCATCTCAGCGTATATTATGATGATGTACAATGACACAGAAAAATATTTTAACTGGTAAGGTAGCATGTGGCCTTAAAAACTTCATGCCATAATAGATCAGCACATCTCCAAGTGACAGAAGACTCCATCTTTCTCAAACCCCAGAACAGCTAAACTGGAGAATCTGTGATGCTCCAAATAACATAGCTTTTCTGGTTGGAGAAATGACATCATTTGCTCTTGCAAAACAGATATCACAACTTGAGCCTTCTTGTCCTGCTGATGGTATAGCTAAAACCGTTCTGGTTTGACATTTGACTGCCAAGCTGCTCAATCAGCAAAAAAAACATGATATATCTGATGATGGACTGCCCCACTGCAAACTGGGAGAGGAAGCGGCCACTTAATGAATGCTGCTCCATATTAAACACTCCACAGCCATAGAAAACCAGCATGTCAAACGAATGATTTCTAGTCTTGCCTTCTTTCCTGAAGGGATGGTTTTCTACGCAAGGGAGTTTTTATATAGGAAACAATAACACACAACACCCCACGAGAAATCTGAAGTGACAGGGCTCAGAAAGAGAGTCACACTGCTGATTTGGTTTTATTACAAGGTTGATTGATTATATAACCTCAAAGGCTGACATAAAGAATAACATCCAAAAGGGATTTCCTGTGGCATCAGAAGCCCTCCCACACACACAAAAAAACCCAGCCAGAATCCCCCATAGGGGAAAATAGAGCCACAAAAAAATGGTACATTTCTGACACAGGCTCCGCCAGTGCATGGGGCCAGATAGGCAGTAGAAGCCAACCTTTTGTGCCAGCAGGCCTAGAGACAAAATGGCAGCTACTGGGTCAGATGCTGTGAAGCCGCGCAGTGGCCAGACACTCAGGTAAGTTGCCCCTTTGCTGGTGCATTTGACCTTTGCACCAGCAGGGTGGGCATCCACGCTAACACAATGTTGTGCCAGCTCCAGAGAGGGCTCCGCCCCCCACTCTGGATTGGGCTGTCCAGCTGTCTTTTTGGGTTGGGTTTTCATTCCCCATTTTTGACAGTATTTTTGCATTTGCACACAATGTGTGGGGGGAATTTATCAAGTGTTGGAATCTAATGCTGAGTACCACAAATCACCTTCCACAATTTAAAAGGCATTGCAACTCAGTGACACTGTGTTCGGGACAAGGAAGCATTTTACATTATTGCTTTTCTAGAGTGTTTCATTATTTCAGCGCATTACTTCTTCTGGTTGAAGGTATCGTATTAACATCTTCACGTGGCCAACAGTACCATGCAACCTAGTGACTAACACAGGTCTTATATAATAAACTGGACGGCTATGGAAGTATCTTTTTATGAAGTGAGAAAGAAGTGATTTCTGTCCACTGCCAGAACACAAAGCAAGAGCATTCACCCATTACTAAGGGAAGATACAACTAACGTTTAAAACAACAAGCTCACAAATATACTTTAAAGACGTTAGGGAGATTTTTAAAATTCCTGTTCTTATCATGTTCTACTATTGGTCCTATAACAGTACATAATCTGCTCAAACTCCTGTGCCCCTGTAATGACCCAACCACATTTCCATCCCTAACTAAACAGTTGAGGGAAATTTACTTATTATAGATAATTAACCTGGAATAAGGGTCACTGAAATGATGAGTTGAAGGTGTTAACCGCTATGAACAGCTTTGTGAAAGAGCCAACTAATGCACTATTCAGGTGATAGTCCTCTTTATGGGTGCTTTAGCATTGCAGCATTAAAGGGCGGAAAAGGTACTATTCAGCATAGGAACTTTATGAAATGACTTTTGAATTGTACGATTCATGATGATCCTGTTAGTCCCCAGTCTGTCTTTTGGACTCGCAGGAATGAGAACAAGGATTATCAAATTCCCCATACAATTTAAAAGTACCACACATGCCACTTCAGAACAAGTTTTAATCTGGTAGTGACCTTAGAATATACCCCAGTAAACAGTGAAACACCATTAAGGTAGCCAGCTTAAGTTTTGACATGGTACTTACCAGCAGCTAGCCCGTGCTTGTCAGTCAGGGTATCGGAAAGGTGTTTAACTCGTAAATCATGCTCATGACCTAGTGAGATTTCAGCGGGCATTAACAGAAGGAGTAGTTTATCCAGGACCATCTCAGCACGGGTGCTTGCCACTTGAGGTTTTATAGGCTTGTCAATCTGAAGTTTACAAATGTGTTGCTGGCAACTCTATCTACCGACCCTTCTCGGAACACCAAAGGTGAGGACATGGCCCAAACAAAGACAAACATAATTCTGACACCATTCTGAATTTACTTCAGTATGTTTCTCTCAGGAGGAGGAAGCGACAGCTGAAAGCTGCAACCATTTCAATCTGACAAAGAAGGACACTTCTAGAAATATCCTGATGAAATGAACGAGTTATAGAAACAGCGGAAAGGGAGGGAAAGGTCACCAAGACACAGCAGAACTTCTGTTAGCCACTTAAACTGCAGCTCAGATTGGTCTTGTCTAAGTTATGTGGCTTGCAGTTCTTCAAAGCAATACAAAGAGCCACTGTTACCTTTGGTACCTGCCACTTTGCTCATTGTCCCAGAGAAGCTGGATTTTTTATTTGAGCTGGAGTTTTCTCCCAAGATATACTGACAATGGCAGCAATGACTAACAGAAGGTTTGAACACCAAAGACAGATCAGTACCCACCTTAGATCCCAAGAGTGAAAGAGCGAGAGAAGTGATTACCTTCCATAGGAATGAGGTTAGAGGCCCCCTTTTTCCCATCTAGACATTGCTGAGAATACTGTTTCAGAAGGTTCTGAGCCTTACGGATCGTGCCTGTCACCAAAGCCACAAGAGAGGAGAGACAAAGAGACCTTGGAAGTGAATGAGAGAAATAAAACACAAAGCAGCCCTCCACCGGCACCTTGTCACCCAAACCCAAAATCGTAACGCTCGCTAACAGTGAGAATGCTCAGTCTACCGGCACGTACTCCCAAGTGCACAGGAAGTCTCATTCACCAGGTGTTTAGAGTAGTCACATAGCCAAACTGCGTATCCCATTTGAGAGCACGAGGCTCTCTCATTTCACATATCAGTTTGGTTCCACATGCTGCTAAAGCCACTGAAATACCTCGCCTTCACAATATGTTTAAGACTGTTCAGATCAGTGAATACAAACCAAAGGAAAAAGTAATTTCAGCAGTACTACTTTAATCAAGTTTAATATGTTTGCCTGAAGCCTTAATGACCTTCATGCACGAGGCCAAAACATTTATTTTTATTCAGGCTTTTTAACTGAGAAATTCTTTTTTTTTTTATGCAGCTATTGCTTGTTGTTATCTTAACAGCTTGTTTTATTATTTAATGATGTTTATGTTGCTTGTTTTTAATTAGTTTGTTTTATCGTTTCTAGTTTGTGAGCAACATTCAGTAGGTCTCTGGAGAGGTAACAGTTAAATTCTCTAAATATGCAATAGTAATTCAGTACTCTTTTTTGTCTAATGAAGGCAGGTACTTGTCGTCAGAGAGGTCTATAATGCTGTGCTCCATAAATAATACCTTCTGTATTATTAAATAATGCCTTCTGTACCACACATTATGGAGGAGTATCGTGGGAAAGCCCCTTCTGTATACTGAAGGCGCTAAGTGGTGGATATAAGGTCATAAGTAGAAACTACTTGCATCACTGGTTCACTTACTAAGCCTTCTTTCCGGAGGCTATATTCCCCTTGAAGTCCAGCGGCACAAGTTTGGGGCATGATCTGCTGATTCCATGTGGATGACACTTTCAGATTATTTTTTTTTGCTGTCAAGTCATGGCCTATTTACACAACCTGTTGGGTTTTCAAGGCAAGAGACGTTTGGAGATGGTTTGCCATTGTCTATTTCTTTACAGCAACCCTGAACTTCCTTGGTGGTCTCTCATCCAAATACTAGCCAGGGCCGACCCTGCTCAGCTTCTGAGATCTGATAAGACCAGGCTAGCCTGAGCTGCCCAAGTTAGGGCGACAAGTGATTTAGACATCCCAGAATAAGGAAGGTTGTCTCCTGTTAGTCATAATATACTCATTTGAGGAAGGCTCCCAGTGCCATCTGCAGATGCTGATTTTCAGATTTTCATTCCGTTTCTTTTAAAATGAGGAAACAGAATGAGGACCTCTTAAAACGCCAGAGATCAGAGCACAAAAAAAGAAAACGGCCTTGTGCTATGTAACATACCGCCACCCAGTGAATACTATACAATCCCCTGCCGGGTTAGTGTGAACTGCATGAATGCACTCCTTTTATTCGATTAATACAATGGCTAGAACAGGGGTAGGGAACCTACGGCTCTCCCCCCCCCCCCCCCCCCCCCCCCCCCCCCCCCCCCCCCCCCCCCCTGTTTTCCCCCCCCCCCCCCCCCCCCCCCCCCCCCCCCCCCCCCCCCCCCCCCCCCCCCCCCCCCCCCCCCCCCCCCCCCCCCCCCCCCCCCCCCCCCCCCCCCCCCCCCCCCCCCCCCCCCCCCCTCACCCCCCCCCCCCCCCACCCCCCTCCCCCCCCACCCCCCCCCCCCCCCACCCCCCCCCCCCCCCACCCCCCCCCCCCCCCCCCCCCCCCCCCCCCCACCCCCCCCCCCCCCCACCCCCCCCCCCCCCCACCCCCCCCCCCCCCCACCCCCCCCCCCCCCCACCCCCCCCCCCCCCCACCCCCCCCCCCCCCCACCCCCCCCCCCCCCCACCCCCCCCCCCCCCCACCCCCCCCCCCCCCCACCCCCCCCCCCCCCCACCCCCCCCCCCCCCCACCCCCCCCCCCCCCCACCCCCCCCCCCCCCCACCCCCCCCCCCCCCCACCCCCCCCCCCCCCCACCCCCCCCCCCCCCCACCCCCCCCCCCCCCCACCCCCCCCCCCCCCCACCCCCCCCCCCCCCCACCCCCCCCCCCCCCCACCCCCCCCCCCCCCCACCCCCCCCCCCCCCCACCCCCCCCCCCCCCCACCCCCCCCCCCCCCCACCCCCCCCCCCCCCCACCCCCCCCCCCCCCCACCCCCCCCCCCCCCCACCCCCCCCCCCCCCCACCCCCCCCCCCCCCCACCCCCCCCCCCCCCCACCCCCCCCCCCCCCCACCCCCCCCCCCCCCCACCCCCCCCCCCCCCCACCCCCCCCCCCCCCCACCCCCCCCCCCCCCCACCCCCCCCCCCCCCCACCCCCCCCCCCCCCCACCCCCCCCCCCCCCCACCCCCCCCCCCCCCCACCCCCCCCCCCCCCCACCCCCCCCCCCCCCCACCCCCCCCCCCCCCCACCCCCCCCCCCCCCCACCCCCCCCCCCCCCCACCCCCCCCCCCCCCCACCCCCCCCCCCCCCCACCCCCCCCCCCCCCCACCCCCCCCCCCCCCCACCCCCCCCCCCCCCCACCCCCCCCCCCCCCCACCCCCCCCCCCCCCCACCCCCCCCCCCCCCCACCCCCCCCCCCCCCCACCCCCCCCCCCCCCCACCCCCCCCCCCCCCCACCCCCCCCCCCCCCCACCCCCCCCCCCCCCCACCCCCCCCCCCCCCCACCCCCCCCCCCCCCCACCCCCCCCCCCCCCCACCCCCCCCCCCCCCCACCCCCCCCCCCCCCCACCCCCCCCCCCCCCCACCCCCCCCCCCCCCCACCCCCCCCCCCCCCCACCCCCCCCCCCCCCCACCCCCCCCCCCCCCCACCCCCCCCCCCCCCCACCCCCCCCCCCCCCCACCCCCCCCCCCCCCCACCCCCCCCCCCCCCCACCCCCCCCCCCCCCCACCCCCCCCCCCCCCCACCCCCCCCCCCCCCCACCCCCCCCCCCCCCCACCCCCCCCCCCCCCCACCCCCCCCCCCCCCCACCCCCCCCCCCCCCCACCCCCCCCCCCCCCCACCCCCCCCCCCCCCCACCCCCCCCCCCCCCCACCCCCCCCCCCCCCCACCCCCCCCCCCCCCCACCCCCCCCCCCCCCCACCCCCCCCCCCCCCCACCCCCCCCCCCCCCCACCCCCCCCCCCCCCCACCCCCCCCCCCCCCCACCCCCCCCCCCCCCCACCCCCCCCCCCCCCCACCCCCCCCCCCCCCCACCCCCCCCCCCCCCCACCCCCCCCCCCCCCCACCCCCCCCCCCCCCCACCCCCCCCCCCCCCCACCCCCCCCCCCCCCCACCCCCCCCCCCCCCCACCCCCCCCCCCCCCCACCCCCCCCCCCCCCCACCCCCCCCCCCCCCCACCCCCCCCCCCCCCCACCCCCCCCCCCCCCCACCCCCCCCCCCCCCCACCCCCCCCCCCCCCCACCCCCCCCCCCCCCCACCCCCCCCCCCCCCCACCCCCCCCCCCCCCCACCCCCCCCCCCCCCCACCCCCCCCCCCCCCCACCCCCCCCCCCCCCCACCCCCCCCCCCCCCCACCCCCCCCCCCCCCCACCCCCCCCCCCCCCCACCCCCCCCCCCCCCCACCCCCCCCCCCCCCCACCCCCCCCCCCCCCCACCCCCCCCCCCCCCCACCCCCCCCCCCCCCCACCCCCCCCCCCCCCCACCCCCCCCCCCCCCCACCCCCCCCCCCCCCCACCCCCCCCCCCCCCCACCCCCCCCCCCCCCCACCCCCCCCCCCCCCCACCCCCCCCCCCCCCCACCCCCCCCCCCCCCCACCCCCCCCCCCCCCCACCCCCCCCCCCCCCCACCCCCCCCCCCCCCCACCCCCCCCCCCCCCCACCCCCCCCCCCCCCCACCCCCCCCCCCCCCCACCCCCCCCCCCCCCCACCCCCCCCCCCCCCCACCCCCCCCCCCCCCCACCCCCCCCCCCCCCCACCCCCCCCCCCCCCCACCCCCCCCCCCCCCCACCCCCCCCCCCCCCCACCCCCCCCCCCCCCCACCCCCCCCCCCCCCCACCCCCCCCCCCCCCCACCCCCCCCCCCCCCCACCCCCCCCCCCCCCCACCCCCCCCCCCCCCCACCCCCCCCCCCCCCCACCCCCCCCCCCCCCCACCCCCCCCCCCCCCCACCCCCCCCCCCCCCCACCCCCCCCCCCCCCCACCCCCCCCCCCCCCCACCCCCCCCCCCCCCCACCCCCCCCCCCCCCCACCCCCCCCCCCCCCCACCCCCCCCCCCCCCCACCCCCCCCCCCCCCCACCCCCCCCCCCCCCCACCCCCCCCCCCCCCCACCCCCCCCCCCCCCCACCCCCCCCCCCCCCCACCCCCCCCCCCCCCCACCCCCCCCCCCCCCCACCCCCCCCCCCCCCCACCCCCCCCCCCCCCCACCCCCCCCCCCCCCCACCCCCCCCCCCCCCCACCCCCCCCCCCCCCCACCCCCCCCCCCCCCCACCCCCCCCCCCCCCCACCCCCCCCCCCCCCCACCCCCCCCCCCCCCCACCCCCCCCCCCCCCCACCCCCCCCCCCCCCCACCCCCCCCCCCCCCCACCCCCCCCCCCCCCCACCCCCCCCCCCCCCCACCCCCCCCCCCCCCCACCCCCCCCCCCCCCCACCCCCCCCCCCCCCCACCCCCCCCCCCCCCCACCCCCCCCCCCCCCCACCCCCCCCCCCCCCCACCCCCCCCCCCCCCCACCCCCCCCCCCCCCCACCCCCCCCCCCCCCCACCCCCCCCCCCCCCCACCCCCCCCCCCCCCCACCCCCCCCCCCCCCCACCCCCCCCCCCCCCCACCCCCCCCCCCCCCCACCCCCCCCCCCCCCCACCCCCCCCCCCCCCCACCCCCCCCCCCCCCCACCCCCCCCCCCCCCCACCCCCCCCCCCCCCCACCCCCCCCCCCCCCCACCCCCCCCCCCCCCCACCCCCCCCCCCCCCCACCCCCCCCCCCCCCCACCCCCCCCCCCCCCCACCCCCCCCCCCCCCCACCCCCCCCCCCCCCCACCCCCCCCCCCCCCCACCCCCCCCCCCCCCCACCCCCCCCCCCCCCCACCCCCCCCCCCCCCCACCCCCCCCCCCCCCCACCCCCCCCCCCCCCCACCCCCCCCCCCCCCCACCCCCCCCCCCCCCCACCCCCCCCCCCCCCCACCCCCCCCCCCCCCCACCCCCCCCCCCCCCCACCCCCCCCCCCCCCCACCCCCCCCCCCCCCCACCCCCCCCCCCCCCCACCCCCCCCCCCCCCCACCCCCCCCCCCCCCCACCCCCCCCCCCCCCCACCCCCCCCCCCCCCCACCCCCCCCCCCCCCCACCCCCCCCCCCCCCCACCCCCCCCCCCCCCCACCCCCCCCCCCCCCCACCCCCCCCCCCCCCCACCCCCCCCCCCCCCCACCCCCCCCCCCCCCCACCCCCCCCCCCCCCCACCCCCCCCCCCCCCCACCCCCCCCCCCCCCCACCCCCCCCCCCCCCCACCCCCCCCCCCCCCCACCCCCCCCCCCCCCCACCCCCCCCCCCCCCCACCCCCCCCCCCCCCCACCCCCCCCCCCCCCCACCCCCCCCCCCCCCCACCCCCCCCCCCCCCCACCCCCCCCCCCCCCCACCCCCCCCCCCCCCCACCCCCCCCCCCCCCCACCCCCCCCCCCCCCCACCCCCCCCCCCCCCCACCCCCCCCCCCCCCCACCCCCCCCCCCCCCCACCCCCCCCCCCCCCCACCCCCCCCCCCCCCCACCCCCCCCCCCCCCCACCCCCCCCCCCCCCCACCCCCCCCCCCCCCCACCCCCCCCCCCCCCCACCCCCCCCCCCCCCCACCCCCCCCCCCCCCCACCCCCCCCCCCCCCCACCCCCCCCCCCCCCCACCCCCCCCCCCCCCCACCCCCCCCCCCCCCCACCCCCCCCCCCCCCCACCCCCCCCCCCCCCCACCCCCCCCCCCCCCCACCCCCCCCCCCCCCCACCCCCCCCCCCCCCCACCCCCCCCCCCCCCCACCCCCCCCCCCCCCCACCCCCCCCCCCCCCCACCCCCCCCCCCCCCCACCCCCCCCCCCCCCCACCCCCCCCCCCCCCCACCCCCCCCCCCCCCCACCCCCCCCCCCCCCCACCCCCCCCCCCCCCCACCCCCCCCCCCCCCCACCCCCCCCCCCCCCCACCCCCCCCCCCCCCCACCCCCCCCCCCCCCCACCCCCCCCCCCCCCCACCCCCCCCCCCCCCCACCCCCCCCCCCCCCCACCCCCCCCCCCCCCCACCCCCCCCCCCCCCCACCCCCCCCCCCCCCCACCCCCCCCCCCCCCCACCCCCCCCCCCCCCCACCCCCCCCCCCCCCCACCCCCCCCCCCCCCCACCCCCCCCCCCCCCCACCCCCCCCCCCCCCCACCCCCCCCCCCCCCCACCCCCCCCCCCCCCCACCCCCCCCCCCCCCCACCCCCCCCCCCCCCCACCCCCCCCCCCCCCCACCCCCCCCCCCCCCCACCCCCCCCCCCCCCCACCCCCCCCCCCCCCCACCCCCCCCCCCCCCCACCCCCCCCCCCCCCCACCCCCCCCCCCCCCCACCCCCCCCCCCCCCCACCCCCCCCCCCCCCCACCCCCCCCCCCCCCCACCCCCCCCCCCCCCCACCCCCCCCCCCCCCCACCCCCCCCCCCCCCCACCCCCCCCCCCCCCCACCCCCCCCCCCCCCCACCCCCCCCCCCCCCCACCCCCCCCCCCCCCCACCCCCCCCCCCCCCCACCCCCCCCCCCCCCCACCCCCCCCCCCCCCCACCCCCCCCCCCCCCCACCCCCCCCCCCCCCCACCCCCCCCCCCCCCCACCCCCCCCCCCCCCCACCCCCCCCCCCCCCCACCCCCCCCCCCCCCCACCCCCCCCCCCCCCCACCCCCCCCCCCCCCCACCCCCCCCCCCCCCCACCCCCCCCCCCCCCCACCCCCCCCCCCCCCCACCCCCCCCCCCCCCCACCCCCCCCCCCCCCCACCCCCCCCCCCCCCCACCCCCCCCCCCCCCCACCCCCCCCCCCCCCCACCCCCCCCCCCCCCCACCCCCCCCCCCCCCCACCCCCCCCCCCCCCCACCCCCCCCCCCCCCCACCCCCCCCCCCCCCCACCCCCCCCCCCCCCCACCCCCCCCCCCCCCCACCCCCCCCCCCCCCCACCCCCCCCCCCCCCCACCCCCCCCCCCCCCCACCCCCCCCCCCCCCCACCCCCCCCCCCCCCCACCCCCCCCCCCCCCCACCCCCCCCCCCCCCCACCCCCCCCCCCCCCCACCCCCCCCCCCCCCCACCCCCCCCCCCCCCCACCCCCCCCCCCCCCCACCCCCCCCCCCCCCCACCCCCCCCCCCCCCCACCCCCCCCCCCCCCCACCCCCCCCCCCCCCCACCCCCCCCCCCCCCCACCCCCCCCCCCCCCCACCCCCCCCCCCCCCCACCCCCCCCCCCCCCCACCCCCCCCCCCCCCCACCCCCCCCCCCCCCCACCCCCCCCCCCCCCCACCCCCCCCCCCCCCCACCCCCCCCCCCCCCCACCCCCCCCCCCCCCCACCCCCCCCCCCCCCCACCCCCCCCCCCCCCCACCCCCCCCCCCCCCCACCCCCCCCCCCCCCCACCCCCCCCCCCCCCCACCCCCCCCCCCCCCCACCCCCCCCCCCCCCCACCCCCCCCCCCCCCCACCCCCCCCCCCCCCCACCCCCCCCCCCCCCCACCCCCCCCCCCCCCCACCCCCCCCCCCCCCCACCCCCCCCCCCCCCCACCCCCCCCCCCCCCCACCCCCCCCCCCCCCCACCCCCCCCCCCCCCCACCCCCCCCCCCCCCCACCCCCCCCCCCCCCCACCCCCCCCCCCCCCCACCCCCCCCCCCCCCCACCCCCCCCCCCCCCCACCCCCCCCCCCCCCCACCCCCCCCCCCCCCCACCCCCCCCCCCCCCCACCCCCCCCCCCCCCCACCCCCCCCCCCCCCCACCCCCCCCCCCCCCCACCCCCCCCCCCCCCCACCCCCCCCCCCCCCCACCCCCCCCCCCCCCCACCCCCCCCCCCCCCCACCCCCCCCCCCCCCCACCCCCCCCCCCCCCCACCCCCCCCCCCCCCCACCCCCCCCCCCCCCCACCCCCCCCCCCCCCCACCCCCCCCCCCCCCCACCCCCCCCCCCCCCCACCCCCCCCCCCCCCCACCCCCCCCCCCCCCCACCCCCCCCCCCCCCCACCCCCCCCCCCCCCCACCCCCCCCCCCCCCCACCCCCCCCCCCCCCCACCCCCCCCCCCCCCCACCCCCCCCCCCCCCCACCCCCCCCCCCCCCCACCCCCCCCCCCCCCCACCCCCCCCCCCCCCCACCCCCCCCCCCCCCCACCCCCCCCCCCCCCCACCCCCCCCCCCCCCCACCCCCCCCCCCCCCCACCCCCCCCCCCCCCCACCCCCCCCCCCCCCCACCCCCCCCCCCCCCCACCCCCCCCCCCCCCCACCCCCCCCCCCCCCCACCCCCCCCCCCCCCCACCCCCCCCCCCCCCCACCCCCCCCCCCCCCCACCCCCCCCCCCCCCCACCCCCCCCCCCCCCCACCCCCCCCCCCCCCCACCCCCCCCCCCCCCCACCCCCCCCCCCCCCCACCCCCCCCCCCCCCCACCCCCCCCCCCCCCCACCCCCCCCCCCCCCCACCCCCCCCCCCCCCCACCCCCCCCCCCCCCCACCCCCCCCCCCCCCCACCCCCCCCCCCCCCCACCCCCCCCCCCCCCCACCCCCCCCCCCCCCCACCCCCCCCCCCCCCCACCCCCCCCCCCCCCCACCCCCCCCCCCCCCCACCCCCCCCCCCCCCCACCCCCCCCCCCCCCCACCCCCCCCCCCCCCCACCCCCCCCCCCCCCCACCCCCCCCCCCCCCCACCCCCCCCCCCCCCCACCCCCCCCCCCCCCCACCCCCCCCCCCCCCCACCCCCCCCCCCCCCCACCCCCCCCCCCCCCCACCCCCCCCCCCCCCCACCCCCCCCCCCCCCCACCCCCCCCCCCCCCCACCCCCCCCCCCCCCCACCCCCCCCCCCCCCCACCCCCCCCCCCCCCCACCCCCCCCCCCCCCCACCCCCCCCCCCCCCCACCCCCCCCCCCCCCCACCCCCCCCCCCCCCCACCCCCCCCCCCCCCCACCCCCCCCCCCCCCCACCCCCCCCCCCCCCCACCCCCCCCCCCCCCCACCCCCCCCCCCCCCCACCCCCCCCCCCCCCCACCCCCCCCCCCCCCCACCCCCCCCCCCCCCCACCCCCCCCCCCCCCCACCCCCCCCCCCCCCCACCCCCCCCCCCCCCCACCCCCCCCCCCCCCCACCCCCCCCCCCCCCCACCCCCCCCCCCCCCCACCCCCCCCCCCCCCCACCCCCCCCCCCCCCCACCCCCCCCCCCCCCCACCCCCCCCCCCCCCCACCCCCCCCCCCCCCCACCCCCCCCCCCCCCCACCCCCCCCCCCCCCCACCCCCCCCCCCCCCCACCCCCCCCCCCCCCCACCCCCCCCCCCCCCCACCCCCCCCCCCCCCCACCCCCCCCCCCCCCCACCCCCCCCCCCCCCCACCCCCCCCCCCCCCCACCCCCCCCCCCCCCCACCCCCCCCCCCCCCCACCCCCCCCCCCCCCCACCCCCCCCCCCCCCCACCCCCCCCCCCCCCCACCCCCCCCCCCCCCCACCCCCCCCCCCCCCCACCCCCCCCCCCCCCCACCCCCCCCCCCCCCCACCCCCCCCCCCCCCCACCCCCCCCCCCCCCCACCCCCCCCCCCCCCCACCCCCCCCCCCCCCCACCCCCCCCCCCCCCCACCCCCCCCCCCCCCCACCCCCCCCCCCCCCCACCCCCCCCCCCCCCCACCCCCCCCCCCCCCCACCCCCCCCCCCCCCCACCCCCCCCCCCCCCCACCCCCCCCCCCCCCCACCCCCCCCCCCCCCCACCCCCCCCCCCCCCCACCCCCCCCCCCCCCCACCCCCCCCCCCCCCCACCCCCCCCCCCCCCCACCCCCCCCCCCCCCCACCCCCCCCCCCCCCCACCCCCCCCCCCCCCCACCCCCCCCCCCCCCCACCCCCCCCCCCCCCCACCCCCCCCCCCCCCCACCCCCCCCCCCCCCCACCCCCCCCCCCCCCCACCCCCCCCCCCCCCCACCCCCCCCCCCCCCCACCCCCCCCCCCCCCCACCCCCCCCCCCCCCCACCCCCCCCCCCCCCCACCCCCCCCCCCCCCCACCCCCCCCCCCCCCCACCCCCCCCCCCCCCCACCCCCCCCCCCCCCCACCCCCCCCCCCCCCCACCCCCCCCCCCCCCCACCCCCCCCCCCCCCCACCCCCCCCCCCCCCCACCCCCCCCCCCCCCCACCCCCCCCCCCCCCCACCCCCCCCCCCCCCCACCCCCCCCCCCCCCCACCCCCCCCCCCCCCCACCCCCCCCCCCCCCCACCCCCCCCCCCCCCCACCCCCCCCCCCCCCCACCCCCCCCCCCCCCCACCCCCCCCCCCCCCCACCCCCCCCCCCCCCCACCCCCCCCCCCCCCCACCCCCCCCCCCCCCCACCCCCCCCCCCCCCCACCCCCCCCCCCCCCCACCCCCCCCCCCCCCCACCCCCCCCCCCCCCCACCCCCCCCCCCCCCCACCCCCCCCCCCCCCCACCCCCCCCCCCCCCCACCCCCCCCCCCCCCCACCCCCCCCCCCCCCCACCCCCCCCCCCCCCCACCCCCCCCCCCCCCCACCCCCCCCCCCCCCCACCCCCCCCCCCCCCCACCCCCCCCCCCCCCCACCCCCCCCCCCCCCCACCCCCCCCCCCCCCCACCCCCCCCCCCCCCCACCCCCCCCCCCCCCCACCCCCCCCCCCCCCCACCCCCCCCCCCCCCCACCCCCCCCCCCCCCCACCCCCCCCCCCCCCCACCCCCCCCCCCCCCCACCCCCCCCCCCCCCCACCCCCCCCCCCCCCCACCCCCCCCCCCCCCCACCCCCCCCCCCCCCCACCCCCCCCCCCCCCCACCCCCCCCCCCCCCCACCCCCCCCCCCCCCCACCCCCCCCCCCCCCCACCCCCCCCCCCCCCCACCCCCCCCCCCCCCCACCCCCCCCCCCCCCCACCCCCCCCCCCCCCCACCCCCCCCCCCCCCCACCCCCCCCCCCCCCCACCCCCCCCCCCCCCCACCCCCCCCCCCCCCCACCCCCCCCCCCCCCCACCCCCCCCCCCCCCCACCCCCCCCCCCCCCCACCCCCCCCCCCCCCCACCCCCCCCCCCCCCCACCCCCCCCCCCCCCCACCCCCCCCCCCCCCCACCCCCCCCCCCCCCCACCCCCCCCCCCCCCCACCCCCCCCCCCCCCCACCCCCCCCCCCCCCCACCCCCCCCCCCCCCCACCCCCCCCCCCCCCCACCCCCCCCCCCCCCCACCCCCCCCCCCCCCCACCCCCCCCCCCCCCCACCCCCCCCCCCCCCCACCCCCCCCCCCCCCCACCCCCCCCCCCCCCCACCCCCCCCCCCCCCCACCCCCCCCCCCCCCCACCCCCCCCCCCCCCCACCCCCCCCCCCCCCCACCCCCCCCCCCCCCCACCCCCCCCCCCCCCCACCCCCCCCCCCCCCCACCCCCCCCCCCCCCCACCCCCCCCCCCCCCCACCCCCCCCCCCCCCCACCCCCCCCCCCCCCCACCCCCCCCCCCCCCCACCCCCCCCCCCCCCCACCCCCCCCCCCCCCCACCCCCCCCCCCCCCCACCCCCCCCCCCCCCCACCCCCCCCCCCCCCCACCCCCCCCCCCCCCCACCCCCCCCCCCCCCCACCCCCCCCCCCCCCCACCCCCCCCCCCCCCCACCCCCCCCCCCCCCCACCCCCCCCCCCCCCCACCCCCCCCCCCCCCCACCCCCCCCCCCCCCCACCCCCCCCCCCCCCCACCCCCCCCCCCCCCCACCCCCCCCCCCCCCCACCCCCCCCCCCCCCCACCCCCCCCCCCCCCCACCCCCCCCCCCCCCCACCCCCCCCCCCCCCCACCCCCCCCCCCCCCCACCCCCCCCCCCCCCCACCCCCCCCCCCCCCCACCCCCCCCCCCCCCCACCCCCCCCCCCCCCCACCCCCCCCCCCCCCCACCCCCCCCCCCCCCCACCCCCCCCCCCCCCCACCCCCCCCCCCCCCCACCCCCCCCCCCCCCCACCCCCCCCCCCCCCCACCCCCCCCCCCCCCCACCCCCCCCCCCCCCCACCCCCCCCCCCCCCCACCCCCCCCCCCCCCCACCCCCCCCCCCCCCCACCCCCCCCCCCCCCCACCCCCCCCCCCCCCCACCCCCCCCCCCCCCCACCCCCCCCCCCCCCCACCCCCCCCCCCCCCCACCCCCCCCCCCCCCCACCCCCCCCCCCCCCCACCCCCCCCCCCCCCCACCCCCCCCCCCCCCCACCCCCCCCCCCCCCCACCCCCCCCCCCCCCCACCCCCCCCCCCCCCCACCCCCCCCCCCCCCCACCCCCCCCCCCCCCCACCCCCCCCCCCCCCCACCCCCCCCCCCCCCCACCCCCCCCCCCCCCCACCCCCCCCCCCCCCCACCCCCCCCCCCCCCCACCCCCCCCCCCCCCCACCCCCCCCCCCCCCCACCCCCCCCCCCCCCCACCCCCCCCCCCCCCCACCCCCCCCCCCCCCCACCCCCCCCCCCCCCCACCCCCCCCCCCCCCCACCCCCCCCCCCCCCCACCCCCCCCCCCCCCCACCCCCCCCCCCCCCCACCCCCCCCCCCCCCCACCCCCCCCCCCCCCCACCCCCCCCCCCCCCCACCCCCCCCCCCCCCCACCCCCCCCCCCCCCCACCCCCCCCCCCCCCCACCCCCCCCCCCCCCCACCCCCCCCCCCCCCCACCCCCCCCCCCCCCCACCCCCCCCCCCCCCCACCCCCCCCCCCCCCCACCCCCCCCCCCCCCCACCCCCCCCCCCCCCCACCCCCCCCCCCCCCCACCCCCCCCCCCCCCCACCCCCCCCCCCCCCCACCCCCCCCCCCCCCCACCCCCCCCCCCCCCCACCCCCCCCCCCCCCCACCCCCCCCCCCCCCCACCCCCCCCCCCCCCCACCCCCCCCCCCCCCCACCCCCCCCCCCCCCCACCCCCCCCCCCCCCCACCCCCCCCCCCCCCCACCCCCCCCCCCCCCCACCCCCCCCCCCCCCCACCCCCCCCCCCCCCCACCCCCCCCCCCCCCCACCCCCCCCCCCCCCCACCCCCCCCCCCCCCCACCCCCCCCCCCCCCCACCCCCCCCCCCCCCCACCCCCCCCCCCCCCCACCCCCCCCCCCCCCCACCCCCCCCCCCCCCCACCCCCCCCCCCCCCCACCCCCCCCCCCCCCCACCCCCCCCCCCCCCCACCCCCCCCCCCCCCCACCCCCCCCCCCCCCCACCCCCCCCCCCCCCCACCCCCCCCCCCCCCCACCCCCCCCCCCCCCCACCCCCCCCCCCCCCCACCCCCCCCCCCCCCCACCCCCCCCCCCCCCCACCCCCCCCCCCCCCCACCCCCCCCCCCCCCCACCCCCCCCCCCCCCCACCCCCCCCCCCCCCCACCCCCCCCCCCCCCCACCCCCCCCCCCCCCCACCCCCCCCCCCCCCCACCCCCCCCCCCCCCCACCCCCCCCCCCCCCCACCCCCCCCCCCCCCCACCCCCCCCCCCCCCCACCCCCCCCCCCCCCCACCCCCCCCCCCCCCCACCCCCCCCCCCCCCCACCCCCCCCCCCCCCCACCCCCCCCCCCCCCCACCCCCCCCCCCCCCCACCCCCCCCCCCCCCCACCCCCCCCCCCCCCCACCCCCCCCCCCCCCCACCCCCCCCCCCCCCCACCCCCCCCCCCCCCCACCCCCCCCCCCCCCCACCCCCCCCCCCCCCCACCCCCCCCCCCCCCCACCCCCCCCCCCCCCCACCCCCCCCCCCCCCCACCCCCCCCCCCCCCCACCCCCCCCCCCCCCCACCCCCCCCCCCCCCCACCCCCCCCCCCCCCCACCCCCCCCCCCCCCCACCCCCCCCCCCCCCCACCCCCCCCCCCCCCCACCCCCCCCCCCCCCCACCCCCCCCCCCCCCCACCCCCCCCCCCCCCCACCCCCCCCCCCCCCCACCCCCCCCCCCCCCCACCCCCCCCCCCCCCCACCCCCCCCCCCCCCCACCCCCCCCCCCCCCCACCCCCCCCCCCCCCCACCCCCCCCCCCCCCCACCCCCCCCCCCCCCCACCCCCCCCCCCCCCCACCCCCCCCCCCCCCCACCCCCCCCCCCCCCCACCCCCCCCCCCCCCCACCCCCCCCCCCCCCCACCCCCCCCCCCCCCCACCCCCCCCCCCCCCCACCCCCCCCCCCCCCCACCCCCCCCCCCCCCCACCCCCCCCCCCCCCCACCCCCCCCCCCCCCCACCCCCCCCCCCCCCCACCCCCCCCCCCCCCCACCCCCCCCCCCCCCCACCCCCCCCCCCCCCCACCCCCCCCCCCCCCCACCCCCCCCCCCCCCCACCCCCCCCCCCCCCCACCCCCCCCCCCCCCCACCCCCCCCCCCCCCCACCCCCCCCCCCCCCCACCCCCCCCCCCCCCCACCCCCCCCCCCCCCCACCCCCCCCCCCCCCCACCCCCCCCCCCCCCCACCCCCCCCCCCCCCCACCCCCCCCCCCCCCCACCCCCCCCCCCCCCCACCCCCCCCCCCCCCCACCCCCCCCCCCCCCCACCCCCCCCCCCCCCCACCCCCCCCCCCCCCCACCCCCCCCCCCCCCCACCCCCCCCCCCCCCCACCCCCCCCCCCCCCCACCCCCCCCCCCCCCCACCCCCCCCCCCCCCCACCCCCCCCCCCCCCCACCCCCCCCCCCCCCCACCCCCCCCCCCCCCCACCCCCCCCCCCCCCCACCCCCCCCCCCCCCCACCCCCCCCCCCCCCCACCCCCCCCCCCCCCCACCCCCCCCCCCCCCCACCCCCCCCCCCCCCCACCCCCCCCCCCCCCCACCCCCCCCCCCCCCCACCCCCCCCCCCCCCCACCCCCCCCCCCCCCCACCCCCCCCCCCCCCCACCCCCCCCCCCCCCCACCCCCCCCCCCCCCCACCCCCCCCCCCCCCCACCCCCCCCCCCCCCCACCCCCCCCCCCCCCCACCCCCCCCCCCCCCCACCCCCCCCCCCCCCCACCCCCCCCCCCCCCCACCCCCCCCCCCCCCCACCCCCCCCCCCCCCCACCCCCCCCCCCCCCCACCCCCCCCCCCCCCCACCCCCCCCCCCCCCCACCCCCCCCCCCCCCCACCCCCCCCCCCCCCCACCCCCCCCCCCCCCCACCCCCCCCCCCCCCCACCCCCCCCCCCCCCCACCCCCCCCCCCCCCCACCCCCCCCCCCCCCCACCCCCCCCCCCCCCCACCCCCCCCCCCCCCCACCCCCCCCCCCCCCCACCCCCCCCCCCCCCCACCCCCCCCCCCCCCCACCCCCCCCCCCCCCCACCCCCCCCCCCCCCCACCCCCCCCCCCCCCCACCCCCCCCCCCCCCCACCCCCCCCCCCCCCCACCCCCCCCCCCCCCCACCCCCCCCCCCCCCCACCCCCCCCCCCCCCCACCCCCCCCCCCCCCCACCCCCCCCCCCCCCCACCCCCCCCCCCCCCCACCCCCCCCCCCCCCCACCCCCCCCCCCCCCCACCCCCCCCCCCCCCCACCCCCCCCCCCCCCCACCCCCCCCCCCCCCCACCCCCCCCCCCCCCCACCCCCCCCCCCCCCCACCCCCCCCCCCCCCCACCCCCCCCCCCCCCCACCCCCCCCCCCCCCCACCCCCCCCCCCCCCCACCCCCCCCCCCCCCCACCCCCCCCCCCCCCCACCCCCCCCCCCCCCCACCCCCCCCCCCCCCCACCCCCCCCCCCCCCCACCCCCCCCCCCCCCCACCCCCCCCCCCCCCCACCCCCCCCCCCCCCCACCCCCCCCCCCCCCCACCCCCCCCCCCCCCCACCCCCCCCCCCCCCCACCCCCCCCCCCCCCCACCCCCCCCCCCCCCCACCCCCCCCCCCCCCCACCCCCCCCCCCCCCCACCCCCCCCCCCCCCCACCCCCCCCCCCCCCCACCCCCCCCCCCCCCCACCCCCCCCCCCCCCCACCCCCCCCCCCCCCCACCCCCCCCCCCCCCCACCCCCCCCCCCCCCCACCCCCCCCCCCCCCCACCCCCCCCCCCCCCCACCCCCCCCCCCCCCCACCCCCCCCCCCCCCCACCCCCCCCCCCCCCCACCCCCCCCCCCCCCCACCCCCCCCCCCCCCCACCCCCCCCCCCCCCCACCCCCCCCCCCCCCCACCCCCCCCCCCCCCCACCCCCCCCCCCCCCCACCCCCCCCCCCCCCCACCCCCCCCCCCCCCCACCCCCCCCCCCCCCCACCCCCCCCCCCCCCCACCCCCCCCCCCCCCCACCCCCCCCCCCCCCCACCCCCCCCCCCCCCCACCCCCCCCCCCCCCCACCCCCCCCCCCCCCCACCCCCCCCCCCCCCCACCCCCCCCCCCCCCCACCCCCCCCCCCCCCCACCCCCCCCCCCCCCCACCCCCCCCCCCCCCCACCCCCCCCCCCCCCCACCCCCCCCCCCCCCCACCCCCCCCCCCCCCCACCCCCCCCCCCCCCCACCCCCCCCCCCCCCCACCCCCCCCCCCCCCCACCCCCCCCCCCCCCCACCCCCCCCCCCCCCCACCCCCCCCCCCCCCCACCCCCCCCCCCCCCCACCCCCCCCCCCCCCCACCCCCCCCCCCCCCCACCCCCCCCCCCCCCCACCCCCCCCCCCCCCCACCCCCCCCCCCCCCCACCCCCCCCCCCCCCCACCCCCCCCCCCCCCCACCCCCCCCCCCCCCCACCCCCCCCCCCCCCCACCCCCCCCCCCCCCCACCCCCCCCCCCCCCCACCCCCCCCCCCCCCCACCCCCCCCCCCCCCCACCCCCCCCCCCCCCCACCCCCCCCCCCCCCCACCCCCCCCCCCCCCCACCCCCCCCCCCCCCCACCCCCCCCCCCCCCCACCCCCCCCCCCCCCCACCCCCCCCCCCCCCCACCCCCCCCCCCCCCCACCCCCCCCCCCCCCCACCCCCCCCCCCCCCCACCCCCCCCCCCCCCCACCCCCCCCCCCCCCCACCCCCCCCCCCCCCCACCCCCCCCCCCCCCCACCCCCCCCCCCCCCCACCCCCCCCCCCCCCCACCCCCCCCCCCCCCCACCCCCCCCCCCCCCCACCCCCCCCCCCCCCCACCCCCCCCCCCCCCCACCCCCCCCCCCCCCCACCCCCCCCCCCCCCCACCCCCCCCCCCCCCCACCCCCCCCCCCCCCCACCCCCCCCCCCCCCCACCCCCCCCCCCCCCCACCCCCCCCCCCCCCCACCCCCCCCCCCCCCCACCCCCCCCCCCCCCCACCCCCCCCCCCCCCCACCCCCCCCCCCCCCCACCCCCCCCCCCCCCCACCCCCCCCCCCCCCCACCCCCCCCCCCCCCCACCCCCCCCCCCCCCCACCCCCCCCCCCCCCCACCCCCCCCCCCCCCCACCCCCCCCCCCCCCCACCCCCCCCCCCCCCCACCCCCCCCCCCCCCCACCCCCCCCCCCCCCCACCCCCCCCCCCCCCCACCCCCCCCCCCCCCCACCCCCCCCCCCCCCCACCCCCCCCCCCCCCCACCCCCCCCCCCCCCCACCCCCCCCCCCCCCCACCCCCCCCCCCCCCCACCCCCCCCCCCCCCCACCCCCCCCCCCCCCCACCCCCCCCCCCCCCCACCCCCCCCCCCCCCCACCCCCCCCCCCCCCCACCCCCCCCCCCCCCCACCCCCCCCCCCCCCCACCCCCCCCCCCCCCCACCCCCCCCCCCCCCCACCCCCCCCCCCCCCCACCCCCCCCCCCCCCCACCCCCCCCCCCCCCCACCCCCCCCCCCCCCCACCCCCCCCCCCCCCCACCCCCCCCCCCCCCCACCCCCCCCCCCCCCCACCCCCCCCCCCCCCCACCCCCCCCCCCCCCCACCCCCCCCCCCCCCCACCCCCCCCCCCCCCCACCCCCCCCCCCCCCCACCCCCCCCCCCCCCCACCCCCCCCCCCCCCCACCCCCCCCCCCCCCCACCCCCCCCCCCCCCCACCCCCCCCCCCCCCCACCCCCCCCCCCCCCCACCCCCCCCCCCCCCCACCCCCCCCCCCCCCCACCCCCCCCCCCCCCCACCCCCCCCC